>NC_051159.1:133062013-133774513 GCF_013339745.2 Dermacentor silvarum | reverse complement strand
ATCATCATTGTCATCATCAGCCTGTTTATGCCCACTGCAGGAAGAAGGCCTCTGTCATGGATATCCAATTAACCGGGTCTTGTGTCAGCTAACCTAATCTTACGCCTGCAAATTTTTTAATGTCATCACACCACTTAATTCGGTGCCGTTCTCAAATACGATTGCATTCTCTTGGCGCCCATTCTGTAAATCTAATAGACCATCGGTTATTTTCCTATCGCATTACATGCCCTACCAAGCTCAATTTCTTCCCATTTATGTCAACTAGAATATTTGCTACCCCGCTGGCTCTATTATGTGCACCGCCTGTCTTCCTGTTTCTTAACGTTACGCTTATTAATTGAACTTTTTCTCAAGCGTCATTGTTAACCTTCTAGTTTCTGCCCCATATGTTTGCATCGGCAGAATGCAATGATTTTACTTTTTTTTTTCAAGGATAGCGGTAAGTTTCTGATCATGACTTCGTAATGACTGCCCTATGCGCTTCAACTCACTTTTATTCTATTGAAAGCTTTCTTCTGGTGATCAGAGTCCCGTGTGAGTGATTGGCTGAGATAAACGTACTCTTGCATAGATTTTAGAAGCTAACGGCCACTAAAAAAGTTTCGTTCTCTAGCCAGGCTATTGAACATTAAATTTGTTTTGCATATTATTCTTCATACCTACTCTTACACTCTGCCGGCTAAGATCCACAATCATTTGTTGCAAGTCATCTCCAGCGTGGCTAATCACGTATAGTCTTCGGCAGGTACGGATATACTACTGCGATTGTAAAGCTAATGTACACCTTGTACAGAATTCGCTCTAAATAAACACAAGCAACTCATATCTACACATGAAAACACTGGGAACGTGCATAGAAACGCAACCATTTTTTTATTTTTCTGTTTGATGCCTTTTCAGACCAGGCCCGTATCTAAGCAACACGAATTCCGACACCAGCTTTCCGCTAACCTACCGTACACATACAATTCTGCCAAATCTGTATTGCGTTGCGTTGCCACGTCGCTGGCCGGGCACTTTTTTAACCAATGTCTGCACGACGTGGGTGTTGTGTTGCCAGGCAACTATAGCAATACCGTTGGCGATTCATAGAATACAAAAATCTTTGCACAAATACATGATACGTTTTAGTTATGCTATGGGCACCCCAGAATGACTGGTGCGTGTAAAGTTTTCTTTCTAAACAGTATTTGATGGGAAGCCGGAGTGGTTGGTATTATGCAATCACGCATCTATGTGTTTGACATCTAGCAAATAGAGCTTATTTTCAGGGCTGCGTGAGTTCCTGCACTCATAACGTCAATACTTCGCACGAATCCACGAGTGGCCGCTGCCGAAAATGACAGCTTATACGCCTTAGACAAATCAGTAACTTCGATTGCTGCATAAAATGCAGTCACAACTACGC
Organism: Dermacentor silvarum; assembly: GCF_013339745.2. Lineage (NCBI taxonomy): Eukaryota > Metazoa > Arthropoda > Arachnida > Ixodida > Ixodidae > Dermacentor > Dermacentor silvarum. The sequence goes on along the minus strand of NC_051159.1, from coordinate 133,773,102 downwards.
GGCTTCTGTGTCACCAGGGGTGATGGTGCCGTCATAACACTTACTTAACCATCGTAGCTTTAACATCATAATCATCGTAATGCTTAACGAGAAAACAGAGCTAAGCAAAATGGGCATTACAAATGTCCGCGTCTCTTGAGGATAGTCTAAATGTTTTACTTCTAACAACACAAATAATGTGTGTGAATTTCGCAGCCGTACACGTGCCAAATTGTTTTCATACACTTATTCATGCCGATTCGTTTTCTGCCTCTGGTATTCTGTATAGTGCACTGTTATCATATACACATTTGCTAGTACTAGTAGAAGACTATACGTGATTAGCCACGCTGGAGATGACTTGCAACAAATGATTGTGGATCTTAGCCGGCAGAGTGTAAGAGTAGGTATATTGCTCTTTTTGCTCTTTTTTATTATCCTCGAGAATCACGTGTCGTGCTGCCAAGCTCACGTACTGCGTGACGCCTGCGGTTCAAATGATATTCCACATTCGTCCCCATGGTCGTCAGTGGCCCAGGCTAACAATCCCAGTGCTAATGCTGAACGTGTACACGAATGAACAAGAAAGTGGACGGGAGAATAGCCACCGCTATAGCTTGATTGGTAGGTGATCGTACGCGTATTTCGGAAGACGTGGGTTCGGCATTTACCTGCAGCAAATTCTGTTCTTCTCTACTTTACATCCACATTTCAATTTAACAAATAAAAAATTTCTCTACGGTTTTCCTGACTTCATTGTCTGTTTTATCGATATCACTGTAACGGACGTCATGGGGTTCCATTTCAAACATCCCCGCTGTGCCGTATGAGGAACATTCACAGTGCCCATATTTTGCTCCGACTCAGCTGTGGCCCCATCTCCTGCCCGGATTTCCACTAAACTGCATGCAGGGACTCGTTTCAAAGCGCAATCTGTTCGTCGCCATCGTCGAAAGAAGCCGACGCCCCACGGACTATCGTGCGGCAAGATCCACCGGATATTTCGATGCTCCGCGCAGGCGAGGCCGGCATGTATGAACGTCTCGTTTGTCACGAAAGGTCAACGCTCTTGCCATTCGGTCACTTCTCCTGCCCTACCCGTTGACTTTCTTTTATACATGGAGACTACATCTGGTAACAGCATGAGAGAGGGCTCTTAGACGAAGTTACTCGATTACTTCGTCCTTGAGTCATGGCTTTCAGACATTACGCAGGAAATATTCTACCACACGAAAAATACCCTCTAAGAGATGCGGTAGTAAGTGAGTTATATACTTGGTTGCAGCAAGACAGCCATGCTCTTTGCTTGTCACCCGCGAGCTTCCTTCCCTGCTATCCTACCCTGCTATCCTACCCAGGCCTAATGCCTGTCAACATCTCCAGGCCTTCGCAAGGACGGTAGCATGCGCCAGTGAGGCGCTTTTTTAGTTCTTTTTTTTTATTCTTGCGACGCAACTACTCTATTGGAGCAGCCGAGACGGTTTTTGCAGCGCTTTTACCATCGGCGTCGCCAGCTGCTGCAGATTTCTCTGCGGCCAATGCCCCGCCGTTTGCGTATTGATCTCTCTTTAGCGATGCTAACGTCACCGGCAGTGAGTCAGAGAACGAACGCCGCCACAAATAGCACGAACGATTTTTTTTTTCATTTATTTCTCTCGCTCCTACAAAATGTTCAACCCTGTCTAGACACCATGTCGTGGAGACCAAACGTCAACGTTCCAACAATCATTTTTATTTGCTTCAAGTGAAACAAGCAATATTTGAGATCGACCAACCCTATACATTAAATCCTAGACGATCTTTAGTTTTATTTGTTTTTCGCAAGCGTTTACATGACAGGGCTAACTTAGGATGACCTCGCAAGCAGGCCTTGGCCAGTCCAGCTGTAACAATGTAGTCTTTAACTGCGAACACTCATCAGACTACATTATTTCCACACTCCGCACTCCTCTAAATAGCAGTGTGAAATACCGTGTCACGTGCTCCTCGCGGCAAATAATCTTGCAGGTGTCATATAATGTCAACAACTCCATTTTGACATAACACAACCATGGATTACAATAAATTCATTTTCAACTAAAATGGGGAACGAGGTATAGTGACTGAAGAGAGAGAGATGAGATATTGCACAGATGCATGCACATGTGAAGGTTCGCACCAAGTCTACACACGGTCGCCAAGACCTGTCGACTTCGGGTACTGTAACAATGCTTTCGTCGCTTTCTGTGCCATCGACGCGTACGGCCATGGTCAAGGTATATAGAGATTCTCGAAAAGTGAGGTAGATGCACTGCAGTAACTGCCTCTCAGTAGCAGGGGTGGGACTATCCAAACTCATTTTGGAGCAATTTTCGGAGCAAGTAAAATTGCGTTTTGGAGCAGCTTGGAGCAGACTAAATTTCATTTTGGAGCAATTTGGAGCAGATAAAATTTCATTCTGAAGCAGTTTGGAGCCGGCCAATCTGAATTTTAGGGAAATAATGGAATAGGGCAGCGCACTTCGAAACCACATCGAAACACAGAATAAACCAACACGAAGCGCTTTGTACCTATAGCGTACTAGAATATGAAAGTTGGTCGAGCGGTGGCACAGCCCATGCTTTCCTGTCAAGCCGAAAACATCAGCGGCATTACGATCGAACCAAATATTTCCGTGCCGCCTCTCATGATGACAGCAGAAAATGTTCTCAAATTATGCGGTCCAATCGACGCGGTAAAGTAATTTCTGGGGCACGATATGTCACCGCAGACCCAGCGAGCCGCAATCGACCCGGAGCTGGTATAACGTAAAACTATTCCAATCTGTTTTTATTATTGCGATAGCAATTATATGGACACTACCGCCGTCGTTGCTGCCGCCGGCGTGATGTTCCGTATAACGTACAAGGGCGATAACATCGTCACCGCGTGTCGTATGCCGCATGTGCGAGTTTTCTGAACAATAGGAAACAATGCATTTCTATTATTGGTGCTAACTCCGACCCAATTACTATAAAATGTGGAGTTCCTCAAGGCTCTATTTTGGGACCGATTCTCTTCTTAATCTTCAATAATGATCTTCACCCATTGCCTATCTTCTTAACAGTGCATATTATATGCGGATGACGCCACCATTATTTCTTCCCATACTAAACTTGACAACCTAATGTGCAACCTTCAAACAGATTTAAACTCTCTTCATAATTGGTCCTCTATAAATAAACTAGCAATTAACGTAAAGAAAACGTGCTTTATGCTTTTTACGTGTCCTCAGAAAAAAAAAATCAATTCCTCGTTCTCTATATATTCAATCACAAGAAATCAAATCTAACAGTAGCACTACCGTTTTATGTGTTGTTATTGACTCTAACCTAAAGTTCCGTGACTATAGCTTGTCTGCTATTAGGAAAACCGCACCAGGACTTCGGGCACTAATTCGCGCTCGAGGTTTTTTGGATATCACAACACTTGCCACTTTATATTATGCCTTTATTCACAGTCATATCAATTATTGTATTGAGTCCTGGGGGAGCACTTATAATATCCATCTATCACCTCTCCTAACCCTTCAAAAGCAAGCTATTCGTATTATTTCTTTTGCACCTCGACAATCTCACTCCCTCCCGTTCTTTCTTAACAATCGCGTACTACCTTTATCCCTATCCTATTACTATAATCTTGGTTTATTATTTTTGAAAGTTTTTCATCGTTATCTCTACCTCGATATAATTCCATCATACGTATTCGTTAATTCTAACTGCAACCGTTTTTCTGTAAAGTGCAATCTACTTTTGTCTAAGGTACGCACTAACTATGGAAAACAAACTATTCTTTTTTTCTGCTATATCACTCTGGAACTCCCTGCCTACCGACTTAAAACAATGTAATCTCAATTCCATATTTAAATCTGACTTAAAGGACTACCTATTTGAATAAAAAAATAACTGTTCTAATTAAATTGCTATTGCCTTTGAATGTATTCGTCACTTTTTTCAAATTTATTGTGCTGACATGTTATACCATGGTATTATTATCTTTTCTTTTTTGGTTGTTACGTTGTGTCGGTTTTCTTCTGTATTTTTGTACAGCTTTCATTTTTGCAACTTGTTTTTTTAGTATATGATTATGTATGATATTAATGTAATTATTTCGTCTTTAATGTGCTTGTTAATTTTTCACCTATGCAGTGTTAGTTTCGTTTCATTACTCGATATTTAATTCATCGTAAGGGCTCCCGCCTGCAGTTTTTACTTTGGGACCCCTTCCTGTATACTACTGTCTATGTACTAATTTGCTTAACAATAAAGATGAATTTGATTGAATTGAAAGCGTGCGAGGATGAGGGGACGATAGTGGCCAAATAGTGGCTAAACGCGCTCGCCAGGTAGGAAAGCGAGGAGGAAGCGCACCGTCTTCCATCGCGCGCAAGGCAAGGGGGGGGGGGGGGGGGTTCTACTCCGCGGCGGTTACGTATGGCGCGGCCCTATCTTGTAAGCGATCTACGATGGAGACAGAGGGCTGATAGCTTCATGCGCGTTGAAGCCAGAGGCTGCACGAAGGGCATTTCGCTCGCGGCTGCTGCCCAGTGACTGCGTGCGGTCATCGACTGATCTAGATGTGTTCATGTTTGCTAGTGCGCGCGTGACACCATGCTTATTAATTTAGTTAGTAAGCGAATATTTGCAAGTTTATACAGCCGATAAAACTATTAGTCTTACTTCCTATAGCTATCTACTAATTTGCTATCGCAATCGATGCTTCGCCTTTCGGGCGAAACAGCGACTTTCTTTTTATACCAAATCCACCATTATAGCCCTTCCTGATATATCAAAATTGCTCAGGTCTCGCCCATGTGGGCATAAACACAGAGTGGAATAGTTTTACGTTATACCGGCTCTTGGGACAGAGACGCCCACCCGCTCTGCCAGCTACAGCACTCGCCTCCCTAATATCTAGTTCGCTCGCAGCGCCCTCAGCCTACTTTTCGTTGTTTTGCTCAGTTTCGCGCGGTCTAGCCCACTCAACCATATTCTAGAACATCTAAATACAGCCGCCCTGCCGTCCCGACAGCAGCGACGACAGCCGGGAGTGGCCGCACGCGCACCGGCCACTTGCTGGAAGCGCCGAAAAGTCCAGTGTTATAAGCGCGGAAATTACGAGAAACTGTGCGGGAGGCGCCGTCGCGCGGTGGGAGGAATGTGAACGGCTGGACTCTTTTTCGCAGAACGAATCCGCTCGTTGTTCGCGGCCACTGCCTGAGCACACATGCCGAAGCCGTTCTGGCACAGCATGGTGCAATTTCGGTCAATTTTCTGCGTTTGGCACCGTTCGGCGCCGGAATTTGCGTGTGTATCAAAGTGGCGCAATTGGCGCAGGAGTCCCACTCCTGCAGTAGAGGGCGCATCAGCCGCTCCGCACATGGGTAGGGGTTATAAAGAGGGGATGAGGAGTGAGGAGGGGGTGAGCGCTCGAGAAGAAAGGAAGGAGAGGAGTATACGGGAGAGGGGGAGTGGAGGGGTTCCCCAACATGTACTACCTGATGAGGTGCGAGTCAGCCGAGGCTGCCACGGGCGCCGCCGGCGGCAGCAGCAGCAGCAGCGCGGGCAGCAGCAGCAGCAGCGGTAGCAGCCGCATGACGCCGCCGCCGAGGAGGGGGTCTCGCGCAGCCGTCACAGCATGCCGGCCGAGCTGGCCTGCGTCCAGGGAAACACCGTCACTCGAAGAGTCGCTTTCCTTTCTTGCATCAACGGGGATTGTGACAAGGCCGGCATTCAGAGCCATCCCCGCGAGCGAGCATTCTCGGAAAGGCGCACGAACACGTCGAAGCGTTCTCAAGCGCGAGCTTCAGGCGACTTTAAGACGCCCAATGTCGGCGTCTCTAGTTTAGGCTGCGCAAACTGTCGTCAAAAAGCTTTGTGTTGCGCGAACTGTGCGGAAAATCTGCAGTTTTAGGATGCCCGGTAAATAGGCGGAAATTCCGTCTTGCAGTCTGGCAGGATGCGACCAAGGCAGAGTCCTATAGACTTTTTTGTTAGAGCTCGCGCGAACACGTATTAGCAAAAGAGAGTCAAATGTGGATACATAATAACTGTCAGGGACGACATCAGTGAAGTACTATCAGTTTTGCTATGTGAGATCGGAAAGAGTGGTGTAGGCAAATGCAAGGAAATGAGTGGTATAATGTACCTTGCCAATTCATTCAGGCGTGCTCTGTTTTGCAACAACTGTTCATCAGCTTTTACTGCATGGATTCCTTCTCCGCATTCGAAACTGGCACGTACCTCTCGAAAACGCTTTGTTCTTCCAAGAAAAAGCCTGATTCACTTAACACGCTACAAGAGGAACGGCTCAGAGATTGACCATTTGCACTTAACTTGCGCCCCTTAAACAGAGGCCAAGCGAAAATGGAAATAAAATTTTAAGCTAAGAGCAGAGCGATAAAAGGACTGCACTCGAACGTCAAAGATTGTGCTACTTTATTTACACGACAAGTAGTGTAACAGCGCGGCTAGGGGAAATGAACCAAACCTAAGAGCATGCAAAGGCAAGTGCTGTCTTTCTCTGTTCTTTGGTTTTGTTCCCTTTCTCAAGACACACTGTTAAATTTTGGACTGTGCTTGAGATAAGGACCACAATAATGTGAATAATTTAAACCTCTCAGTACGGTACAAGGCTCTTTGTTGGTGAAAAAAAAATGGGGGCAGCTTCATAGTAGTGGTGCGAAATCTGAGCAAACAGCAAGCAAAGCTGGTGTCCCTTCCCTAGCTTCAACTTGGCCTTTTATTAGCTTTAACCTGGTTCTCTCTTAGCTTTATCTTGGCCTTTCTATTAGCTTGGTTTTTCTAGGCTTTAGGTGGCGGCGCTGGGAAAACTCTGGATCGGTGCGAAGTCTTCGGAGTCGTTCTCGAGTGGCAGCGCGGTGCTTTTCGCGCCGCTCCTCCGCTTCTTCGGGCGTGGCGATCTTCGTACGACCCACGCATAGAGTTTCTAAATAAAAAACCTAGAGGGAAAAGTGGCGCTAGTGTCTACGGGGGTTTTCCTGAACGTCGCCTCAACCTACATGGGAATGATGGGAAGTACAGGCTTCGGATTGACTTCTGTCTTGAAACTGGTGGCGTTTGCATGCGGCGCAGTAAACGAAGCTGTATTAAAACATTTTCGTGCAAAAATTAATTTTATTTATGTTGTATTTTATATAATGCATAATACATTGAATAAAGTTTGTATGACTTTGAGATTGAAGCATGGTTTACCACCAGGGTATGCATCGTTCTGCCTGATTTAGCGCCATTGAATAATTATTTATTTACTTTCACAACAGCAATAACAACCGTGCATGTGATTATATAAAAATACTCATCAAATATTTGTGGGAATAAAAATTTTGTATTATGAGAAAAGTGTTGCGCCTTTGAGAGAAATGTTACAAGTGTCGTCGGCTACGACGCCTGCTCGCTGCGAACGCGGGGAAAGTGAACTTTTCTCGCAGACGCACTTGCGTCTGCGCAGACGCACTTGCGAACTCTCTCGCTCTTTCGAAAGGCTGCATCGGCTGTCACGATTGATGAACGTCTTCGAGTACTTTTAAACACATCTGCTGCAGTGCTATCTTGGACGCTTGTGACCTCTTACGAGCATGCTTCACTATATTTTATGTTGACGTACCGCTTCTTCTGAAGTGCGCGCCAGCAACTGTTATGTCGTGGCTTTGCGCTTACCCGTTTTGCGACAGCAGACTACAGCCAGGAAGCAGCAACCTTTCCTACCACAAGTAAGTTTGTGTTCTACGGATTGTAGCAACTGCGCTTGGAGCAAAACTAGCGAAACCAAAACTGACAAAAAATACCTGTAGACTAGTTCGCCAGTCAACAGAATACCAATCCGTAGCCTCTACTTCCCATCATTCCCATGATAGTTGAACGATCGCAGCGCCACATTGCCCTCTAGTTATAGTAATATGAAACTCTATGGACCCACGTGCTCGGTGCAAGCTCACGAGACAAAGTGTGTCTCCGCGCCTCCGCGACGCGGAGCTATTTACTCTAGAGTGACGTCATTGCCTAACTTCGCCCCCGTACGGGTGTGGGGAGAAGCTAGGCAGAGCTACGGCTGAGGAGCGAGCGGCTCTGCTGCGGAGTTAAGGCAAGACGCCTGGTTTCAGCTTCCCTAGCTCTCGCTTTAGTCTTTAAGAAGCGACGAATGTTCAGGGGGATATTCTGCAAGAGTCCACCTAGTAAACTGTCCACTTCGGCTGCTGCCATTGGCGCCCGCTTAACGAGCGCGAAGGAAACTGGTTGGCACCTTCGCGCTCATGAAGCGGGAGCCAATGATGACAGCCGAAGTGGACGGTCCACTAGGTGGACTCTTACAGAATGCCCCCCAGTTCTCTGGTCGAAACCTGCCAAGCCGCGGCCAGAGGCATCGGCTGCAGTCACGAACACCGGGCGCGTTCAGCGCGAACGCGGGGAAACGCGGTCGGCGTCGGTAGCAGTTCTACGCGTCCCACTACCACCTGCGTCACTCCTCCTCTCCACCTCGCATCCGCGATGCTGCGCGATGCTATTTTTATACTCTGCTTTCACTCTCTCTCAGCTCTCTCTCTCCCCCAGCTCAGCGAAGTAGTGTATGTGAGGAGGTGGCGATCGGTAGCTAGGCGACGCCCGTGACGTCATCGCCAGGCGGAGGAGTTTCCTGCGTACACCACCGGACTACCTCCAGCTTCGCTGTTAAAATGAATGGAAACTTCTTAGACATTCTTCTTGGGCGTAGTACATCCAAGCGCTCGGGTGGGCAATTGAAGCAGTTTACTTGCGGAAACTAGTAAGTAAAGGAATGCGTATTTAGCCGGACTTAGTTTGGCGTAGAACAGCGCCATACTTGTTGCTCTCAGGAAGACGTTGCGGTTGCGAATACTGTTCTTTGACTTCCAGAACGCTTCGCACGCCATGTTCCTCACTGAATCAGCTAATTGCAGTGTTGCAAGCCTCCATTTACGGTGTCGAAGCAATCACGGGCCGGTCACTAGGGCTCAGTGTAGACAAGAATAAAGGCTGGAGCCCGGCCAGCAGTCAGGTGACTGCTATTGACCTTCTCGAGGTCTTGCAATGCACCTGCCTGCGGCTTCGTGTTTGTTCACTCAAGAAATATATCAAATGTCAGAAAGGCTGTGAGGAATGCCTACCCATATTTAGTGTCAGTAAATTTCACACTGCTGTAATGCAATAAGGGCACTTACTTTTTTTAATGTTTACAGAAAAAAACATGTATTTAGTGTCAGTAAATTTCACACTGCTGTAATGCAATAAGGGCACATAATTTTTTTAATGTTTACAGAAAAAAACATGTATTTAGTGTCAGTAAATTTCACACTGCTGTAATGCAATAAGGGTACATACTTTTTTTTAATGTTTACAGAAAAAAACATGTATTTAGTGTCAGTAAATTTCACACTGCTGTAATGCAATAAGGGCACATACTTTTTTTTAATGTTTACAGAAAAAAACATGTATGGGGCTAAAGTATGACCTCTAGCTCGTTAAAGATTAATTATCTTCAATAGTGTGAAAACACAACTTCGCGAAAACACTTTATTACAAGAGTGAGATACAAAATCAACAAAAAGAAAGCAAATTTAAAGAGAGATATCAAAACAAATTTAACACGAATGTGCCGTAAACCCGGCTACACAGACAAAAAAAAAGAAAGAAAAAAGTGATTCATGGCAGATATTCAGTGACGATTATAAAGCCAATTGAAAACTTAATAATTTCAAATGAATGGGCATATCACATTGTCCGGTACATTGCGCTGAATTTGTTAAGGTCTTCAAAGAAGCACACGCCGAGAAAAGTTTGTTAGTGCCATAGACATTGCTCTCTCCTCGTTAATAAAGAACATAGGATTTTTTTGTACAGAACGCGCAGAATAAGCTTATTTCAGGATGAATGAGTGAGACAGTATGTTGGAGACTAGGCGAAATGAGATTTGGCCGAACATTGTCTGACAAAACGTTTGCATTTGTGAGTGGGCAACGAATTGGCTATTGCTTGAGACAATGCAAGTTTGATATCCGCGTCAAGGCATAGTTGCTTTGATGGTATTCACGTGCGAATGATTTGACCAAGGGGAGGCTAAGCTTATGCTTGTGTTAACTTTGTAATTATCTAACACAGACTAGTACAAAATGGAGCGTGCTGCACTGGAAATATCAACATTTTACTTCCTCGTGTCGCATGCTGTACTCTAGCGATTCACCTAGCATAGCGATCATGCAAATCCTCTATTAGTGTAACTATCTAGTTATGTGGCTGCATGCCCCAAGTCTCACTTTTATTTGAGCCGTTATTTGCATACTTAGTCTTGCCGGAGCCACACGGACAGTTATGCGAGAGGCGTTAAATAGTTCCCTTCGGCTTTCTTATCATTCTACATTCCTGACAAGGAAACTATTGTCAATATAGGTGTGGCTAACAACAGCGATATATCTACATAAATACGTCACTCTACAGTACGGAGGCGTGCCGTAATTTGCAGTTATCCTGGAGCTTCAATCCACATCTCGCATTCTTGAAACAGTTTATTCTAAACTGACAAACACTGACGTATGCGTTAGGTATCTCCTCGGCTTAAGAAACACTCGGACGCTTCATGCTAATAGAAAAGCCGCTGATGCAGTGCCATTCGACTCGAGCAAGTTTTCGAAAGAAAGATGAATACAAGAACAAGGTTATTGTAAATATGTCGGAATAAATTGCCACAGCTGTGAAAACATGAAAGCTTACAAGTAAAAAAAAAACTTGTGGTTATTAGTAATGCATCAGGAAGAACGGTTTCAAAGCAATATCCTGGTTACTTGCTTACGTGGTTAGCTTCTAATCACCAGGGTCAGCCAATTTTTACAGAATGATATTGCAGTAACAACGTCCAGCTATTAGGCGACAATGGATAGTTCCATATAATGCATGCGGCAATAAAGCAAGGTTCGTCGCAGCAAAACCATTCCGGATCAGGATAATGGTAATTCTGTGTTGCGTTAGTTAGTGGCGGTAAAGTAAGGTTTTACCGGGACGACGTTGAACACTTAGGGATCGCAAAGTCAATGTCATAGCGCCAAATAGAAGAATAAATGGTGACGTTAGCAGCGATAACCAGGCCCCTGCTTCTTAGTATAATAGAGAGGTAACCTTTACGCTAATCATGAGGTTAACTTAAACGCCTATGTTTCTTCGTGAATGGCTTCCGTGTGACCATGATTCATAGTGAGCATCCGCTACCTATCCAGTAGGTTGAAATTGAAGCACTAAAGCATGTACGTCTTTTATTTTTATGCACATGCCATTCCGCCACATAAAACGAACCAAGCTCGCTAAATATATCAAATATCGGACTACATTTACATTAATATCCGCAGCCCCCCCCCCCTCCCCACCCCCACACACCTAAAAAAAGGAGAAATAAAGAAAACGCGCACACATCTGTATTGGTTTCCCATGAAAGCTGGGAATTGGCCTTGGAGAGCTTGCGATGGTGCCACGTGCCTTACTGTCACACTCGAAATTGAAGTATTTCGCGAGTTTCTCTCGCGCCCAATTCTGAAACCTTTTGCAAGCATGTGGGGCTTTTACCTGTAATATTTATACACATAAATCATACAGTTCCCCAAACAAATGTAAAAAAAGCCAAAATAATACACATTGATCTTAGCATACACATTGAATGACACATAAAAACACCAAGCTGAGGCTATCGACAGCGGTGTATCATTTTCAGGTTACGCATGCCATAGAACGAGCTGAAGAGGTCGCCACCAAACATCACTTGATGGCCATCTGGCCCGCCTGAAGAAACCACGCCTAATAACACCACCTAACGCTGACGAAATAGAGTTTTTCCTGCCTACTATGCACGCAAAATAACACTGGATTCTAGTTTTTAACGAGAGGTGTACGCCTGCTTCCTTCTGCTTGCATGTTCTCTACCTTCTCGCTTCCCCGGCACTGTGCGCTCTGAAACACCCCTCGAGACTACGTTGGAGAGTGCTCTCTCGAAACCCAGCGGGGTCACAGGTTTAAGTGAGCCATGCGGCCCGGGAGACAAGCTGTCCCGGGCATCATCTTATAATTATATTGGCGTTTACCTTAAACCAGGCCTCTCCTGGTTTGATCACTTCACTTCTACCTGCGCGAAAGCCTCAAAAACATTAGAGTATCTGCACCGCAACCTCCGTCATTGTCCGTGTACTTAGATTTAGGTGCACGTTAAAGAACGCCAGGCGGTCCAAATTTCCGGAGTACCCCACTACGGCGTGCCTCATAATCACATCGTGGTTTGGCACGTAAAACCGCACAATTCTTTTTGTCCCTCTAATGCTCGCAAATTATCCTATCTAACTTTCGTCCTCCCACAACTTGAATAAGCCTCATCTGTTCGGTCCGCTTCCGTGCCTTATCAAATTAACATGCTTGAAGCAGCTCAGAACAGAGCCGCCCGTTACATTTCAAGGAACTATGACAATCATTCAAGTGTAACTCAGCTTTCATTCAGTGTGACTCAACTCGATCATTCCCTTCAACCATTGACCATTCGCAGTGAAATTTCTCTCCTATGCCTGTTTCACAAGTACATCTACAGCAATAAAATAGCCTCGTTACACCTTGAACGCCCCATTTTCACGTCACACAGGCTACATAATCACCTCGGCTTCGTGTGCATCTTTGGTAACGCGAACGCTTTCAACACATCCGCACTTCCCCAAGCCATCCGCATGTGGAATGATCTTCCCGATGATATCGCCTCTGACAATAACCTGAATACATTTCGCCACAAGCTTGAGGTACATTTTTTTTTGAAATAGCGCTGTAACACGGTCCCGTCGTTTAAGTTCTTGCTTTGTTTACTCTGTGATGTGTTGCGTTTTTTTTTTTTTGTTTACTTGCACTCAAAGGCTCTTTTAGTGCTTATTTCGCAAACTTCTTCTGTTGTGCTGCGTTTTACTTCTTTTTTTTTTGGTTCACTTTCGTTGGAACCTTGTTTTCTATTTTGGAATTTACTATGTTGCGTTGCGTTTTGATGTTCACTTGCTTTCTAACCCTGTTCCATACGAGTATGCTTGTGCTTTCATTGTAATAAGTAAACCACCCTTACTCAATGCCCTTTGGGCCTGTAAGGTATTTTAAATAACTAAATAAATAAATGAATAAATAACTAAATAAATAAATAAATAAATAAATAACCACCCACTTACATACAAACCCAAATCGATCGTTTGTGAATTTCGGCATGAGAGACAATCCAGTATTTGTCATGCAGCACGCGTCTTTAAGTTTCGCGTATGCGTAGCCTTCTCGTCTGAGAATCATGCTCACGGTGCATCGGGGCGCTCCGCGGCCACCGCTTGTCTATGTTAGAGCTTCGCCCTTCGTTCAATTTTTCGTCAACGAATATTTTTCCACGTGTCAAAGCTTTTTGCTGATTGTCTACGCTGCGCCCTGAGTAGCAAAACAAACTGAGCTGCTCAGACTATAGCTTCGAGCATACAAGTTCGCCAATAGTCGCTTAGAAGGCGTCTTCTTGTGCACCGGATCGGTGAGTTTGGTTTGCGAGGCATCATGTATGCAAGGCACGCTTTGGACCTCGCCTTAAACCACAGGGGCACGTATGTGTTTCGTTTTTTTTTTCTTTTTTTAATTGCCTGTGACAGACGAGCAGAAGTGAACCAAAAAGACAAATAGATCCTATATCAAACAATACGACGTTAGTATACAGCGCTTGTCTTTCACAATTTGCACTATGCTACGCCAACTGGCCAAAGTTTCTACCCTACTGGAATATACAGTACGACCCATCATTCCGGCTGGGCTGGTATCGTTTAAATTCCCTGAGCGTTGTCAAGGGCTCTCCGTTTGACAGTCATTCAGGAATGCATTCTCGCACTCTTCTAGTTTCTGCATTGCTACAAAGAGTGTCACGCACTCGGGAAACAAAAGCCGAGGCGGTCGCACACCCGTCTCACTGTGAAGCGCCGCCAGTAGGGTGCGCCATAGTTTTCTTTAACACCTGCTTGAAAAAAAAATGAAAGAAAGAACGCAAATTTTGGGCGGAAGGGGGGGGGGGGGGGTGTTGCTGGCGAGATGCCGAAATTTCCGCGCCGTGGAGCTCAAAGCTCTGCACTATTCTTGAAGCTGCTAGGAGACTTCTACAGGTTTCACAATGCACGCACATCTTGTGATTGGGGAATATAACTACTACTTTAGCATAAACAAACCTAAACTACACGCTATGACAGATAATTGCATCTGTGCCTGTTATGCACTGAAGGCCCTGCACATTATATGCAAAGTACGGCATATATGCAAATTACATGCCTTGTTGAACCACTGTTATTTATAAAACGTTCGTTGCATTAGCGGTTCGGAGGGATTGACTAAAAAAGCTGCTCCGTAACGAAAAGCAGAGAGGCTTTAATTCACACAAACGTGCGCCCATACATGCTTGCTAAGCCGAAAAAAAAAAAGGAAGCTATTATGAGGTATGCTGCAAGTCGGAGAACGTGCGTCACCGCGTAAGACTTTAGAAGCTAATAAATAGCTTTAAGACCACAACAACTTGAATCAAGCATTGAACCGTGCTCCTGGCTCCATCAATATCCAAAGAATCACATCTCCCACGTTTATTTGTCATCGACTGCAGGGGTCGAATGGTTGTGAACTCAAGAGCCCGTATTCTCAGAAAGCTCTTAAGCTAGAATTTAATGTAAAAGAAAGCTTCCGCCAGTATTGATGCTGGGTATATTATTAGCGATAGCGCTCGCCCAATGGCAAAGGACACTTACGAAGTAAAAGTTTTGTGAATTCAGCCCAAGTTCACTAGTACCAAAAGAAAAAAAATTGGCAGTTTCACACTAAGGACGAAATATTGACAGCGATATCATCGTTTAGCGGTGTGCTCTAGTTCATTGGCCGCTGTTATAACAATTACGCCGGGTGACACGTTGACGGCACACAGCGGGTCATACTGCTGTGCAGCTGTAACAGCTTCCTGGCTGCTACCAAACGTCTCACAAAGCTAGCATGAAGGGCGCCGCCAGTGGCACTGCAGGCGACCCGCCTTGCTATTTGAGGCTCGAGCTGGTTGGCTAAGGACAAAAACATACCGGAGCATATATTCGCAATTATAGATGAGGCATGTGTATGCTGCAGCAGCAAAAATCCGGAGACCACTCAGCACCTCCTAATGGTGGCGGCGGCACCGACGGTGCGAACGCGCCTCTGGTGTCCCTATAATTGCTACCGCCATAAACGAATTAACTGGATTGCATCGTGCCATTCTACCACCGCCACCTAAACATTCATGTCACGCTTTTCGATTTATTGCCTGCTTTTGTATTACTGATGGCGTTTACATGCGATAATATTAATCCATACGTCTTGCCAAGGATCACCGGCGAGGCGAATGCGGGCACGCTTATTGCATAGCGCAGCGGCAGCTGATGCTGCTAGCAAAGATTAAGATGGGTTCACTAAAGCTGCGAGCCCCATGCGGCGGCTGTTCGTTCTAGTCATTACCACGCAACACAAGCTCACGACGTGCTACCACTACAGCCTAATCGCAATGAGTTCAATACAGATGGCACAGAGCAAAGCAGTTCCACTTGCTGAGTGCTATACGTATAGGCGAAGGATTATGTGGACAGATACCCGAAGTCAGATGGCAATGCAGCTGTTTTCGTATACAGGGTAATTGAAACTGTAAACAGACAACCTAGAGTCATCAAAAAGAAAGTGATAGATACAGAGACAGTAAATTGAATGAGAACGATGAAAATGAAATGTCCATGAAGATTTACAAATACAGCAAGAAAAAGATCAAGAGGGAGAATCTATACGATAGCATAGAGGGCAGTGCCTTCCATTAAGAGTCCCGAACTGGCTCCCTGAAAAGGAGAACAGACTGGAAGCACTATTCGCAATAGGATGGCGGATGTGTCTGCTGCAGCAAATTTCCATTGACGACTGAGCAAATCGTAATAGATTGCCAACCAGAACAGTACAGATAATAATGTCTATTGATAAGGTCTGGGTGTCGAAGGACAACTGCCCCAATTTTTTACTCCATAATAAACAATTTGGCACCAATGCGTTCGTCAGCGTGTAGTACATGGGTCTGAGTCACGCGAGTAACTTACTATCGACAAATCTGCTATCTTCGTCGTTGTTTCATACGCTGAAGTTATCCAGATAACACGAACAAGTTCTAAATGTACAAAAATAAAGAAAAAGAAGAACGCTAAACTGCCGTTAAAGAACGCTGCAAGGGAAGGCAAGAAAAAAAAACAGTTGAGACAAAATAACCTAGAATGGTAGCTTAAAATTTATTTCTAAAGAATTATCATACGAAGTCGCAGAAAAATCTTCGTAAGACCCCCAATTACTGTGGTGATGAAAAATATCCGAGATCGGGACTACCTTCTGATAATGTTTGTGTGACTACGCTGCTGCAACTTTGGCGCAGTCACATACACTCGGAACCGAACACCCGAACCTCGATATATATATATATATATATATATATATATACAGGGTGTCCCAGCTATCCCGCAGCACGATTTAGAAAAAGAGGAACGGCGTGACGCGAAGCAAACCTGGTGCGTATTGTTTCCAGTGCAGTGGAGTAGCCGCCAGTAATTTTTTCGTTGCGGAGATTTCATTAGCTAATTGTAATTAATTATCTAACTCGAGAAGTACTGCCCTAATTAACAAAGTGTTAATGAGAAAATTGTAGAGCAACATGAAAAACTCCCGATACAGCTTTCTGTTGCTCAGTACGTGCCACATAAATGTGCTTTTTCGAGCGTGAAACAATCCCACGAATACACGCAACGTGCCTCGAGCGACCAGTCGCGCGGCAATTCTGCGTGTATTCGCGGGCTCCTTTCACGCTCGGAAAAGCACATTTATGTGGCACGTACTGAGCAACAGAAAGCTGTATCGGGAGTTTTTCATGTTGCTCGCTCTACAATTTTCTCATTGACACTTTGATAATTAGGGCAGTACTTCTCGAGTTAGATAATTAATTACAATTAGCTAATTAGATCTCAGCAACGAAAAAATTACTGGCGGCTACTCCACTGTACTGGAAACAATACGCACTAGGTTTGCTTCGCGTAACGCCGTTCCTCTTGTTTTAAATCGTGCTGCGTGATAGCTGGGACACCCTGTATATTTACGAGTTTGCATGTGACGTCGAGAAACAGCCCGAGGCTTCTCCCCCCACTCCCTCGGTTGCACTACTGTCAGTACAGGCAGCCACCTTGTTTGTTACTCCTCCTCGAATTGATTTCTGTTGCACTTGTCACGGAACGTGCCGAAAGAACGGCATCTTTCCTGCTAATTATTGCTCTGAAAATCGCGTGCGGGGAAAAAACGTATTTCGTGCAGCACGACCGGCCCGTGCCAGTTTTCATGCTGGTCAGTGTTAGCCTATCGCTCTGTCGGCGGCCTTATATTCATTTTATTGTTAACCTCATTCCTATTATACCGATTTGCGCGACGACGAATGACCGCTATTCAGTGACGTAATCAGGGGTATTTCCTCTTACTGCTGCGGGCTATTGACCAGCTTGTCCGGGGAAGAAGGAAAACTGCTCCTTTTATACACGGTCGATAGCATATCCTTTCGCAATGCTTCTTTCGGGATGACGACTACGAAGCTATTCCTTCCCGGCTTAGAGCATCACTGGTACCGGAATAGTAGACCCGCACGCAACTGGCTCATCTGCTCAAGAGAGCTGCCAACGGCTCACTGCGCATGCTCAGAACGCGAGTTTGTTCGCCATTGCGGTGGGTTACCGATCCGCAACAATTCCTGCACACGCAAGGCTGTTGCACGCACGCCCCCATAAAACAAAGGAACACTCTACTATCTCCTGCATCCAAGAAACCCATATTCTGCTAGCAGGACAGCACTTTTACCTGGCTAGGTTAGAGTTAGTTACGCAGCTAAAGTTTTCCCTTGCTTTTCTGCTTCAGTTGTTGCAAATGAGCATAACCTAGTCTGAAAGCGTTCGAATTTAAAATTTGTGAAGTGCAAGACATTAAAACTTTAATGCAAAGATTCCATAGTGTCAATTTCTTTTCTAACCTCTATCGACTGTGCGGCTGCTCACCGATGTCATACAGTCTTGTATGGGCTTACAGAGTGCCTAATGCGAACCACAAATCCTGCACCCTTTCTGCACACTTAACTCTCATAAATTTATGATTCAGCCCCGGTCGACTATTGCGTTTGACTAAAGGTTGTGAGTCACATGTGTTATTAGCTCACTCACGTGATTTAAGCACATGCGCATAGTAGTAAGCGATTTAAACGCGCGGAAATCGTCAGCACGGGGTCTTTCAGCAGCAGAAAGCACAAGTGCCTTTAGAAATTAACTGGAAAAAGGTACTGGAAGCTACTAACAAATGAGAAAGAAGCAATCGACGTCATCAGACGCATACAGGGTGTTTCATTTTAGCTGCACCAAATTTTTGAAAATTGTCTGTGGCAGATAGTACAATTTTAATCCTTGATCTAAACTACTTCATGAGGCGGTCATTACTTCCACGAGAAATCATAACGCCTAATTGAATAATTAACATAATTATGCTAATTACATTTTAATTAATCATTTTAAGGCCCATTTTTAATCTACGAATTATAGCCGCTGACTTCGCAAGGCGTATTCACTTGGAACGAATTCTCAGGACTGAACCAGTTTCGAGATATTAATTTTCAAAGTGTCCGACGAAATGCATGGACGTTCCAGTTAACTTTTTGAGGAAAACGCTGCTTTATGCATTAAATAAAAATGACCCGGAACCATGGAAACGTCGCAGTCTGTAAATCAACATACCTGTACTTTCTAACTACCGTGTGCTGTGTTCCAATGTACCGATCTCCGAAACTAAGAAAGCTTCGCTTGCATGGAAAGCCATCAGAGATGTGTTCTGCCCTAATTTTTCTTTGTATGGCCACTTTATTAAGAAGAAAGTTAAAACATGTTTAATTATAAAATAAAAATAACTTATTCAAAGAGGAAGTGGTATATACGAAATAGAATGGAACAATCTCGGTGGGGTTGTTAACGGCCATAGCTACATTTACAAAGTTACAACGTACAGCCTCCCGCATTTCATGCTAAATCGCGCGAGCGTCCATCGCGCTTCAATCTAACGCCTTTAAGCGGCGATAATCAGCGAGACCGGCAGAAGTACTCTCAAGTGCGGTAAGCACTTTCCTGTGCAAGAGTCGTCTAATGCGATGTTCCCCTCAGGGCGACGTACCACCATAAGATAGTGCTCTCGCGCGATATAGCTAAAAATGCGGGAGGCTGTACATGGAGCGTCATAAACACACGAGCATCGAGAAGAATTCCAGAGCATTCTACAAAAATTGCTTTCTTTCCATTAACTCCAGATACAGGAAAGGTCGAAGAGCGGCCCCTATCCTTAGTACGTCACGATGTTCAAACTATTTCTTGTAAACGACATATCTATGGAAATTTAAACACTTCTCGTATTCGTATTCGATTTCGTATTCTGTGAACACTACCAATAAACAGTGCTCGTCCAAGGGATTAGAATCTATTTCGACATGATTATGCAGCTGCAAAACCTTCAAATAAATTCTGGTGTTTTAGGTGCCAAAATCACGATTTAATTATGAGACGTGCCGTAGTGAAGGACTCCGCGGATTCATTTTGACCACCTGTGTCTCTTTACTGTGCAGCCAATGCAGGCGTTCTTGCATCCACCCCCTCATCATAATGCGACCGCTGCGGCCGGGATTCGATCCCGAAACTTCGGTCTTAGTAGCGCAACGCCATTTCCACAGGCCACTACGGCGGGTATGCAGCTGCCAAATAAAGCAACACAGCTCGAGTATTCCACAATCGCTGTGCCCCTAAAACGAGAGCTCCTCTCTTGCGATTGTAGTTGGGAGAGCAGCGACAGTTTCGCCACTAACTGCTTCAGTGCTTTGTCGTCGAGATCAGAGTAACGGTTCGATTCTATTTGCTCGGATCTTCTCTCGTGCGCGTCGTCCGGCGCGTACAAACAAATTATCCCGCGTAATTAGATCGGTCGATCTCGCAGTCGAGCCGACTCAATGCCCGGGGAAATCAAGCGCGACGCACTTCCAGCGCCCTCGAGGACAAAAAGCGAGTGATAAGACGTAGAGTTGTAGGACGGGGGATTCAGAACACCGTGCGGAATTGTGAGCTAGAAAGGACGTTAAAATGGCAGCGGAAAACAGATCTGTGATATCTCGTTTGTACGGGCACTATATTGGTCGCGTAGGCACGCACCAAACTTAGTGAAAAAAAAAAGGTTCAATTAGCGCTTGGCGGTCGAATGCTGCTGAAAGGCGACATGGCATCCTAAACTCAAACATTGCATCAGATAAAACTTGTTACTTGTGCAGTGCATAAACACAAACATGAGGTTACACATTGCATAGGAGTAAAATAAAGACTGTTTTACGCATTGCACTTAGCTGTATTGAATTTAATTACCTATTTCACTAAATCTACGCTTCACAAAGATTCCCACAGGTGCGTTGGATCCGCTTAATATCTTCGCACAAGTGTCTCGCTTAACGTACCATATAAACCACTAGCTTGAATAAATCCGAATACATCTTCCAGGTGTGACAGCGTCATTAGCCCTAAATTGTTGCCTTAAGAGGGAACAATGCTGCACATAGGGTGTGCGTTTTGCCACTAATCAACAATAACCGATAAACAATTGATACTTGAGGTATGTGAAAACGAGGCTGCGCTTGCCGTCTGCGCCTGTAGCAAGGTCAAATGTTTTGAAGACAACGTCTTATTAGCCGACGTACTGAGTGTTCTCCTGATTTTTGCTTCAGCATACACATGATTCATCTAGTTCCGAATATTGGCTCCGGTATGTTTTTGTCCTTAGACAACCAGTTCGAGCCTCAAATAACAAGGCACTGCCCTTTGTATTGTCGCAGAGATTTACCCCCTCTGCACTGCCATCTTTGAGCGCGCGCGGAGGCGAAAGCGGCGCACCGGCCTCACTGGCCTCTACTCAGTGGCCGGCCTTGACGAAGCGGTAACGTGGCGCGGTGTTTCAGAGTGTGTGAAGGGCAAGTAAAACTCCAGCGAAGCACGGACGTGCGCCACGCGCGGCGCAGTTCCGCTAAGCCGGCGAAAAGTGGACTCTCGCTCAGTCTAGCGTCCTGCGCTGACAGCGTGATCGGCGACGTTCGGCGCGCTTTGGCGCTGCCGGCGCGGGAATAGAACGTGGAACATGTCCAAACTCACACCGAAGCCGCTATACCAGAGTGCATCGCGCGCCTATTGTTCGGGTGGACTGAGTAGAGCGGGCTCAGTTGCGGCTTCGCCAAACAAAAAATCACTTGCTCGCCGCACACTTGTGCGCATGCGCTGCGGTAGAGAGTACACTCATGCCGCGCTGCTGCGGGCCATGTTCAACGCGCCGATCTATACAGGGGGCAAATCTTCGGCGATTCTGGTGTCGCCGGCGTGATGTATCCGATTTCGCAGGCCTCTGCCTGGCGCGCTGAAAGCGCCAGACTAAAAATGGCCTCTGAGCGTTTTCTTTCCAGTGTTTTCCTTCCTGTAAACTGCTGTCGCCAACAGTCGGCAGACCAAAATCGGCGTCTTGTCGGCCTATAGTGTGAGTGAGCCTTGACGGCAACACGCCACTTTGTCGAAAGACAGCTGTCAACGTTGAAGAGAGCAAACGCAAGCGAGCCGATGCGGCGCGCATTCGACGGGACTATGATAGCGCAGACGTGGGTTAAGCACGCGCCAGCCACGCCACGAAGACGGCCGAAGATCGCGAAGCCCGTCTCGCCCAAATGCGTGATTCGTATCGTGTCCGCTAGGAGTCGCAGGTCGTCAAACAGCATTTGGGGGCCCTAGTGGAAGCAAACCTGGTGCATATTGTTTCCAGTACAGTGGAGTAGCCGCCAGTAATTTTTTTTAGTTACTGAGATTTAATTAGGTAATTGTAATTAATTATGTAAATCGAAAAGTGCTGTCCTAATTATCAAAGTGTCATGAGAAGATTGTAGAGCAACATGAAAAACTCCCGATACGGCGTTCTGTACACATTTATGTAGCACGTATTGAGCAACAGAACGCTGTATCGGTAGTTTTCCATGGTGCTCTACAATCTTCTCATGACACTTTGATAATTAGGACAGCACTTTTCGATTTACATAATGAATTGCAATTACCTAATTAAATATCAGTAACGAAAAAATTACTGGCGGCTACTCCACTGAGCTGCAAACAATACGCACTAGGTTTGCTTCGCGTAACACCGCTCCTCTTCTTTAAAATCCTGCTGCGTGCTAGCTGGGACACCATATATATATATATATATATATATATATATATATATATATATATATATATATATATATATATATAATTATTTGGTAAGATGGCGGTAATTCAAAGCAACTTTCAATGTGGAAAGCGCAAACTATGCAGCTAGATTCCTAAGGACCACATGATAAATAGGTTCTATGAAGAGACCATTCCGACATGGTGGTCAGCAGCACTGCCCACCCTGTGGGAACCTTATTACAAGTGGTATTTTTTTTTTCATTTTTCTGTAACCTGTTTTCACAATTTCTGCATTCAAAGTAATGATTTAAATTAAAGTCAATTTCTGTGCTCGAAAGACTTAACTTAATGGTACTTCTTCAACCGAGTGCTTTAGCACCGAGTGCTTCGTCATTTGCGACATTTTCACGCATTGGCATCATCCTTACCAATCATATATGAGAAAAAGTTTAAACATAACGCACCATCATATCTGCTTACGCTGCCACCTGTACACTGAGTAAACTTGATTATGTTGAGGTAGGCATGCGTTACTGCAGATGTGAAATACTTTAAGCTATCCTTGTTTTCGAACAGAAGCCCTGCGAGGTGATCACTCCGCGCTGTAGTCGCATCTCTATCGATTGCTACTGTAAAGCTGTGCGATAAACCTACACGTTGCGATTGAGTACACAGATACAGAAGGCGGAAGGGGATCACCGCGTAGTTCGCTACCTCTGTTATACTTGGGCGAGCAGGTGCGAGACGCGGAGAGTAGTGAAACTCGATCACGGAGAAAGGAACAACGGCGCCGCGAGCGTCCAGAGCTTCGACTGAGCGGCTCAATTCCCGTTAGCTGAGCGTCCCGGTAATACTGCGCTTCCCGTCGTCGCTTTGTTGACACTGGCAGAGTGTCAACACAACCGCGCCTCAATTGCCTCCGCGACGGCAGACCTTCCGTCAGTCGACGAACGGAAGGCGTTTCCGAGAGGGTCGCCTTGCCAACCGCGCTTGCAGGACGAACTTGAGTGTTTCACGCCTATGTGGGGGAAGAGGGAGCCTGCAGGCATTTCGGGACAAACTTCCTACGCGAAGTTGCTCAATATTTTCTACGGCGCAAGCGATGGAAACGTCCCGGAGTGATAATGCTACACCGTACGAACTCGGTGGCTATGAGCTGTGTTTGAATGGTTCTTTCTTCTCTCTGCGTGTGTGCGTGCGTGCGTGCGTGTGTTTGTGTGTGTGCGTGTGTGTTTGTGTTGTGTGTGTGTGTGCGTGTGCGTGTGTGCGTGTGCGTGTGTGCGCGCGTGCGTGTGCGTGTGTGTGTGTGCGTGTGTGTGTGTGTGTGTGTGTGTGTGTGTGTGTGTGTGTGTGTGTGTGTGTGTGTGTGTGTGTGTGTGTGTGTGTGTGTGTGTGTGTGCGTGCGTGCGTGCGTGCGTGCGTGCGTGTGCGTGTGTGTGTGTACGGGGGGAGGAGGTTGCGTGCCTCTGTCAACGGTGCTTTGGACGGGCTCTCGGATAAAATGTAACGGTAAGGCGGGACCGCCCACTGACTGCGGCAGCACTGCTGTTTAGTAAGGGGCACACGGACAATCAAATGAATCCAACACTCTGCTTCCACCGCCAAGATTTTGACACGATTGAGCTCACGTATACCCTCGTTTTTCTTATAAAAGCAAGTGATTCTGATGCCCGACTTTGTGCATCGAACAACAGAGTTCAACCAATACAGATGTTTAGACAATGGCTGAAAAGGAAGGGGAGGTAGTACCGGGAATTGCTTCGCGATTCACGGAAGTTTCTCACATAGCAAGAAGATCCCTTTGATAGGTCCCTTTGATAGCTAGTTATGCTTAGCAGGGTCAAACTGCTCTACACCTATCTGAAGAGAGATTTTCTTCTTTTAGAGCGCAGCTCTTAGGCGCCCGTTCCTCCGGCGAGCTTCGGCGTCGGCGTCACTCATAAGCGAGCGAAGAAGCACTGCGAAGGATGAAAGAGCGAACGCGGACGCAGCGCGGTATGAAAGCAGGCGATAGCGAAGAGAGCGCGAGGACGGAAGCGGAGGAGGAGGGTATAGCGAAACCGTGCGAAGAAAAGCGTAGTGCCGCTCAAGACGGGCTCTGCGGTGACGATGGCTACGAGATGGGGCCAGAGTAGCGCGCGTAGTCTGTTCACCGATGACGCCAACGATAAGGCATGCGGCGAGCACGTCCACCAAGACTACATATGGAAACAAAGCGCTGCTTGCTTTGCAATTTGTTGCCGCACGAGACAGATTGTCCGCGCCAGCCAATATATTGCTAAATGAAAAAAAAAATACGTATAGTGCTGCGCTAAAATTTCCCATTAGGGAGTATCATAATCATCGATGAATTTTTTTTTTTGAGTGGAGGTCAGCTAGGACAGCTCTGCCTGTCCCACGCACATAGGTACGCATTAAGAGTAAGAGAAACGCAGTGCATGATTATCAATTGTGAACCACGTTGAAGCGTGGAAAACGGTCCCCACTTTACGTTTACGTCGCAAGCTGCAGCGTTGCAAAAACATTTTGCAAGAGTCTTGAAAGTGCAGTAGATGTAGCGCATTGCGGGCGAGGAAACAATTGGTGTGGCTTAGCTTTGATTAACCCTGGTTGATAGTGAAAGCTTGACTGCCCTGGCTAGGCCCATTGTCGAGCTGTGGCCGAGGTGTGGTTTCGCAATGATATACAGACGTGTTTTCCATGAATACAGTGTTTATTCATCATTTTTTATGCTTATGAATACACTGCGGTGATCAGTGAAGTAGTGAGACTTGGTTGCAACTCGCAGCCGGGCCCAACTCCACTCGGGCAATGGCGGCAATCTCTCCATTCAGGGCTCCGTAAAGGCCTAAATATATTCCGACGTTGCGTGAACGCGCGCACACGTTATGTCACGTTGGCGAGAACAACAGCGGCTATAGTTCGACTGATGGTTCGACGTACTGGCGCCGCCAACGTTACCGGACGCGCGGCCAATGCGCTCCGACGCGCCCGGTGTCTGATGACGCTCGCCCGCGTGCCGATAACGTCGGACTATAAACGCGCCTTAATGCTCTCTTGTTGTTTGACCTCTAGCCCTCAAGGTGAAAACTGTTGAGTCGCCGACGGCTGTCCGAGGTAGCGTAATGAAGCTTTCGCTTCAAAAATATTTGACGGGTGACAATTGGCGCCATGCGTGTCCTGTCACTTCTTTTGGTCTCGTTCGCAACAAACTACGTCTACATCTCGTAACGAATCACGAAGTCGAAATTGCCACCTTAGTAAAGAAAGTGTGTAATCGATAAACTTACAGCGGATGTCACCAAGTACGACAGCGCATGCGATCCGACGTACTAACTCCTAAATCGACTGATGAATTCAGCAAGTTTAGAACACGCACCATCAAGTTTTCGTAGATTCCAGGAAGTCGGAGCCATGACATTTCGCACGCGTCAAACGTCGTATGACGAAGAGCATGACTAGCTCTTCAGTGCACAAATTAATACAATTTCGTACTCCGTCTTTGCACAGCCTAGCAGCAGTAGGGTCTCGTATTTTTTGATTAACTATTGTCGATTAAATGTGCTTTGCTTATGTAGAAACTAAAGGAAAAATCTGCTTGCCAAAAATTTGTTCAGAACTCGCCGTGTTTACTAAGTGGCTATGGTACTGGACTGCTCAGCAAGTTGACGGAGGTTTGATCCTGGCCGCGCTGGCCGCATTTTTATTGGCACGGAATGCAAGAAATGCTCGTGTACCATTCATTAGATGATAGGTTAATGAACCCCGGATGGTCAAAATTATTCTCGAATCGCCCATAACACTTCGTGCCTCATAATCAGATTGCAATTCTGACCCGTAAAACGCTAGAATTTATTTGAATTTGTGTGGAGAGCAAGCTACAAAAAAAAAAAAAATCATATGTAAGTGCACAGTGCATGCTGGTCACATGAACGTTACAGAAGAGTGGATGCGGAAGTACGAACTCGCTTCCGCATGCTTCGCTACACGTCGCCTACCACTGCATACCACTCACCACGAACGTCCCATGCATTTCAATCGAACCAGTATCTGCGCGTGCCCTGTCTGGCTCGGTCGAGCTGCGCCGCACCAATCTCAAGGAAGTGAAACAACGAACCGAGGTCGCGGGACTGCCGTCGCTCTGAGCGCGGCAGTCTCATTTCCGTCGAAAGCTCAATCGACTAAGGCCGGAAGCTTTTAGCGGCGCAGTCCGAAACGGTTGCAGCTCTCGTCCGCGTACACGCTCCTTCTCCGTATTCCGACGAGTGACCGCCAGACTAGTTCATAAGGCACCTCATTGAAGCTACAGCAGCCTTCCTGCCTCTTACGCTTGGTGCTTTGTTCTGAGTACTTTAAGGTCACTGATTGGTACAGCACCGGGCCCAGTGCTGCGTCCGGGACGCCGGCTACGCTGAACCAGACGCGTCTAAGCGCGGTGCGCAATATTTTGCATTATAAGCTAGAGCCATAGTAACGTTGCTTCCTAAGTCATCAATCCTTCGTGCTTCGCCGTTGCCCGTTTGCTGCTATGAGAGCTCGAAAAAAAAAAGACGCTACAACTACAAATCCTCGGCCGGGATAATGCAGGAATTCCATTCCAATGTTATTCCTTTTCGCTCTACGTCAGGGGAGAGAGCAGCGCTCCGCCGACGTTATCGCTATTACCGGGATCGGTCGACCATGAAAGGGTATAGACAATAGCAATGGAATATGATCGAGCAAAAGAAATCCGTAGTTATTATACCGGACCCGGCCATTGCAGGATGCAGCCCGTGCAATTATGACTCTTCTTCGCAAGCGCTGCGTTTCAGAATTGACTCTTGCATCAACATAAATTCAACAACTACACTTTTCGCACACGATCGTGTCATCTATCGGCCCATAATTATTCCTAGCGACCAGCTAACATTGCAAAGTGAGCTGGATAAGCTGAATAATTGGTGCGCTCCATGGCAAATGAAAATCATTGCTAACAATCGACTAAGCTTATGAGGTTCAGCACGCGATGTAATGTATTTCCTTTCGTACGCGTATATTCCATAGATTCTGAGCCTATAGAGTCAGTCGATCCTTTCCGTTGACTATATTAATGTCCTACATACTGCAGCGTCCAAGAGTCTGACGCCGGTGATAAACATGGTGCGATAGCCTGCAAGCCACTGAAGAACGAAGAAAACAGTAAAACGAGGTAAACATAACTTTGCCTCATTACAGGCCAGGTGGTCAAAATTACAACATGCCCTGCACAACCGCGTACCATACTAAACCCGGTGTCACTCTCAGTCGTCACATGAAATCCAACAATATTCTATCAATCGATCCCCTGAAACTCCCGAGCTCAGAGTAGCGTTTCTTACAGCTTCAATGTTAATCCAATGTGAATTGTGAAATATTTACAAGCATTTCGATGTATAAAGTGTTTTTTGACTAAGCTATCGTGTACCTAAATGATTCAGTGTTACCACAGTGAGCTTGAATTCAGCATTACTATTTCGTACTTTTTATCAGCGTGCGACATTCGCGCGTATAAAAAATTCAGCCAATGGTGGTCCATCTCTTTAGTGGGGAACGGAAACGATCCCTACGTAACACCAACTGAGAAGTAGTGAAATACATTAACTTAGGGCTGGGCGTCGATAAACATTTTTCACCTGATTAATCTGCCCTTTTAAATTGATAAATTAATCGAATAATCAGAATTGTGGATTCACGCACATAAGCGAAACAAAATCAAAGTCGGGGATTTGTCGCAATAGACATACTTTGAAGAAGAAAAAAAAAGAATATGCTATTCAAAACGACAGTTGTTTTTATTAATACTTGAACGACACTGGGCAAATTGACATTCAGTCATGTCAAACTCAGTCATACGCAATCACAGGCACAGCTGCGCAGGCAAAGAAGCTTGTTAAAGTCATCTGGCAGTAGAGAGTTCCTTTGCTTATGAACAGTCCTGCCAGCTGCAGAGATGACGTGGTCGCATGGCGTTGATGTTGCGAAGAAGCACATCACTGTCTTTACAACTGGCGTTATATGACTGGTAGAACGAAACTTCTGGTCATATTCCCTTTGCATGGCTCAGAAAAAAATGCCGTCCACACACGTGCACAAAGCGCCATAGAAAAGCTAAACAGTTTGACAGATTCTACCGCAAGTGCAGCGCGCATGCGTGGATGCAGTAGGAACTCATTGCAGTTGAGGAAAAAAATGCGCTGGCGTCAATGCCGGTGCTCGACGTATTTTGGTCATGTGAACTTTGCCGAATAATCGCGTTGAAAAAAAAATGTCACAGTTTCGCCCTAAAAGCGAAGCAGTGAATGCGATAGCAACACAGCAATGTCATACGAAGTAAGGTGAGCGGCTTTGGTAGCAATATCAATTGTAGTAAACATGAGCTGATTAAGTAAGCAGGTGTGCTGCGGCGTAAGTAGACCGACATGAAGAGAGACTCGATGACCACGAGGAGGCGCGTGTGAAACGGTGGTGTTGATGAGAAGCGCTTCCCGTGGGCAGCGCGTGCGAAGGGACACACCTGTAGCGCTGCACTGCCGACCCGGGCAGCATTGCATGTGTAGCGTGCGTTGGAAAATGTGGCCCGACTATTACTAACTGAATGAACGAGCGTGGTGTGAGCGCGCAGAAACAAACATGAATAGATCACACTGAATGACTGGAGACAACGACTGTCAAAACGCTGGCAGCAAGCGCATATATACGCCGCAGCAGCGGGCGAAGGTACGTGCGGTCTATCGCTTCAACGGAAACTGAGCGGCGAATGCACGGCGCATAAAGGTCAGAGCCGTGTGGAGATAAGAGACGGTGCGGGCGAGCGAGCGACGAGCGCGGTTGTTGGCAGCGTAGAAGTGCGCCCCCCCCCCCTCCCCCCTGCCCGCGCTCCCTCCGGCGCTGGCTTCCCGCTTCCTTGCTTGCGCGTGGGTGATTGAGTGCGTTCGCTCTCCGTGATAGCGCGCGTCCCCGCACGCTTCCGCTCGGGCATACGGCGCGCGGCGAAGATTTTATCTATAGGGAACCTCACGGCGACGGCGACGGCAGAAATCCGGTAGAAGTGTCCATAGAATTGCTATCGCAATAAAAAATGTAGCCGCGACCACGGTGTAAGATATATACTCTCTTACCCCGTGGTCTCTACTAAGACTTCATTTCATTGTTTGGAAGGGTAACCGATCAATCTCCCAGCTGTACATAAATAGATCGCGAGACTCCATGGTCCCAGGGACCCACCTGCGCCCTTTTCGTGGACTACATTTTCAGGAACTGCAGGTCCCTTCAAGTCGGTTCGCTGGAAGTACTCCACAAAATTACCGTATAGACGGTGCCAAATGCTGAACTGCGCACCTCAGTGCCTCAGTGCTCACTTTTCATGCTTTTCTCTCGTCGCATAATTCAGTACGTTTTACACGGAGACAAATGAAGGGGGACAATATATTACATTAGTAAAATAACTGAATCACCTCAATAAATTGACTTTTCTAACGCACAAATAAAATTCTGCGGGCGTATTTCGTGAGGAATTATTCCCTTTTATTCCGGAACGAATTCGCAAAACATTTTGTTCGTAACAGCTGTTTATCCTGAGTAGACTACCTAGCTAATACATAATATGTCACATATGACGAATGGCTGGCCCCCTTCTTAATAACACTACTAATGCAAGAACGTTTTTTTTTTGTGAGTACATGTCTTTGTCATTTCTTTTAATCTGTACTGTCAAGTGGCTCATACACCGCGAGTAAAGGGCGTCATTTCGTGTGAGCCAATGAGGAAGAATCAAAAGAGTGGAAAATGAAAGGAATCATTACAAAGTAAGACCATCTGAATATTAGAACATCATCATCGGGAGCAGCAGCAGCCTATTTTTATGTCCACTGCAGGACGAAGGCCTCACCTTGCGATCTCCAATTGCCCCTGTCTTGCGCTAGTTGATTCCAATTTCCACCTGCAAATTTCCTAACTTCATCACCCACCTAGTTTCCTGCCGTCCTCGACTGCGCTTCCCTTCTCTTGGTACCCATTCTGTAACTTTAATGGTCCAGCGGTTATCCATCCTACGCCTTACATGGCCTGCCTAGCTCCATTTTTCCCGCTTAATGTCAACTAGAATATCGGCTATCCCAGTTTGTTCTCTGATCCACACCGCTCTCTTCCTGTCCCTTAACGTTAGGCCTAACATTTTCCGTTCCATCGCTCTTTGTGCGGTCCTTAACTTGTTCTTGAGATTCTTTGTTAACCTCCAAGTTTCTGCCCCATATGTTAGCACCGGTAGAATGCGATGATTGTACACTTTCCTTTTCAACGACAGTGGTAAGCACCCCGTCAGGATTCGGCAATGCCTGACGTATGCACTCCAACCCAATTTTATTCTTCTGTAAATTTCCTTCTCATGAGCAGCGTCCGGTGTGAAAAATTGAGCTAGATAAGCGTACTGCTTTACAGACTCTAGAGGCTGACTGGCGATTCCGAATTATTGTTGTCTTGACAGGCTATTTAACATTACC
The DNA here is from genome assembly GCF_013339745.2 of Dermacentor silvarum. Taxonomy (NCBI): domain Eukaryota; kingdom Metazoa; phylum Arthropoda; class Arachnida; order Ixodida; family Ixodidae; genus Dermacentor; species Dermacentor silvarum. The sequence goes on along the minus strand of NC_051159.1, from coordinate 133,742,247 downwards.
TTTGTCTTCTGCATGTTAATCTTCAACCCCACTCTTACACTTTCTCGGTTAAGGTCCTCAATGATTAGCTGTAATTCGTCCCCATTGTTGCTGAATAGGACAATGTCATCTGCAAATAGAAGGTTGTTGAGATATTCGCCGTTGATTCTCACTCCTAAGCCTTCCCAGTCTAATTAAGAGCTTGAATACTTCTTCTAAGCATGCAGTGAATAGCATTGGAGAGATTGTATATATCCTTGCCTGACCCCTTTCTTGATAGGTATCTTTATACTTTTTTGTGGAGAACCAATGTAGCTGTGGAATCTTTGGAGATATTTCCCAAGATATTCACATATGCCTAATGTACTCCATGATTACGCAATGTCTCTATGACTGGTGGTATCTCTACTGAATCAAATGCCTTTTCATAATCTATGAAAGCCATATAGAGGGGTTTATTGTACTCCGCAGATTTCTCGATCACCTGATTGATGACATAGATGTGACCCATTGTAGAATATGCCTTCCTTAAGCCATCTCTCTCTTGGTTGATTGAAATCAAGTGTTGCCCTGATTCTATTGGAAATTATCTTCGTGAATATCTTATACAATACGGAAAGCAAGCTAATGGGCCTATAATTTTTCAGTTTCTAACGTCTCCCTTCTCGTGGATTAGCATAATATTGGCATTCTTTCAGTTCTCTGGTACACTTGAAGTCGTGAGATATTGCGCATAAAGGGTCGCAAGCTTTTCAAGCATGGTATCTCCTCCGTTTTTGATTAAATCGACTGTTATTCCATCCTCTCAAGCAGCGTTTCTCCCTGGTCATGTCTTGCAAGGCCCTTTTAACTTCATCGCCAGTTTTAGAAGGAGCCTCTGTATCCTGTTCGTTATTACTTCGAATGAAAGTAGCTTGGCTGCTCTGGGTACTGCACAGGGCAGTATAAAATTCGTCTGCTGCTTTTACTATGTCATCGAAATTGCTGATGATATTACCCTGCTTATCTTTCAGTGCATACACCTTGCCTTGTCCTATGCCAAGTTTTCTTCTCACTGATTTCATGCAGCATCCATATTTTACGGATTGCTCAATCTTTATTAGAACTTATTATTTATTCGAATTTTATTAGAATATTAGAACGTTTAGAAGATCAAAACGAATGGTGGCATACACTGCAGCTACAGTATCAGAATAAGGACATTTTAAAGGAATTTCTTTCGGCCTATGCAACTGTCCGACAAAAGCAGTGTGCCACATTAAACTATATATATTTTCCAAAAAGTCCGAGCAGGTATCTGCAGTGCCCCTTCCCCGATATGCTGGTACGGAAGAAAAAGCAGCGGCCAATAATAATAAGTATCATCTCATTAGCGAAAGCAGCCTGCAAACAGCAAGATTTCTCACAAATGAAAAGCATAGCAGTATATGGTCGATTTAACATTCTAGTTTTTTCCACAAAGTTCTTCGTCGCGAATACCGCCGCATTCTCGATCTAAGTTTTTACAGAAGCAGAATGATCAAATGAGAAGAATAAGACGGACTCTGCGTAATTTACAGAGGAACGTGACAGGGAAAGTAATTACCCGTGATGCGATACGCTCAGGGCTTCATGGTACCGTATTTTTCTGACTATAACACGCGGGCTGTGTGGAAATGCAGACCAGACGTGATGTATAGTATTGTTTTCAGGGTTGACGATTAAACGTGATAACTTGAAGGGATCTAACACGTAAAAAACCAAACTATTTACCTCGGCTGAGTTTTACAAACACGAGGATTGGGTACGCTTAGGATATATTAGTGAGACGAAAGGCTGTGTGAAATCATCTGTGCGTTCGTAATCGATCTCGGACCGCATGGGCTGGTCCTATGCTGTCTTTAGACAAGATAGATCTGATTATTTTTGAAAAAATCATAACAAAAGGATTCCAAAATATAAGGGGCGTGTAGCATGCGGAATGGAAACAGGATAAAGTCTTGAAAGTGACACATATTTCAAAGGAATATCACGAAAGTATAACCATTCTTCCCTGCCTGGAAATCGACGTTATAATAGGCTGGCTGCTTCCATAACTGCAATTTCTATGGTGTTTGACTTTGAGAAAAGTGTCAATTTTAGTTAAATTAGTGGCTGTATGTTCGTCGCATATATTGCAATACTCACAGACACAATTCTACAGAATGCATTGGCTGTGCGAGCTCTGGTGTTCAATTATTACCCCTCAAAGCGTATTGTTCAACTTTGTGACGTTGACGCCAGAAAGCTAAAAAAAGTACTTAACGCAATACAACAACCCGTAAAAAGTTGGCGCAGAAGAAAAGCTAATACAAATGTCAAACTTTTTTTAGAAGGTTTGTACGCTTCGGATTATCACTTGTTTCTTGCTCTGCTCTGCCAACAGAGCAGAATACGAACCAACAAAGTGGAAAAAAAACCATTGCCTTATCTTAATGTTTGCTATATACTATATAAGTTGAAAAAAATCCCTCTCGGCATATCGAAGTGTCGTACGCTGCTATAAAATTATACTGTCGCATGCCTGCGGCGACAGCTTCCTGGTATTTTAGTGGGAGATTACGGCAATTAAATGCCACCTGCGCATGTGTATTTCATTTAGGTGAGGTCTACATCCGGAAAACACGGTATTCTCCAGCTCATTAATTTATGCAGTGCGTCACAAGCTACGACAGGCAATTTTTTGCCGTGCCCCATATATGAGCACATTAGAGAGACAAAAAAACATTCTCTTGCCACAGGAACAAAAAAAATTAAATAAAATCAGGGAAGAAACATTGCAGGGCAATTCAACATTTACGAGCATAGCCATACCTCATCATGGCGGCGTGAAACATAGTGCAGCGGCAGCATAGACACCGCTACGCTCAAATGACCTTTAGTTCCAACCTTGATACGCTTTTCCGCTTTACTGCGCTCGACTGAGTTTTTGCAGCAGTCCAGTCTCCCTTCCTGCTTCACTCCTTGTTTTTTTTTTTTTTTTTCGACGCAATGTATGCCCTGCGACCCATCAATTAGGCTTTTTTTTCTTTTTTCTTTTTTACGAAGGCGTTTCAGTACCGTCGTAACAGTGAAATATCGGTGATGGTGTTCTGTACTTTATAAACCTATATTTTTGTAAAGACAAAAGTGTGGTTGAGATAAGCGCGCTTACAATTAACTGTTTCGCTATAAAAAAAAAAAAAAAAAAACATTAGGTAAATATAGAAAGTGGCGACATAATACAGATGAAAAGGGGAACAAAATATCGCAGAAAAGAGTATCCGATGGTCAGGTTTTCGTTGCATTCTACTGAAGAAGCTATGGTCAAGCATGCTTTACGGTAATTTTCGTGTACGAACTTTCCACTTCATCTTTACTGTCATTTCACGACATCTTCATCGTGTATTCAACTTATACGGGCGATTGCACCAGCCAACCGAGAAAAAAAAAAGGCGTATGCGGGCGCGTGTCATCATGCCATAACCGTTATGAAGTTGAAGCTTCTGAACTAAACTCTGCGGTCCAACTGGTGGCTCAACTTTCTATAAATTCCATTGGATTCGATGGCTATAACGACACAAAGCAACAAGCTTGGCTCGTGTCTTGCGTGTCTTGACCTCTTCTTCTTTTCTGTCTTGTGTGGCCCGTTTTCGTTATATATATCGCATTCGTATAATGCAATACCTAACTAACCAATCACTATGTCTTTTGCAACACACCGTTTATGAGGGACGACGTAGTAACGGGCTCCGGATTACTTTTTGGCACCTGGAGTTCAATGAAATTCGCCAATGGCGCGGCACACGAGCGATATTCCAATCCACAAACATCCCAAAGCGGCTGCTGTGGATGGGAATTGAACCCAGGACATCGTGCTCAGAAGCAGACAGTCATAGCCATTAAGACTGGGGCGAGTTTTTTAGCCGCCAGTGCGACACTTTCACATTTGGTTCATCAAGAAAACAGATTCCTGGACAACCATTCCAAGGCGGGCCGTACTCTTCTAGAGGATAAATAAACAGGCCTTCGTTCTTCGTTTCCTAATCGCTCTTGCAACAACTGTGATTATCTCTGGCTTCGGACATCCGTCTTAGCGAAAGATCTGTGGTGTTTAGCCGGCGGCTTAGAGTTGCGAAAAAGACGGTACGTGCTTCAGTGTACGAAACTTATCGTTGTTCTTTTTTCTCGTGACGTTGTCATGAGCAGCGGAAATTTCAATCCACGTCGATGAAACATGATGATGGAGTGGGCCCTTTTGTAGTGGCCCTCGTAGCGTAAAGGATACGAGGGGTCAGTCGACGCGTGAAGCAAATACACTTTGCGTGACTGAAGGTATAGCTTTTATCGGAGGTGGAATAAGGAAGGAATAAATGGGAATGAAAAACTACATCGAGATAATACATTGAAATAGTTATCGGCGCACAGGTGGTGCTGTCACGATTGTGACATTTTTCTAATATTAAACGAGTCGGAATACAATGGAATCTGGTTGATACGACTTCTCGGGAACCGGAAAATAAAGCGTATAATCCGAAAATCGTATTCTCCAACGCATTATCCAACCAAATTGTATTATCGAGAGAAAAACGTATTATCCCGAAAGGCGTATGATGCAGTATCGTATCAACAAGATCCCACAATATCACAGGGACGTGGCATTCAGACTTTCTGGGTGTCTAGGGTTCAATTGTAGGACAGAAAACTGTGTCGACATCAGGGGCGCTATAGCGTAAAGCTATTTCAGACTGCTTCTATTCTATTTCCTGCACTAGCCCTCCGTGATTGATCAAAGACTTTTCGGGCCACATCCACTTCACTAGTCTGTCACGTGACGTCACGAAAACCACGAAAAATTTATTGATATGACGTGTACAGACTGCCTATGCGTGATTGGGTCGAAAAAAAAGCATTCTTTACGATTCCACACCTATTTCGCCCTTGAGCTGTTGGTCAAACTTTTTCAGCAAACTCATGTGTGCGCTGATTGTGATGTATCATAATAATTGAGGTAGCATGAAAAAAAAAAAGCCGCGCAGCCACAAGAACAATGGCTGGCAAGATGCGACGATACCACTCCCTTACTCCCTTTAAGGAATTGGCATGTTCCCCTAACCTGATATTTACGTTGTTTTTTTTCCGGTGGCCAGAAATTAGTGGTCTATGCGCTGTGATGGATATGCGTGCAAGGATTGGCGCAGGAGCGAGCGGTAACGCTTGCTCTGTTAAGCATGTTAATATTAAGTACACTGATTGTTCCTTTGGAAGGGAGTATAGGAGACCTTGTACGTGTAGTAGCGTCTGCATCGGACAGACTGCCCTAGTGTGTAAATAAACAGTTACGGGCGCATGCGAGTTCTTTAAAGGAAGTAATTTTCATCGGCGCACACGTGAGATTGCTGAGGCATATAACATAGTCAAGAACAAGAATATTTGTATAAGTGAGCCGTCAAACAAAGAGATCAGTATTCATTCATTATCGTGATTATGTGGTCAATTTTTTACATGTAATCCCCATGACTTTTATGATTACTGTCTATATAATCTCTTTCTTCAATAAAGACTTTCAGTTGTTAGACCAGCGCTTGTCTTGTATTCTTTCTCGTGTTTTGTTTGTTTGTGCTCTGCCCAAGAATGGATAGGTTCCTACTCGACCGCTGTTCAATCCTTCTGTAGTTCTTTATAAATCTGTTTACATTAAAATATGTAACCCAACATACCTACACTCTCTATTTCTAACACTACTATATGCGTTTCTTTCCAGATAGGTTGTGCGAGTTCCATCATTATTGATAAAATCTATTCTATGCTTGAAAAGTATGGTTTTAATGATTGTGTCAGCAAAGTTATGTACCACTAAGAGGGTCGACTATATTACGTTTAAAAAAAAACAACTTAGCCGCAACGTCCCTCTAAAAAAATCTCATTTGTCGCATATACCACACACCCAATAATCTCGCATGCCATATGAGATCACTTATAAAATATGTGTCTCCATGCGAGATTAGTGCACATGTGGGTTAGGCAAAATGTGGTATGAGTTTGATATCTAAAAACAAGGGGTGGCCGAAAATTCGAAGTTTTGTATGCGAATCGAATAATACACGCTAATTATTCGTATTCGTAGTCGAAAAGGAACTATTCGGCATTTTCAAATATTTGATGCTAACCAAATATTTTGCTGGCCAAATATTTCGCCACAACCAACCGCTAAATCCTTGTTACTGTTGTACGTCTCATTCTATTTGATTCGTTATGAATGTACAACTCTACTGAAAACAACACCTGTACAAAAAAAAAGCAATAACTGATGAAGGTCAACGTTACGCTTCCTCCTCTGCTTAAAGCCACCTTCGTTATGACTGTTACAATATGTACGCAAAAACAGCACGTGACCTTCTTCATGTCCATATGGTTGTGTATGTTCAAATAATAGCGCAGTGACTGATATCATAAACTTCTTTTACGTTTCTTTCGTTAACGCGATTCTAAATCGCGTGGGTAATAGGAATTATGGCGTTGTATAAGGAGCGAACTTTGAACGTTAGCATGGCAAACCTATTACTCTGCTTGCGGTACTTATCAAAGGCACAGTACTTTCTTCAGTAATATTATTGATTCTAAACAAGGTCCTGTTTTCGCTGGTGAAGAACTTTTGAGCCTACATTTACTGCACCTAGCTAGGCTCATCTGTCCCACACACACAAGGATGTCTACTGTCAGAGCCGCTGCATGTTCGTTCATACAACCATGCAGACACGGATGGACAGATATTCTGTCTGTGTGGGCCTCTTCTTTGTGTTATGACCGTCGCTCCGAAATGAAGTGATGATTAAGCAAACAACGTCGAAAATCTATGCAGGTTATATTTCCATAAATGAATTGTAGAGAACAGAAAATAAACTTTATTTCCTTTGGAAACTTCTTCTCGGCGATGACTACGAAATCAAACAGAAATAAATACAATTTCACCATATGGAAAGGCCTCCGTGTATTGTTATAGAAATACACCGGAATACAAATTACTATGGAAAACGTTTCAGATGCATGAAAGCACTATTTCATTGACTTTACTTAAAGGAAACATTCTGCTGTGTTATTTCTTTTTCTTTTTTTTTTACATTTTCACTTTTTAGCCACAGCCATCTGAACTGTCAAGTTAAATTGCACTTATTTAAAGAAGCGACCTTCACATTCACAGTCTTCTGTATTTTTTTATTCTCCTGTCTGTGCTCTAAATATTAAAAGTAGTCACGAGCCGTAACAGCAACAACAGTAGCAAATCTTGCCGCAGTGACACGTGAGATTACTTCACCTCAATTCAGACAATGCGTGCAGACGCCCGAACAATGAACATGCCGGAAGTCCCGAGAAAAGCAAATAGCCTTTCGTGTGACCTGTCGAGCTAGTTGAGCCGGTTCTTAGAACAGAAGAGAGTAGAATGAAATCGAAAGTCTATCTGTGCAGTAAGAAGGAAGAATCAAACACCGCAAGGCAAGAAATGAAAAACCCAGAAAAAAATCTAGTCGATTTCTGCAAGAACCTCATATCGATCAATGTTATGATCATGAGTTGTATGTACAGCGTCCGTGTTTGATTATTTCGTCTGCCTGTTTCTTCAGGCTGTTTGATTTCTATGATGTCAGACTACTATCTCGCCCACCAGCTAGTTGTTTTTATACATATATATGCATCGCAAGAACCCTCCTGGACTAAAACTAGTCGTAACTGAATGAATGCGCCATGTTTTTTATTACACGTCCCTTTCGTCATTTCACCAGGTAAACGTCAAAAAGAAATTCATAATCGCAAAAAATTACTCGTGGCTCGATGGCTCCGGTGCAGCGGTGCATTAATCTCTGACATCTTCCAGGACGTGTCGAGAAGGGTGGAGCACACACACAAAAAAACAAATAATAAAAAAATCGAGATTCCAAACAAAGTAAAATCATTTAAATAATTAAAAATGACGAGCAGCTTGGCTCTTCAATGAATGGAAGCACAAAACCGCCGGGGCATCTCCCTCCTCTATGATTAAATTCCTTCCCTGCCACGACCGCTCGGCTGCTTGCATTTTCTTTAAATACTTCGAGATAACTTAGTTAGGAAGTTCGGCAGCGAAAAGAGGTGAGGATTTTTTTCTTTGGAGCGCTGTTGCTGAGACAAGAACAAGCGCGCCGTTATAAAAAATATGAGCCACTCTGACAAGCTCATTCATTCTGATGTCACAAATATTCGGGGAACGAATTAACTTTACTTTCGTCATTGACTCGTTCACCACCTATAATTATTTGGAAATTCACTACGGGAGACATTACTGAATGGAATTTGAAATCTTTATCAATGCATGTGCATTACTATTTATATTCTAGTTACGCATGGTAATAATTACTTTTGATGTGAGCTGATATTATTGTTTGCGCGAACTTCTCATTTACAATGCAACTGTTGCCTGCTTGAGAAATTGTGCAAGCTGGGTCGATGTAGAGCGCACAAGACGCTGACGCGCGGCCCCTCTACGTATGAGGAGAGCTGGACACGTAGCTTTTGATAGGCATCAAAAACCTGAATTGTACGTCCAAGAAAATCGTCTAAATAGGTTGCCAGAAAAACCGCATTGTTCGAAGATTCTCTATTAGAAACGTAGTCGTAAGTGTAAAAAACAAAATCGTGGTTGCATTTTAAGAACTTTGAAGAGAGCATAAAGAGCTAATGAGCATAATCACAAAATGCTGAAAGTATTTGCCACAGTTGTGTAATCATCATCATCGTCATATTTGCAAACTTCTGAATTTAAGGGCTCGAATGACTAAGCTCCCTTATCACTGCTTATCAATGCAAGCGTTTGTGGTTCTACAACAACTTGTCCCACATCAGTGTGATCCGCTCCGACGAACAGCGACACAAGTATGAATGAATTAAGAGATTCTAAGGCTGGTTGAAGAACAAGGGCACATTCCAGTAAACATAAAGTTGATGGCAAAGGGGACGGTTAGGTATACAAAGGGACAAGCTTCGCTTATCATCCATATTCACAGAGTAGAAGGGCCAACAATTTTTTTTCTATTTGATTCCCTCTGACTTAATTTCATGCCGTGATTTCCCGAACGAAACCAGCAAGTATCGTTACGTGCCCCGCAAGCTCTGTGCCTATATACAGGGTGTTTCAGTGAACACTTTCAAAATTTATTTAAGGTTGCCTGTGGCAGATAGCCCAGTTCTAGTTAATGAGCTGGTCTACTCGAAGCGGCGGACATTACTTGCGCCAAAAATTGAAATGCATAATCACTAATTATTAAATATTTACTAATTAAGTTTTAACTAATTACCTGATGGCCCATATTGTAATCTACAAATTGCAGCCGTGGAGTTTGCAAGGCAGATCCACTTGGAACGAAATCCCGGGATGACACCTCTTTCGAGATATTAATTCCCGAACTTTGCGAAGAAATGCATTGGCGTTCCAGTTAGTTTCTTAACAAAACATCGCTTTATGCATTGAAGCACAAAATTAACTGGAACGCCAATGCATTTCTCCGCAAAGTTCGGGAATTAATATCCCGAAACTGGTGTCATCCCGAGAATTCGTTCCCAGTAGATCCGTCTTGCGAACTCCACGGCTACAATTTGTAGATTACAATATGGGCCATCAGGTAATTAGTTAAAAACTTAATTAGTGAATTTTTATTAATTTTTCTAGTATGCATTTCAATTTTTTGCGCAAGTAATGTCCGCCGCTTCGAGTAAACCGGCTCATTAAGTAGAATTGGGCTATCTGCCACAGGTAAACTTTAAGAATTTTTGAGTGTTCGCTGAAACACTCTGTATATGTTGCTTTACCGCAGAACTGGTAAGCAAGTGGCAAAACCACCTTTGCGTTTCCACAGCAGTCATTTCATTGATATGTGATGGTGCAACCGAACGCCGTCCTTTTAAAAGAAAACAAGGCAACCAAGCTGCGCTGTGTCAGTTATCATGGTTATTGTTCAAAAAAAATGAAGAAAAGAAAAAAGGAACGGCACCAACGCAGTGTTGCGTGCAAACTGATACGCAGCACTTCCAACAATTTATAGGCTGGAATCACGCGTCAGGGGTAGTTTCACATGAAGGGCGCCGTCTGGTTCCGAGTTCCTCATTGCACGAAGCGGAAAAAGAAAAAAAAGCTCGCTCGTGCGTGATGTACGTGCCTTTCTCCTTGCAATAACACCACGCATCGACGTTTTCCGCACGTGTGCTCGGGGCGACGGAAGGAGGTGTTGACTAAATGGACCAATTCGGCACGTGGGTGAGCAAAAAATAAAAAAAGAACATTACAAGAGGGGTGAACCAGGGTTGAGCGAATGAAACACGATAAGCGAAAGTTGTACAAAGGCTTTATCTTTACAATATTTTGACGTCTGACAGTGTCACTTGGCTGCGCAGAGCTTTTTTTTCGCCTCCCGGGTTCGTGTCCGACCGACATGGCAGTGTGAGAACTGCAATCAGCGTTTGTAAAAACGCGGCGGCCTCCGGTGGGCCGCCGGGGGGTGGTGCCGGGAAAGTGGCTCCTGGCGGCGGCCATGTGAACGCGCAAGCGCCCTGCGCAGGCGTCGGTCGATGGGACGCTATTTCGGCGACATCGATTCGCGCCACGACGCACCTTGCGCTGATGGCGCGCCAGCGCGCGCGCCGCACTGTACATGGCACGGCCGTATTAGCGGTTCGCACGCTTCAGTATACGACTGAGGGACAGGGACGGTGCAAAATTGGGGTCCGGCGCATATAGTGTAGGCGTCATTCGCCCCTACGAAGTCGCTCTACGATGGTAACTCCGAGGCGCGACAAAACACCACCCCACGATAAGACGTGCGCGGACGACGGGACTACGATACAGGAGAGTTGGTGCACGATGCAGCAGACGCCCCCTTGCAGTCCCGGAAGAAGTGCTCAAACGGCTGGCTAAGGTGTGCTCCGTTTGTCGAGAACGGCAGCTCCTGACTCTCCTGCGCCCCGCACCACGTTCCGTTTTCTGTCGCATTGCACGCACTGGCAGCAGGCCCACAGAAACGCGGTCTCAAGCAGCGCCATCTCGATTCGCGAGCTACTGGTTCCCGAAGGGCCGACCACGCACGGAAATAAACAAATGGGCCGGGGCTTTGGCGAACGCCTCGACGTCTCTGTCGGGACAATGTCAGTGGTCGCGAGCGAGAGCACTGCTTCTGGGACCGGGCGCTGCCAATGCCAAGCGAATCGGTGCGTTATTTCGAGAAGGTCTCCTCCGCCTGCAGTTTGCTACGGTATCAGTGTCTCACCGAACCGTGTGCATGTAACGCTGCAACGTGACGGTGCTGCATGCACGGTGCCCAACCTGTGCGACACAGCGCACTCTGGGATGATTCGCGAGCAAGTTGCGTCGGCGAGCATGCAGAGATCGCTGGCCAGCGAAAGAAAGAAACGTAGAACCTACCGTGCGACAACAACGGCAGCTCTCAGTGTGCGATTCCGGAGGTCAGCGCTGAATGAAATCGCTCGCGCGAAGTCATGCGGCCAGGCGACGACAACGCGGGGCTCGGCTACAACGCATTTGTGTCCTCGCATAGTTTTGGCTCACGTCCACCACGACCTTCGCGAAGCGGGGCCAGCCCGTGGCGCAGCTGCTGGCCGGGACCTACATATAGCTGGGCATCACAACACGAGCGCGCGCACACTGTACTCGACCGCTCGGGCGGTGTTAGCCGCGGCGGCGGCGGCGGCGGCGGTGGTGGGGTCGGCCGCAAAGAAAGCGGGGCGTGCCTCTGTCGGAGGCTGTCTGGGACAGGAGGCGTGCAATCGATGACGTGCTCAGCTGCTGCTCACCTCCGAGCCGCTGGCCTTGGCGCCGGCCCGCCGGGCGGCATCCACGGGGGTCACCGACGCGCCCTGCTGCCCGCCATTCCGCGGCAGCAGCTGCTCACTGGCCGTCCGAACGAGCAGGAGACGACGCCTGCTGCGACGGCGCGCAGCAGCCCACGGCTGGCGCCATCTGCTGCGAGACCCGGGCCCCAGCTGGCCCACCGCCGGTGGCGCGGGCCCGCGCTCCATGGCGCTCGCCTCGTTTCGCCCCCCCCCCCCCCCTCTCCTCCCCCTTTCTCGCCGTCACTGAGGGTGCCGCAGCACGGCCGCCGCTACCCAGCGCAGTCTGGGTCCTCCGAGCCGCCTCCCGACGAGTTGGCGCGAAGGTGTACGGGCGACACAGCAGCGAGCCTGTGCCGCAGTGCCACACACTCCGACACCAAGAGGGGCGTGGCCGTCGGATTTTCTTCTCTCTCTGTTTTCTTCATTTTTCTTTTCTTTCTTTCTTGTTAGCGTCTTCGTCCACTTTGTTACCTCCTGAAATACTCGTTTATTTCATTCACTCATTAATTTGCCCCGTGTTCCTCTACCCTCCTGTTACATCCTGCCTCCTTGTCTGCCTCCGTTAACAAACTTCTCTCATTCATTGCCTGCTAGTTATTTGGCTCCTGAGTTCCTCCCTTCCTTGCTTCCTGTTTTTCCTCCAAGCTTCCTTGCTTCCTGTTTTTCCTCCAAGCTTCCTTTCTTAGTTTTCCTCCCCCCTTTTTATTATTATTTTTTTTACACTGCTTCATTTGTTTCCTTTCTCGCTTTTTCTAAGCATCGGGACAGGGTGATACAACTAGGCAGTATAGGTAACATGTTGTCCAAGGTTTGAGCTGTCTTAGACTGAGTGTTTTACACGTTTCAATGCTACATCATTTTGTGTCCCCTGCTACGACATCGTAACTGCATCTCTCAACATGCACACTCGAACTACTCTGGAAGGGTAGTCTAAAAAGAAGAAGTCAGCGGCATTCAGTCTTCCCAAGAAGTGACTAATTGCGGGGGCTAAGAAGAAAGAGATATCTGGAAAACAACTATGTCGGAGGAAAGTGTTGCAGGGTGCCACTGTAAGGGAAGAAAGCGCAAAATAACTATGGCGCAATTATTCCCCCTTGTAACGGCCACGTTCCAGGCTTCAGACTCCTAACTTAACGTAAAATTATGACTTTCTTTGCAACAACATTTCCAAAAAGAAACATCCTATTGTTGCTTCTGCAGAAATAAGAGGCGCTATTCTTCTATAATTCATTTACGCATTAGAAGAAAAAAATAGGGAAAAAAACAGCTATTCCTCGTTAAGGTGGCCTCGGCAAAGTGTGGATTAAAAAAATAGGAACGGAGTCAGTTATGAACGCAAGGAAGGGAGACATGATGGAAACGCAGGGAAATTGAAGTTTTGTACTTTCCGGAAATGAAAGCAAGAAGCCACTTACTGCGAACGCTTCCAAAAAAATAAACGCAAGCAAATAACAAAAGCTTAGCATAGTGAAGCGCGGGCAGCGATATACTGCGAGAGATGTTGTTCTCGGTGGGTACATCGTTATGCGAATGACAGTCAAAGAAAACGAAAATAATAACGCGACCGCATTGTGCGCATGCATATGGTATATGATGCCCGGATCTAGGCTCGTCGACTCAGCATGGCCATGAGGAACTGCGAAATTTTGCTGACCGTTACCGCATGCAACGCTATTTGCCCGCTAAGGGTACATGGAGAGACAGAAGAAAAAAAAGAAAGAAGGCAACGTGCTCTTAAATTCGTTTGCTCTGCGGGAATGTTCATCATTCTTCATCCAGTGCATCTCTTTCACTTTCTTTAAAAATAGGAAGAAATAAAACGCCGCCGGTTGGCATGTGCTTGCAGGAGTAATTGCTTCTCCGTGAGGGCTACGAGAACGAAATAGCAACAAGCGCAGGCGTATTTTCACATTAATTTTTGTGTGCCCCGGAATGATGAAACCTTGTTCGCCAAAACAGCCTGGTTGAAGAACGGTGAACGTTGCCACTTAAGCTCGCCGACCAAGAGTGGAACTGACGTCTGCCTAATTGGGACCAGCAGCCCCTGCTATTTCTCCCCCTAATTATGCACGCTGTTGTTGATCGGACTTGGCAGATTTCTGATGTTTAATTTTTGTAAGAGGTTGGATAATAGGATATTCTCCACTTCGGCGGAATGTCTACAAATGAGTTGCCTGCTTACTTTCTTTTTTCTTTCTATGCGATTGGTACGTGTTTACCGCCTTCATTCCGGCAAGCGTTTCACATGCGTTCTACAATAATGAATGTGCTTTAGTAAGCTTCGCCGCAGTCCACATCTGTATTGTGGTGAGACTAACATACGATAATGAAAATAAGTGCGGTAGACTGAAGCCTCAGGAGAGCACCTGAGATTATATTAAGGAGGATGGCGCAGCATCTCCAGGGCACCCAAGGGACAGCCGGATAATAAAAGCTGGGACAATTCCGGGTTCCAGCGTTGGTGCACCCACTGCCCCTTTGGTGTCCTGCAGGTGCCGCCAAATTATACTAAATAACGACAGGCTTACACTTGGTTCTTCTCTAAATTGTCACTTCCTTGCACCAAAATAAGCTGTGTATCCTTCACCATATTACATATTAGTATTGCAGTGAAGCCGGTATATAACGCATATAAGGCTGTTGTTTTTCTTTCAGGCAATGTCAAAGGTTGGGCATGGTTTTGCATGTATCAAATTGTCCTTGTCTGCTCTTAGATTTCCGCCCTCACGACGTCGCGCTGTTACATTTTGAATTCCTTTCAAGGGTTACTTGATGACCATGTACAGGCTTGTGGAATCGCACACAACGCGCATACGACCTTACTTGCCGTAGTACTAAACGTGCTTGGTATCACAAAAACACAATTAAACGTTCTTTTTATTGGTGGGAAAGGGGGGGGGGGGTGTGCTGGAGTACGTAGAGATGATATTGCTAAATTCTCATCCTACGCAACCATGACGTCGTTCTCTATTACTTATCAATGAATCAACTGCTTGCATGAAGAGCAGTCTGCTAAGCTATCAGCGTTATACTGTTGCCAATTAGATTCGGTATAGATTTAGATCAGATAAATTTGACCGGATTTTCTTCTCGCTTACTGATAAAATAAATTTTCATTTGATTTGATTTAGCTTGGGTGAATAATGCTCAAATGGTGGAACAATATAACATTGGTGTTCTTTTTTTATTGCCTCACGCCCAACAGGCTACTTGTTTTCACGTTCTCGTGCACAATGCTTGTCACTATGAGTACAGTTAGTGGGCTCTGCGCACCATACGTGCTCGAAACATTGAAATGGCCAGCAAGATACTTCAGTAAAAAAAGAAAAAAAGATATTGTCACGAATGCCACGCCAGTTTTCTTCCTTCTGTAGAGCTATCCACCACGGGAGATAAGTGGCTCTGGCGTTCTGCTGATAAATAAGCTAGATTTGTATGTCACCCTCGCTCCCGCAAGGGTGCCATACAAATCAATGTGTTCACCGATATTTTAGAGCGCAGCTCTTAGGCGCCCGTCCCTGTGGTGAGCGTCGGCGTAACCGAGCGAACAAGCACAGCGAAGGATGAAAAAGCGAACGCGGAGCGCCGCGGGGAATGAAAGACGGCGACAGCGAAGAGACCGCGAGAATCAAATTGGAGGAGGAGAGCGTGGCGAAAGCGTGAGAAGAAATGCGCAGTGGCACGCAAGACGGGTTCTGCGGTTACGAGATGACGCCAGAGCAGCGCGCGTCGTCTGTTCACCGATGACGCCAACGATACCATATATGAAAACCAGGCGCTGCATGAGCGGCGGTCTGCAAGCGGCGGCTGCTGTGAATAGCGCCCGCGGGTCACCCACGCGTTGCCTCTCGCGATCTCCCGACTAGCGAGGCAGTCGCGCCATACTTCGCTCCGTTTGCAACGTGCCGCACGATACAGATTGTCCGCGCCAGCCAATATACCGCGAAATGAAACCACGTATAGAGCTGCGCTCAAATTTCGCATTAGGGAGTGTCGTAATCGTCGGTGAATGTTTTGTGCGCATTAAGAAATGTCATGTGGTCAAACCGAAAATTGTAGCGCCCTGATGCAGTTTTTTGATTCCAATTATAATTTGCGACATAACTCGTAGACCGTTTCATCCACCAATAAACCAATGAATTGATCGATGAACTAATCAGTCAGTCAGGCAATCATTCAATGAATCGCAATCAAGCAATCAAATCAATCAATCAATTAATCCCAAATCAATCAACGAAATAGATCAATCCCTATCAAGCAATGAATCCCAATCAAGCAATCTGACCAAATAAATCAATTAAATCAATAATTTCCTGTGCAGTGCAGAACACTGCCTTGGGACAGCAAGGTCGGCCTTCGAGTTTTGAGGAGCATATTTCAGGCGTTTGCCAGTGCTAGCAGACACGCATGATAGGCTTGGTTTGTTGACTTATTTATTTACTTGCTCCCGACAGATTTCAAGATAGTTACAAGTTCCAAAGGAGCACAATCACTGACTAGGAGTCTTTTATCTACGCTACACTTTCACATCCCAAGTCATAGCTTTGGACACGTGAAAATTTGAAGCGCAGTACAAAAAAAAAAAAGAAAATGAAACAAAAATGCAAAAATGCAACACTAAGGATCTTCACACGTCATCATTGTAAAAGATAAATAATCTAATCAATACTGAACGGCTAAAAGTTCATTCATTTTTGTTTAGGTTTTATGCTGCAAATCAAAAAGACATTTCATGGCATTCACCAATCTGTTCAGACTTCACCCCTGCGAAAAAAAAATTTAAAATACGACGGACGTGAGGCAATGTGTACTTGTGTTACCGACTAAGTATCCAAACATCCCCCAGCTGAGGCAGAATAATATCCTCGCTGGAACTGTTTAGCACAACTCGAATGGCCGTCGAACGCCCTTGACTCACCGGGTAGCGGGAAAGCGCATCGCACCAGGTTTTATTGTCTCGCGTGTGGGAGAGCCATTCCCCTAGCGAAGTTAGACGGGCACGCAATATGTCGCGCTTCCATTTTTGGCCTCGTCAATTCCGAGCGTGACCTCACTTTCTCCATTTTCTTTTTTTCGCTGAAACAGGTCGCAATTTCGCGCGCATCCGTATTCACGCATCAGCATGCAGACTCACTTTTATATTCTTTAAACCCAAGTATACGTACTAAGCATAACCATATGGGGTGTGTTACACGTCAAACGCCGTCCTATAAGTATCCCAGATAAAACTGGGGCCAAATTCACAAAACTCTATGCTCGTAAGTGCTCTTTGCCGTGGGCTGGCCGCCTTGGCTAATAATATGTCGAACATCGCAATTGGCTGGCAGTTGTTCTTACGAACAGTCGTGGCGTAATGGGTTCTTTCGTAGATATACGGCCCTGATTTCTCAAAGCACAACACGTATAGAACGCCTTAATAAACATGTCTAGTCAGGACTTATTTATGAACGCTAAGTATAAATAGTAGCGGTACTTACTTTCCCCAAATGTTCCCGAACATTTTGTTAATGTCAGCCAGTGGTCGAAATGCGTATTAATTTATCGCATTTGCTCTCGAAAAAAAATATTACTGCTGCAGCACAACAATAATTAATGTCCACACTGAGCAGCTAATTTTGTACAGCATATTTTATTTCGAGGTGCGCAGGTGCCTCAATTACGTTCTAGTTTTGCGTCCTCAGTTGTACAGCAAGCCTAAAAAAAGTTCCAAAAGGTGACCTATAATCCTGGGTGTTATAACCGATGAAACACACAAATGTACACGAACATTGTAACTTTCGTGAGTTGCAGCCATGCTTACGTGCACACAAACTACCGACGGAAGCCTCTGCAGCAATGGTCACATTATTGCACGTGCTTCCACATGCAAGCAGGCGCAGGTGCTTCCTTATCAAGGAATGCTGCCACAAGATAACGCATACCTTTCGGGCTAATATGCCAAGCATTTACCGTTTAACTGCAGCAGTTTCTTCGCACAATCACTTTCGCAAGTTTAATTCATTACTCTTTATTTCTATATCTCCATCATAAGAAATGCTAATGACAAGGGCGCAACAGTTTGTCACGCGAGAAATCTCTGAAACATCTGCGCTGCCAGCTGCCACCGCTATAGACGTCGCTCGCTTCCTTCTTCGCCGCCTCATTTTGCGACACGGTGCGCCCCGTGAATTATTAAGCGATCGTGGCCGCGTCTTTCTCTCAAACGCTATTGAGGCACTGCTCCAAGAATGCCGCATTGTTCACCGCACCACCTCTGCGTACCATCCGCAAACAAACGGCATGACGGAGCGTTTCAACCGCACCCTTGGAGATATGCTTGCGATGTACGTGTCCGATGATCACTCCAATTGGGACCGGGTGCTCCCCTTCGTCACGTACGCCTATAACTCTGCGCCACAAGCTAGCACCGGCTTCTCTCCTTTTTTTCTTCTATATGGACGTGAACCATCCTGTTCCATGGACACCATTCTCCCCTACCGACCCGATGTCTCTGAAGCCTCGCCCGTTTCAGAAGCGGCTGCTTATGCTGAAGAGTGTCGTCAACTGGCTCGCTCGTTTACCGCGCAAGACCAATGTGGCCAAAAATCTCGCTATGACGAATCCGCATCTAGCGCCCACTATTTCCCGGGAGTGCTAGTTTGGCTCGGGGTCCCATCCACTACTCCCGGCCTTTCGACCAAGCTTCTCTCGAATTACCACGGTCCCTACCGAGTAGTCGAGCAAACATCTCCGGTCAACTACATCATCGAGCCGCTCGAGCCATCTTCCGACCACCGCTGCCGAGGGCGTGAAACAGTTCACGTCACTCGGCTGAAACCGTGCTACGACCCTCCTGTGCTGTCAATCCCCTAAGTCGCCAGGTTGGCTCCTTTCTGCGTGGGGAGTGATTGTACCGGAGCACATCGGCACCAGCTCTGTGCCAGCCAGTGTGTGGAAGAAGACGTTGACGATCGTGGGGTTCGCGCTAGGTCGGTTTTCAACAATCCGGCTTGTTAAACCGCCTTATCAAGTCTACCTGCAAAATACTCTTGTTGCAGTTTGTTTGTTTGTTTGTTTGTTTGTTTGTTTGTTTGTTTGTTTGCTTGTTTGTTTGCTTGTTTGCTTGTTTGCTTGTTTGTTTGCTTGTTTGCTTGTTTGCTTGTTTGCTTGTTTGCTTGTTTGTTTGTTTGCTTGTTTGTTTGTTTGTTTGTTTGTTGTTTGTTTGTTTGTTTGTTTGTTTGTTTGTTTGTTTGTTTGTTTGCTTGCTTGCTTGCTTGCTTGCTTGTTTGCTTGTTTGCTTGTTTGTTTGTTTGTTTGTTTGTTTGTTTGTTTGTTTGTTTGTTTGTTTGTTTGTTTGGTTGTTTAGTTGTAGCACGATGCTAACGCATAAAAGACAGGTACATGATGCATACAGAAGCATACGGTAGCCTGATTTAACGCGCATGAGTCGAGAACAGTAGCAAAATAAAATTGGTGCCAAATCATTGATAGCAGTGGCGGTGGCGCATTGTCGATGACCGTGAGAATGACAATGAGAGTTGATCAATTCGGGAATGGAACTGGGTATCCTAGCAAGAGACTTGTCTCACCCGTAAGTAATAGTAACCTTGAAACAGTAACTTCTAGAGAAGATAACAAATCGGTATATGACATTTAAAGATATGCTAAAAAAAAGCAGTCATGAGAGCGTGTACCACCCTAACGTCCCATGATGAAAACCCAGAAAATTTTTATGATGGCGTTAGATGACGTAGCTGAGATAGTAATACTAAGTATTACTGTAATCACACACTAGCTTTAAATGACCATTGAAATCAAAGGTCACTGAAATCATTAAAATCCACGACCTCAATCACTCTCTTCTGCAACCTCGCACAAAGGAGCCAATTAGGCATGTGCATTTCAATAGTCCTTGCTCTCAATGGCCATTGGAAGGGAGCGTACGACTGCATGCGGTGTAAGATTCACAATGCCTGTCACTGTGAATGTGCAAGTACTTTTCCGCGCGCCGCTGCAGAAGAATAAAAACAAGTTGTGGCCAACAAATGCGACAAAAAAAGTTCTAACAGATTTGAAAAACGTTTGTTAACGGATCTATACCTGACGCACAGTATCTTTTCTAGAGAATCCTACTTTACATGACTGCTTTATCCTTACTGTCATCCTGCGATTTGTACCGTATGTGATAGCACTTTATTGTTTGCACGGTTGTATTTATCAAGTTCTTTGCAACGTGGTGCTATTTATACTGTTAAGCAGAAAAATACATGTTATGCACTTAAGCAGTGTACAATATATGTATATTATATATATGTGCATTATATGTATATGTCATACATGTACCGTACGCTTTACGAATATGTTACGTGCAAAAAAGTATATAATCGTAAATCACTGCATATGAAATAAATAACAGCATATCCACGGGGTGAATGATGATGAGTGGGCGAAGCTCCGGAGGGAATCATCGAATCTCCCGCTTAAGGGGACGCTAGCACAAACGCGTTAGAAACGTGCAGTACTCTCTAGTAAGGGGGAGCGGCCACAGCGTCTTACGCAGCCGTTTACACATTCCGGAACGTGCACCGCGTTTGCCGACGCCATCACATGACTGCTGAGAGAGTATACCCCCCGTATTCATAAACGCTCCTCGACTTGAACTTGACTTGCCACCGCCTTGGGCAGCGCGTTCGAAACGCGTTGAAGGTAAGGCGGAGAGGCCACAGCGTCTTACACCAGCTTCTTACACGGGCCGTAACGCGCTAGCACAAACGCGTTAGAAACGCGCTAGAAACGCGGCCTTTCGTTAATGTTGGGTATTTATTGCCGTCGTGGTGCGTGTGTCTATGTGCGCTTCGTGGCGTAGTGGGCTAACGCCGCGCGTTCGGAAGCGAGGGGTCCCTGGTTCGATTCCGCGCTACAGACACAACTTTCGGATTTTTTTTTCATAAAACGCCGGAAGCGTTCTCCGGAAGCCGGAAGCTGGCTT
The DNA here is from genome assembly GCF_013339745.2 of Dermacentor silvarum. Classification (NCBI taxonomy): domain Eukaryota; kingdom Metazoa; phylum Arthropoda; class Arachnida; order Ixodida; family Ixodidae; genus Dermacentor; species Dermacentor silvarum. The sequence goes on along the minus strand of NC_051159.1, from coordinate 133,721,429 downwards.
CCGGAACCGGAAGCGGAACCGGAAGTGGAAACGGGAAGCGGAAGTCGGCTTCCGGTTATACTATACGTATACATATGTATGTATATATGGGTATACATACATATACGGACACACAACGCCATCTATTGAGCAATTCATGAAACTAGACGTGGCTACCTACTACGACGGGGATGAACGGGTGCCGCTATAAGGAGCTTCGCCCCTAAAACACAGACGCTTCCTGAAACAAGGAAGTAGCCGGCGCTGGCATTCGTGTGCGCATATATTTTTCTTATCATGTCCATAATAGAATATTAATGAAAATACAAGCTGCAGATTGTGCTTCCTCACCGACGAGAACCAAGGGCCGTCATTCGATCGAAAGACAGGCTCGCCGAAGAGGACTCGTAGAGGGATTAATCGGCCCGGATCGGCTGAGCGCGAGCATCTCGCGTCGAGCGCCTGCTCGCGTCCTCCTGCGTCCGACGAGATAAATCCGGTGAATTAGTCGGAGACGGGAGGCTGCGAGCGCCCTGCGCGCCTAATAACCGACGCTTAGTTGGCCTAATTAAGTGGACAAAGAGCGCAAGCTTTCGACGCACCCCCATCAACACGCACCAAATGCTCTGGGAGGATCGATGGAACGCGAAAGAGAAAAAAATCTTTCGCAGCATGTGTTGTCTGGCACGGGCATCATTTAGTTTCTTGTTTGTGTTTTCTTTATTAGGGCTGCGGGGGGGGGGGGGGGGGGGGCTTCGTTTCGGGCGACTTGTCAAATTATGCCTGTAGGATTTCCTGCACGGACGGAGAGGGCTGTCATGGATGCTTCAACTGAGCCTGGGTTGGGGCTGGTCAGTGAAAGGACTGTGTACGATGGATCCTGTAGGGACGTCAGTCAGCAGGGTAAATCAGCACGCACACGACGTCCCTTGTACTACATCCCCCATGGTACAGATACACGAAAACCCAAGAGAGCGGATGGGGGGATGATCGTTAACTGGTAAAGCCCCACACGTGTAATGCGAAGGATGTGGGTTCGGTACTCACCTGCAACCAGTTACCCTTTTGTGCACTTTCATTTTCCCGATACCTTTTTATTTATACACTTCACTTATTAAACTCAACAATTAATTTACCCTATGGCTTTCCTGGTTTTATGGTCTGCTTTTTAATAATGGTGTGCTTTATTTACAGCGGCTGGGCATCTTAAGTTTCTGATTTAGATGTTAATGACGTCACAGAATACCAGCGCTGCTGGCAGCGACCAAACCTAGCGTATATTACAAAAAGAAAGCCTAATTGAAGTGGGAAGACCAGTCAACGTTGTGACTTTTGTAGGCTTCGACGGTAAAATTAGGCAACACACTCATAGACTATCCCACCATAACTGTGACATCACAAAATTAAGTTCTCGCTGCCATCGTTTTGACGCGGCGAAACAACGTGACATGAGCAAATCGCTTTCACATTCGTTTGCCTTAAAGAACAAATCACATTCTTGCGCCGAACAACCGCGAAGGCGGTGAACAAATAAATAAGACAGTTTACCACTTTAGTGTTTTCTCCTTCAGTGTACCTTTTAAGATAAAAGAAAACCATGACATATTTCCAGGGCTGAGGACAGGGAGGTCTAGACGAGTTCTCGAATATGTTATGCAGATGAGAACCACGGGCTCCTCTGCTCTTGGAAAATGCATGTTTGGAAGGCAAACAACGGTTGTTGGCTCTTGTCGCTTTATGGCCCCCTGCGCCCCTCGCGCCAGCATATATCTCCCCACTTCTTCGAGCGCTCAAGCACACGACGGAAAGGGGGGCGATGTCAGCTCTACATCTAAGCCGATGTCGTACAGGGCGAACATGAAATTTTTTCTCTTATGACGGCAGCGAAGAAGCACGGGGAAGACGCGAAGGTGCGGACGCTAAAGAAACGCGGCGTGCCGAGCGAGCATCTGCCGTACGCTTTTGTAATTCGCCAATTTTGTTTGCCGAAGCATGGCGGTAGGAACAAGTGAGACAGGAGCAAACGACAAGGAGCCAGGTCACGACACACCACACCCCCCAAAATATAAAACGAGAACCAGGAAGATGTACTTGATCCTTTGTAAATGCAAATGGTGATTGCATAAAACAATCCCTCATACATCCCTGAACGTCTAGAAGGATACATTTGAATTACGTGGGCATCAGCGTACGCTGATAACGTTGCCACAACTTGAAAGGTACTGTATATTACGTCGGATATTCCTTGTAACGTGTGACATCAGTTAACTGCTGCAGTTACGGCATAAATAACCAGAATCAAATATGAAGACTTACAAGACCCCGGCCAATCGCAAATCATTATTACCTATGTGAAGCTATGTCAACGTGATCCCTTGTTGGCTGATTCCATCTGTATCTTCCAAAGCGGCGCAATGTTTTTAGTAAGTCAGCTTGTGATGCGTCGAGCTTTACAGAAATGAGGGCTTGCGGATTTCGTAATGCGGCTAGATGCGCAAACCATAATCCAAGCGTTGTCAAGAGACAGTGCGCAGCAATGCTAGCGTTATAGGGTAGGTAAAGAGGAGTAGGGCGGCTCCTTTTCAAGCAGCCTTTCTTGCCTGTTCACGCAGGGTGCATTACCTGGAAAGCCAAGCCCAGCCGCAGCCGAACAATGTGGAAAGCTGCACAAACACCACTGCAGCAATGGTGATGGCGGTCCGTCCTCCCGGCTCCGTTTTCACTGCGGCAGACATAACAGCCACCATGCACGTCTCGTCACACACGATTCACAGTGAATGACGCCGAGTATTCAAATGCAGTCAACGCTATGTCGCCCGTTGAGCAGCTGTTAGCTCTAATTCATTCATCGCTCTCAGAGCTATAAAAGTGTTTGTTCAGGGGAGGCTGCAGTGTCTCCGCCCGACTTCAGATCAGTAAAGAAGAAAGAGGGCCAGACTGGTTGTCTGGCTTTTCTAAAGAGACTGAAGGAAATACTCAGTGCTGCCAATCCTAGCAATTTCCCAACAGACGAAGAAATATTTTGCCGTGGTCTAGAAATAGGAAAAAAATTTCACGAAGTCACAGAACTTCTTCAACGCTAGCGTAACTGCAAGACATTGAGTGAAATGAGCGTTTTACAGCACGATATTCCAAACGCAATTCGCTACCTAAGTATCCCTCAGGGAAACTTAGCGTTATTGGCAATTTGATTTCGGAAGCGATTTGTATCTGCCATTAGAGTAAGTTTTGTTCATAGCATGTTTTATAACTTGCAGTACACAGATGATGGGTCATAATGGGTCACAATTTTGCATTGGGTTACAATTAGATCAAGAGAAATTGGGTAAGTGCTGCTTTACTAGAAACCTGACCTATTTCTTTACATTGAGAAGGGGGCATTCGAGAGGGTAAGTTAACGGAGGCGCTCCTCTATATTTCCAGCTATAATTTGCCCAAGCTAAGCGGATGGTGGAATAGCTCGCAAGCAGGCATTTCTTATTTGGTACATTGCAGTTTTACATTGCAGTTTGGTGGCAACAATGGATAGTATAATACTTCTAGAGAAAATTATCAATTGATTGATTGATTTGAATAAGTGATTACTTGATCTAATAATTATTTGATTGACTGAATAATTGGTTGATTGACTGATTGAATATAATGTCCCAAAACAACACAAGACCTACGAAGGACGCCAACTCAGGATTAAATCTCAATGACGGAGTTGTTTTAAGGAGTACAGAGGTGATATTTTTTACACTTCTTTCTTTCTGCGTTAAATAATGTCATAGACCTTGCAACCTTAGAAGAAATAGGAGGAAGCCTCACATCGCCCTAAATAAATCACTCTACAGCTTTCTACGAGCCAGTTTTAGTCTGTCGTGCCAGTAAATGTATGTGTCATTACTCCTTATAGAAAAGGTGACCACGTGGAATCAGGACATCGGGACGTTTTGGCACTGCTTGCAGCTTTTTAGGTGGTCGTCTCTTACGCTGCGACGTCGGGCAGAGCAATGAGTAGCAGCATAGTCGGTGACCGAGCGAGGCGGAGGGATTGCCAAAACATTGCGATGTCTTGATACCATGTGACCACCTTCTGTGGCATGACGTCCCGACACATGCTCTTCCTGGGAAATGAAGCCGAAACTGGTTCGTAGAAAAAAAAAACTGTTGTCGTAAATTGTTTATGAAAGTCTGAGGCTTTCCAGTATTTCTTCAGGTGAGTCGAGGTTCAGGACCTTGACTAAACGGCAAAAAAATTTAAAATGAAGAGTTGAAAATGTTATATCAGTACTCCTTTAACGTGCACCCAAAGCGTAGTAAGCGCGTTTTTTTTTTTGTTTTTTTTTTGTGACTGTTCTCGCGCGAGAATACGTACCTGCATCAAACATGTATGAGCGTTTTTTTTTTCTCTTTCTTTTGAGAGCTATTACGGAAAGTTATAACTGCCCCTGACCAGCAAACTAGAAATTTTCGCCAACGGACTAGTGTGAGCAGCACCTTTAGCTGACGGTTACCTTCAAGTTGGAACTCCACAAGTGCCCATGACTGATCTTGGCCCGTGTAAACACAATCCCAGTGGCCGCTATCGGCTTCAGTCACTTCAGGAAGGTACAATGTTTGCATCTGAAACCCGGGAAAAAATATATATGTATAAATAATTAGGACTTATTTTATGTTTTACCTGTTTGTCACGTCGCTGAGAGGCTTAAGGTGACACTAAGTAGAAACACATTGCTTTGCCTGAATATTACTCTTGCAAAACTCTACGTCCACGACTTCGTACAACATTTACAGCTCGCTGTAGCAAAGCTGGAAATGCTCTACCTTGAACGATCCGCTTGCGCTGAGGTTGCTGATATGTGCTGCATCAGAAAGTTAGTGGTTGCGGGTTCTTACCTTCGGCAAGCCGCTACCCATGTTTCGACCAAAGAGGCCAGGCCATGGAATGCAGCGGACGCTATCGATCACCGACCACCGAATATTCCGAGCTGTGTCAGCGAGGATTGACGCATAGCAAGAAGCTCTGAGCGCAAAAGAACGCAAAAACTGAAAGAGGCAGAGACCGAGTTGGGGGGCTCGACAACTGAACTCTGCTCGACACACGGCCCTCGAGAATAGTTTACCCTGTAATTAGTAATGCGTCGAGGAACAAGAGGAAAACACATGTGACGAGCGTATTCTGAGTATTTCGTTACATCGCGCTATTACGTTACAATGAATGAGTATCGAGTAGGCAGCCTGTCCTTTTTTTTTTCTTTTTATAGACAAATATTTTCGATGACGTGCCACGTTGCGGCACAGCATGCGAAGCCCTATAGTGATCAGAATCGACAGCCAATGAAGTAGACAAGCCGTCGCCTGAATTACAGATTAAGAGAGCAACATAATAATGTCGGGAAAACGGAGCGATTGGTGGCTGGTGTTTCACTGTAGCACGTCTGGAATTCCAAGTTTTTAAAAAGGACCTTAATTCTGTCGAGACACAAAGATGAACTAACAAGAATAATAACTGAAGCAGCAAAGATTGTAGATGTAGGTTACTTCTTCCCTTGCTCTGTGAGAAAAAATATAGTAAGGTTTGAATGGGTCATAGCGCTCTGGTAATTTTACGGTTGTGACTGTTGTGTAGTGTGACGTATCACTACGCTCTGTTGGTGTGACTGTTTTTGCGTGAGAATACGTACGTGTATTAGTAACAAAAAGCCGTATCTCTGCTCATAAATTTGCGGGGCATATCTGAGTTTTTGCCGTATGTATGTGGGCCTCGGTTTCAAATAAACAATTTGTTGAAAGTTAGCGCTCGTCGTGTTTTTTTTATTTTCGTCCCCGTCATTTCTACTGCTTACTACCTGTTAGAAGCTTTACCAAGTAACAAAGTAGAGAGAGAGAGAGAGAGGTTTATTTGAAGAAAGGCAGAGAGGTCGACTTGAGCGTTAGTTTGCTCTGGCCTGCTACTCTACACTGGGGAAGGCGGGAGGGGATAAAAAGATCGATGAATGATGATGATAAGATTAGGAGTGTAACAAAGTAGGGCTTCCCAGCTCAGCTGTGCACTTTAGTACCATGGCAGTACTTTCCAACAACTGTGCTCGCCTCTGTCGCAAATGCGTCAACAAAAACTAAGACGCACAAGACATCTGTCGTAGGCTAATTAGTCTGTAGCGGATAGAATTATAGCTGCAAGAATATCTTTGCTTTTTTTTTTCTACATGTCTCTTAATCAGCCGCATTGCTTCAGTCTATTCGCGCGGCAGCCCTTTCATTTATTTTGAATTTACTACGAAACAGTGTTCTGAAGCTTCGCGAAAAGCGGAATTGATCCGACATTGCTCTGCCGGCATAAAGCCGCACCCCTGCGTACGCGAGGTGACGTGCGTGCGCGATCTGATTAGGGACCCCGAGCGTTTTAGGAAAGCTTAATGAGGCTTCGGCTTCCGTGATCCGCGTCGGCAGTGTACCACCTGAGCGCTTGGTCCCTCGGGGACGCGCGTCACGGAAGCGGATTGGCTTGCTAAACAGTCCCGAAATGTTCGCGTGCTAATACCCGCGCATGAAGCTTTCGTGACCCTGACGATAAGGTTATGCCAGATGCTCGACAGAAACCGAGAACATGCCTGTTTTAATGAGGCTCGCGTACTCTCTAGTCAGAATTTTCCTACGTAGGAACGCCAGCAATGCTTAGCGTAGCTGTCCAACCCGAGGAAGCTCATTATAACACAACTCTAACTGCCGAATTATTTTCAATAAAGCGTTATGACAAAGACTGCAAAAGGCGGAGAAGTAAGTTTGTGTGGGGCACTAGGACACGGTAAAGTTCCTGCCCATGCGCATGAATGAAATCGAGCTGAAATTTTGGCAATGAGCTCCTGACGTTAGTCTGTCGGATTATGAAACTACTGACCTAAGACTCAAACCACGAAAGCTGCGAGGCTCATTCCCAACAGGAGCCAGAAGTCTGCAACATAGGCGCCGATGCCCGTAGAGTAAGAGGCGCATGTGATAGCTACACAAACAAGCGAAACTCAATACATTCACAGCAGGTAAGAACAAAATTTATTTGCGGAAGCCTTATTTGAGTAAGTTTCTATTTTAGACGACATTTCGTTTTCTATTTTGTTGACCATTTGAACGCCCACCCTACGACGACTTAAGTGTTTGTAAATGGGGCTTCACTGCCTATATTTGCAATGCAGTGAAACTGTAACGCAGCTCAACGACGGGGAATCCCACGTTACGCGCCTTTCTTCTCCTTTGGCACTCGGCTGAGTACGACTATGCCGTGGATTGGTGCGAACGAGTCACGTTTCAGGAGAGTCATGTTGCGTAATAAGAAGTCTAGCTACAGGTCGCCTAATGTAATTCAGTGGCAATGGTCGCCATTTTTCAGACAACAATACTTAACGCCTCGGAGTGCTGAGAAAAATGCTCAGCTCGAGATGCACTAAGTGTCGTGCGTTAAACACATTTAAAAAAGAGCCGAATAGACAGTAGCAGGAAGTGGAAGAGTGTGACACGAACAAATCGGGGTGAACGAATTGGGAGTCTGAATAGCCTGTCCGCTATTCTGATGAAGAAAAGCCCGTTTTTTTTTTCGTTTTTTTTTGTGAAAGCATTGGCACGTGGGACAAACGTACAGTTCACGCTTTTATATGGAACTCCGAGAGATAAGCTTGCTCAAAACTAAGGCTGCGTTATCATCATCATCATCAGCTTAATTTTATCTGCACTCCAAAACGAAAGCCTCTCCCAGCGTTATCCAGTACCCCTGTCTTGCGCTAGATGATTCCAATTTGCTGCCTGTAAACTTACTAATTTCATCACCCCACCTAATTTTCTGCCATGCTCCACTGCGCTTCCTTTCCCTTGGCTCCCATTCTGTGACCCTAATGGGCCTCCAAGCTCCATTTTTTTCGCTTAATGTCAATTAGAATATCGGCTATTCCCTTTTTCTTTCTAATCCAAGTTGAATTATATGATCGCATAAGTGTTGGTTATCAACCTACATTATGGATGATACGTATGAATATCATTTACTTGATTACCTCCGATTTTTTTCCGCAATACGCTTGTTATTTATTAAAATAATCGCCAAGATAAAATCTAAAGGGAAGCGTGCCACAACACGTAGAACTGAAAGGTGGACAGTTCCCCATAGGAAGACCAATTATGGGAACCAAATTCTAGAAGTTATTGTCCCTAGGATAAAAAAATAAAAAATGCAAGCAATTATTATTGCTCCATAAGCACTTCAAACATCATTTATTTCACAATGTAGTAAACTTGTGCTAGAAATACAATATTACATACTAATATCGTCCAAGTGCTAGAAATGTTACTGTCTACTCTAGTGTATTTTCCTTTTTTTGATCCCAACAATTCACTAACAATTAACGCCAAAATAGGTAAGTATCTTCTTCGACTTTATAAGCTGTCTACCGTAATATCCCGAGTTATCGCCCATCCCCGAGTCATCGCCCACCCCCCTTTTAGGCAAGAAATCGATTATGTCAAAGCCACAGAGCCATCGCCCACCCCTAGAGAACGTAAACCGTGGGCCTCGCAATTCCCGAAAAATTCGTACTGCGTTCACTTTCAGGCACAGGCTGATCGCAGTCACGACTTCGAATTGTGCTCTTCTGTAGTTGCCCTCGCTCGACGCAAGTAGTGGATGTCGCGGGCAGTAAAGCATCGTTTTACGAGTCTTGCGAGCACGATAACATGCCGTGATAAAAGTTGAGCGTATCTCTTGTCAAGCCACGCTAGATGAAACAAAACAAAAAAAATTCTAGCTTTTTTTCAATTTTTTTTCTTTGGTCCCCGACACATGGCCTAGCCAACATTTTCTATGAATTTCAAATGACGTGGGGTTAGGCGATGACTCGGGATACTACGGTAATGATTATTTATTTATTTTGGCCTCTGTATAGGATGTGACCTCTCTTCGGTGATGTGGGCAGAGATGACTATCTCTTACTTTATTTTTAATATCATAAATATGGATGCTGGTATACGTTTGCTGTGCTACCATTTGCTGCGTTTGTTACCTGGCCTCCGACATTTTCAAGCCACTTTTCGTGGTTTTTCATTCTGAAGTTATTTTTCGCGTTTTCTTATGTGAATCAATAAACTTCAAACGTCAACTTAGGAGACAAAGCAAAATACAAAAAAACGAGAAGGGGATAAAAGTGCATAAAGTGCTGTTACGTAAATAGAGGCGCTAACCTTTCCAGCCCGGCGTGCGGTTGCTCGTAGGCTTCCATTGAGGTGCCATTCGAAGCGACCCGCATTGATTAGCTGAGCTGCAGAAGGGGGCGGAGGGCGGCAGTGCAGCACCAGGCAGGAACCCGGCGCCACGGTAATGGGGGGTGCGGACACTGTGGCCGAAAACAGTCATTTTTTCAAATTTATAAGCAATGCTTCATACATTACCAGGTTTATTTTGACCATGCAGTTTAGCAATCTAAGTAACTTATGAAACCGTATTGGTGGAATACAACCATAAGACCGCGTGAAGTCAACAGATCATATAAAGGCAAGGAAAGCACGCAATGAAACTAAGAAAGCGGCTGGGGGGACAACCGTTGCCTTAACTCAATTGGTAGAGCATGGCACGCGTAATGTGGAAGACCTGAGTTTGGTTTCCCACTTGCGGCAAGTTGTTTTTTCATGCACTTTCATTTTCCTTTACCTTATCATTTCCATATTTCAACTAAAACCACAGTCAGCTTCACCTATGATTTCCATGGCATCATTATATATTGCTTACGTGTGGCTGTGTCTAACAAAAATTCGGGGTAGCTTGCACTAGTGGCGCAAGGCTAAAGACACAGCGGAGCTGATCGCTTTCTAGCTGGTCCTGGCTGTACGAAGTGATGCTAAGTTATACGAAGCAATGCCAAGTGATGCTAAGTTATACGAAGTGTATAAGTATTTCTTTGTGGTCCGTGACATCGGGGAACGCCTCGCGAAGCACTTGCAGTTCGAGTACACGTAGAGAAAGTGGGGCGAAAGCTATGCACAGCGTACGGGCGGCGCGCTGCAGACGACACACCGGGATGACGTCACGGCGCATACGCAGTAGCGCGCAGCTGGTGGGAGCTCGGCCGAGCCGCCGCCAGAGGCACCCTGCTGCAGTCACGGACGTCGCGAGCGTTCGGTGCTAATGCGGGGAAATGGAGAAGCGCGGATGGCGTCGGCAGCACCTCTGCGCATTGCCTCGTTGGTGCTGTTACAATTTGTTTCTCTCTCTCTCACGCTCTCATTTTCTCTTTCTCTCTCCCGAGCATAGTGCGCGACGCTCCGCGAGGTGGTTGCTAGGCAACGCAAGTGGCAGGCAGCACACATTACAGCCGGCTTAAACAGCTTCGCTGTTAAAGAAAAAATGGAGCCGGCCTTTGTGTGTCGGTTTTTGTCGTTCATAAGAGAGCGTGGCTGACCGGTTAGCGAGACGAGGGCAACAGGAGGCAGCGGTCGGCCGGTAGTCTCCATCCAGCAGGCGTACTGTCCAGCGTCGCTGGGCCGAAGGTCCGTGAGCTCTGCGCAATAAAAAAATCATTGCGTGTCGATTCTCCGCACTTTTCTACAACGCACTGCAAGCCAAAGTGCCGCATGCAAGTACCTACACTGTTCATTTTCTTTACGTAGCACATCGAGAACGCTTGCCTACTGGACTGTTCCAACCAGGACCGAAATGCACATATAACAATTATCCTGATGTTTTACTGTAACCGCTTACGAGCTCTGATAACATTCCAGAATGAATAATGGCGTCACATAGAGATCTGTAGCTGAAGATAAGCATTTACTTAATGAGTGTGCTCGAGAAACTACAACACAAATCTACACAAATCGATTTCTAGACCAGATGACATGTCATCGTACTGTTGAGCAGTTGACAATAACAGTTGTGAGGCGCTTTCCGGGGTAACCTGATACGCTGAACCCATTGTCAGCTTCACAATGCACGTGCATATTACGATGGCGCGTCACTACCGATTATCAAAGCGCTTGCCTACTAAAAACATGGAGCGTTCTCGAGGCAAAGTCGGAGGTCAGGTAGTTGTGGACAGAATTCCCCAAGCTTTTGCTATAGTGTCAGCAAGGTTTATAGTGAGACACATGCTCGGCCAACGAATGAATACTGCAGATTTCAAAGAGTTCTTATACAGAAATTATGACGCTGCCCATCATTACTTGACTGTAACAGTTACAATCGGGTTTAGTTACATGACTGTAATTGTAGAACTGCTGCATGGAATCAGCCATACAGAGTACCGTGGTAGCAGGAAAGCCTGGGGCGTACTGTACGCAACGTTTTACCCACGTGTAAATTTACCCGCTTATGTAAATAGCACTAAGTTGACGGGCAAAAAGTTGTCACGTGACAAAGGAGTGACACTTCCACAAAGCTATTTACTTTGCCACTCAACAACTCTACCGTGCATCAGTTTATTATCGCTTGCGTTAAGTTTATTCCCCGTGATCCTCGTCGAAATCGTTTCTTCCCTGCGTTAGTTGTCCTCAAACATCGGTTGGGCTGTACACAGTTATTGGGTTACACACGCCCATGCGTCTTGCCCAAATCGTCAGCGAGAATACTGTGGGCATGCTTACTGAAAAACGAAGCTGCAGCTCCTGCAGCTATCATAGGTGAAGAGTGAACGTTCACTCGTGCTGAGAGCGCTATGCCACGGCTGATTGCTCTTTTCTTTACCATGCGGCACAAGCGCACGACGTGGTGCAAAAGGACCATCTAATCACAATGCGTTCAATATAGAGGTAGCAGTATACAAAGCAGTTTCACTTGAACAGTGTTGCACGTATAGGCGAATAGTCACGCAGATATAAACCTGAGTCGGATGGCGCTTCACCTACATAATCTGTAACAGAAGCTTAAAACTTTTTTTCCTGAACGAATCCTCGTACGAAAGATTTGAAATCTGAACATACGGAGTAATCCGAATACGTCGGATTCTGATAAGGTTTGTGTGGAACTGCGCTGCTGCAACTTCGGTTGGAAGGTAATCAAAGGTCAATGAGCCGATTGGCATTTAGGGGTCATGGTGAAACCACAAATAAAACCACAAACAACTGTGCAGGGTGACATAAGTTGGGCCTTTTTTTTAAGTCAGATAAGCGCAGAAGAAATTTAGTTTTGAGGAAAGACTCCGAACATAGACGAAAGGAGATGGGCGGCTAAAGTGCACAACTATCTGCACCTCAAGATTGTGAACTCAGAATGAATGAAGAGGTCAAGAAAGTTGGCAACCAAGTACAAGGTAAGTGAAAGTTTACACAGACAACCAGGAGTCAATAAAAAGAATAGAGAGAAACAGAGACAGTAAACTGGATGCAAAGGATGGAATAAAAAAGAATACGGAGATTTACAAGTACGGCGAGAAAGAAATCAGGAGGGTAAAATCTGTGCGATATCACAAAGGGCACCAGCTTGCTATTTGAGGTACGAGCTGGCTGCCTGGAGATAAAAACATACCGGAGCAAACATTCGCAACAGGATGGGACATGTGTCTGCTGCAGCAAACGTCCTGAGAGGACTCATCATATCCTAATAGAATGCCAAGCTATTAACCCCGCAATAACCGTAACATACGTCCATCTTCAAGAAACGCTGGCATTCAAAGCTTATAAAAGCACTGAATGCCAGCGTGACAAGGAAGGTTCCTCGAAAAGAAAGCTTCGCAGTTGAGGAAACTTGGCGCTTGTCCGGTATAGCTTTGCAGATTCGTGATACATTCGGCTGGATGACAATTTTGCCTTTCACGACACTTCCTCCGCCTTGTGGGATTCCGCAGAACTAATTTACAATAATCAGCATCATCACCATCATGTATGAGAGCAGTGCATTGATTTTCGAGGCGCGAGTTGGCAGCCTGAGGACCAAAAACGTACAGGAGCAAATATTCTCAACCGGATGAGACTGCCACAGAAAAAAAAAATACGGAGACGACCAGCACATTGTAGTGGAACGCCAAGATATTCATCCAGCCTTAACTGTAGGGAACTTCCACCCCCAGAAGCGCTGTGGTTCAAAGCTGACGGGAGCGTTGACTGGTGAGTGGGCGAAATAGGAAAGAGACGTTTGAAGTATTGAACTGGGGAGCAGATGGCAGCAGGATCGTCACAGGAATATAGGTAGCTTTGCGACATAATGCAGGTAGGCTAAGTGCTAGATTGGCAAAGTCCATGTCATCGGTTTGCTGGCATCCGGTAAAGAGATGCCAGGACACAGACAGGCTAAAGCTGTCTATACGTTAATAAGAATATGCAACCCCCCCCCCCTCCTCCCCGCCCCACCCCGCAAGAACAAGCAAACTGTATATGATACGTATAAGGCGTGGGTCCGCAATAGCTTAATCAGCACCGCAAAACTTCAGGTACATCAAATCAAAACTTCCGGTGGTTCAATCGTGTTGGTCAAGACAGCGTGTGCTGGCTCACCGAGACGTCCTCCGGTAAAGAGCTGCCGGCGTTGGTCGAGCTGGAGCGGCCGGCCGTCATGTTCCCAGCGCAGCGTCGCCTCGGGAAAACGGCTCCGCAGTCGACCGGCGTCGGTGCAGTGTACCGTCGCGTTGCTGCCCGCTGGTCTGCGCAAAGCTGGCCGCACATCTGGCTCTGAAGGCGGACGCCGATCTCCAGGCCTGCTCTGGTGCTCGAGTCCGAGTTCAATATTGTGCTCGAAATTGAGCATACAAAATAGAGCGGCGAAAGGCGCGTGGTCTAGTGAAACTAGCATTAGCCCAGTTCTAACACTGATTAGCAAACGCTAGCTGCTTGCCAAATGCAGTGTCACGCAAATTTGTGACAGATTATAGAGCCACAAGATCTTTTCGCCAGTTATAGGGCTGTATGTAAATCTACCGGCTAAAGAAAGATTTGCGACGACTAGCAGCATGCAACTCTTTAGCTGTGTCGTTGCGAGATGGGATCCATAGCCATTGCCATCAATTGTAGAACGATAACAAGGATTATGCGAGATGAGCTTAATGTAGAAAACTAGCAAGAATCTTGTGGGTCATGCTGTATGCGTCTGTGATGAGGATATATAGAAGATGGTCCTTGTAAAACTCTGCACTTGGTGCTGCAAATGTTATATGATGCTAGCGTTAGCAGTTCACATCATTCCAATTTGTCGTAGTGTTCCCACTTACTTCCTTATATCGGCAGTCTAATGAGCTCTAGTGCTTATATTAACCTCCTCAAACACAGCAATATCCTAGTGAGACAATACTATTTAAAGGCAGTTCTAGTTGTCAACCGGTCTCTTAGGAACCTCAGAAATTGCTTCCTTGATCGGATAGCACACGCACATGCTCACATTCGTGCCAGCATTTATCTGAAAAAGGAAACCATTTCTTCAATTTGTTAACATATACGCGTCTTTAGGTTTCCTAAACACATACCTACATGTTTATCATCACGTTGCGGTTTCTTGTGATTGCTTTTCATCCTGGATTGCCATGCCATCTCATGGCATTTCACATGTGCTACACATTCACATTTCGTCTTCACTGATGATGCAGCAATATGTCCGACACAAAGTTTCAATCTTCTCAAAAAAGGCAGTGGCGAAAGAATGATTAGAGGCCTGACATATAGTGCCGCCTTTACACAGCTTTACGTTACATCCGGATATATACTAGCTTAGCCGTCCCGGTATGCCTAGAAAAATAATGAAAGCCGCCGTCCACGGGTGTGAATACTGGGTCTGAGGAGGTTACGCGTGAATGACATTTTGATGAAGGCGCATGATAAAATTGACGTCAGCATGCGATGTAGACACTGGAGTTCCATTAACGCAATTCGCATTTTAAAAAAGACGTGCTGCGTGCCCTACTTGCTTAGTCACCGTAGCTCGTGATAGTCTGAATGATTTGAAAAAGTGGGTCAACCCCTGCGCGTGTCGTACGCGGTACGAACTTGCCTAGCGGGTGTTCACTACACGCGAGATTAAAACTTGCAGGTCTCAAGATTTTCTAAGTAAATATAGTCGTGCTTGCAGAACTCAATACACGGAGCCGTTTATTAGACCAGAAAATTGTCAACCCTAGCTACTGCTTCAAAAATAGGATCATCGGGCTTACAGCTGAACCCTTCACATGATTGTTCGTTGGAAACTACGGGCATTTTTTGTTATTGTATTTAAATTCTATGGATGGAGGAAAAGCCCCTACTCGAATGTACGGCGTTGGCTTAGACATGAGCATCTGCATAGCGTCAGAACTTGTGCGGGCACGTCTCCACTGATCTTCATATTGTTGTGGCTGCTCAGGATTACTGACATGATGGGAATGAAGCGCTTGGTCTTCTGAATAATATTCGCTAGATAAAAGAGAATGAACTAAAAAATATGGGGACCTAATGGCTTAGTTATTTTTTATCCCCCATTGGACATGCTGTGTGAATCTTTCTTTCTTTCTTTCTTTCTTTCTTTCTTTCTTTCTTTCTTTCTTTCTTTCTTTCTTTCTTTCTTTCTTTCTTTCTTTCTTTCCTTCCTGCCTTCCTTCCTTATTTCTTTCCTTTCTTTCTTTCCTTTTTTTCTTTCCATCGATATAACAACCAGAAAGGAAGTAAACCTCGCCCAAAATAGACGCCTTTTTCTGACCCGTTTACAGCCAGTCCAATAAAAAGTGTAATGCATCATCCTTATCAGCGCAGTACGCGTAAAACGGCGAAAACACGCACAAAAATACCATGGCTGCTCCCGCCAAGCAAAAATGGGCGGAATCCTCCAGTCAGCCAAATTTAAACGACGCTCAATTAACGAGCACAACGCCGCGCTGCTGGCGCAATAATGCCAGTGCTTATTTTAGAGCGCAACGAGGTCAGATGTGGTGGCGCATAGCCTCCTCATTCGGGTCACAGGGCTGCACAGCAGTGACAGTCAATCAGCGCGCCATTCAGCTAAAGAGAATCCTCGGGATGCGAAGGAGAGGCTGTGAACCTGCAACTGCATTGCGGGAAGAGCGAGGGTTCTTTCCCACTCTCCCCTCGTCTTTCTCCTCTCCCCTCCATACGTGACAGGCCTGTGTTGTGGCGCGAAAGCGTGACTGGTGTGTCTATCACGTCTCGGGATGGCCAAGGGCGCGGCGTCCCGCACCACCCCTACGAGTGCGCAGAGCCTGTGAATGATCAGTCGCGGCACCATATGCGCTTCGTTTTGACGCCTGGGACAATAAGTCTCCACTGTGCGGAAGTTTTCAACATTCTTTATGCCCCGTTCTTCCTTCGCCCACTACCCCCGCTTCTCTCTCTCTTTATGCTTCAGCGCATGCGCTGTATACATCGAGACCTGAACATGAAAAACGCCGTGTCTGGGGCACGATTAATGATGGAGGATTATTTGGCAGATGTTGTTTTTGTTTCCGTCGTTGTCCGATTTCAGCGGCTGGGATTTCGCGAAGTCTTAATGATGGATACTGTGGGTTTTTTTGGTGCAAGAATAGCAGCTCAAGCCCCGGTAGTTTATTATGCTGCTGACCATGTCGGAAAACTGGCAAAGAGAACGCGACCTGCAGACAGGTCGTTTCATTTGTCACGAAAATAACTGAATAGGGTTTTTGTTGTGTGAGTTTTGGTTAATACGATGGTGCTTTTTGTCTGTCCTTTAGCGGTTCCTTTATGTGACAACACTGAAATATTTTTATAACGAAGTCATTCTAGTTACGCGCGAGAAAAAAATCTAATTGCAATAGAATTATACCATCGACGTCATTGCGACCATAGAAAACCTTCTCGTTCGTCTTGCGGGTAAATTAAGCGGCTGAAATTCTGCAGAGACTAAACTGTGAGCATAGTGACCTTGTCGTGAACAACATCTTTCATTTTCCTTCTAGCTCATATGATTAACCAGTCAATAAAACACATAAGCTATCAGCATGTTTCATTTCTCGAAGAGATTGGAGCATCGCCTTATTGCTTTATGGTCGGGTGAACGTAACGGTCCCTCCGTGGGATGTGTAGCACTTCTATAATAGAAGCATTCGTCTGATCTCAATTTATGCTTCAATTAGTTGATTAGCTACTCTCGCGAGTACTCTTCAATGAATTTGCAATAATATGATTACTTGAATGTCATTGGGGACATGTATGCTGTGTGAACATCATGTCAAGGTAACGTGCACGCTGACGTATAACTCACCTTGGAAGTTGGAAGCGACACCTGGAAGAATGTCCACACGTACAGTAGTCAGAGGTAAAGCGTTATGACTTACGCTAATTACCGAAATGATAAAGCAAGCGACACCTACACGCCCGTATAAAAATGCATGATGATTAACCTTTTTAGGTCGAAAACGCTGGTGGCATTAGCCTGCTTATATCTATCATAGCATACATCTTGTTCTTTCCTATGCCGAACTTCCTTTTCACTGATTTTATGCTGCTTCCGTTTCTTACTGCTTCCTGAATCTTTCCGACGTTTTAATCTCGCATATCACTTACTTACTTCTTGTTTATCAGGTTTGATAGTTCTCACAGTGAGTGAGCAGGTCTCACAGTGAGTGAGTAGGTCTCACAGTGAGTGAGACGCTATCATGCTTTGTCGTTTTTTTTTTAGCTGCTTTGTCACTTGGGAGAGCTTACCTACTTCAGAGCCTTACCTCCCACTTCAATTAGGCTTCTGAAATCCGTCTACTTACGTTGTCATTCATTATTTGTATGTTATTTTCATCTTCCTGCTCTAAAGCTGCCTATTTGTTTGCGAACACCAGCCTGAAATCATAGATGTGCTTTTACACTGATTACATCTAGGTTGTCCCGTTTCCTCTCGAGTAATCTTGCTCGTTCTCTTTTAAAATTTAGCACCAAAGAAAAGGAAGCGCAGTCGAAGACGGCAGGAAATAAGGTGGTGAGATGAAATGAGGAAATCTAACCTCTCTGCCTTTCTTTCTCTCTCTCTCTTGTTTGCGCTTGTTTCTCAGTAAGTTGACCCTCTTACTCAACGACCTTCAGTGGGCTTTGGAAGGGACCAATAAATAAATAAATTTCTACCTCTTCCTCGTTCTATCGCCGGTATTCGTGTTGTAGTAGTAGGAACCCTCCTCCAACCCATTCTCGCCTATTTGTTGGCAATAATTGTCGCGCATGTTCCGCAGATTAGACTACAAGCAAAACATCGTTGATAGTTTCTCTTTTTTTTTCTCTTTTTTTTATGTACCCGTACAGAATCAGTGTGTCGATACTGCCCCGACTCTACTGCCAACAATGAGCTCACCGCCGGCGAGGTCGTCGACGCAGGGAGCCAGGCGGCACAATCCGGCGTCCCACTGCGGTCCTTGGCAGGGTCGGCCGCCCCACCGTGGCGCCGGATTGTCGCAGCGTCGGGCTCGCTTGCCAGGGCTGCGGCCGCAGCGTCGAGCACAGCGCCACGGTCCCCAAGGACCCCAGCCACCATCCACGGGACACGCGCGACCGAAGTCGCACACGCGCCGCTCGCGATCCTGGCCACCGGCGCACAGCCGAGAGTCGGCTTGCCCTCCTGTCGCGGGGCCGACCACGCGCAGTGCTTACGCTGTCTGACCTGACCCCATTATTACGTATCCTATCGTTTTTTTACGTCGAAGTCGCATCACCCATCAACAAACGACTTCTCGCCGTGGTTTCTGGCTGCGCCCGAGTGATTGTAATCTCAGTGAAAGAACCTGCACACAATGGATGAATTGACCGATTCATTGATTGGTAGATTGATTGAAAGATTGATTGATTGATTGATTGATTGATTGATAGATCATCGGCCATCCGATGATCAACTACGATCATCCAGTTTGCCCTACTACGGTCATCCGTAGTAGGGCAAACAAATCTTCGCTTAAAAAAAAAACGTGGAGTTTTTACAGACTGCCAAAATAAATCATTGTTGAGCTGATTAGCCAACGCCGGCTCTCGCTTCTGCCGCGCCGCTTGGCAATAGCAAGGCGGAAGCAATTCGCTCGAGAGCATGTTACTGAGCGGTCGTCGTTTGCTCCTTCTGCCATTCTAGTGTCGGCAACGGCGCTAGGATTACACGTTTTCCTACTCTTTTCTATACTGCCGAACAGACATAGTAGCAGAATCAAAAGGAAAGGAAGGCACGAGACAAATGGGTTTCCGTGCGCTCTGCCTTTGTTTCCTTCGGTCTCTGCGGTTGCGCGAGGAACGCCTCGACGGGTTTCTTCGTATCGGGTTCCGCTCCAGTGGAGCCTGAGGCGTTGCACGGCAGGGCGTCTTTGTTCGTTCCTTTGGTACAGGCGGCCGTCAGTAGATTAGGCTCATTAAATGCATTTATTCTTGTGCTTACAGTAATGCGAGCCATTACGGGCTGCAAGTGATGCCGTAAAAAGAAATATATTACCTATATATCTGTCTCACGTAAGAATTGCCTCTATTCACCAGAGAATTCCCCGTCACGCAGGGGATAAATGTACCGTGGTGGACCCGGGTCATTTTTCATGCTGAGATCGGGAAAACATTGGTAGATAGAAAAGAAGACGAAGAATTTTTTAGAAATCTTCTAAAAGCTGCGAAAATACAAAACAAAATTTGTTTAATGTCTCCAGTTGTCTAAAAGACAGAGAATGACATTTCGCACATTACAACGAATTCGTAAGTCGCAGGCAAAAAAAAAAAAAAGTACAATTGGTACATTTGTGTATCCACCCATGAAAAACGTTTTGCAGTGAATGCATGGCTGTCGACGCACGCATTACTTTAATTTGGGAGGAAATGAAACGTGATTGTTGATAAAAACGGCGTGCCCGTGCGACGTCACGTATTTTAACTTTGAATTTTACTCCATGCTTGAGAGATCGGTGCGCTTTGCAGGAAGAAATGCTCCAGTGAACATTGTTGGTTCTAAAGCTTTCAATCAACAGCCAGTGAGTTTTAAAAATAATGCGGCAACGAGAAAAAAAATGGGAGAAATAATAAAATGAGGCGACAACACATCTTACATTCTTAACAAAATACGAAAATAAAGAAAGAATACAAATGAGACCGGACTCACAGCCTATGCCTCTATAAGACAAAGTCCGATTCTTTGAGGGAAAAAAGCCCTTTAGTAAGAGGGAAAGAATTATTACATTAACCAATTATTAAGTTAACTTACTAATAATACGTTTACGTTCACTTTATACAGCTAAGCTATTTTTCGTGCGCTCTAATGCATATGAAAATACTTTGATATTAAAGTGCACTTTCTGTACATTGTGTCGTATTTCATGTTTGTCAGATTGGTTATTTGCACTGTACGTAGCATTGTACGTAGCACTGCATAATACCCAGCACTATACGTATTAGCGCGTGGGGGTTAGTGTGTTTTCTTTTTTCTATAAACTGATTTATAAATGTACAAGATAGTTCGTTCTTTCAAAGAAAAACAAATATTTTAATTTTCTCCTTTTGCTTAGGAACATCTGCTATGTTTATCAGTACATGCTGCGAACTTGTCACCGTGTGCTTGAAAGGCTGCATTTTTGTATAATATGGGTACAGAGACCTTGGTCAGGTATTGATATATCTGTAGTTCCTGTACCTTTCTTGACGTACTTAAAAAAAATATGCATTTGAATCTAACCTTAACCTAACTCATAATGTGAACCTGAATCTAAAGACGCTTTAAAAAGAACTCGCGCAAGCAAATTTCACGAAAATTAACGAGGTCAATTAAGAAATTATAAAACTGTGCCAGCGTTATATGACTAGGAATGCTTTCGGGCACGAGGAATCATATACAGTGTTGTCTTTATTATTATGAGAATATATGTGCGGTCAAGGCTACGATATTTCAAATGCGCAATTAGTGCGCACTGTGCCCGTAAGCTATGAGACTCGCGAAAAAAACTGGCAAGTCCAAGCACAGCTAGTAATCACAGCTCAGAAATTTGAAACCGATTTATATAAGGCGTGAAATAGCATAAACGCAAACGTCGTTATTGAGTAAGAATTTTTTTTTTTGCGACGGAGAAATTCGAATATACATGCTGACCTAGTTCTCAAAGGACGGGAAATAGTCATGCAGTATTTCATCTTCTTGTGTTGATGTAACGAATTCAAGAAGTATGTAGAAGTCCCTCAAGATGTTAGAATGAGGCTTCTCGCAAGTTTTCGCACGCCACCTCACTGCCACGGACTCCATGCATCACCGCGCCCTTAGCATCACACATTTGCCTAGTTATAGTGACAAAGATGTGGATCGGATTGTTTCATTGAATTAGCCTTGTGTAGGTCGAGTGACTACAAAGCTCTACCTTGCAGAATTTACAGAAAGTTGTTTTTAATCTTCGTTTCCGTTGTATCTTTTTGTTTCTTTACGTTCCGAGATTTCCGCGCTAGCCAGCGTCGAAGCAATACAGCGGCACATGTGAATATAGATTCTGGGGCTTTGGTCCTTGCAGCAGACAACCCACCCACAACCTCAATTGAATGCACCTTGCCAAGGGGGTTGGATCAAGTCAACCTGCCGCCCCCTTGGTTTGTTTACTAAATTAATACCTCAAATGCCCCCCCTCCCCCCTTCCCCCAACACGACGATCACTGAATACGACACGCCGACTTTAGCCCCGCAAGTTGACTAGAGTATATCAGAGGCTCGGTGCTTTGTGGCCGCGGCTATGGCAATCTCCTATGTGAGCACAAGGTCGCGGGTTCGGTGCCATGCTGTGGCGGCCGCATTCAGATGGGGCGGAATGCAGAAACGCCCGTGAAATTTTTACATATAGGTACACATTAAATAACCTCACATGGTCGAAAGTAATCCGCAGCTCTCCACAACGGCGTTCCTCGTAGCCAAATGGGCAGTGCTATTTGTATCGCGCTAGCGAGGACTACAGCACGTTAGCGAGGCACTATCCGGCAAGGCTGAACAGCAAAGCGCTCTTGCACTGATCTTTGTGTGCGCGTTAAACAACAACACCTGGTCAAAATTACGTCCGAACCCGTCAACTGTGGCGTCTTTCGTGATCCCGTGTTGTTTTAGAACGTTAAACAACAGCCAATCAGAGAGTCAGTAGTCAAATCGAGCCCGTTTCATAGTGTTAATGTAAAAGGGAGGGTCCGGAGGCTATACGTGTTCAGGGAGTCGCATGTAAAGCTGGATGTGGACATAGTGCTCACCGGAAGGGAAGAGACAGTGTCGCGTTCGCGTTTGGACACCGAGGGAACAACTGCGCGAACAGTCGGTCCAAGCACTCCAGCTGCCCCAGGAAGCCAGTGCGTCGGTGGGGGGTGTACTTGTGGCAGTAGTAGAGCTGTGAGGAAAAAGTAACACAATGGGCACCGCACCCACTCTGTCTATGAGTCAGGGCCAGAATTCACAAAAACTTCTTACGCTAGAATTTTTCGTAAGAAAGTATTTTAGCCAATCCGGATGCCAGACATATCATTAGCTAAGGCGGCCAGCCAATGGCAAATAGAACTTACGAAAGAGACGCTTTGTGAATCTGGCCCCAGAATATCAAATTGAAGCTTTCAGGGCTAAAGCTTTTGGATTCGTAACTTGCACAGCACATTGTAAACTAGTTTTACTTCGATAAAACAACACTAGAAAAGCGAATTATAGCAATAACCTTTCGAAAATCGAAAAGCAAACCGTACAGACGATCTGAAGACACTCGAAAATACAATCGCAATGACCACTATAACGTAACCTAAATACATTCTAATTACATTGTTAACACACTCGAAACACAATGGTAGCGACAATCATATCACACTCGAAAGCGTACTCCCAGTGACGACGACGACGATCATCATCATCATCATCATCATCATCATCATCATCATCATCATCATCATCATCATCATCATCATCACCACCACCAGCCTATATTGATGATGATGATGATGATCGGTAGCGACGATCATAAGGCGCCAAAAAAAGATATTAAGAACGAGAATAGGGACAATCACTTGACTGCATAATATTTAACTAATGCTTCGCTTACACATAAATTCCAATGTGTGCGGTGGATCTTCATAATATACATATTATTTATTTTTTTAGTCAGCGTGATACACTGTGCCACCAAAGCCTTTTCACAATTGAAGTAGCTAAACAAAAATCTGCATTCAAGGCTAATATAAGGTTCCCAGATGTTTTGGCGAATTGTACTTCAATATGCATCCGTAATGAATGCGTGAATACTACAATAAATATACATCGTGTCTATTTTTTTAGGAGAATAAGGACTTCAAACGAACATTTTTCCTTTTTATGTAGCAAGATATTATGTTATTGTTCTGGCTTTATTTACCTTCAGTGACTATTTTAGTGACTTCAGTGACTTCAGTGACCATTTACTACATTAAAAAAGATGGCTGACTAATGGAGTAGCACACGAGGAATAAGGATTATAAACAGGGATAAGGTGCCTCAGAAAGGCTGGCCAACGTTTCGATAGGAGGGCCTATCTTCGTCAAAGGCGGCCTCGTCATCCTCGGTGGGTTAGTTTTAAAGGGTTGAACTCGTATTGTGACCTGCACACTGACCGGCTCTTCAGGGACCCCAAACGCACGCCGACCACGACTCCTCCGAACGCTCACTCGCCTTTCGCTCCCCCAACCCCCTCTGACGGTTTTTTTTCCCCTTTTTTATAATTTTTTTTGCCACTTTCTCGTTCTCCCGCTCTTGTCCCCTCGTCTTAGAAACCGCGCCTAGCCAGTCAAGCGCAGGCGCTCATTTTCTTTTCAGTCTCTCCCTTTACAGCCAGCCACAGCGGACATCGACGTGACGTCACTCCACTAACCCTTTAAAACTAACCCGCCGAGGATGACGAGGCCGCCTTTGACGAAGATAGGTCCTCCTATCGAAACGTTGGCCAGCCTTTCTGAGGCACCTTATCCCTGTTTATAATCCTTATTCCTCATTTACTACATAGTAATTTAGAGTGCTGTATACGAAAGTATAATCTAATAGCATGAACTTTTTGCTGACTTTTATGCTTGCTGTAGATGAAAACATCACTGATGCTGCGGCCAATAGGGTCGGGACAGAGAAAGAATGCCGACACATGACTCTCTTGCCCCTTGGGCAATACCAATGTATTGCTCGATAAAATATCACTCGTACGCATTTATTTCTTCAGTGCGAAGGCTTGCTTCCACCGGGAAACAAACCCATAAAACGTTGCATGCGGGTTCAGGTGGTTGAACGCACTTGAAAGAGTGCGTGTTGCCGTGTCAGGCTTCATTTCCTTCTCTCTTCTTTCTTTACGTCTCCTCCACCTGTGTCAACCGCCGCCGTCATCGATTGCCACAGCCGATCAGATTTTATGGCACAAAGCGAGCTTGAAAGGAAAGAGCCCTTTCACGCCCTGCCATTGAGATATAATCCAGGCAGCATTGCTGGTGCGTGACTTATTCCGATAAACAAGACCGATTCCGGCGAGTTCACCCGAGTTCGAAAAGCAACACTTGCTCTTTGAACATGGCTTCTTTCGTGTCCGTGGTGAAAGGTAACTCGCGCTTTTGACTTACGCCGGGATGGTTATAATTGCCATTCGCTCTTTAATTTTTGTTGCCCCACGCACTTATATCCAGCGGCCGTGCCCTACGTAATGAAAAAAAAAACACAAAAAAATTAAGCCTTGTCAAGAGCTTGAGCATTCGTCGTCATGAACATGTGCCCTAGGTTTTTCAGAGAATCCTTCAGTTTCATGTTTGCGCTCGCATAGCAAACACAAACACAACTGACAGTTGCACTGTATAGCGCTGTAGGTTAGCGCTGTATTTCCCACTGTACTCTGTCTGGGGCACGGTTTTAATTTTAATGCCATAGCATTTGCATGAACGCTCCAGGCGAATTTTCGCAATGGTCGTCGCTGTCGGCGTCGGCATGATGTTCCATATAAAGTCCAAGTATACGATGAGGACGCGCCCGGCGCGGTGTATGCTGTGGACGCGAGAAAATGCGTGCGAGTTTGAGCCGAGAAGGATGGTGGCTTGATGCGTGTCGTCCTGCCGCGCGCGTATTGCTAGAGGTCACGTGACTGATTGTGCGCGAAGTCGAAGTGGGGAGGGGGGCGGTGAGCAGGCGAGTGCGCGTCTCCTTCTCTAGCCTGGATAGAATGTATACTAACTCATGCCAGGCCGTGGCTGCGCATGACGTTGCTGAGCGCATACGCTTCTCGAGCGCTCTATTTCGGACGTAATCTGAGGCGGGTGCAAGTGTGGCGAGAAGAGATGGCTGATAGCTTCATGCGCGCAGTTTTGGAGGTCGCGAATTGTCAAGTTGCCGAAACGAGTTGCAGCGAAAGGCAGCACAATGCGCTCAATACCCACTGCTGGCGCTCGTCATCACGCCAGCGTTGTTACACCGAGTGTTCCCAGTCGTCGAGTGAGATCTGTTTATCTTATCGTGTTCACGCGTGCCGCAATGCTTGCTAATTTAATTGATAAGCGAAATGTTTAATGCACATTATACGGCCGATAAAACTACAAACCTTACTTCGTGTAGTTGTCTAACACTTTGCTATCACTATCAATGCTTTGCCTATCAGGTGAATTTGCGACCTTCTTTATCAAGACATTTTTTTCTTCTTTTTGGTTAAGACATCAAAGTAGCACTAGAGGCAAATAAGGACAAGTTCGTACTGATAACGAATATATTCGTTGTAAAGCCACAAATGCTTGCAAGCCAACTTATTTCACAGTTAAAGCCCTTACCAAATATTATTCCTTCTGCGCTTGGTTCTCCGCCCAAATGTGGGTTTCTCAAGACATGTTCGAATGGCCTTGTCTCCAGCCGCAAAATGCGGGTTGATCCAAACTAAAATAAGGCGGTCATATTCATATCCTTGTGTGTGGCGAATATGTGTTTTCACGAAACAGCACCCCAAAGAAAATATTCACACGCTCTATGCAAAATTAAGGGCTACGATAGAGCGGTGTACCTACATGTTCCCTCGGAAAAAGGGGGAAGTAGCCGCGTTTACATGAATGCGAAAAAATGCGACAGTATTCCATCGCATTTCCTAGCGCATCACCAGTGAAGCGATGCGCCAGCTTTCACATGTAGCGCATTGCCCCTTGTGCGACGGTGGTGGCACACGCTGTCACACATCGTAGCCAAGCATCGTTTCCGGTCTCGCCTCGGCGAGTGCAGCAGATCTGCGGAAAATCCCCTTCCCATAATTCCTAATGCGATGCGATCGCGTTTGTATGCACTCCGAAAGTCGACTTGCTCTTCTCAATCCACCTCTGTCTGGCGCCATAATTTGACGCGCTTTCCTAGCGCATTAGCCCCGTTTACATGGATGCGATGCGCTAGAAAGTTGATGTGATGCGACACGATGCGCCAATTGTCGCATACATGTAAACGGAGCTAATTGACGATTTTATGCTTTTGAACCAATAAACAAATAAATAAATAGAAAGAAAGTGCGTCAGTTGCTGCGTGGCTTTATGGTCGCGCTAATGCTCGCTGTAGTATTCCATCGCCACCCACGTTTCTTAATCTTTATTTTCCGCCTCTCTACTCATCCCTTCACCCTATCCACATAGTAGCAGACCACAGACCTGTTCTTCTGGTAGACCTCTCTATATTTCCCAAGTCTCTTTCCTTCTGTGGGATGACAAATTATCCCGTAGACGCTTGTCCTGTAACATCACTATACCTCTGTAACAAGCCTTGAAGCATGCGAATCACACCTCGGAACGTCCACAAATCACGTGGAAATTCTCATGGGGCATTCACACCGGCGCGTTGCAGAGGTCGCGCGAGTAAGTTGGTCGCAAAGCGGTGGTCTGACATGGTCGCTTTGGTCGCGAAGCGACTGTTTTTGTGCAATTGCGCCCTGACCAATTTTTCAGCCGCGCGACTGGAGTCGCACAGCTTCTGAACCAATCAGCGGCGCAGGAGCGGGACGTGCGTAAACCTTGATGCTTACTTTATGTGGCAATGACGGTGCGAGCAGATGGGTTGCCAGTCGTTCGCTGGTGTGGGCACCTGTCGCCGTGGGTAGTTTCTTTGTTGCCAGCCGCGGTCGGTCACACGACCTCTGTCAGTCGCCATGTGTGAATGCCGCCTTACTGCTGCAGTAATAGACGACGCTGTCTTACCTTGCCAGATGGGTGGACGGCATAAGTGTGACGACAGTGAGAAGCCAGGCTGCCATGGCAGCCATTCCATCGTCTCGATGACGCTGGTGGTGCAAGCTTATCAAATTTAGTGCTCACGTCGCACGATGCTTGCACGTGCGTGGCGCAAGAATGCTATACTGTGCCTGTAGTGTTTCTATTACAGCAAGTCACTCTCGCCATTAGTGGAATGCATCGCTCTTGGTTTGGTTTGGTTTGCCTTCTATGATGGTGCATACCCACTGCCGGGGATTGGCCAAGATTTGGACGATATTAGGAAATTGCTGCTAATACTTAAAGTGGTAAAATGGTCAGGAGGAAACTTTTCCTGCGTCTACCGCTTTTCCAGCCACAACAAAATACTTTTAGCAGCCACAACGCCATGACATCATATTCACACCACAATATGCTTCCTAATCAAACCCAGCTACCGGAAACGTCAAAAGAAGCGGTGTTTCTTATAAGTCAGGGCATGACACTAACATTTACCTTCCAGATTTTTTTTTTTTACGGCGCATGACACAGTAACGTAAATGACGAATACAAGGAAAGAAAAGTTAGCGTAGCTTGCACTGGAGGCGCAATGCTAAAGAGATAGTGGAGCTGATGAGCACCTAGCTAGTGATAGCTTTTGGGCTAGGCTAAGCACTACCAAGTCATCCCCAGCATTTTCCGGAATTTATTGATTATTGATCGATTATCGATTAGCTATTGATTGGATATGGATTGGCTATCGATGACTGAATAAGCATAAGTAGTCCCTACCATGCTTAGCTAGACTAGCCAGGCTCAGCTTCGCTAGTTCACAGGGGTATGTGCCATTGCGCTAGGACCCTTCCTGCCCTGCCGCCAGGATCGGCCCACATTTTCTGTTCACGGTTGACACATAACGACTGGATTAAACAGCTCCGCTGTGAAAAAAACACACACACACATTCAGATTACGCCCGCCGCGTCTACCAAATTCAAAGGAAAGGTAGATACATCAAATGCATCAATGCCGGAACACTAAAAGTATAAATTCTTTTAGCTGGCTTTTTAGGGAGGAAGCTGTCGAGAACAAGATACGATACATCAAGACGCTGACTTTTGGTGGAATGAGCCTGCTAACTTCTCCTCTCATTTCTTCCTCTTCCAGGTCGCTGCTGAAGTAAGCATTGACCACACAGTATTCCACGCACAATGAAGGACGCATGAATGCAACCCAGCCAGCGTAAATTAATTGCATTGCTTCGACCAATATTCTGTCACTTGCAAGCATTTCATGTTCTTAGTTAGGTCACTACAGCCTCAAAATCCAAGCAGCGTGATTTACTGCTCGGGTCCACCAGCAGTGAACCTCTCTGTGACATTGAATATAAGCACCAAAGCTCTGAGCCTTACGAGTCGGTTACGTGTCGGTTACGAGTCCCAACTAAACAGGAACAAGGTGCTTGCTTAACAGGCAGAGTTGCCCGTTGAAGGCCGTACGGCCATGTAACTTGCCTCTGCAGCCGTTCTCGCAAGGTGTCTGAAAGCATAATGGGCATTCAAGTTTCATTACAGAACCGACACTGTAGTTTAATCACCTAAATTGGGGGTAGTTTTCCTCCGCAATTCAACAGAACTGCACCGAGAGAGTTTGCAGATGGCATCCTCCCTACCTCTGGCCGCCATACGCATGCACATAAATAATTCCTGTAGCACGGCGCCGGAATTCGTTCCCTTTATGCGCGAGTGTGTTTACTTTGTGAATCATTTCTCTTACACGCGTGCGCTCCTGTGTATACACAGGAGTGCACGCAGAAGCATACATAGCAGAAGCATAGGCACGCAGAAGCATACGAAAGAGACCGGAAACTGTTTAGTGAAACGCAGAAAGGTTTGCCAGATTACTTTTTTGTTTATATGTACGTTGGGCTGAAACGAAGAGAGGAGAGGGGGGGGGGGGGGAGGTGTGGTGGATGAAAGTGGTTTTAGAGAGAGAGAAAAGAAGAGCCGATGTGAAAGCACACATGTACTCCCATTAACTTCCAGGTTTCTGTGCGCGCCTGTTCAGGTTAATAAAACTCGTAATACTCATTAATAATTATGTATTGGAATGCCGCAACCTTGAAACATTTTTACAGCAGTGAACATGCAATAAAAAATAAGGATGTAGGAGTAGCCAGAAATATGAGATCACTTCTTACTCCTTTTCTTTTTAGCCTGCAGGAAAGCCAGGAACAACAGCAACATATGAAGTGCAGCAGTCTGAGCCAAACTCAGACTGAATAATTTACCGCTTGGACTACTTCGTATGATGGCGCAATACCTGGAACGATCTTTCCGACGCCGTCTTTATTGAAACTGGTTTCGGACCCAAACAACATCTGAGCTGGAAGAACGCATTTGCGGCGCAGGCTGCGATCGGCGCGGGGTGCGAGCGCCACTGACGGCTCACAAACTCATCAACACATGGCGGTCGTCACGGCATGAAAGTGTGAAACGATAACACCGAGAAAAGCGGACGGCCCGCCGTCGTGTCGTCACGCACTGCATCTTGCGGCCGATGGTCTCTGTCACGTGGCGCGGCTTGGTTTCGGTGCTGCAGGCGCTTGGTTGTGTCTCGTATCCAACGGCGGTACGCGGCCACGCGCACGAACACGGCTGGTCGGCCAGGACGACCGCAGCCTGCGCCCCAGGACACAAGGCCTGACAGCTGCCAGCGGCCATCGCTACGTTGACACTGCAGCGGCCCTCCCGAGTCACCCTGGAATCGGTTGATTCGATATAACGAAATCAGACAGCGGATTCATTCACCTGAATACTCATACTACAAATATGCGAAAAACAAACATCGTCCACTGAATAAGAATACAAAAAAAAAGAAAAAGCCGGCAGATCCCACGCCCTGTGGGAATCGATGTTATGCGAAGCAGAGTTCGGAGAGCCGACCAAGTTAACGGAGCGACCATGAGAGCACCAAGACGTAGGCGGCTGTTTCATGACCTAGATGTCACGCATGTCATGACATTCACGTCATAACCTATCATTTATATCCGAACCCATTTCACTGGCTTTTGAGTGTTAATCTCTTTTCACTGAGTCAGTCATTTTTGCTGAGTCATGCTCATGACTATGACTTCTATTATCATCCTCTAGTGTTTCCTTCGCTTAGTACCCATTTCCGAACCCATTCCAGTTAAATACCAAGTTAACGAAACGACCATGAGAGCACCAAGAATAAGGCGGTTGTTTCATGACCTACATGACACACATGTCGTAATATTCATGTCATAACCTATTATTTATGTTCGTCCTACACTCTTCTCATACTATGTCCATTTTAGTACACACCAGGTTAACGAAACGACCATGAGAGCACAAAGACATAGGCGGCTGTTTCATGACATACATGACACACATATAATGATATTCATGTTATGACCTATCATTTATGTTCGTCATACACTCTTGTCATACTATGCCAATTTTGGCAACTACCAAGTTATCGAAACGAGCATGAGAGCACCAAGACATAGGCAGATAGATAAATAGACAGATAGGTAGATACTGACAAAATGGCAAATGTTCGTCAAGAAATGCTACGCACTAAAAAAAAAAAAAAAAAAAAAAAAAAAAAAAAAACTAATCTACAAGGCATCTAGAGCTGCTTGAAAAATTACACTTCTGATGATTGTTGAACGAGTAAAGCAATTTAAGCGCTCGTACTTTCGTAATATTGGCTCCACTTTCCAAACACAAGAGCGAATATAGGATGAATATAGGATGATATAGGAAAGCACATAGGTACGTCATTTTTGGCTCCGAATTATCTTTAGCTTCATCGTATAAGTACCTTGGTATCACAGTGACTAATGACCTCAGCTAGTCACATCATATAGGAAGCATAACAAATGAAGCTAACCGTGTCCTTGGCTATGTCCGGCGTAACCTTAAGTTTACCCCTCCTCACGTAAAATTGCTAACGTACCAAACGTTCATTCGTCCCAAGCTGGAATACGCATGCGCAGTTTGGGACCCGTACCAGATTAACCTACAGAAATCTCTTGAGTCTATTCAAAACCGTGCTATTAGATTTGTCTTCTCAGATTATTCATACTATTCTAGCGTCACTGATCTAAAACATACGGCTAATCTTCCCAGTCTTGTGTCACGCAGAAAAATAGCGCGCCTGTCCCTCTACCACAAGTTTTATCACTCGTCTCTTGCTCACTCGATTATCGTACCTGCTCATCGCCTTTCGCTCCGCAACAGTCACTCTAAAGCTGTATACCCACCACCTGCGCGCACTACTGCGCACCTCAACTCATTTTTCATTCGAACAGCGAATGACTGGAATCATCTGCCCACCGACGCTGCGCACCACTGAAACCCGTGTCACTTCAAGTCATTCATCGAAGAACTCGTACAAATGTAACCCACCCCTCATGTAATACCCCATACCAGGGGCATTTGAGGTATCAATAAATAAATAAATAAATAAATAAATAAATAAATAAATAAATAAATAAATAAATAAATAAATAAATAAATTTTTTTAGAGCAGCTCCTGGGGGGGGGGGGGGGGGGGGGGGTTGTGTTAAGCGTCGGCGTCCCTCGGCGTCCTCGGCGTAACCGAGCGAACAAGCACAGCGACTGATGAAAGAGCGAACGCGGCGCGCAGCGGGATATGAAAGACTACACGAGCGAAGAGAGTGCGAGGTTGCAAGCGAAGGAGAACAGTGCATTGGAAGCATGAGGAGGTAAGCGGAGGAGGAGAGTATGGCGAACGGGTGAGGAGGAAAGTGGACTGCCGAACAAGACGTGCTTCACGGCGGCGACCAGACATATATGGAAACAAAGTGTTGGCGTGCGATTCGGACCAACTGCGCATGCGCAACTCCGCCTGCGCTGCCACAGCTAGAGAATGCGCTACGAGCGAGTCACGGGTTCCCATGTTCACATTTTCTTTCTGAACAATGAGCGACGCAACCAGTGGAAATGCTTCGTCTGCCGCTGCTGCTAAACTAGCTGCCCGAGCAGAAGCTCAGCGCCGCCACCGAGATGACCCTGTCGTTCAGAATCAACTTCTTTGTAAAAACATTACGGAAATTCTAAACACCTAAACAGCTGTGCTCAAAATTCGCATTACGGAGCATCGTAATCGTCGGTGATATATTTTTTCTTTCGTGCACCTTGTCCCGCAGCACAGATGTGCACAGTAGAATGTCGGTAAACGTAAACCGCTTAAACGAAATTACTGCGCTAGGAACGGAGCAGCATCCTTATGATTGGTTGGCTTTGCATTCCTCTTATAGCCTGAATTCTTTCGCCTGAAAAAAAAAACATTGGTATTACAATTATTAATACTCACATGCGAGGTAGGAATATACAAAATTACTCTCACACAATTTGCTAACGCGCGTGGAGTTTTCATACTCGTTTAAGGAAAACTGTAGCGGGCATCTATATAGCACAAAACAATGCCTTTGTATTCGCA
Source organism: Dermacentor silvarum (assembly GCF_013339745.2). Classification (NCBI taxonomy): domain Eukaryota; kingdom Metazoa; phylum Arthropoda; class Arachnida; order Ixodida; family Ixodidae; genus Dermacentor; species Dermacentor silvarum. Next base: position 133,688,932 of record NC_051159.1, on the reverse strand, counting down.
TGTTTTCGCACTCAACAAACTTAAACTTAGCAGGTGAACCGTCTCGCCCCATGTGGCAGTCTGTAAAACAGTCGGTAATGCAGAGATCGAGGCTTCAATTTATCTACCTAATTGGATTCCGCCGCTACGAGTGTCTTGGAAGTATTTACCCTCGTTGGAAGCACCATACCCAAAGCATTGTTTTTACAGTCAGAGCTGGCAACACGCTGACGGTGTTCTTCCTGGATGACCACACACGACGTCAAAATGGGAATTTCTCTTGCTTAATTGTTTCATTTGGATTTATGAGCTCAGATTTCCTATGACACGAAACCGCGATAACAGGCTAGACGAGGTTAAGTCAATTGTGAAAAAAAAATGGTGTACGGAATAGCATTTTTCCAAACGTCGGGTATGCTGAACTAAAACGTATTACCGCAAGTGAAGCTGAGCAGCCAATGTCAGCAGCACTGTGACAAGCATCACTATTTGCGCCCTTCCTCCCTGCCTTTCCTTCCTTCTTTTTTCCTACTCCTCCTCCTCCTCACCAGTTGTATACGTTATCGTCAAGGCGGCATTTGCTCTTTTGTTGGTGCCGTTAGCCGCCCTGTAGTGGTTAGCCTGGTCCTACCATGGTTGTGGCTCGCTGTGATTTCTTTTTATTGGCAATATTGAGCTTGATTCTTGTTTCTGATGGTGGCACAGGAACGCCAGCACAGTGCGCACGTGCTAGAGACGAAGATCAAAGTTATCGATTACTTTGAGAGTAGTTGCTTCATTAGGACAGCTATGTTTGTTTATTATTTGACTTTTTTTTTCATTTTGTAATTATGTTTTGTGCTTCTATTTTTCTTTTTGTAATTATGTTTTGTGGTTTTATCACTAGACAGTGGCTGCGAGCACATGTAAACTTTGTAAGAAGAAGCTTTGCAATCACATCTGCTTTACCTAGTTTCTGCTGTTGATAGCTTATGTGTGCCCCTGAGCTGAATAGTCGACTCGGTAAATGAAACTCCTGGTAAGCGGAACTTATTTACTTCGTCCCTTGATGTTCCGTTTAACGAGAATCTACTGAATTGAAATGAAATCGTGAAATCTCTCCACACTTACAAAGTGATGGACAGCGGCCGAGCTAGGGAAGCCTAAGCCTAGAGTAAACGCTTCGATAACGGAGCGGTCGTTGACTTCACTCTACATTTCTCTCGTTCTTTGTATTTAAAGTGATACAGGATTTTGGCTTGAGAAAGAGTGAAAAACCTGAACACACACACACCCACACGCACACACACACACACCCACACCCACACGCACGCGCACGCACACACGTTTTTTTTTTTAAATCTTGCTTAGTACAGGCCCAACGGCATAGTTAATAGTGAATACCACCTTAAAGTGATGATCAGGCATAGTTGAAGAGGGTGAAGTAGCGAAGAAAGGAGCAGTACATGGCGGTGCATATGGTAGGGGGGGGGGGGGGGGAGGGTGCTTGGGGAACGCGTACCTAACTGGCACCAGATGATCTCCAGAATGCACTGCAACTCTCTGTTAATAGCGCGAAAATTGTGCAAGGCACTTCGAAGGCTTTCACTAAACGGTATTCATGAGATTCGGCTTCTCCGCAATATGAGACGTTATGAGGAGAAGCACGCTTCAGTCATACCTTTCGTATTGCACGGAGTTACGCGTGCATGCAAGGGTGCGTGTGCGTGCGTACGCGCGTATGTGTATGTGTTTGCGTATGCGCATGTGTGCGAGAGCGTGCGTGTGTGCGTGTGTGTGTGTGTGTGTGTGTGTGTGTGTGTGTGTGTGTGTGTGTGTGTGTGTGTGTGTGTGTGTGTGTGTGTGTGTGTGCGTGTGCGTGTGCGTGTGCGTGTGCGTGTGCGTGTGCGTGTGCGTGTGTGTGTGTGTGTGTGTGTGTGTGTGTGTGTGTGTGTGTGTGTGTGTGTGTGTGTGTGTGTGTGTGTGTGTGTGTGTGTGTGTGTGTGTGTGTGTGTGTGTGTGTGTGTGTGTGTGTGTGTGTGTGTGTGTGTGTGTGTGTGTGTGTGTGTGTGTGTGTGTGTGTGTGTGTGTGTGTGCGAGAGCGTGCGTGTGTGTGTGTGTGTGTGCGTATGCGCATGTGTGCGAGTGCGTGTGTGTGTGTGTGCGTGTGCGTGCGTGTGCGTGTGCGTGTGCGTGTGCGTGTAAAATAGGAGTTTATATCCTGCGCATGCACGTTCACTTTACGTTATTAACTCGGGATATATGTATATTGCGCAAACGCAGAGAAACGTTAGCGGGGAACTCCTCACATGACAGGGACCCCGGCCGCCTTTCCAGAGGCCTGCGCACAGCAGCCAGCGGCGTAGAGCTGCGGCCCACGGATAAGCTCGCCGGCACAGGTCCCACGGCAGCACCGGCAGTGCCGCCTGGTGCAGTTGCGGGGCGCGACTGACCAGCGGTCGCCGGGCGCCCCAGCCGGTGATGACGCAGCGCCGACCCACAGCTGCGGATCCTCCGGAGGACAAGGGCAAGCAGATGGGCGCAGCGGGTTCAGGAAGTGGCTGCACCAACTCGGCGAGTGCCACGTCATGCGTATAGTTGTGACGCCGGAACCTTGCGTGCACTGCTAGCCGGCGCAGGCGCACACACTGGCCAGCCCGGCAGGCTAACCACAGGCCAGTCGGGCAGCAGGCGCCCTGCGCCGTCGGTCGCTGCGGGGCTGCGGATAGGTGTCAAGGCTGCCAGTTCGGTGTTTTGCTTCTTAACTAAGTTGTAGGCTGTTTAAGAACGTTTATTACGATTAAACAAAAGGCCGCTCGTGCTCTACCTCAAAATCCGTTTGCATAAAGCTTCTTGCGGAAAGCAATTTATTATTAATGGCTCTACGTGAGCGTTGACCACCACGACCAATTGTGTAGATAACGCTGTCATAAGACAATGTTATTTTCTGACTTTGTTGTGATAAGACATAACATGGTAGAAGGCAGTTAATGTTCAGGTATATTTTGTTCAGTAACACTAACTCCTCCATACTTACATGCAGCCGAACTGGCCACATACATACATTGAATCTGGTTTCAACGAGGGCTGTGCACAAAGTATGAGCGCTGATTTTTCTTTTGCAGGATGCTTTAGCGTTGTTCCCGACTTCAACATTACTGTTCAAATAGTATGAAACGAACAAAATTTCAATGAGGTAAATATCGAATGCAAATAAATGAAACAACTCCAGTTGAAAACGAACAATATTGACGAGTGAAAACAACACAAAAATAGTTTTAGCGCTAAATGTGCCAGATCAGTTATGAAGCTGCAGAGGGGGGGGAATAGAACTTTGCAATTCATTAACTCGTCCAGAAAAAAAAACAAAATAAAACTTCTATATTTTTTCTATTCCTGTAAACGCAACTACATTCGTACTCCACCGAAACATTCTGACTGCACTTTTTGCAATAGTCACGTTGTCAAAGTAAGATACAGATATACCATGTAATTTGAATTGCCGCAATTTTCTACAGAGTGAGCTCCGTGGCCACAGTGATACCACAATATTCTGTATTTGTTAGATGGCAACGACCAGCAACGACCAGCAACGACCAGCAACGCATGCGCACTCACTCACTCTAGCAGGCAGTGAGCGGCGGTGAGGAGCCATGATGCAGACACGAGGCTCGCCGCGCAGAGCCGACGTCCAGGTGCGCCTGAAGAAGGACGGCGGTGGTGCAGCGACACCTGCGGTTGGTAGAGAAGAACAGGCGGCGTATTTACCAAACGCTCTGGTGGACACCCTTCCCCAAACCTCTACGTTTCTGCACAGTCTAGAACCGGACCTGAATATCATTGTTTGATCTGAAAAGCCTGTGATTGAATACTAGATGCGCTTCCACTTTGGAGGAGGAGGCGGAGGAGATTAGATAGATAGATAGATAGATAGATAGATAGATAGATAGATAGATAGATAGATAGATAGATAGATAGATAGATAGATAGATAGATAGATAGATAGATAGATAGATAGATAGATAGATAGATAGATAGCTAGATAGATAGATAGATAGATAGATAGATAGATAGATAGATGATAGATAGATAGATAGATAGATAGATAGATAGATAGATAGATAGATAGATAGATAGATAGATAGATAGATAGATAGATTTTACTGGATGTTGATCAATGACCTGTTCTTGTTTATAATATGTAGGCTTTCCATACCTAAAGATTATATTTTTGTCGAGATAACATATATTTTTCTAATTGACTGAGCTGCACTGCCTGCTACTTTTGTGTTCCAAGGGGGGCAGGTGGTGCTACCACAGGGCGTACTCTCTACAAAAAAATGTTCAAGTTCGATACAGTGTATCCGGAACAGAGTGATTGCCAGTACAGTGTGCTACTGTACCAAACGCGTGCTACACCATTATTTCATGCCTTGGAGAGGATTCAGAGCCTACAGTGGCACTGTCATTGCTTGAGGCGCCCACGGCAATAGGCAAGCAAGCGAGCGTACAAGTCAGCCGCGATGCGCCCTCAGCAGTCGCAGTCGAGGAAGGCCAGTCAGACCCGGGGAGAGCACAGCCCTCGAAAGCTCTGCTGCAATGCGCTATGCAGTTAGTGAACGTTTGGAGCCGAGCATTCCATTGCTGCGCCTGGCGCTACAAGAGAAATAACGGATAAAGCTGACGGAATGAAAAAGCACATGCTCTCGTCGTTGTATGTTCAGTGTGCTTTTTTCCTTCGTCTATCATCTGACGCTTAATCGCATTACGTAATGAGTAGGCAGCAATTAGACAAGAAATACACGGCGGCATCAAGCAAACGTTGCAGTGACAGGAAGAGCTATCCGAGATGGTACTGGCAATTTAGATATCCTCCGGCTGTGTCTGGACTCCTGAAATAATACCAAGCAAAATTATATTGATTAAATGGGTGTTATTTTACAAAATATAGTTTTACATTCAGTAACGTTGTTAATTGGTATGCAGCTGCATTTTTATGAGTCAAGCTGCTAAAAGACAGGTGGAGCGGTTGCAAATTCTAATGAGGTGATCAGTGGGCGTAATGTGAAAATTTGTAGTCGCAATAGGCAAGCATGCAATGCAGAAAAAAAAAGAACAAGTTCACTTCAGTCCCTTTTCATGTTTTTTGTTAGGTAGCATATAACCTTGGGTCCCCTCGGCGAAGAGGAAATTCGAACAAAAGATATCGCTTGAAGTTCTTAGTGGGCAAGCTTTTTCTTTCACACTGAGAATGTTCGAACTCAAGAATGCGGGCACGACTAGCCTGTTTTGCAATCGTCCCCATTTCTTTTTCTTTTCTTTTTGTCCCTTGTATCGCAAGCAGCGAGTCATTCTTTATATGGCGCTCATTCCCTTCTGCCACAGGATCTTATTTCCCTTCATTACGGTTGCATCACAGCAAGAAAAACACAGATCGTGGCCCTTACACCGATGCAGCAGTAAAACTATTTACCCAAAGGGAGCGTTATCTTCCGGATATTGCTAAAGTTTGCCAAAGCAGAAGCAATAAGGATACGGCTGTTTACCTACTAAAAGGAGAATAACAATAAGGAAACTCGAAAAGAAAGCTAGGGAAGAACAATGGAAGTGTACATGTATAGTTAGCCCTTTATGGGCGAATTTTGCCTAGAGGCAACACACCAGAAAAAAAAATTTACATCCATACACCCAGAGAAGACAAGTGGGAGGCCCAGCTGAGAAGCTCCAGTCCTGAGGATCCGCTATGGTTGGTGAACTAAGCTATCAGCACAGGGCCACAGCTACTTGGAATATCGTGGCCGCCCACCTCCGGGCATCAACTGCTTGGTCTGTGAAATAAAGTTTATACATTCACACTTGGAAAATTTGTTTTGAGTACCAAGTTACTTGCTAAATGTCTTCGGCCAACACTGAATGATACGCAGCAATCGTTATTTGTTAGATTAGAACAGGAACAGAGAACGAGGAAGACCTTTGGCACGCGGCTCGTTTCCTTTTTTTTTTATTGCGATAGCAATTATATGGACACTCAAAAGCAGATTTCTGCCGTCGGCGTCGCCGTCGCCGTCGCCGTGAGGTTCCGTATGACGTCATTTGGAGAAGAAATCGTCGCCGCGCGCCGAACGCTGTATGTGCGACTGAAAGGGCGCGAGGGGCGCGTCTTTCACGGGGAGTGAACGCACGGCGGAGAACAAACGCGCGTTCTGCGCCGTGCTCGCTTAAGGGCTGCAGAAGTAGGCGTCTCTTTTCTCCTTTACAATCACCATATATGTAGAGCAAACGCGCCTTCTTCCGACGAGCGAGAAGCCGTGGGGGAGGGGGAGGGAGGGGAGGCGACGTTTAGCTGCGGCACCAAGTGCCTAGCGCCAACCTTTCCCTTTCCCTCAAGAACCACTTATCATCATCATCATCATGCCTATTTATATCACAGGCTCCGGCAACAGTCACCAACGCCGCACGCATTTTGAGCGAACGCAGGCAAAACGCCGATGGCGTCGACAACAGTTCTGCGTGTTGCCGGTGCTGCTGCATGTCCAAATTTATACAGCTGATAAAGCTAATATCATTTACTCCGTATAGCTCTCTACAAGTTTGCTATCGCAATTGATGCTTCGCCTTTCAGGTGAAACTGCGACCACTTTTTTTTTAATGCATGATCCAAGAGGGAAACCAACGCCAAATCCGCGGTTGCATTGGTATCACACAAGTAACCCAGAGCAAGTGCAATGTACACCTCTGTTTCACACCCGATGAAAACGGCACGTGCAAGTTCCAAACGAAGCCTTAAGGGCCTTGCCGTGAAGCTCACTTTCAGTGTTTTGCTTGGTATTGCCCACAGGCGAGAAGCCTATTGCTGAAGAAGTTCTTGCAATATATGTTCTTTTTATGGAATTTTCCTGTTCTCTGTGTAATTTGCACATTTCAATGAAAAAAAAAATTATTTCCTCCAGGTATTTTTGCGTATCACCCTTCAGTGGTTAGGCCTAATGTGGTGGCATGGATGTAGATCAAGCGGGGCTAGCTGATGATCTTGTTGAAATTATGAAAAAAAAAGACGTATTCGGAAGCACGTGAAATAGGTGCAACAGATAACCGATGGTCAACTAGCATAAAAAAGTGAGTGTCAACAGAACCGGAACGCCACCAAGGGCGACGAAGTATCAGATGGTGTGATAAGATTAGAGAACTTGGATGCACAGGATGGACCGGATTACCGCAGGTAAAGGGTTATATTGAATTCGCTGGCGTAGGGATCTTCAGTCTACATTTGACTTAAATAAGCTGATCATCTTACTGATTATTCTTACTGCACCGTTTAAAATTTCTGTGACGTCTTCACTCGGATCCTGTGTGTTGACTATTTAGAGGCTTTTAAGAAGGTTCCCAAGTTATACCGCATACTTTAACAGCAAGAAATAAAATTAGAAATCGCTAAATCAATTGCTGGTGAAGCGCATGGCCGAGTTAAAGGGAGTCTACACGCCGCAGTGTGGCAATAACACAAAAGCCCCACAAGCTCCCATCAAAAGTATTCTTATTCTATTTATTACGGGATTATGCATTTCCTTTAGGTACAATTCTATGAAAACCTGCTAGTATAACATTTATTATATCCAGTCCTTCTCCGTTTTATTTTGCATGGCGTCCGTCATTGCTGTGGCGTTCAAAAACGCTTGTCGTCTATGTTCAATTTTTTTAGCTTTTTTTTAAGTTGGTACATGGTCATTTAAGACGAAAAGAGCACACACTAACTGGACAATAAAAAAAGATATAGTCACAGCGCTGGGTCCCTATTCCGTGCTTGTCCCGTTAGGGTGCGCTGTTTTTATTCCAAATTACCATCTCTGCAGAGGACGCAGAGGCACCCTGCGGGGGCTACGTTAGGCGTGCGGCTAGGGCTGAAGGCGAGCTCCTGTGCTCCGCACAACTCTGCGCATTGCAGCTTCACACTGTCATCAAGCAGTATTTTCGTGAAGTTTTGCCGAACGTACACAGCGCACTGCATGCTAATGGTATATGCGGACATGTTGTTCAGGAACGCGCAGTGCACGGTGGGTGTTCGAAGCGTAACGTATCACCTGCCAGGGCCACTGGTCGATGTCGGTCGGCGTTCCGCCCACGATGCGGCTCTCGTTGGCTGGGGGCCTGGCAGAAACGCCGCAGCCTGCAAGGAAAACACGTTCGCTTAACGTGAGAGGCGTGTTTACACGACCTGCGAAAAAGTTGGTAATGAATGCGCCTTTATGAGGAGGGTTGTACTCTGTTCGTGACAGGTTTCGTAGACTACACAGACCGGCACGAAGAGATTATGCCTCCTATCTCTACCTCGCCCCCCCCCCCCGCCCATTTTTCTGTGTGTCTGCGTGTGTGGGGGGTGGGGGGAGGGGGGGGGGAAGAGTGACATGTACAAACGCGCACATCGCGCACATGAAAATTATAACAGACAATTCTTTGCCATAACCCATCGCTGATGCCCTGACGTTATGGCGTTCTGCTGCAGAGTGCAGCGCCATGGGTTCGACTCCCCTGCCTGCCATATTCCAATGGGAGCGGAATGCAAATATGTTCGTGTACCTAGCTTAGGGTACGCTGCGAAAAATCTGAGATGATCAAAAATAATCAGGCATCCTCCGCGGCATTGTCTCTGAAAGTTCCATCGCTTCTCTAGAAAGTTAAAGCCAACCAATCAATCAACTGTTTGCAGTAATGGTAGAAATGCGTATTGTGAAAGCGAAAATTTTTTGCGTAAAACCGTACGTCTTGTGGCCACAACAAATTCAGTTTCATCACAGCCAGGGGAGAACAGGATATCTTCGAGACCGAAAACAATTTTAACAGCGAAGCTGTTCTAGCTAACCGTAAAAAGTGCCGCCTGCCGCAAAACCTCGCCGAGCTATGACATCACTGCGTTGCCTAGCAACCACCTCGCGGAGCGGCGTGTGCCTCGCCTCCTCTCCGTGCCGTGCACATGTTGCCTTGGCATGGGGCGTTAAGGAGAGGGAAGGACTGCATGCGCGCGGCGCGCGCAATGCTCGGGAGGGGAAAGAGAAAATGAGAGCGAGATAGAGAGAGAAAGAAATTGTAGCAGCACCAACGAGGCAGAGCGCAGAGCTGCTGCCGACGCCGCCCGCGTTTCCCCGTTTCCCGAGTTTGAGCCGGGGAAACGCGGGCAGAGTCGGCAGCAGCTCGGCAGGTTTCTACCAGCCACGCCCCGGAAAGTGTGGAGGCGCAGTTTGGCCACAAGTATTTATTCGCCCACAGCTTTGTCTATATATTTTTAAGAGTCATTTGCTCGGGAATACGCTCGTGTAAATAATGAAACCGAAGGAAAACAGAGTTCAACAGCTTATGAATAGGCTGGACTCACAATGGAAATAAGTATAATAATGTTATTTGGCAATTTTTTGTGAATGAGCACAATTTAATGCTGAATTTCTAATTTAAAGCAAAGAAACACAACGCCATATAAAGCTTATGTTGTAAAAAGAATTATTCGAAATTTTCGACCGTTTCGTGCGCTCAGTCAAGAGTGGTATTCGGTCAACGCTCGGCTAGAGACGAAGCCACAATTTTCTTCTGCGCCTTACGGGACGTCGGTCGATTCGGCTTCTATAGAAGGTAGGTGGAATTCGTGAGATAAAAAAGGAAGATGGTCGAAGACGAGGGGAGCTAGGAGGAGGTGGGTCAGCTCATATTCCCCCGGCTCATTTTTTTTCCCTTTGCCCAAAATTGCTTTCAATCAATAGACGAGGCTGCGGCAAGCGGTCATGTCAGAAAATCCCTAGAGGTCGTCCTTCTTGAGTTGAACCAACTCATTTATTTTCTGGCATTCTTCTTCACCTTCCCGAGCTGCGTCCCGTTTATTAAATGTGACACACTGTGTCACGGTTAAAAAATTGAGTGTCACACTAATAGAGGAGGTGGAATTTTGATGCTAAAACGTGATGCGTTTTCACATCACGTTTTCTGGCCATGAGCACTGTGATATTAGCTCTTCATAGGCGTGTCAGTGTGACAAGTGTTACAACAACTTCTTTTGTCAACGCTTATTGTCGTTCATTTTCTTAGCAAGCCTAAATTCACTCGTTAAAAATCTACAAATGATGATCCTAAAACAATGCAGCACTTGCCAAGCATGTGGCTGAGTTAGTTTCGCACGCTTTTATGCTTGCACGCTCCTCTTAGGTATTTACTCACTACGCTTACTAGTTGTCAGAGAGCTTCAATATTCACTATTTTCAGTGTGGCAGCGACGTTTCTTTACACACTTAATGCCCCGATCTTTCTCGGTTGCAAGAGACACGCCATGTGGTTGAAGCTTCCGCCCGTGTGCGTCGACTTTTGCTGAGTTACTCATGCCGCGGCCGTGAGACCGCTGTACCAATGCAGGAAATACCAACGTACGCACAATGTATCAGGAAAAGGAAGTAAAAAGTTGTGAAGGAAGAGTGCGAAATCGTGTCACGTTTTTCCCATACAACGGGCACTTAAACTTAAATGTATCGGTGACGTAAATTTATCAAGGCATTAAAGCTACCCGTGAGCGGGCTGCTCAAAACGTCTCCCTCGAAGCGCTATAACCCTTTCTTCTCATTAGATGGCTACCTGAAAGTGCACTCTATCTGTAACTAGGTTGCGTGCTAAATTCACGGAGCTTGACATTTGAAATACTTTAGAAAAGCTATATTCATTGCGTGCTGCTTTTGTGGATATACACTTGGTTCACGTCCTGCAGAGATATTGGCGGCATTTTACTCCATTCGAGCACCGTAACGCACATTGGCTCCCGTGGCCGAGTAGGGTTGTGTGTCACCGAAGAACTTCAAAAGTGTCTTCAGCACTGCGTGACCCTCTTTCCGTGAATCACAGGGGAACAATATACGTTTGATGCTGCCTGCAGTTACGCTGCACTTGGTAAGGCTTCATTGCAAAGTTTCGCACTTTTTTTTTCTTGATAGACCCACTAGTAGAAAGTACAGTATACGTATAACTCCCACAATATTGTAAGCTAATTCCGCATAGACTGTCTCGGGGTTACAGCACCAAAATTATCAATTGAGAATCGAGAAAAGAACACTTCTTTACGTAATCCGGCGTTACACTTACCAGCGGCCGGCGATTTGCATTCGAGATATTAATATTTCGAGACAAAAAAAAAGAAAAAACACTTAACCTTGCACTCGGCCGCGCAACGCTTGAAACAGCGAAGCTGGGCGATCGTAGCCCAGCATTTTCCGGAAGTTGGTGCGAACATTTCATCTTGTTACTCATGATGAAGATAATTTCTTTTTGCGCGTCTTGGATTTACGGCCATCACTGCGCGTTGCATAACGCAGCTTGCAACACCGACACCGCGTTCCGAGAGACCCGCTCCGTGAATGCGTCTCTCTCTCTCTCTCGCTCTCATAGCGCGCAAAACCTCTTCACCTCGCAGAGCACGAGCGTACGAACGCGCCAGCTGTGCACGAAGACGACACGCTCCTAACGCAATCATATGGTTCGCATAAATGCATACTCTGCAAGCATGGCTCTATAGCCTGAATTACCTTACAGAAATAGTTGTGTCGTCATCTGTCAGAGATGCACCACCTGCTCCTTGGGGCTTCTTGAAAGATCTTGTTGAAGGCTTTCACTTTCTTAAAGCTCGCTTTAGCTTGGGTTATATTTTCACTGCATCCAGTAAAGAAATTTCTGCTGCACTGATAGACACATTATTTCCTGTCCCCCATTATCGTGTGCCTTATTTGGAATGTTGCCACTTAGATGTACTTAAGCGTGTCCGTCGAATGATCATTTCTCCAGGGATCAAAACTTTTTTCTTTACCTTACATTCAGCAACCCTTCCTGTCAAAACCTGGTTAGAAAAAAGGGGATGTTTCGTGCCGTGGTCTACAACAAACTGCCGTTTGTGTCCACATGCTGAAACGATTGAACACTGTTTTGTCGATTGCAGGGATGCCGTGTTCTTCTGGGACATTCTCCAAAGAAAGCTTAAAAAAATATTTAGACATCACACCATACACAATTCGTTTCTTACCTTTTAAAGATCCCTGTGACCCACCATATGACATGTTCATAATACTTGGTCTAAAGAGTCTTTGGCGCAGTAGAATGTGTGACAGGCACGCTGAACTACCGCGAAGCACTCGGTCGTTCTTTCGGGAATCTGCAGCCTACGTTCGTAGTGTGTACGCTGCTCAAGAAACAGCGCCGGATTGGACGCTTGCACATGCTTGCCTGACTTTTGAATATGTACCTGTAGCGCCTTGTTTCTTGTGTTGCTGAAGATTCTGCTCCCATGTAATAAAGAAATAAAAAAGTGGCTGTATAGCCTAGTGGTTAAGACGCTCGCCTTAGGACCGGGGGTACGCGGGCGAGAATCCCGCCTCGGCAAGAAAGTTTATTTTCTTTCTTGGCAGTCTCCTTGCTACGCGCCACAAATTACGGCTGGCTTTAAACAGCTTCGCTGTTAAAATCAAAGGTGATAGCCTCGAAGCAACACAAAACATATACGCTACTGTAGGTATATCAAGTTAAATGTGGTAACTTAAAGAGGAACATCGAGGAATATTTTACACTTTCATTTTAAGAATGTGCAAAGCAGAACCAGCAGTCTCTTGGTTCTTCTCGTTGTCCCTTCAACGCTTCTTGTCGTCTAGACGTTTACTGGAGAAGAACCAAACGTGTCCGTAACTAATGCTGGTCGAGTGAGGTTTTTGACGTAGATAACAGTCCCACCAATGGCTTTCTCGCAAGAAATGTAGGTCTCAGTCACCCACGAATTAACGAGCTTTAGTTTATATCGCTTCTTGCACAGAACAGAATTCACGGCTCAGCAACGTCCACCTTTTAAACATTCTGCGTGTCACTTATTCAGAGTTAGCAGCAATTAATAACTTCAATGCATGCTACCATAATAAGATAATTCAATACATCCTTTATATTGTCTACGAAGCATGCTCGAATTGCCACAAACGAAACAAATGTTCATATTTTCCCAGTTTCCAAGTTAGTGAGAGCTAAGAAAAACTGGGCAGCTTTGCCAATATTGCTTCATTAATATGTATTTCTAATTTATATGCAATTTAGCCAAAGCGAAATTTCGTTGCAATTGGCCTCTAAGCGCTGCCATTCATGTAACGCCTCTTTTGCCTTGACTCTCAGGTTTTTTTGTTTACGTACTGTAAAATTGCGAGGGTCCAAACAACACGGGATAAGGAATGGTGCCCTTCACTTCTTTTTGTCACTTCGCGTATAGATGTTTGGCGATTCACAGTATGTGAATACGCATGAACTAGGACACCTGTCAATTCTGCTGCTTTGAGCACTCGCTCGATGGCTTCGGCATTTTGTTGCTGAGCGCGAGGTTGCGGGTTCGATTGGTCGCGGCGGGCTGATTCTAATGAGCACGGAATGCAACAAAACGAAAAGTTACTGTACCGAGAATGAAGTACACGTTAAAGAACCACAGCTGGTCGAAGTTAATCCGAATATCCCCCGCTACGGCATGTCTCGTAGACCATGGGCTGCTTTGGAAGGTTGACCCTCACAACTTGATTCTGACTCCAGTATCCACTGCTGCAACGTTTCGCCGCTCTTCTCGCATGCGCTTCGCTCGCACAATTTGCTGCGTTCTGTCGGATCCGGGTCATTACTTGTTTTTTCGCTTACATTTGGCTTGAAGATTGAGTGTTACCTGGGTCATTCCCTATTCAAACAAATATGAAAGGCAGGAGTTATCTGAGTTGGCCCACCCGTGAATTGATTTGCATGGAATATGCTTATTTCGAATCTACTGGTTAATAAAGTGGGCGCTGGGTGGTACATTTTCTGCCGGAAATTGGGAATTTTTTTTTACTTCTGCGTTGTGTTTGCAAATTTCCAAGTTCACAGTAGGAACATATAGCACGATTACTTAACTGCGCATATTATGACTTTAAAGAGGGCAACACAAACATCCTATACATTATTCTGAAGTATACATACAATTTTGAATAGTAACTTTCAGAAATTACGAAAGCAAAAATAACACCAGGTAAACTACAAACAAATAATGAAACTTCTGCCCTTTAGAGCCTTCTACAAATGAAGTTTAGGGAATTGCCATATCGGTTTTTCAGGTTGCGTTAGTAGAGAATTTGTGGGCTTCATATGCGTTGGAATACCGAAGTCGATATTGGCACCGAGCTATAGGCTGCTCTTGAGCTCCTGACAATTGTTCACGGCGGTATTCTCTCACATTCACCCTTTTCCTTATACGCTGAGAAATTATTAATACAGGCGCGCCCTTAAGAAGAGAGGCACCTGTCCACGTTCATGCAACATCTCCTATATAAAACAAATGGTCCAGGGATGTTTGTGCGTCCCTTTGAGTGGCAAATTTGAAAACCCATACTACCAGTAGAGCACACGGGCACGCTTAGAACGCGGTTATTTTTTTATGGCCGGTTCTTAGTCGAAGCATTTGCACATGCCGCCATAGAGAGAGGGCGCGCAAACCATTTATTATGCATGGGAACTCCATCACTCATGTAAGCCACTGTCGCTTTCCCTCTGCCTAAAATGACGTGACCATCTGCTGTCATATGTTATCGCCAGAACGACAGAAAAGTCTCGAATTATCTCGTCTATGAGAAAGTTCCGTTTGTCTCAAATAAACGTAGAACACCTCCTATGAGATAAAATTTGCAATGGACGCTTTCACTCCGGCTACTATGTATACTTATACGTGTAGAGTGTCAACGTAGGTAAATGAGTAATTAGGCAATGGCGTCATGTTTACATATCTTCCTCTCGCCCCGTGTTACTGCCCAACACTCAGGGTCACCGAACTAAAAAAAAACTGATCTACGCACTGTCTTTCCCCTCCCTCCCGCCTACCCGACAGTTTATCAAAAGGCTAGCAGCATAAACCAGGCCAGCGTATCTTTGCCGCCTTTAAGTTCGATGCTTCTCCAATAAAGGGGTTTTTTGATGGATTCTGCATAGTAAGCAGAGCTCACCCAAAGACTACGATGACTGCCGAAGGCAATGAACGTGTTCTTCGTGCTTCCTGTCGAACCAATCGGTTCGCGTGAAGACAAAAAGCAACTCGAAAGAAAACACACATACCCAACGACGACACCTGAAACGACGACCTCGCCTCTGCGGTGAATGCTAAAGAGGCTCTTGAGCCCTGGGAGGCGTTTTATGGCACCAAAGCATTACGGTTGACGCTGCAGCATCAAGATGCGAAAACGCCGCCGCCACGAATTTAAGGTCGGGCCGCAGTGTCGCGCAGTTTAATAGCGACGCCAATATCGTCTCGAGCGACAAGTTCAGAGCAATAGCACGCATGTCATGATGCCAGCCGAGAAACAGCGCGCGGTGACGTTTTTACTTTTTACTTTTCGTGGAGACAAACGACGCTTCTTTCAATATGTCGTTGACTGCGTAAAACGATATGGCGCCACATTTTATGCGAAGAGCGCCAACTACCGGTGCACTAGCCTTTGATAGTTTTATTTGTTTTTCATTGCTAAAAAGTTTGATTTCGGTAGAGTTAACGACAAACGGGCCACCGCTTTGTAGGAAATAAGTTTAGAACAGGCTTCGGCCTTTGCAAAAATTGAAGAAGCCCCACAGAAGCTTGATGCTACATGGGCGAGAACATGGTGTTTTAAGTAATTAAATCTAATCAGGTGGTGAACAGGCAATTGATGGCACTCTTTATAAATCATTTTCTACCCCAAGATAGCAAAAAGTTTCAGCCCTCACACGGGACGGTTGGTATCGTTTGGGTAGTCAGATTACTTCGCAGATCAAACGTGCCAGAAACTAAGTGAGTGGGGAACAATCAGTGGAGCTGTATTGAGAACTCGCGTGTTGATAACTATGCTGTTCGTGGTAATTGAGTGAAATATAATGAGAAAGTCACTGTAGTATTTCTCCTCTCTACACCTTCTGGATATAGGGTTTCTTTCTACGTACTTTCTTTGCGTGTACTGTGCAACTTTCCCACGCTGAATAAGCAGTGATACTTGCACATCCCGTCGACGTTATTACCATAAGTTATCTGTACAAAAATACTACAACAGAAACAGGTTATATTCATACTAGTAACAGTATATTTCGCGCGTGTCTTAAGCTCATTACTGTAACCGGCTGGTATCCTAACATTATCTCCTAAAGTAGAAACAGTGACACGCTTGGTAGATTGGAAACTTCTGCTACACATAAAGGGAAGTTTATTTTAACCTTGATTCGAACGATACAACTTGTGGCGATACCCTATAGGCACAACCGCTCGCAAATATCTGCCTAAACCTTCGTCGCGTCATCGCTTCTTCAGGTGAGGCACACCTTCCATGCCTGCACACATCGCCGGCCTCGATAACAGCAAGGGATGTAAATAGGCAGAGTGCCACGGAAAAGCCACTGCTCGCCGCCATACGGACCACTTGACCAGACTTGCTGCGCCGTTCACGGATCACCGGACCGTAGCTACGGCTGCTGCTTCAAGACTCTGCTGCAATGCCTTTTTCGCTCGCTATGTGCTGAAATAATGAGCACAGCACATGTTGGCATTAGGTATTGGGATCCGTCACTTCATGATCCCACAAATACCTTTTTGGCTACACATGCTATAGTGTAGGCTACACATGTTTGTGTGTTATTTCCTTCTACACTTCGTAGGTTTCGCTTATGCAAACGCTACTCAATTGACCAATTATTAACACGACAGCATTATAGGTGCACTTCACTCATTTTGGAGGTGTCACCGTCAGGCCCAAAAACGTCAGCCGATCGCAAAGGGTGTACAGTCTGAAAAATGTTGGGCCTATGCAGAAGGCAGTGCAGTCTAACACAGCGCCTAAAAGCGCCGGCTGTCACGCTGGAAGAATGCGGGAAACTGGTTCGTTACGCACACGACAGACGTTTCAAAGAGCAAACATTGGCACGAGAAAAGCATGTGTGCGACCATGGCCTAATGGTTAAAACATTGGGCGGCTTTGCTGCAAGACACAGGTTCCGTCCCAGGTCATGTAGTATTTTCATGCCATTATAGGTCGACTACATCCATATTGGAGAAATCTAATTGCAAAGCTCGAGGTGTGTTGAGCGCACGCGAGTGCGCCACAGTTCGCATGAACTCGCAATCTTGCAAGAGATGCGAGGTATAGAACGAGAGTGTGAAAGGTTGCCCGTGACGCAGGTGCGTGCAGCTCTTGAGACATTACAGTATAAGTAGGCTATATCGCATGCTTAGAGAGTTAGGGGTTTACAAGACAGTTATAGGTAGAACTCCTTCTGCAAAATGTGCATGGAATCGCGCAAATCCGTTAACGCCTCTGGTTAAGGGTTAACTGGTGATGGGTGCCGCTTTTGTCTTTTGTCTGAATATTTCTAAACATTTTCGAGAGCCCTCAGGCAAAATGTGTTTAATATTTCATTTTTAAACCATGCCGATCTTTTATCATATCAAGCGTAAAACTCTCGCAAAATTGTACAAAATAAAATTTACGCTCGAATCTATCGGATGCACTAGCAATTTTAAAGAGATTCTTAAGAAACGACTACGCACCGCGACATAATGCCAGTGAAAGCAACGGGCTCATCAGAGGTCATACAGCGAAGTTCACGGCCCGCTGGCCATTCCTAAACTACCAGGTCCTAATTTTTTCACATTACATCAACGACGACGGAGTAGTCCGAGGAAAACGTAGAAGACTGCAAGCACTAGAGGAACTACTAAAAAGACCAAACAGGAAGAGAAGCAGTGATGAGCGCAAAAAAAGAGAGTAATTTGTTTTTCGTGATTCAGTTACAAATATAGACCAAAGCCAAAAATACTTACTCCGTGATGAATGCCTAGTTTAGCAATAGTGTTGGAAACGTCTAACACTCTGAAATCACTGCACTTCTTTCTTTCTATCTATCTTTCTTGTTCTTTCTTTCTTTCTTTCTATCTTTCTTGTTCTTTCTTTCTTGTTCTTTCTTTCTTTCTTTCTTTCTTTCTTTCTTGTTCTTTCTTTCTTTCTTTCTTGTTCTTTCTTTCTTTCTTTCTTTCTTGTTCTTTCTTTCTTTCTTTCTTTCTTTCTTTCTATGTGGGAGCTTTCGTGCTTGACCACCAACGACACACAAGAAACAAAATTTTCACTTCTTAGACGCATTTGTTTTTTGTAAGCTCTCGTTGTTTCCCCCAGCGGGGCTCGTCTTACAGGCGACCATGTGGCAGAATTGCATTTTTGTACGAGCAGAAGCGCGCACGGAAAGCTGAACGCATGAAGAACCACCTGCTCGTCGGCAAAATGTATGGTGATAGCGAAGCGCAACGCAAGCATCCCAAAACACTACGCGTCGTACCGGATATAATGTTAGGGAAGGACAATTGCGTCCCCCGGCGCTCCTCAAACCCTCACTTCCGCCCCCCCCCCCCTCAATCCCCCAACCTCTTGGGGAAATTTGGGACCACCGTCACGTCGTGTTTTCTCGTTTGCAGAGTATGCAGCCGATTCACGGACGCCTTCGCATCGACCACGCTGCTCCTTCGCACGGACCACGGTTTCTTTCTTTCTTTCTTTCTTTCTTTCTTTCTTTCTTTCTTTCTTTCTTTCTTTCTTTCTTTCTTTCTTTCTTTCTTGTCAGCAGTACTGAACTGCGTGACGCAGTGAGTCACGTATTCGCGTTCGCGTTTCAATGCACCCCTTTGTTCTCACTCGAGCAGAATTGAGCTGAGAATACCATTTTGCCTCCTTCATTTCCTGAGCGTTCGTCGCTGTGTTTTTTTTTTTTTTAGGTCTGCCTGTTTACTCTGAGGCCATGAGAAGCTCACGAGCTGATTATTGCGAACGTGAGTTTTCGAGTTTCGTCCTGTATTTTCCTTCTTCTTATGACTGAAGAAATATTTTTGCTTGGCAGTGAATGTTGAATGTGGTGCACGGGGGAAGAAAGTACGTGGTACATAAGCTAGTCAGAATTTCTGCCAATGAACACGTCTGCATCTCTTTCTAGGATTACCTCACTATGTATGCAGATCACACACGAGAGCAGCATTTTGCGTCGAACATTCCTTCGCAATGCAAAGTCTGATAGCACTACTTTCCCGATCGCTTGAACTTCCTCTCCGCGTTCTCTGCAGCTGGACAACCAAAATATACGTCTTCGCAACATTTAGTCGATCCATCTGTGCGCAAAAAGGAGAAGAAACCGAATCTCATCGGAATATGCCTCTTTTTCCGCCTTTTTAGGGACAGATGAACCGCCATTGGCTGCTTTATGATAGTGTAAATTATTTGAGGTAGCCGATTACACGTAGTTACAGTGCTAATCCAGTAACAATTCTGTGGATACGCTGGCCCAGGAGAGAGGGAATGCTGCCTGGTGAGAAGAAAATTCGTGCAAGTGTGAGTGAGAGAAGGTGTGGTGTGTGACATGGAGGTGAGAATGGGCTGCTTTATGGGATAACGTGTCGTCAGAATAAAAATCGGCGTACTTAGGAAGTACATCCGTACCACACAGATGTGCTTGATTCTCCAAAGGCCCAAGTGCACATGATACTCTTCTGTACAGCCAGCCGTCCAGAGTAGTTATCTGTCGTCAGCTTCTAGAATGAAGATACGCTGTCCTTGGTATTCACAGTCAGTAATTTGCATTAGAGTGGTTATTACGGATGGGATTTGGGGGGTTTGGCGTCGTCATCGCAGCATTTAGCATCTACATTTCATCTCATCGTCATTACACTTTCGAAAGAGGTAATCGATCAGTCAGGTACAACTCAGTGCCATGCTGCCACCTTCGCCTGGGCAAGATCACAGCTTCATTGGACCAACCGTCGGCTTGAACGAGTGAAGTTATCGTAAAGGTGTCGTCAATCGTGTTTCTTGATTCTATTTGCGTCAAAGTATAGTCGACGGAGAGCAGTTGTGGTTTGCAGGCACTCAGAGCACAAGAATACCAAATCTACTCGACAGGCTCGTCTCTTGCCGCACTTTCCAGAAGTCGGGAAAACGCAAAAGCAGAGGAGATAACGAACAGGTCATTGAACAAGACTCGCTCTGAATGAAAGCAAGGAAAACGTCAAGGAATTGCACCGTTTAAAACGCAGCCGAGCATTATAAGCTTAGGGCTTTTTTTTTCTTGTATTAGATATGGTGTCTTTGATTTTAACAGCTCTTGCGCCTCGTCGTAGCCACTCAGTTCTCCCCAAGTTTGTACTAGTGATGCAGATGTACCAATTATTGGAAAGGACCTACGACGTTAGTTTCAACCTGATATCATTAGCCTTAACTTGACGTTGCCTGTGGGAAGCTACTGACCAACGCCTCGGGAAGGAAACGCTTTGGGCAAAGAGCAAGGGACGTCGTTCGAGGATGCAGAGGAACACGCAGCGCAGCGGGTCACCGGCGCTGGCCGGCTTTTCGACGTCGGGTTCGGCGCATCGCGGGCTCACCTTGGGAGACATGCTTAAAAGTGCATGGAGGGGTGGGGAACCCGTTTCGGAGCGGGCGGCGACGACCCTTGCTAGCCCGGCCGGTTGCTCACCTGCAGCGAAGAGCTCCATCGAGGGGGCACTGCGGCGACAGTCAGTGCGCCGGCTGTCCGAGCGGGTCACCGTCACCGAAGAAGAACCATGCTGCAGGCCACCGCTGCCGCCGCTGCGACGCTGCTGCTGCTCGTCGCCTGTGGCCCCCTCGCCGCGAGAGCTCCGCACGGTAGGGAACCACCTCGGCTATCTTTCTTTATTCCTCCGAGTTGTTGCGTGCCGCCTTTATCGGCCACCGGGGAAAACATACAACACCGGTTACGCAGCGTGCCGCTGGGTTGCGAGCGCACGAGATGCGTTCTCGAAGGAACAACGCGCGGATTGCCCGGAGGGAGCACTGCTCCTCGTTGTCGAGGGCTCGACAGGCGGCGGGAAATTTACTGTCAAGCCGTGAGTGGATAGAAAAATCTATTTTAACTATACAGTTAAGATATGTAAAGGGTTTTCTTCCGCGTTGAGTGCGGCCTGCGGGAAGACTATACTGTGACTCGGCTTCTGGATAATAGAAATCTTACGACCTTACGCTCGTAAAAGGTCCGACCGAATTGCGTGGTTCGAGAGGGTAAAAGTTTGCGCTCCTCGATGACGTCGGTGGCAGCGTGTTCTTTTTGTTCGGGTGCTCTGGTTGAAGCAGCACACGTGTAGCGGCTCCTAGCGGCGAGCTCACGCCAGTTGAGGAGATCAGAGACAGAGGAGGCGCTTTTTATCTTTGTTGTTGGTGTTATTTTATATCATTGTCCTTTCTATGTTATCCTCTTCCGCACCCCCAGCGCACCTGCCCCCGTTATGGTATAGAAAACAATGCCGCGTGGGTGGACTGCGAACACACCGACGCTATTCTTTCGTGCTCAGAAACACAATGGAGAGCTACGGTGGCGTGATTGACTGTGTCAAAACTATCATCGTAACAAATGGCCCAAGCGCAGATCAGCGCAGCACGGCACCGCCTATTTTAAACATGGGTAACACGTATGCTTGCTTCCCACGCCCGCACAAGCGCTTGCGCACCGTCTACTGACAGTTCCACTGTTTCCCTCGTGAAGGATGTCTGGGAACAAACCGAGGCGTCAGAAATATGAAACCAGCTGTGGCGCATGCAACGCTCCAATGCTGACCAGCCTGCAAAGAGCAGCCCTCGACATGTCAGAGCAAGCCCACGATCATGATAGTTGAACGGCTGCGAATCAATCTGGTCTGTATGTTTCACCGTATAGATCACGTAGTCGTAGCAAATCACAGAACAGAATTTGCAGTAGTGACTGAGTGACTATGAGCACAATTTCACGAGTTCAGTTCCCTGCTATATATACGGTGGCCGTACTCTAATGAATGCATAAGGCGATAGTGCTCGCGTACTGCATGCTAAAGGACGACGCGGAGTGGTCGAAGCTATTCCGAAGTCGTCCACTACGCGTTGTCCCGCATAGCCCAACTTATAGTTCGGCAACGTTCTCTCTCTCTCTGTGTGTGTTTCCTTCCCTCCTCCATCCCCCTCCCCACGTGTAGGGTGGCAAACTGGACAAAGTCTGGTTAACCTCCCTGCCTTTTCTTCATCCCTTCTCTCCTCTGTCTTGGCAATGTTAAACCGTTCAGTTATATACGCACGCAGTTAAAGTCCGCTTAAAGAAAAGAAAGAAATTAAACCACTTACTCCAATCCATTCGTCAGCTTTATATAGCAATAAATCAATATAGTAGATATTAAAACTCTGAAGTGTATAAAGTGGCCCCGATAGTGCGATTAAACATCAGAGGAATGTGTACTCCAGGAGCACCTAAAAGGCATCAGTCCAAGGTCGAATAGTTCACTATCGACGTATTGCAGACCTCTTTAAAGCAAATATTTCATAGCGTGACATGACTGGGCAGTGTGAGCATTGCGGATGCTCTCCTTTCATGCCAGAGATATGAACGAATTAATACTACGCTGTTGCGGATCTTTCCCCCCCTCCCGCACCCCTTGACACTCCCAGCCTATATTGGTGCACATAACAATGATAGCACATGCCCCAATAAACCGTTTAGTAGTAATAAATTGTAATAATTGGCTCGTAGTAATTTTTAAAGCCTAAGTATGGTTCTGAGCGTGCGTTCATAGTTAAGCTACCCAAGGTCAGGGTTATATATCTGTCCGACATGGTTGTTGCTTTTAATAGAGTGCGCATATATCGAATAGCTCATGCCACGGAGTTTCACATTAGGACATCATGGCTGACCTTACCGAGATTATTAACATCTCGCACCAGAAAATACTAAGCTCTTATTAAGTCAGCTTACCGAAACTGAAACTATGGGTGTTGCCCAGAGCACACTGGTCACCAGTTAGTCATGCGCCAGTTAGTGCGACGTATCTTCCGTTGGCCATGCAGTATGTGGGTCTCCATTCGACCTAACCGCAGATCATAGGGCCTAAGCGGCTCTGATTGTTCCAGCAACCGATTTCAAAGATGTCATCAGTAACCGACTTTCCTCATGGCTGCCTTTTTCCATGACATCGACCCTGCATGCCGTCACCCTCTGCAGACTGCGGCTTAAGAGAACGAGAGTATGCCTCGTTCAATATCATCGGAGGAGCTCCAGCGCTTCCAGGCGAGTTTCCCTGGCAGGTAAGTTTTGCCACGCTTGCTTTAGAACAAGTAAAATAATGAGCGCAATAAAACACTGAGCAAAAAAAAAAAACTAAATAAAACAGAAACGGCAACACGCCGGACGGCGCTGACTTGTGGCCGAGTTTTGAGCGTTGCACGGACGTTATAAATATCTCCGGCCAGCCGGGACAAAGAAAAACGATAAAATCTGACGCCCGCGTATAAGACTTGCGGCCGGACCAAGGTAACCTGAACCGAGCGATGAGAAAATCGATACGAATCAAACTGCTCCGCACGAACGCTTGACTCAGGTGTTTACTGTGCGCCGGCAGCGCCGACTCTTCGATCCCTTCCGCCGTTTCCTTTTTCTTTGCCTCTGAGAAACAGAAACGAAGTCTGAAAATGCTGGCGACTTGGCCGAGCCGCACACTGTACGTAATCGCCAAATGCTCACAGCTGAAAGGACAGGGCGGACATTAGGGTAACCATATTCTTAGTGTGTGTACTTCAAACAATATACGTATTTAAAAAACGAAAGCAAAACGAAAACACCCGACTCCTTATTGAGGAAACTAGAAACGACAAGCCAGCTAGCACACCGCCAAACAAGTACACTTCATGACATTTCGTTCCAATTTTCGTGAAAGCATTACAACGTGCCCACATTGAATAACACGGCACCGAATCCCCGGGCCGTAGCTCTGCGCATTTTTTTTTTTTTTTTGAAGGAAAAGAAGAGCAAAAAATTAAATAATGTACAACGTAATTTCTACAAAAAATGTAATGAAAATCAGAACTAAACCCTAACGAAATGAAAATATATATTTAAGAAACGTTATTTTGACTATCAGGATTCTATCAGTGTAGACGCTTAGTAGCGGTGGCAACGATTCGTCGATCCGCAGTCATGCAGACGAGGCGTATTCGGGGGCAGTGATCGACTCGTTTCGCTTTATACATGTCAACTATAGTCTTCACCAACTTGCATGTTGCATGTACATGCGTGTTCGCCGTTTTCCGTGACAAGAAATGCGCTGCCAGTCGTCAATTAGTTCAGAGCGGCTCAGAGTCAAGCACAGTGCGAGATGAAACATCTCGAACGTCATTTGAATGTAACTGAAGCGTTTTCCAGCCGTGTGGTTTAGGAATATTTGATCGGGGACGTCGTGCACTTGTGTCATGGTGCTTTTAACGGTGCGCGTCCTCCCAGTACGCATCGTTCTCTTCCTCAGGGCACGTAGAATGTTCTTCTTACACTCTCGGTCTTTACAATAAACACTGCGCCTTTCCGACTTGCTCGAATAAAAGAAAATGCGTTCATCATGCATCATTCATAATTCGGCATCCATCATCGGCATTCATATCGATTGTGAAAGCATGTAATTGTGTTTTTCGTTCATCCAGCGTTTTTTTTTAAGGATATTGAAAAGCATCACAAGGTGACGTCAGTACTTTTGTAAACTAATTAACTTTCTTGCTATTCTCCACACAAGATAGTTATGTAAGGTTTTATGGCGCAAAAGCAACTGAGGCTATGATGCGCCTCTCCACACAAGAAAATAAAAAGGACATGCAGGGGAGAGGGAAGGGGTCAGGGACGACTTTGTGAACTCAACCCGTTATTGTCGGTATCTATTTCCATGTGTCCAATTGTAATCCAAAGCGATACGGTGCTGTTCCCTTTAGTGCTATGAGTTGTGACTTCCCTAGAAGTACTTAAATAATGGCATATATATATATATATATATATATATATATATATATATATATATTTCACTGTATGAGAGAGAGAGAGAGCAAAGAGAGAAAAGGCAGGGAGGTCAACCAGACAAGCATCCGGTTTGCTACCCTAAACTGGGAGTAAGGGAAAGGGGGATACAAAGAAGAAAAGAGTGAGTACTCAGTACACGTGGGACGACGCACAGGGACACTATAAGCGGTATCTTAAACCGGTGCACTTCAGGTAATGTACTAGTGCCCGAATCGCTTTTTGTGCCGGTAACGGGTGTAGCCACGGTCCGAGTATATTTGACTCAGAAAACGGTCTCGAGTCCAGTCGGTTTAAAGTTGTCCAGAGAGAGAGGCGTTGTACGTCATAGCGAGGACAGGTACACAGTAGGTGCTCGATGGTTTCCTCGCACTTACAGGAGTCACACATCGGGATCCAAGCCATTCCCATACGATAGAAGTAAGCGTTCGTGAACGCCATTCCCAGCCACAAGCGGCACAGCAAGGTTGTTTCGCCACGGGAAAGGCTAGATGACAGTTGTAGCCGTGGCAAGAGGTCAAGCTTATGCAATCGGCAATTGAAGGCGCTTGAACGAGCTGCTGCAGAACGATCCACTGTACAAGATGAAAAGGCGAAGCCATGAGTCCGGGAAGTGCAGTCGGTTGTTTCAAAAACTACGTGTGATCCACACAGAGAGCGTCAGGACTCCGCTGACGTGATCCCATACTGTATTGTCGGCTATGGCTAGGAGTAGCCCTTTACAAAATATTTTGACTTCCCTATTTCAATGGCTGACAATACTGCCTGAGATGAACGTGATCTCAAGCAGACACTTTAACAAGTTTTGTGCTACTGTTCGCAAAATAGTGCACAGATACAAGTGCTCGCGACTGCGCTAGCTTTTAATAACGACATACCATTGTCAGAACAAATCATTGCAGAATACCGACCTCACAAGGTGCAGCAGCAGATGGCTACGACTGCATTGTTGCAGTTCTTACTGACAACAAACCTGTACGAGCCACTCTAGTACTGACAAGTTTTAATTGTTATTCTGTGCCGTGAACAGCAGTGATTGTGTGCATGTGCTCTGTCTCTCTATCTCTCTCTATTTCTTTCTTATCTTTCGATGACCCTCTCCACTGCTCCACAGTGTACGGTAGAGAACCGGATGTTTCTTCTGGATAACCTCGCTTTCCTTTGTTATATATATATATATATATATATATATATATATATATATATATATATATATATATATATATATATATCCAGTGCAAGACGTTACCAACGCAAGAATTCGTTGCTGTTGTCTACGCGAATTAAGTTTTCAAGTTAATGGCCACACTGTTATTTGACAAGCAGGTGCAACTGCGTAAGTTGCCACATGGTTACGGTTCTTACGTTCCTGCGTTCCTACAGCTTCTTTCGAAATAATTATTTTAGCAAACTTTCTCTGCACTTTAAGATCACCCACACAAACTCCATTTCTCCTGGAGAATACATCATAATCATTGTGAATGTGAACAATTGTTTTATGGTCATCCTATAGTCATATATTGACGAACGTGCCAGCCAAGGAAAACGACAGCGGCTGTTGCGAACAGGCGTGACCGCTACAGCTGTCATTCATTTGTTTGTTAGGCTGCGTTGTGCTACTGACTTGCTTACTTACTTTTTTTTTGTCTGTTTTTTTGTGTGCACATAAGTTTGTTTCCTTAGTTTTTTTTTGTTGTTTTTTTTTACGTCTGTTTCCAGTCTGCACTCTCTAAAGCCTTGCAACAATTGATTGCAAAGAAAGTGGCGTAACTACCTTTACTGGTACGTGCTGCCGTGCAATCTAAACAGGCCTTGCATTATTACCATCAGAATAATTATAAATAATGTCATCCTCATTTTCTAGGGACCCATAGATGGCCGAGCTATGCTCCCTAAAAATAGTTGCAGCTTAGATTAACGCTATAATCATACTGCAGCTCAGGGAAAGTATATGACACTCGGAAATGCAGTATGCATGTAAATGTCACCGCACTCCTACACCGGAAAGACAGTGGTATGCCGCCGAAATTACTTTTGGTCCCGCAAGCCAGCATTTTTATTCTTGTTAGGAAGAGTCCTTCCCACGCCAGCTTAATTTAGCGTCTAGCTTTCCTCCATGACCCAAAAATAAAGTGGACTTCTATTCGTTTTCATTTATGCGACTCTTGCAAAACAACGAGTAACTTAATCCCTGAAGCAGAGAAGAAGTCACTCGCGATGGCAGCGTCCAGTATTCTGAAATCTTTTGAAATTATGATATAATCCGGCGCAGTGGCTATTGTGTTCCGCTGATAAGCACGAGATGGGAAGTTCGATTGGTGTATTTGGCTACTGCATTACCGTGGGGCTGAATTCCAGTGCAAAAAATGACTGTGCCTAGCTTTACACAACTCTGAGCGGTCAACGCTAAACCAGATCAATTGATTTAAAGTTTCTACATGCTATTTTCGCTTTATCAAAGCTCTTAAGCGCATCCTTCATTTCTTATGTTCGAAATGTGCATTTCAATTCTTATGTATTGCACTTCTGCTTTTTTTTTTCTATAAAAATCGTCTAATACCTAGCGCTCTCGTTTGTTGTCTCTCACCATCGTCTTCGCATCACGCAGGTTTCAGTGCGCAAGATGTCGGCCAAGGGTTCAAGGCACCACTGTGGAGGAGCACTGCTTACGGACCGATGGGTGCTTACCGCGGCCCACTGCGTCGTCGAGTAAGTGGTCATCTGGGAAACGCCACATGCACGAATGCACTTGATGTGTGCAATGGCAGCCAACTAAAGGTTCTCTGGCATATATGCGACGATAAATATGTGACAGCGAAGAGATGAGATGAGGAAGAGAGGGAGGCTAATCAGAAGAGAGGGTTCTGAGTTTGCTACCGTCCACTAAGCGAGGGCTAAGGGGGCAAAGAAAGATTGAAGGAATGGCGGAGAAAACGCGCAAAAGTAAAAAAAATGGGGGGGGGGGGGGGGGGGGGGCGGTGAACTTCGAAGCATCAGGGTGTCCTTTAATAGGTTTCTCGAGCGTAGAAACTTCAGCACACCATTGACCGATTTCTGGTATGACATCAGTACAGGCCGGCTGTCTTGGGTTGTCTGCTCGGAATGCGACCGGTAGCCTAGACGGGCCAACGTCGTCGCGCGCGACTACACGTATGCGCTGTTGCAATAACAACGGCAAAAAAAAAAAAAAAAACACCGTGCGATAGTTTCCTCGCTGCCACAGTTTTCAAAAGCACTATATACTGTCCGCCATTTCGATGCGGAAAGCAAAATATCGTGTCAATGCTATGCCAAGCCACAGTCGTCAGAGCTGTTGTATTGGTTCTGGGTGGGGCACAGCGCTGAAGAGAGTGGTGAAGGGTGATGTAGACGAGTTTACAGGAAACTTGGTGTGCTCTCTATGGACTTTGTGGCATCGCGACGCATTATGACTTAAAGGCGAACCAATTACAAAGGATTAGTCTAGCTTGAGTCATACATTATAGCGCTAAAGACCTCTAAGCGTTTGTTTGGTGCCAAGACATGTTTTATTGCCTAAAACGTTGCAGCACAAGACAGTCCGTCACTTCAACACAGCAGATCACGCGAGAAATCGGAGGAAAATACGTTATCGGCACGTCAGCTCTCCTCAGGTATCAAGTCTGAAGCATGCTCTCTTCTCTGATGCTGTTGTAACAGACCTAACTCATCTCACGCCGTTCGCAGGCTAATGTAGTTAGGTTTGACTATTCCGAGCTAGTATTTCAGTTGCTAGCAAACTGACACACAACATGAGAGAGACGGGATCAGCGCCGACCCTGCCTTCTTCGTGTTCTGTGTTCGCTTTCTAGCACTTTCAGTATCTCAGAGCACAGCGGGCTTGTTTTCAGACAGTCGCATCAGACCGCGTTCTACAGTCGAATTTCAGCCAGCACAATAGAAAAAGCAATGTTACAGGTTTTTCTTTCTTTAGTCTAGAAGCGGAAGGCTACAGCCAGCATATGATCGCTCCTTTGTTCCGAACTCCATGACGCCGACAGCACTTTCGCAACTCGCGCCTGTTGCCACCTAGAATAATAGCTCCTTCCCCTGTACGCTGTTGTTTTGAAGACATTCTGTTCGCCTTAGTTATATAGCTCATATTTTTGGAAGGCCCGTTTCAAGAAGTTCCTTCCGTACGCCACGAGGCCAACTTCCTGCCACGGAACCTATCGAAAACAGCGGAGATGAGCACGACTTTTCTCTGACACGTGCATCGTATCACACGGATAAATGACACAGAGACAGTGTCGTAGGCAGGACGTCTCCTGTTATAAATATGCTTCATAATAAACAGATATCGAAAAACTGACGCCAGAAATGTGCGTACCACAGTTTAAAATCCCATTAAGAGGCGTATAGTAACACCTGTAACGGTATCATTCTGTTCTCCTTTTATTGTTTTTTTTTTGCTAGTTCTAGCAATAATTTCTCGCAAGTAGTATTGTGCGGAGAATGGTAATCTATTTGTGTTATTTATTTCTTTGTTTTTATTTAGTTAAAGAAGCAAAAAAATGTGCGATAATTTCTGTCGCATAGGCAAAACGCCTGCCGCGAGTACGCTCATGCTTCCCCGCAACGCTTTGTTGTTTGTCCAGCACTTTCCAGGCTTTCCACGCGCAACCGAAATGGAGCTCGCAGCGTCATTGCGAGAGCGTCGCCCTCTAGTGACTGCACTCGGAGTCACCGTCGAGCGAAGTTGAGAATGAGCGCGAAACTCGTCACGTGACGACTGCCACGCTAGGAAAGCTCGAACCAGTTTTGTCGCGCGTACAGATGCGATCCCTCGGCGCACTTTCGCACGCTGTTAATCGAACCTCCATATTACAACGTTCAACTGACGAAAATTAAATTCAGCGGTACTACGTGCCACAATCACGATATGATTATGAGGCATGCGCCTTAGTGGGGGATTCCCGATTAATTTTGACCACCTGAGGTTCGTTAACGTGCACCTAATGGACGGCACACAGGCGTCTTTGCATTTCATCCCCGTCGAAATGCAACCGTCGCGGCCGGGATTTCACCCCGCGACCTCATGCTTAGCAGCGCAAAGCCAATGTCACTAAACAACCACGGCGTGTTATATTACAACGTGATCGTGAATATGATACGGCAAGTGATAAGGATGTTGACGGCAGAAGTGAATATATGCATAACTTTAAACTTACCAGACGTGGCAGCACGCATCTCGCTGTGCCGATGACGTTGAATTCCGTTTTGCTTTCACGACTCGACCGGTACATGCAAGATGGTCGTGCAGCTGCTGAGCCTCGGAACAGGAATCACTCACTGAGTCACAGAGTGAATGTTTGTCACTCAGCCCAACGGGGAACAAGCGCTGGCCAGGGTGCCGGACGACAGTTTGAACGTACAACTAACGCTGACGCCATGCGGTAGGGAGGCCATGAAAACGTAGTGGCAATTTGAACGATAACAGTATTTCTCTCGTGTCAACGATTGCTTTAGCCTGATGCGTCCAGCCAAGCTCTGTCAATGGTCATGCGCGGTGGCAGAAGCGCATGCAAATGGCTTGCACTGACGTCATCCTAGGCACCATGTTTGTTACCCAGCACGATGAAATGCTGCGTACGTGACGTCACGTGCAAGCTATCTATACGTTCTTGCCCGCCGGTGCCTTGTCAGGTCAGAAGCTGGATGCATGTGCATCAAGATAAGCGGTAAAAATTTCCTACGCGAAATGCGAACCTGTGCTACTGGAAACTGTTTCCGCTGCTCGCAATAGGCTGGGTAAAACGGAGCTGCTGTTTGCACGCTAACTTTCAGCGCTGGTTGCCAGTGGCGCTTGACGAGAGTGACATCTGGGAGGCATCTCCTGCCGTGAAGACTGCAAACTGTCTTTCGCTCAAGATCCGCCACTTTTTGCAGAGTAATAAATTACGAGACCCTGAGAAAATAGTTCACCAAAGGGCCGCCTATCCCATCCATAAGAAAACTCAAGCGAGTAAGAAATCCCAAAAATGAAAAAGGAAACAAAGGCAGAAATATAAAAAAATCGGGAAGGAATAAAGCGTCAGATAACTCTAGCCGAGCCTGGTACACTATATACATAGCCTGAGCGCTATGTATACCGGCAGCACGCTGACGTCCAGTCACAGCGCTCGTTGCCGGAACAGTTACTATATGTACAGTCACTACACGAGAAAAAAAAGTAAAACAAACACTAAGAACCTGCAGACAGCGGAGAATGAAGCACAACATTACAAGTACTACAAGACATTACAGTACATTCCACCAAAAAAAGCAGGAAGAATCTATGCGAGTTCACCTAAGCGCGCACAAAATCAGATTATGATCGCATTCGTTATCGATTGTCTATTAAGAGACGGCATAGAATCCGTGGTGGAAGCGGAACCAGCAACCCGGCGCGTTCCGACGAGATTACGGTTCCAAATGAATGACCGAGCCAAATTCTGCTTAGCTGTAGTTAACTGTTCAGAACAGGCCTACTCGGCACAGCACGACCGATACACAAATCTGGCCCGTTCTTCAAAATGTTCGACGAGAGATACAATCATAAATTCTCACGTTTGTGTTTGGGACAACCAGAAAGCTTAAGCCTCGCCAAAACTAAATCCGCATTAATCACTTGTTGTGCCGGTCGGTTGTAACCGAAGCTACAAGAGTTTGCATGTAAACTGGCTGCAGAACATAAAAAAAAAACTTTCTTAAAGTCAGATACAACTCGGATATTTTTGCACGAGCGCACCTACCCACAACACATTTGCTTGTTATACGTTTTGAAAGCTACGAACGTGCAGAATTCGGCACGCATGAAATTACATTTATAAGCATCGATATCGAAGCTTCAATCTAAATTAGAGCACCCGATAACTCTCCGCTAGCTGGCCCATCCGCAGCCGTGGTGAAATGGCAGAGCGTGCGGCTTGCATGTGGTAGGTCCTGGGTTCGAATCCTGGTGCCGCCGGTAATTCACAGGTTTTTCTAATGGGTATGAATGTACCACGACCCGGCGTTCGGTTGTTTCATGGGCTCTCATATCGAAATGGGGGCCCTATAGAGATTTGTGAAGGACTCTGGGAACCCCTTGTCCCACCACAGGTTTGGTACAATAGTCGAGGATCCGTCGTTGTTGTGGGAGGCAGGCGAATGCTGTACCTACCCGCTAAAAAAACTACAAGCGCGCTCTTGGCCCGATGCTCGACAAGAGCGGGATTTTCAAACACTTGGACGGTCATCCACCTGATGGGAAGTTGGCGGCCTGGGACCGCCAGATGAACACAAAGTTTGCAAATGCGCTATGCGGTTCGACCAATAAATTGGGCACCTTAGGGAACACTTATACGGGGGTGATCATCTTTAAGTTTTGCGGAATGTTTAAAACTCACCCGTGACAGATAGAATAATTCTTGTCCTTGAACTGGATTATTGGAAGAGGCGGACAATACTAGCACGCGAAATCGAAACACATATACAACCAATTAAGAAACATTCACTACTTACCTTACTGTGCAATATGTGCCTTACGGCACATATTGCATTTCTTCTTATTCGTGCCAAAACCAGTTCCGATTATGAGGCACGCCGTAGTGGAGGGCTCCGGATTAATTTCGACCACCTGGGGTTCTTTAACGTGCACTAGAACGCAAGCACACGGGCGTTTTTGCATTTCGCCTCCATCGAAATGCGGCCGCCGCGGCCGGGATTCGATACCGCGATCTCGTGCTCAGCAGCGCAACGCCTTAGCTGACTGAGCCACCCCGGCGGGTGGCGCATATTGCAATTTACGAGTTGTAGCCGGTGAGTTTGCAAGACGTACCTACTTGAAATGAATTTGCAGGATGACAGTATTTGCGAGATGTTTCCCAGAGCGTGGGACGAAATACATGGGCGTTCCAGTTGCATTTGTATTTAAATAAAAAAAACGATTTCTCCTTTTTTTAACTAAGTGGAACAACAGCGTATTTTTACGGCGAGCTTGATGACGCATACCTCGAAAGTGCTGTCATTTTGGAAATTCATTCCAAGTGGATACGCCTGGCAATCTCACCGGGTACAGTTCGTGAATTGCACAATGTACCGCAAAGCAATTCATTGAGAAGTTCATTAGTGGATTTTTGGTATTTTAACTGAATATGTGTTTTGATATCTTATGTAAGTAATGCCCGCCTCTCTAAATAATTCAGCTCAAGCACTAGAATTATGTTATCCCCAAAGATGATTTTTTTTTAATTCTGTAAAACTTAAAAATGATAACCCCATATATCATGTGTTTCATAGTAAATCTGTTCTCTGTTGTGACCTTGTTAAATCGTGTCAAGCAACCCGCATGAACCTCGGGACACCACTGTTCACCAGCTCGTTCACCAACACTAGCGATGCACTTACGCAACAAATAAATAAATAAATAAATAAATAAATAAATAAATAAATAAATAAATAAATAAATAAATAAATAATTTATTTATTTATGTGAAATAAATAAATAAATAAATAAATAAATAAATAATTTATGTATTTATTTATTTATTTATTTATTTATTTATTTATAATATTATATATTTGTTTACACGACCGTCTTATTCAAGCATTTGACGATACTGACGACGACAGTGACGGCTGCTAAAAACCCCTTTAAATTCAGATGGTAGTAGGAGGGGACCTAACAGTATCGCTCTACAAAGCAAAAGAAACAAGCAGTCGCAGTACATGTGCAAGAAGAAAAAGCAAAGGGTGTCTCGACGGCGATAAGACAAGAAACAAACAAACACAAAGTCTATAGTGCAAGCTTCGAGAGCTTGCCACAAGTACACCTGTTACCCGAAACGCCCAGTTCGACCAAAGCCACCGAGCATTGCATGGTTGTGGCGGTCGTACGTCGGGTATCTGCTCGACTGATTACGCCCGAGGGAGCAGCGTCCTCGAAACGCTTCTGCGATTTGCCAATCGTCGCGGCACAATACGAGCTTCTGCGTCATAGCATCCGAGAGAGCCCAATGTCCCACAGCGCCAATTAGCGGATGGCCCAACTGTGCGTCGGCGTTTATAGCGGGCCACAGAAGCTGTGGTTTCGATGCCCACTGTTTTTCAATCCCAAACTTTGTTGATGTTGATTCCGTTTCAAATTTAGTCTGTGAGCATAGACGTTTATTTTTCCTTTCCCTCTCTTTTTCCTTTCTTCTTTTTGTGGGCGCGTGCTAAGAGGAAATGGCTTATCTTTTTTTTTTTTTTTTTGAGGCAACAGCAACACAACAACCTATGAGCGCAAAAATGTTATTATTAGCCCAAGTACAGAACCGATTTCAGTTATTTTTAGCTCAATTAAAGAGAGAATATAAATTTTGAGGATTTATAGACGTGTATACTATAGACGGCAGAAAACTAGGTGGGGTGACGAAGTTAGGAAATTTGCAGGCGCAAGCCAGGGGTAATTGGAGATCACAGGGAGAGGCCTTCGTCCTGCAGTGAACATAAATATAGGCTGATGATGATGATGACGATACTTTATTTAGACCCTCAATTTACAAAAACAAAAAAAAACTTAGCTCATATCAAGAAATTGTAAACGAGCTGTGTTACTGCACGGCAAAAAAGAAATGCCGTGCTGCGACTAAATCTCTCTAGTGGTTATGTGCCTTATTGGAAAGGCTTCAACGTCAACGTCAACTAAACCAAGGCTTTCAGAGACTACGTTATTTTTGTCTGCAACTTCGTCATACTGTAGACTGCATGAAGTCTTGCTTTCACGCACTGCTTGTCGATCTTCTCTGACTCGACTTTGAAAGATAATTTAAAAATGAATTATCTTCGCTAGTCGAAAGTAGAAGAGGCCCGAGGGAAACATCTAAAAATGTATAGCCTGTCTGGGAGAAAAAAAAATGACGCGAACTACGTGGAGGGCTTCGCTGCCAGGACACATGCGTTCAGATTGCGCAACGATGCGTTTGGGTAAACACTAGTAGTTGGGCAAGTTGTTTCCCACAGCATCACGCCGGCAGAGAAAAGAGAATCGAATAAGATGGCTATTGGCAACTTGAATGCCTTGTTGCATTGAGCAGACGTTAACAATGCCAAAGAAGGTCCTGTGAGATTTGCTCGCATATTTCTGAACAGATTCTGAACAGATTTCTGAGCATATTCTGAACAGATGGACAAGCGGTAGAAGATTTTGCGCCTCGGAAAGCGGCGCACAGCCGGAACCACAGCCTGTTTCAGCTTTCTTGCCAAAACCGCTTGACGCGACGCCACCACTACAACCAAGTGGAAGAAAGCGCAAGCATAATAAGTAGTCGTTAAAAGAGAAAGGTCCGCAGCGCTGTCGGCCAGACAATTACACTACCTTGAGCATGCCGAAAGTGCAGGAAGGTGGTTTGCGTGTTGTCGCGTTCTTTTTTTTTTTCGGTTTTTCGTGTACTTTCACGATTACAACTCTGCTTCAAGCGCGCCTTCTACCGGCAGGAAGTTCTCTTGCTTTCTAAGTGGGAGAGAGAGGGTATGCTACGTCTAATGAGGCGCGCACTTGAGAGCTCTGTTGTTTGACTTGTAGTCCCCGTTCTCTGGCACTTTGCTCTCAAGTATGAACCACTCGAAACCTCTGCGCCATAGAGCCCCCCTCCTCCGTCGCTAAGAGCACTTTCCCCCCGTGCTTTCCCAGTGGTATAGACAACGTTCTGTGGTGCGTCTTCGCGCGGACCTGCATGGTTTCGTAGAAAGGCTACCAAGATTCCTTTCTCTTCGGCCAGGCTCTTTTTCTTCGACTGACAAGAAGGCTTCTGCACGCTGCACTTACCCGTGCTGAAATGAAATGGCAGAACCTTGACTGGAGATATTGCAAAACAGAGGTTTGCAGACCTGCACTACTCGAGTAGCTATTGGCAGCTCATCGCTGGGCGCCAAACCATTTCCTGCGTCTCTTGCGCATGGTAGGAAGACCGGTTTCAGAAAGAGAAGCTTTGCTAGATATTGCAGCAACTTCAGGCTAGTCGACGGAAGCAATAATCAGCATGAGTGCGATCACAAGTATGTGAATACAAGCCTATTACGAGATTACGACCAGTGCGATGTGAAAACAATCAATCAACCAAAGAAAGAAGAGAGAGAGAGAGAGATGAGAAGGAAGACGGGGAGGTTAACCAAGGGCCTATCTTCCGTTGACTGCGCTCTACTAAGAAAGGGAAACAGATGTGAAAGATCACAGATAGGAAATGAAGGAACACTATAAGACGATGTGTGGGCGTTGTCCTACAATCTGTCAAGTCAGAGAGATATAAACAAGGGAAGGCAGGCAGGGTACCCATGGTCGGGCCCGGTTGACTGCACTACAATTGGGAAAGGGGTGAAGAAAGATAAGATAAAAAGAAGGAGAGTCAATGTGCGCGGACTCACCGATGAACATCAATTCCGGTATGGTTACAAGCGCTCGCTTATCCCAGTTGCCTCCAAGAAGGTAAAAAAAAATCCACCTTGTCTTGGCATCGCTTTAAATTTCAGAAATGTCCCTCATCATCATCAGCATTATTATTATTATTATTATTATTATTATTATTATTATTATTATTATTATTATTATTATTATTATTATTATTATTATTATTATTATTATTATTATTATTATTATTATTATTATTATTATTCGGTTTGTACACCTATAAAAAATCACAGACGAGACACAGAGCTAGCTGGCAACTTTGCCACCAGGAGGGGCACAATGGCTGCCAAATCTAGAAGATAAAAGGTGCATGGAAAAGGAGAATAACCAATCGAGAGAGCATAGCCAAAAAAATGGCCGCGTATCTGCGTGCTTCGCTGCAAATGTCGTCGAAAGACGATAGTACTTCTGCCGGCCGTACTACATGAGTGCTGGTTTATGTTTTGCCCTGCCTCAGACAGCGCTTCCTTTATGTTGAATCGGCCGCATCTGGCTGGCATTGATAAAATTGAGGAGGCGCTGCGTGAGACATGGACGCCATCTGGCAATACATCGGGAAACATGAGCTTGTGCAGAGGGTTTCCTTCCTCCATGGCAGAGGGCGCTCGTCGGCGCGCAGTCGGGGAAACACGAGCTTGTGCAGAGGGTTCCCTCCCTTCGTGGCAGACGTCGTTCGTCGGCGCGCATAGCATGGCATTTTCAGCGCAGCTTAAGAAACTAGGGTCTTTAGAGTTACGTATCTATGTATTTTCTATTAAAGGAGCACACCTCCTAATACTTACCTAGTGATTTTGCGCCTCAGATATGTGTAATATTTACTTTTTGATCGATAACGTTCACAAGTATGAACAGCCGTACCAGTTTAAGTAGTGTGGGCGGTAAGCAAGTGGTCCAACTTTGGCCGGGTGGCTGAATCGGTTGACAGACAGACAAACAGAAAGAAAGACAGACAGACAGACAGACAGACAGACAGACAGACAGACCAAATTTTCAGCGTTTAAGTTCCCCAAGAAAGACTATCGTCTTTAAAAAGAAAAAAAAGTATGGCAGAGAAGGGGTACGACAGAGAACAACATAATAATAAAACATGCATGTGCGTCACACTCATTGGGAGGTACTTAATATCTAGCTAATTATCCACAAAGTAGCTAAAACAAAATAGGAGCAACATGGTATGCTATAATCGGGAATCTAGATTTGTCACCTTCAAAAAGTGTAAGAATATATGTGCTTCATCGCGTCTGGACGCACGACAAGCGAGAAATGTAATGCCGTCCATTGCACTACATGGCAAGCCAAGTGAATGGTAATCTCTATAAAGTGCAGACCGCTACCAGCTGTAGGAGACGTAATCTAATATTGCATGACTCAGTGTTTCCGTTGCGAAGCAGGAACCACAGGATGCACTGAGTACCCGCCCCTGTCGGTGCAAACGTTCAGGCATGCGTGACACGCCCTACACGACAAAGCTCTAACGAAGCGAGGTAAACGACGAACTCGGGGAGGAAATAAGCATGTAGCTGGAACTCGCTTATCAGGGTGCCATTCAAGCAAGTGTTGGTTGATTCTTCACCTTGCGGACTTCCCCAGAACATTATTATGTAAGAGGTACGATAAAGAGGCAAATTAATTAGAGCTGTATTATTACATTACCCTTGTCCAATACCAAAAAAAAGGACCCTCTTACCGTGAGAAGAACTGTTTAAGCAAGAAAAGACGCGTAAACAACAGATGTATCGTGACACCACCTTGAAGTTCTCTCACCAGCTCTCTCGCTCACGTCCACCCGCCCTGTTGGTATAGTGGCGTTGGCGTCGCGCTGCTAAGCCCCAGGGCGCGGGATCGAATCCCGGCCGCAGTGGTCGCATTTCGACGGGGGCGAAATGCAAGAACTGCCCTGTACAATGCATTGAGTGCATGTTAGAGAATCCCAGGTGGTCTAAATTATGCCGCAGTCCTCCACTACACCCTGCTTGATAATCATATCGTTTTTTTTTTTTTTTACTTTTCACGTAAGACCCAAGAATTTTAATTTTTTTTCGCTATGACATCATAAATAGGGACGGCATCTGCTAGTGCCTAGTTAAATTTTTTTTTCTCAATAAACAAGAGCTTCATTGCACTTCAAAAAAGCTGATTAAAAAAAGACTGTTTTAAGCAAGTCTTGAGAAGTTTTACTGAACCCCTACAGGCCTAAACACACACACAAAAAGAATATCTTGGTATTTGTGACGCCACACTGCCACAGAGCTGTTTCGGTGCAAAATTTCAGAACTGAAACTTCGAACTTTGTTTTTTCTTCGAGTAATCAACATATTACCGCGAGGTTAACGAAAAATAGCGTGACATAATGCTTTATCAGACTACGCTGATTTAGTGTTTCATTGTAGGGTCCCTTAAATCGATAATGGACAGTCTGATATAAATACGATGGTGAAGCCAATCTCGTTCGTCGTACAACTATTCTGTCTGCAACAGTCTTGACAGACACGGCGTGCGAGAGGCTGAATTGTTACTTTCTTGCAACGGGGCATGGTCACACCTAATGCTGAACAATCAATACTTCTCTTCAGAAGGCAATACTCTTGGTCTGCAATCTGAGTTCTATTTCCGTGCGCTATTGATATATCTCTCCTTTGGAGCAGATGTTAATGCCATTGTGTCGCAGCACTAAATTAAGTAGGCTGAGCTAGAACCAGCCGACACACTATACAGTCAAGACGCGGCTTGCGCCAATCAAAGAAGACGTCGACCGATAACGAAAGAATGTCAGCACGAAACGCGACTTCCTCTTCGAGAGACCTTGCGAATGTTCTGGCAGTACAATGAGTTCCAGAGGCCATTTCAGAACCCAATCGGATCTTCGAGCGCGAAGTCGCCTGGAGTACAATGCAACATGCGTCTTCGAAAGCAATTGTCCCCGGAACACAGGACCAGCTTAGCGGGACCCTAGGCTGGTTCGCAGTTTCCCATTTTGTGCCGTCGATATATCGACATTTTCTGTTTAGGTGTGTGAACGCGGCAGTCTTGAAAGTTGGTAAGCCAATATGAACCACCTACTATTTTTTTTTTCACTTATGTGGCAGGCGGTATAACACCGTGCTAGTCCACTACTGATAAAATTCAAAAAAAAGGTCATCTATTTTTACAATACGTGGAGCTGAGTGCCTGGAAAGAACACGCCACAGGAAAGGCAGGACAGGAAGCTTGATTGTGTTGGCGGGGCCAGCTCTTACCACACACAAGGAATGAACTAAAAATAACAGGTTTTCATTGAATGCAAGGCCTTCCAAGCCCGAATTGCAGAGGGCATCACGAAAATCAGGCTGTAAAGATTGTAATTTACATCAACGAGTACTGAAATGTAGCAACCTAGTGGGTTCAATACTTCAATAAGTATTGAAGGACCCTGGTAAAACTGACTATGGTCCAAGAGATAAATTGCAAATTAGTGGTTTGATCGGACTGAACGAGAAAACAGGTTAGTCCGTGAACTAAACGGAGTACCATAAGGATGAGCAGCGAGAGAATGTTAGAATTTATGTTCTCTGGTAGTGGATAACTGTCATTGCACCACTTTACAACGGAAGACTCGGACATTCAGTGACTCCTAGAATAGCTCGGCGTAAACAACGAAAAAAGATAAAGAAAGATAACAGGTAAGGAAACAAACTTGATGGGATCCGGCACGATCCTCCAAATCGTGGATAACCAACATGTCTAAAATGCAGCAAAATTATTCGTGCACTTATTCATCGACATAACTACTCAGTGCTTCAATGGTCTCGCTTTTTATCGACTGTTAAGAACACCATGCATTACCGCTCGAAAGCTTCTTCGGTCCAACAGTACAGGAGGGCATCTGTGAAATATACATTTTAACGCTTAGACCAAGCAAGGTCGTTTCAAGAGCGCTAGTTTTGTTCGTCAGATAAGCGGACCAGCAGAAACCACTTATCCAAACTCAATATCTTCTGCCGAACATGTGCGTAATCTGTTCTCTCTTTTTTTTTGCCATTTCCTTTATTTATGTCCCCCCCCCCCCCTCCCCATGCACGGTAGGTGATAGGGCATGTGTCTGGTTAGCCTCCCTGATTTCCTTGGATTCTCTTTATTTTTCTTTCTGTATTACGAGCATCCGCAAAGCAAAAAGCTGCCTTCTAGCCTCAGGACCTTGGCCTTCAAATTGTATGAAACTGTATCTCGATTTTTTTTCATACACTTTCGGTGTCTCAAGCTTTCATAGTCCTCCATAGACTTTATTTCATCGTGTGCAATTGTGCAAGAGTTTGATTTCTACCCCACTAGCTTGCTACATTTTAGCACTCGTTAATGTAAATTACAGTAAATTGTTTAGCCAGGGTAGAAATTTTGTTATAATTAGCAATGTTCTATGTGATGAGAGTAGTTTTCTAATCAATATATGACCTAAGCCTCTACATTTTCTGTTCACGCGGCAGGGAATTGCCAGTACCATTAGCTGGCGCTACCATTTACTTATACTGTGTGTCCCAGCTAACGTCAACCAAGCTCTTCAAATAAAACAATGATAAAGAACACAACGCGAGACACGATTTTAAGACCTGCGGCGTTCAGTCATTAGGTCTCTGACGACCGAACACCGTAGGTCTTAAAATTGTATCTTGCACTGCGTTCTTTATCGATTTCTTTTTTCGTTGTAAAGCTTGGCTAACGGTTAGCTGGGACACGTACGGATGTATAGTATGCATCTGTGATTCTTTGTAGAGTACTACTTTCACAGCACACATGAAATTCTATGCACATGTAAGCGAAAAGTCCTCTACGGAACGTGTCTCCCGCCAATTAAGTGACTCATGCTCCCGCCGACAGTTCAAAGGGCCGCACAGCTTCCCCGGCGGAGTTTCTCGTGCGCGTTGGCGAGTACGACCAGAGACGACCCGAAGGCAGCGAGGTGCAGGTGCGAGTGACGCACGTGCTCCCGCACCCGGGCTACGGCCGGTTGCAGCGTGACCTGGCTCTGCTGCGGCTGGCTAAGCGACTCCGCCGATCGGGCCACGTTCGGCCGGCTTGCCTGGCGCCGGCGTCCCTGCGGCCTCTGTCCAACCTGAGCTGCGCCGTGTCCGGCTGGGGCAACGAGCGCACTCAGGGTACCACAGCTTACAGCCTGAACAAGCTGCGCGTGCCGCTTCGGCCACTCAAGGAATGCCACTCCATCTACGACGTGCCCATCGGCAGCTGGCACCTATGCGGCGGACGGCCCGGAAGGGGAGTGTGTTACGTGAGCACATTCTGGCATATTGCTCGTTATGTGCGCGCAAGCACGCTTATGATGCATGTCATCGATTTAGTCTCGACTTCAACGTCGTTAGGCTTAGCTAGGCCTAGCAACTATATGTACAGTGCAGTTACAAGCTTTATGACAGTGAGCATGGGTGCACATGCCACTCGAAGCAGGCCGTGCACTCTCGTATATAGTTTGTGGCGTCAGCGGACGCCCTCCCTAATTTCACTTGCGTGTTGTCTGCTACCCTCACTGCATGCCACACGACATCCCGGAATTATGGAATTCTAAATTTCATGCGCATGCGCATTTACATATACGGTCTGCCAGTAGATTGAAAGCAGAGGACGCGCAATTGCGATCAGGGAGTGCATCCGTTAAACCTATAAACTACGAGATTGCGCTAGTCGCTCACAGGTGTTCTACCTATA
Source organism: Dermacentor silvarum (assembly GCF_013339745.2). Lineage (NCBI taxonomy): Eukaryota > Metazoa > Arthropoda > Arachnida > Ixodida > Ixodidae > Dermacentor > Dermacentor silvarum. The sequence goes on along the minus strand of NC_051159.1, from coordinate 133,646,973 downwards.
TATACCGAGCAGCGCGCGCTCCTGGTGTTCATGGTCAAAAAGCTTGTGACGGTACCGAGTTCTCATGCTACATGCTCTGCTTTGTCGCCTAGACTGGCAGGTCTGCACATAAGCCTCACTGAAGTGAAAAGTCTATTAATGCAATAGTACACATGAGAAAGAAATGCGTGGATACGCACTATAGACATGATATTGAGAAGCGTGGACGAGCACAAGTGCTTGTGTTTACACCTTTACGTTCTGTGTGTGTTGGTCCGCTAAGAAGGTAAATGTGTTAACAACGTGCCCGAACCATTACCTTACTCTATCACCTAACTGAGCGTCGTTACTCGACAACACGCTCATGCATTAAAATGTCGCTGGCGTACAGGATATCAGTGGTTAGTGTACGTCGCGATTCGGTGAGAAATAGTGAGGGCTAAACGCCTGCTTGATGAAACTAATACTGAAACACGTGGTAGGTGGGAAAATTGCAAAATTGCATTGTTTCGTATAATACTATGATTCCACTGTGCAGCATAAGAATACGCGCTTACAAATTGATAAGATTGCTTTCTAAATTATCTAACTTACTGTCACGCTCGTGACATTTACAATTGGAGTGCCTCTTCACATAGTGAAACAATAAAATTTGCCCAAGTGAACCTAATGGTAACTCACGCTATCTTATTTAAAGAAAATTTTCTAAAGCCTGCAGAAGCAGCTATAGAATAGCTATATCTGGTCCGAGAAGAGTACGCAGTCCACTTCCTAGTTTTACAGGGCACCAATGTTGCCTGCTGCTTTGTTATAGTCTGGCATACGTGAAGAACGCACAATATTTGACAGAGTGATGAACAGGTATTATTCATTGTGTAAAACCAAGTCAATCAAATATATAGTAAAAGTGGGTCATGGCTGCGGCATGGTAGTTATAGAGTAACCTGCGCCAGCGATGATACTTGCTATACTGGTTCAGAACACAGTAAAACATTGTCGGTTAATCAGATCGTTGATGCGCTTTAGCTACATGTAATAATTAATCGCTATACAATCAAGTTCTGCTATGCCTAAAAGATGTTACAGACTCCAACTTGACAAAGTGATTTACGCGAGTGGATTAACTAGACACCTACGGGGACAAGTGGCCACATAATGTGCATATCGGCTGCTATGCGGATCATCTCAGTGCGTTTGCTTTGCCAGCTCTGAAGTCGCGTTCGCCGACACACACGCAGGGTGACTCCGGTGGTCCGCTGTCGTGCCAGCTATCGGACGGTCGCTGGTACGTGCTGGGAGTGGCGTCGTTCGGTTCCGGCTGCGCCCGGGCCACTTACCCGGACGTGTACACGCGCGTCCACCACTTCACTGGCTGGATACGAGACACTATCGCCGCTTACACGCGTCCTGCGAGAAGAGGATGAATAAAAGACATTGCCTGTTGAGACGAAACGGTGCACGAGTTATTCGGTCATTGCTTATACATTTGTGGCATTGTAGATAAGACGTGACGCCCGAGCCACGGTGACACACTGTTGTTGACCTCGCCACTGTCATTGTTCTCATGGCTTTTGCTGCTAGTCTATGATTATGGCTTTATCGCTGGTGCATTGTCTTGACGCGTTGTTTGTTGTTGGTGGTGGTGTTGTTGTTGTTCATGCTTCTTTCTTTTCCTTTCATTGTTGCTGGATGTTGCTGTGGCTTTTCCTATCACCGTCGTCGTCATCATTTGTGTGTGTGTGTGTGTGTTTCTGTAATTTATGTCACCGTTGAGGTATTCGTGGATGCCGTCTTCGTGTCATGTTAGTTTTGAAGTTCTGTCATATTCTTTATCGCTGACACTATTTTTTTTAAAGCCCTGTATTTTGTAAATAATACAGAAGGATATAGGTGTTGCAGAATGTTTTCCTTTGTTCGGAAATTACAGGCAACAAAACAAGCAGCAGTGAGCGTCGGTCGGTCTCGAAAATATGCCACCGATTATCTCAAGTTTCTCAGGAAAGCTTGGAAATTTATCTGTAATACACTATTAGGAAATGCGCCATACCTTCCTCAATGGCGTCACGCGCAGTACGCAGTAGGATTGGTGAACGTTAATTATGGCGAAGCATGCGTGACCGCAATAAGGTCACGGTGTATGCTGTCTAGAACATAAGCGCCACGAAAACAGGCAGCACAGACGCAAATTCTGGTCTTTCTTTCATCCATGCCTGACATCCTTGAGAGACCGAGGGCCTCATCTATGCTAACATACGGTGGTGAGTGCAACTAGCACTGCAGCTGCTCGATTGCCTACTTTATCTTGGGCTATAAAAATCATGAAATAGCAGGACTTGAGCAGTACAAGATCCCCGTGAACGTCTTGCGCCCCCATAAGTGTATAAGGTACATAAATATTATCACGTACAAGAATGCTGATCTGGGCCGATTGGTATATGCTCGGAGAGAAAGAACGCTTTATAACAGGAAACAGGAGACGATGTGCATTGGTCGCGTCGGTCGTCTCCTTTCGGTATTTTCTAAAGCACTGTTCTTCGCCCAAGTGTTTCATGTGCCGTTTATCGGAAGTGATGTGAGGGCAAGAATCAAGGTTGCCTACTACAGCACCCTTGAAACAAGGAGTTGAAGCAGCAGCTATTTCTTACGCAATTATTAGCGGACGCTGTAATTCATCGAGCACAGCTTATGCTTTTCAGTTAGGTCTATAATCATCTGCGAAAATTGTGAGTGCGCGAAAGCAGCACCCCTAACAGCCGTCAACCGGAAACGTCCGTTGATTTGAAAAGAACAGATATAGTATTGAAATCCAACAAGGTATTAATGGCCTTCTGCACTGTACAAGCTGCGTTGGTTTTAAAAAAGATTCCCAATAACGTTGCTGTGCAGTTTAGATAAACAAAAAATCCGGCTGTCTTGGACCGGCAGAAAGCGTCAGATGGGTTTTTAGCGTTTTCGATTATTTTCATACGAAGGGGGTGAACCTTCAACGTCCCCGTCTAACAGCAAAAATATATGCGCATTTATTACGTTGGTCTCTCTCTCCTTTCATCTCCGCATTCCTCTAACTATGCAAGTAACCAGGCATGATTTTCAGTGAAACCACCCACACATTTTCGTAACTTTCTTATGCCATATGGATGCATCAATTTCGCGGGCATTTGAACATCTTCTGGAACTTAATCATTCATGTGCCGCGTGTTATTCGCGGGGCCAACCTTAACTGGCGAAACGAAATCTTATAGGTAATACAGACACGCTACCGTGATGTCAACTGAACACACAAGGCGGGTGTTTGACAAATACACCGAATATCGAACACAGAGTCATATCTACGCTCAATCCTCGCGCGTTGTCATCAACAAGAGCGAGAATCTCCTGTCATGGTCCCCCGCTGAAATCAGTGCAACGTTGATAGAAATACTGGAGGCTAAAGCCTGCTCTTTAAGGGCAACGTTTGCAAGCCTGGTCACACTCATACCTCAACGTCGAGTGGTGCAAACTTCTGTAAAAATTTTGCAATCCTAGACCCAATTGATGTTTTCACAACAAGAACAAGAACAAAGACGTCTTTCAAAAGCAGAAAGGTCTATTTCAAAGGAAGACGCAATGCAAAGTAGAACAAAACGCCACGGGTGCTCAGTCTTCCTAAAGTTGGGCAGCTTTGGTCTCGAGGACCTTGAGAGCTACACTGGGCGTCTTTAGCGATTAGATAACGTCCTTACCTGGGGCAGAGGCACGTCTCATATTGAGGCGCTTTCCACGACGGGGGGTGGGGAAAGACGAAGCGGTCAAGCCCTCGTGTCGACAGGCTGCTCTGGTGGTGAACGCGTCCGAGCACGCTTTGCGTCGGAAGCACCTTAACAACAAAGCAACCCCCCTGCCTCCCCCCCCCCCTACATTTACTACCCCACGTACCCCCAGCACACCACCGGCCACATGCTCTAAGGGGCATCCCTTATCGTATGCCCGCATAGGTCAACACACCCGGGGGGCAAAAAAACATGACCCATGCGTGGCAGACTGGGCGAGGGTGACTCGATGCACCGGTTCTGGGCCGCGCAAGAGGACGACGAACTGTGGGCTATAAATCGGAGTCCCGCGCCAGTCTGCGCGGTCCTCCCGACATGGCTTTCTGCATGGCGACACCACTGACGCTCCTGCTGGTGACGGCCGCGCGGTGTCTCCTGCTGGCTCAAGCACAGTCCTCGCACAGTGAGCAAGCGACAGGGCTTTTCACAATTGCGGAGCGCATGCCTTTTCCGAGGGGCAGAGGTCGACCTCCCGACACAACTTGATGTAGTCGACGCCTCGGGGCCTGTGCTGCTCAGCAGGAGTACCGCACTTTGAGTATATTATTTTTTTTTCGCGCATATGACCATTTTTTTTTCTTTGCCAGTGATGTAGCATCCGGAATGCGCGGTGCGTAGCTTCGATATCTGAGAATGCGTCAATGTCCCAAAAGAATTATTCGGCGCCCAGCGTGGCCGGATAATATAGAATGAATGAATCCGGTGTTAGGAAGCCGGCGATACTAGACTTACTGGAAGTATTTTAATGTACGCGCTGTAAGAGAAGATAGCGTCTAATCTCGCCCGTCGGTCGATAGCGTCTCTGGAAATAGGGGCGATAGCGTCTCTGGCAATCATAAATTTATATCGTTCGTCTCGAGCAAGGGAATTTGAAGCGGTTGCTTGCTTCATGAATACGCATTAAGGACAATTGAAGAACGCGCACATTGTAGGTGATGTAGATAGGAAAGTGTTCTTTTATCCTCCTTTGGGGCTTCTCTTCGTCTCAAAAATGTGTGCCTCTGCTTAAGTGATCGACAATAACTGTCGCTAGATTGATTCCAAGTCATGCAGTACCACTCTGGCGCCTGGGCAGGATGCTGGTTTCAGTAGACATAAGGAAAACCTGTTTTCAGTTGTCGTCATGTCTGTGCCAATGAAAAAAAAACATTACTGATAACTGAAGCCTATCGTCAAGTCCACGTACTTGAAACGACCATCGTGATGTAGGATCAGGAAGAACTACATGAGTTCTCGAGTGGCCTTCATTGTCATAAGTTCTATGGCCATAACCTAGTGTTCTTCGTTTCTGTTGCACCTGTTTGTAAATATTGTTGTCACATCAAAGGCAGCTAAAATCTGGAATGTAGTGATTTTGAAATGTCATTTGTGAAACACCACCACGAATAGAGAAACGCTGCAATGCCATTCGCGCTCTTGCATTGAGCACTGATTTTATAGCGAGAGTATGCAAGTTGAGTGCAACTGATATACCCTCCCGTTACAATGCGCACTCAATAAGTAAGCTCCGCTTAAAATCTTACAAATAACTTTCACATAGCATTGCGGCCTTACGTGCAACTAAATCCACGAAGTTGTCTGCCTCAAATTTAATTTAAGGCAATCGCTCGTCGTAGTCTCAAGAATCCCCATACTTACTACGTACGAAGCTATACGGATTCCTGTAGCCTGCAAACTTCGGTAAGTGATTGCTTTCTTAAATTAAGTGAATGTGAATCCACCAGTAGTTTACCAATAATGTTTTCGTCATATAGAGAAAGTAGTCGAAGCAATGGTGCAATTACAGGTCAGGAGCACCAGCAAGGAACAAAGTCGAACGATTCTGAACAGGCTACGTCTAGTAAACAAATTTGTTAGTGTGAAAAAAGGAACAGTACGAGAAACGCGCCCGTTGAAAATGCAGGCGCAATGTACCTGTCTATTATGTCTGAGTTTTTTGTACTGCCCCTGCTTTGGTATGAGAAACCAACTAAGCGATATCCCAGCATTATTGGCTCATGTTGTCTAAGTCGAGTTCATTATGGCAGACAAGAATTTTGTTCCTTTCCGCTGCTTACCAGGGTGTACAAAAAATTGTAGGGGGGGTGGGGTATAATTACTGAGCTTATGACTTATCAGTCGGGAGCCTTCATACTTCCCATCAATTCCAGAGGACGCCCCGTGAATCATCTCTTCAGATTCAGAAGAATATTCTTAAATGCAAATGTGTACAGCGAACCTGCTAAGGTAGCACCGGTACAAAACCGAGCTGCTCCTGTAAACAACATAGACAATCATGACGTCTCTCTATACGTTAGGCGCCCGGGATCAAGCGCGATGTCATTGCAATGATTTAATGATGTCTTAGCGGTGGTTAAAGCAAGTCTAGCTTCATGTTCAGTAATGTTCCCTCTTCACCTAAGTCAGCTATACTCGGAACAAGTTGCACAGTTCATATAAGCACTCTACGCCCCTCTATAAAATGGAGTTCGGTGGTAACAAGATACGTAAATTTAGGAATGTGCATCTCTCATTGAAGTGAAATTCCGCTTACGATAGTTCGCAACTTCTTTAGTTGTTTAGAACGGAAACTATAGATACTTCAGGGGCTCCTGAAAGTGTTTCACTGCGAACATTAGCATGTCACTTCCTGACTGACATTATTTACGCCAAGTAAGATGTCAGAAGGGCCTGCGGTGCAACGTTTCCGCGTGGCTGGAATTTAACAACCTAACGAGACAGACTGAGCGTTGCGTTTGGCCGTCTGTAATGATGTAATGAGACACCACACAAGTCTGCTGCCCGCCATCTCGCTCGTACTAAGCGGTAAGACTTCTTTAGCTCCAACTTTTAGTTGAGTTAGCATCTCTTTCAACAGCCCATGCACGTGCAACTCCTCGGCGATCTTGACATTTGAGTCGTCTAAAGGCGCAGTTGCACCCAAGCCTTTCGTCTAGTTTCAGCGGGCACTACTAGAACATGTAAACAGTAGCCAAGCTTCATTCATCACAAATTACACTTCAAGCAGCAGTATTCCGCTGCCTTAATTTGTCCTATTTCCATCGGGTTTGTTTATGCCGCTAGACTACGCTCATATAAGCGTGGACGTGTACATAAATTTCAAGCGTCCGCATGTTGTTTGTTCCCTGAACCGTGTTCTAGAGGTCTCTACTTCTGCAAGTAGTGATTCCGGCAAGTCATACTATTCTTCTCGAAGCTTGACATTATGTTGATCTCGCTAAGAGAACAATTAACTCATTGCTCCTTTGTTTCACGATGAAGGCAGTGATTGACGGTGGAGAGAAACCATGAAAAGTATTAGGAGGGGAGAAGAGCTGGTAGCGCTTGTGATACAAGATGTCCTGGTCGATTTCGACGCAACACGCAGGCTGTGGACTAAGCTTTCTGAACGAGAAGAACATTGAGCGCATCGTTGGAGGACAGCCCGCCGACGCCGGGGAGTGGCCATGGCAGGTGAGCAAGCGTTGCAGCCGGCGTCTTCAACGTCATTTGCGAAGGTGTCATATGTCAGTGAAACCGTAATAGGCAGTATGCCCCACATATAGGCATAACGCCTGTTCGTCAATGTTGAATTAGTAATGAAAGACCTGGGGATTTATTCTTTTTTAAACGAGGATTGTGAGGGGGGGGGGGGGGGGGTGCGTACGTCACATACAGTGCTTGAAAGGAGGCTCCGCTCGCGGAAGACTGTTCATGTTGGCTGCCTATGTGAAATGCTAGAGTTTTTTTTTTCTTTTTTTTTAACGCTACACGTTCAATGAGAGGCGAAATGTATGAGGCACATGTTCCTGATCACAGTAGGCATTTGGCATACAGGCATAACGAACACTATTCAGATCCGAAGTTCAGTGATACGGAACAAGAAACAACTCATATGGTTCTAATATAAATGGACATCCCCAAAACACTTGCATAAATAAGTATCACGTGGATTATCACAATTTCATTTGCCGCCGTTCGCTAACAAATTTCTGTCGCTAACAACTTTCGCAATTAATTCATCAACGGCTAAGTTTTTACTGTTATTTGGCACACTGGCATTAAGGACAGCATCTTTTTTTTTTTTTTTTATCTGAATGAGCTAGCATTTCACAAGAACGATGCGGGGGAAAATAGCTGCGAGAGAGAGAGAGAGAGCAAGGAGAGGAAAGGCAGAGAGGTCAACCAGAAGAGCGTTCGGTTTGCTACCCTGCACTAGGGGTGAGGGAAAGGGGGAATAGAAAGAGGAAAATAGGAAGAGAGTGAGTACAGGGACACTATAAGCCAATATAAGAGAAGATAAGCGCAAGGTGGCGGATGTTGAAGAGTACATGTGTGACTGTTTTACAGCTTTTGACAAGCATGCGTAATGTGCATGCTCTTATCTTTTATTACTAAAACTGAGCATTTATTCTGAGTGTGACAACCACTTCACATTTTGGCTCACACAGTGATGCTCATTCGACAATGCTTTCTCACAAAGCCTCGCGTTAAACGTAAGGCACTTGCAAACATAGGCGCTCACAACTAAGGCTAAATTTACGCTGCAGCCTTCGTACATAACCTTTATTTTCATCATCCTCTGACGCCTTCGCGCATTCACGCCATCAACAACACAGTAACATGTAGTTGGTATAATTCAGAACGACTGAGCTTTTCTTTAGGTCAAAGTAAAGAAAGCTTGTGTACAAAGAGAGAGAGAGAGAGAGCTATTCGTGCCCACAAGGCCATCACAGTGTACTTGGAACGTACTTACGTATAAAGCCGCCGCCTACCGCAAGCATTCATGTCCGTGTCCAAACCAGCCGCAATGAGTGAGGACAGTATGGCGCAAGCAAGACTTGCAGGCTTGTGCGCTTTACGTGACGCTTTAAGACGACCAGTAGTGCCATTAAACGCAGATGCCGCTTAAACACGACCTCCGATTGGCTTGACGCCGAGACGAGCGATGTTGCTAAAGCTAGGGACAGCGCCATTTGCATTCATTAGTCGCTGTCACGGGCACCCGGTCCAACGTGTTTGTACAGCGCGATGCACGGCTAAGCTTCGGGCTTACGTCTTCTCGCTGTCGTTTGTTCCCGTGATCGTCGCCCCGCGATACAGATCCGCAGCAGCGAAAATGTGCGAGTGCCATCGCCAGCGATGCACGGCGGCCCGTGTCGTAATCGAATTAGCTAACGGCAATGTTGACGACGTGCCGGGTCGAGAAAGAAAGGTCGGTGTATCTGGACAGCTTCTAACGAATAAATGACACTTGCGGTGAAAACTTTTCCTTGCTTGAGAAGGTACTAACGAATCCTGTTCACGGGACCGTCCAAAGGTCAACAAACAATATTACGAGCCCTTAGTTATTTTTACGAGCACTTAGTTAAAATAAATTAAAATTAAGGTATGGATCTCGGAGCTGCACAATGGACTCTGAAGGGAGTAGCGGCAGAACACCATCGATATCACTGAGACATAAGTCACTTGTTGCAGCACGCGGTATGGACCGGTATAACGCAACAGCAGCTTTTCGGAAAGCACGACATGGCGGGCGGGTGATCAGAGAAGCACCAGAGTATACCCGGCGCATACATAGCGAGCGGCTCGATGTCGGGAGTCATAGAGGGCGTCTCTGATTTTCCTGAGAGATATGCCAACGGACGCGGGTGATGGCGTCACATGCAGGCATATTCGCTAGGCAGAAGGTGCTGTCGAGTGCATCAAGTAGTTAAATTGAATTGTGGAGATTTACGTGCCAAAACCATGGTCCTGTCATGAGGCCCGCCGTACTGAAGAATTACGGATTATATTGGACCACCTGGGTTTCGTTAACGTGCATCCAATGCACAGTACACGAGCGTTTCTTTACATTTCGCCCCCGTCGAAATGCGGCTGCCGTGGCCGGTATTTGATCCCGCAATTTCGCGCTTAGCAGCGCAACAACATAGCCACTAGGACACCACGGCGGGTGCAGCAATGAGTCCATTGGTAAGGCGGGTTCTCGGCCATACACAAAATAAAATGGCGAATAACCGGTGACGTCGTGGCGCGATGAACTATATGCAATCATCACATACGGTGAATGAAGGCCACAGTCATGGTGGTCGGCCGCAACGTACTTCGAAGCATTACCATGATGTTGGTGATATTCCACACACTGGAAACAAAAAAGAAACATTTACGCGACATAACGAAGGCGCTGTCTTTTCAAGACAAATAACGTCTTTCTTAGTCGATTACCCCACATTTTCCGCATCCGGATAAGTGTATTTCTAGCCTCTTTCATAGCCCAATCACGGAGTTAATTCAGCCTAAAGATGTGGGCCGATCCCGAAGGTAGTGGCGTCTAAAGCAGTTCCCGGGCTTATGTGCAGTCTAAAAATGTAAGCCGACCCCGAAGAAGTGCAGTCCAAAAATTTAAGTAGTCCGGCGCTCTTCCTACTCCCCTTACGCGAGGGGTAACGACGCGATAAAATGCCGTGCGCAGACACTCCCCCCCCCCCTTTCCACCCCCCCATTTTGAGGAAGACATTGCCTTTGATCGACATGAACTTGTAGTTCGAAAGCCTTCCAACTTTTTTTTAGGTCAGAGATAATGCGAGATTTATTTATTTATTTATTTATTTATTTATTATTTATTTATTTATTTATTTATTTATTTATTTATTTATTTATTTATTTATTTATTTATTTCACCGTCAGGGATAAACAAAGCGACGGCTAAGGACGCCGTAGGGGAGGGTTCCACATTAGTTTTGGCCATCGGCAGTTCATTAACGTGCACCCAATGCTCGCTACGCGCGACTGTTTTCTTTTCTTTCTTCTTTTTTTTTCATTCGAACCCACCTAAACTGCAGCAGTCGCCGCCAGGCATCGAATCCGCGATGTCGTGCTCTGCCCCAGAACGCCAAAGCATCTGAGCCAACGCGCTATGGTACACATGGTGACAAATATCACACTATCTGGCGAGCACACATCGTAAAACAAAGAGCTTCCACAAATACACGTAGAATGTGTTCCAATTCATGGTTTTCAATTCTTGGTTGTTCCTTGTCGCTTGTGGGCGGTGCGACTTATCCAACGACGAAGCGACCGGGCCTTTCGACGAAATCGTTCGACCATCGCTGCATTATGTTGCGCCACTTCGCACACCGGTTGTGCAAAAAAGCCCACTTACAAACTGGCGCGCGAAGTGTAAAGTTGGCTTACTTACATAGCAAAAGTGCTCAGTGGCTGAGGTCAATGCATTGCTGTCAGTAAGGTCCCTGTACGCAACCGTGTTCGGATCTTTTTAGATTATTATTATTATTATTATTATTATTATTATTATTATTATTATTATTATTATTATTATTATTATTATTATTATTATTATTATTATTATCACCCAGACCTCACGGTTGTTCCTGGGCACGATAAATAAATGATTGATTGATTGATTGATCGATTGATTATTATTATTATTATAAGCGCGTTGCAACGCGGGGTATGCGCACTCTTGGCTCTGTTTGCTGACTATCCGTCAGCCAGTCAGTCAAAGAACTTTAATTAAAGGCCCTGCGAGCTTGTGGGACGGGCAAATGGTCCGCCTATTGAGAGAATTCAATTCTCCTACACCGTTCCGCAAGTTGTACACAACAATATACGGAAATATACTGAAAAAAAGTCTGATCTGAGGCTTTTGCGAGCTGGTTTTGACCTAGCAGTTCACTGCTTTTGGGAGAATAAATCATTGTCTCAGGAAGAGAACATCCGCAAAACGACGCACGACGTACGAATACACGTTTATTAACTTTTTTTTAAGTTTCTAGAGAGTTTCGCCTATTGCACAGTTTACACATTTCGGTTACTCTTATTACAGTGGTTTGTTTCCTAACGCGAGACATGTAGCTTTCTTGCTTATTTGCTTGCTTGTTCCGCAATCGAATTGTGACGATGCGCGAACAGCATTGGTGCCTCTGCTCTCACTTTCGTGTTGATCTTTGTTTACTTCAGCACTGAAACTGGGCTGTATGAAGCGACTGTATGCCAATTTCGTCATTGGGATCATATCAGCCAATCAACATCAGTAGTGGTAAATTGAGGTTACGAGACCAAAGATGAGGTATACAGCTTCGGTTACAGTAGGCTTCAGACAAGGTTGGTTACTAAGCTGACATTTGAGAAAATCGCTAGCCCTAGAATCCACGAAACACTAATGATGTGGTTCCGCATTAGTGTTATGCACGGCACGTGTACATCTGACGAGATTGTAACAATCCCGCGCCTGGTGTCGATCAACCCTACGACTTATATGCGATTTGATTTGACGTAACTTTTTTTAAACAATAAAAAGAGCCCCAATTACCTTAAGCGCTAAGGTATATGTGAAAAAAAATGGCTGAAAGACGCATACACCATACACACGCATATAATCTGCAGGGATATGCACACTCAAGGCAATCTATATAGACTAGGTGTGGTCTATGCAATTGAAAAAAAAATTAAAAACAAGAAATAAATAAATTAGGCTACTGCAGGAACTCCCTGCTGGGACTGTCAGATAATCCGAGATAATGCGTAAGCATTATTTTCATTCGCTGATTTTCCTAAGCCTTACTAATGTTGATTGGGCTTAAGTAATGCAATCGTAATTATTCTTAATTATGCTCATGTCATCTTAGTTACATTAATTAATCCTGATTAACCTCGATCAATTTAACGTTAATCAGTCGGAACTAGGTGTACGTGTCATTTTAATTACCCTTAATTAATCCTGATTAGACTTAATCCACGTAATGTTAATAAATCGAAACTAGGGCTATTCAATCGTAAGTACCCTTAATTAATATTGAATAACCTAAATTAATTGTATTTAGCCTCTTAGTTAACTAATTAGTGATCAGTAGTAATTAGTATTTAATTTCCATAGGCTCCCTCACCCTTTGTTAGTTTTGAGTCTTATTTAGACTTAATTTCAATGTAATTATTCGTTTGTCTTTTATTAACCTTAATTACTCTTAACACCTCTTCAGTAGTCATATGTAATCATAATAAATCCTCGTATATACCCCCATAGGACCTCATGCATACCTACGGAGCGCATCTTGTCCCGGGTTACAGACAGAGGGACAGATTTCCCAGGGAAGTAACCCTAGAATGCTTCCGCAATGAAAAAAAAAATGAAAGGCCCCTTCGTTGTACGCGTAGCAACTGCGAGTTCTAGTCTGCGCTCCGCAAGAACATCGTGCACCCCGACGCACGAGTTGGAGCTGAAATTGAACACAAGGAGGAGGGAGGAAGAGAGAGATAGAGAGAGTAAGAGTAAGGACTTCAATCAGACGTGCAAGGGGGTTGAGGGACGAACCAAAAGAAAGAGGGGGAAGGAACATTAGCAGTGCGAATACGTGGGCCTGCCAATCACGACCACAATCAGTTGCCGAGTCCAGCCGATTTCATAAGGTGAAGTATTGCTCGCGTTGCATCGTAATCCTGCGACGCATGGAGCCATGGTCCAAAAATCTTTGTCTCGGAAAATGGTCTACGATCTATAGCTCATTTAACACAGTCCGAAGAATGTCGCTTTAAGCGTTATAACAATGACAAAAAAAAAACGTATTCGATTGCCTCGTGAGAGTTGCAGGAGTCACACATGGGACCGATCAGAAGTTAGTAGACACAAACATCTGATAATCCGTACAGCCTGTTAAGCACCTGCAAACGAAAACTGCATGGCGGAAGTCCTTGCGTACATAGAGATATAAAGAGGCGGTGGCTTCCCATAGGCATCCATAACCATTTCCTTGATACACGATGACGACATCATTTGTTTTCGGATACTCCGTCACGGAGGCGTGCAAGGTGTTCGCCGTGCAGGGCACTTGACGCGACGACGCAGCTTGCTCATCTGACGTGGGCAACAACCCGCCTGACTGAGCATCCTACCGCAGGTTTCCCTTCGCAAAGCTGGCCGTGACGGGAAGACGCGTCACTTCTGCGGCGGAGGGCTTATCAGCGACCAGTGGGTGGCCACGGCGGCACACTGCGTGGTCACGTGAGTACGACTGTCGTCCCTGAGGCCGCGTTGGAGAGCAGACAGCACGCAGCACGCAAGCTTCACCGCGAAAAGCGACAGGCGCACTGTGGTGTCTTCTCTCCTTAGTAGCCATGTTCTCTTTTTTTTTATTGCGATAGCAATTATATGGACACTTCAACCGGATTTCTGCCGTCGGCGTCGCCGTCGTCGTGAAGTTCCGTATAAAGTCCAAGGGCAATAAAATCGTCGCCGCGAGTGAAAGCGCGCGGGGGACGCGCGCTATCACTGAGAGCGAACGCACGACGGAAAGCAAACGCTACCGTCGCGCGAAAGGCCGTGGGGGTATGGGAGGGAGGGAGGCGGGGCGACGCTGTGCTGCGGCCAAATGCCTACCAAATGCTTGTCTTGCAACCGGGCGCAAGGGTAACTGGCCGCTCAATCTCCCACACGAAAGAAAGAAAGCGGGAAGCCAGCGCGGAAGGGGGGGGGGGGGGGGGGGGCAGCTTCTACTCTGCCAGCACTTTGTACTTTGCCCGGCTTTGGCAGTCACCCACACCGTCTCTTAAACGTGATTTTCACAGGGCTCTGACCTTTGTATGCGCCGTGCATTCGCCGTTCAGTTTCCGTTGAAGCGATAGACCGCGCGAACCTTCGCCCGCTGCGGCGGCTGCGCTAGCTGCCAGCGTTTTGACAGTCATTGTCTGCGGTCATTCAGTGTGATCTATTCTTGTTTGCTTGTGCGCACTGACACCACGCTTGTAAATTCAGTTAGTAAGCGAATGTGTCCAAGTTTATGCAGCCGATAGAACTACTATCCCTACTCCGAATAGCTCTCTACTAAATTGCTATCGCAATTGATGCTTCGCGTTTCGGGCGAAGCTGCGACATTTTTTTTTTTTTTTGTACAGATTAAAAATTTTGTCTCTGGTGCGCGCTAGAAGCCAAGCAGAAACAATGAACTGACAAGGCGTGGAATTACACCTCAACTGCGCAAATACAATGCAAGGAATGAGTGCCTGCCGTCTACAGTAATAAAACTGTAATGATTGCTCAATGTGTTGCGCCCGCACGTTGGCTCTTTATTCGCGATGAGGATAGATGTTGAACAGTGAAGTACTTAAGCGCCCCATAAGCATCAGCACTAAACGATAAGAGAACCTATGGCGCTTTCTGAGATGTATTCCAGGAGCCGTTGGCGGCCATTGGTGGTCCAAGCGACCTCTCACAACGTAAGAATGAAGGAATAAAATAATTCCACTTTATTGATCCTAGCTTTACAAACCAAAAAATGTACCATAGACAAAAAGCTGAAACACTGTACCTTGAGAGCTTATGTGGCCACGGACACAGGCATAGGCGAAATAGCACGCTGTAAGAGACGAGGACGGTCGGTCGCAGGAATGACTGAATAGGAAGTACTGACATCATAAACCGAAATATGCAATCTATGCAAATGTAGTAGAAGAAAGAGGTTGCGTGAACGCTTGAGGACATTCGCTCGCTGCTCTTATCTCGTGACCACAGGCAGTTTGGCGGCGTGATCTCGCCTGCTAGCATCATCAAAGTTCGTGTGGGTGAGCACGACCAAAGTGTGCTCGAAGGCGAAGAGATCCAGGTGAACGCGCGCCAGATCTTCAAGTACCACGGCTACCAGGGCTACAACAACGACATCGCGCTCATCAAGCTCGCCAAAAGGGTGCGCCTCAGCCGTCGCGTGCGGCCCGTCTGCCTGCCGCACCGCGACGAAGTATTCGAGGGGAAAAACTGCGTCTCCACGGGATGGGGAGCTACCACATCTGGAGGTGAGCACGACGTTGTCTGGAGGCTGCCAAAAAAGTGAGTGAGTGAGTGAGTGAGTGAGTGAGTGAGTGAGTGAGTGAGTGAGTGAGTGAGTGAGTGAGTGAGTGAGTGAGTGAGTGAGTGAGTGAGTGAGTGAGTGAGTGAGTGAGTGAGTGAGTGAGTGAGTGAGTGAGTGAGTGAGTGAGTGAGTGAGTGAGTGAGTGAGTGAGTGAGTGAGTGAGTGAGTGAGTGAGTGAGTGAGTGAGTGAGTGAGTGAGTGAGTGAGTGAGTGAGTGAGTGAGTGAGTGAGTGAGTGAGTGAGTGAGTGAGTGAGTGAGTGAGTGAGTGAGTGAGTGAGTGAGTGAGTGAGTGAGTGAGTGAGTGACAATGTACAGGGATAGTTGATGTGAAATACTAATCTAGCCGTACGCTTGGCATATAACACCAAATATAGGAAGCCCCGCTGAAGTCTACATTTGGTTATTGAGCAGCGCTCGACAGTAATTAGTATGCTACATTTATCTACGATGCCGTCCAAGCGATGTACAAGAACAAATATATTGTTGCGATACAACAGGCGATACAACACATAACGAATAAACAATAATTATAAAAGTAAAGAAGTACACCCCACCATCAATATATGCTTATAACGGAACTGCTGTGTAATATTCTCACAAAGGTGGTGCTCCGTCGACGGTGCTTCGTGAGGTGAGCGTGCCGGTGTACAACAACAACGTGTGCTACGGGCCCTATGCGCGCAAGTTCCGCATCAACATCCGCAACTGGCATCTGTGCGCTGGTGCCTTGGAAGGAGGCCGAGGATCCTGCTATGTGAGTGAATAGCATTTGGCATTTTCCTCCCGAAGGGCTTTGCAGTGAAATATTAACATAAGCTGGATTGATCGATTTCACTCCTGTAGTGAAGATTAAGTCCGCAGCAACAATCTTGCCAAGCATTACTCACGTTTCACCAGCAGTATATGCATATGCCCTTCAGAATACTGGGTACACCAATAAAATGATCCATCGAAGGGCCCATGCTAATGAAGAAGTGTAACGCAATACATCTTTTTTTCAAAGCAGAAGCCAGGCAATTGTGATATTCGACCTATTAGCCAAGATGACCGGATAATGGCAAAGAGCCACTACGAACGAAAACATTTGTTCATTCGAACCAAGATGCGTACTGCGCATACACTGTCTACGGGATCGACGTGAAACATAGAGACGTGCTTGGGTATGTGTATTCGAGGCATCTTTTAGCAGCTTAGTGCGTTCGGACAAACCAAAACCCTCAGACCTTCTTATCTGCAAAAAATTGCGCACTTTTCTTTACTCTTTACAATCCACCTCCTCAACAGCACATGCAACGGGAAGTTCTAGTTGTACGTCATTCTACGTAAAAAAGCCTTGTCGTAACCACGCGCACTTGCAGGGCGACTCAGGCGGCCCGTTCCAGTGCAAACGCGCCGACGGCAGCTGGGTGCTGGCCGGCCTAGTGTCCTTCGGCTCAGGCTGCGCACATCGTGACTACCCCGACGTCTACACCAGGGTAACCGAATATCTGGACTGGATCGCCAAGACCACGGGCGGCGTCGTCAGCAGTTGATGGCCACGAAAAACACCTTATCGACACAGGTGGGTGGGCGCGACTCAAGTATTCATCAACGCATAGAGCGTTCCGAGCCTGCCAGTAAATTCTTCTAATAAATAGGTACTGACGTGGGCTATCTTGTCTCATATTTCTAAATGTACAAGCAGAGTGAAAAACGAGTCTAGAAGAGGTTAGGAAATACAGGAAAAATCGCTGCATGGTTTGGAGAGAATGCAAAAAATTATGCAGAAACTCCACTGGAGTTTTCTGAGCATGCGTAAGCATTATGCCACTTGCTCATTTCCACGCAACCCGGTGTCATTAGCAATCTTATCAAACTTGATCAGACAAGTATAAGCTCTTATCAACCTTTATTAGTTCTTACCAACCTTATCGGATTTGATCCGACCCTTATCAACCCTTATCGGTCCTTAAAAGCTTTATCAGAATTGCTTTGACCATTATCAGCCCTTATCGCTCTTTAGCACCTTATCCATTCGCGTGCAATCGTTATCAACCGTGATGAGACCTATATAACCCCTCATCATTCCTTATAATCCTTTATAAATTCTCTGTCTCTTTATTTGTCTGTGTTGCGCGACGTGAAGAGCGTGAGCCCTTAGAGATCGGTGGCATTTCGGTCAGTGAAGGAACGCCCAACGGAAGGCACATCACGCGACCACCTAAACATATCTGGGATATGGCGTGTTCGGCATAAAATTTTGGCAAAACGGGAATCCTCCTGATGTCTACAAGGTTCTAAGTCGGCTGTATATGTGGTCCTGGAGATGTCTTGTATTCCACCATTACCAAATATTTCAACAAAGCCTTCATGGAAACTGTTTTCCTTGGATATGTGTTTTGTACCGCCGGTACAACACATTCATATGGTTCAGGTTCATTCACCATCTCCAAGCGTGGGTGTTTAGCCCAGTGGGTACGACACTCGGCTTCTGAGCGTGGGGTTGTAGGTTCTAAACTCATCACCGCCAACGTTTCCCTTTCGAATGTTTCTGTTTTTCTACATATAGCGCATCGTGTTACGCGTAACGCCCGGAAATACCGACAGACAGATTTCCTGGGTGAGTCGCCTAAGAATGCTTACGCATTAAAAAATGCAGGTGCAAAGCAAGTTTACCATCTCTGCCCCATAACGGGCTGCGTCGTTTCACTTCGGACCACCGAACATTCGCAATGCGTCTTCGGTCTTCAAGAGTCTTCCTTCTTCCTCATCTTAGGTTAGCAGCACGACGATCTATATGGGAAGTGAAAGACGTGACAGGAAAGAGCGCTGACTTACGATTTTTATTACGCACATAAACCAGGCCTAAGTATCATGCTATGGCACAACAGAAAGTACAGATGGGTCTGCAATGATCGTCTGGGCTATTTATGCCTAGATGACTAGAAACGGAATTAAAAGATGATTGTTGTGCTCCTTTAATCCTTCACTGAGACAGCATCCCGTCTGACCACTGTATTCGCGGCCGCATGAAAGGGGGATGTTGCAAACAACACCTACAGCGCACGCGACAAAGCGGCCTTTATAGTTGGTTCCTGCGGCTTTTTTTTTTTTTTTTTTTTTTTTTTTTGAAGCGAAGCTTTATAGGCTCACAAGTTTCGGATGTGGTGGTGGTGATGATGATGGTGGTGGTGGTGGTGGCTGTGTCACGCTGAAAAGTGGGCCGATCCTGGCGATAGTGCAGAAAGGGTCCAAGCTCATTGGCACATACCAGGGACGAAAAAGAAAGAGAGAAAGAGAGATAGAAAATCACCGCGAAGGTCAGAGAAAGAAAGAAAGAAGAGAGAAAGAGAAAAAAAACGAAATAGACAGAGAGAAAGAAAATCACCACGAAGGTTAGAGAACAAAGAAAGAGAGAAACAGGATGAAAGAGATACAGAAAGAGAGAAAGAAATAGAGAGAGAAAGGAAAAGATAGAAAGAGAGAGAAAGAAAGAAAATCACCACGAAGGTCAGATACACACACGACAAGCTTCGCCTGTGCAAGCAGGTAACCTGCTTGCATAGGCGCGACAACTTATCTTGTGCCGTAAACAGGACATCGACGCCAGCACACCGACCGACTTTCTTGAATTTATGGGGCAATGTGTGGATGTAAGGGATGACAGTGACTATCTTTCTGAGAATGGCAGGATCGGGGTTGCTAGTTTTCTCTTGCTTTTGCAAGCTTCCCGCTACTGACGCCAGTAGTCTGCCCGGGTACTCCGATTGTTGAAGCCTCCGGGCCTGATTTCCAAATGTAGTTTTCATATGGTGGTGTCATGACTTTAAAAGGGCATTTTTGACGCCTAGGTTAAATATTCCTCGCTTGGTGAGTTTAGAATTGGTTGAGCTAAATGGCAAGATACCTTTGTTAGCGCTGGGTTCATACATCCAGCACAGATTATTGTTCCTAAAAATGAGTTTGACATCCAAAAATGGAATCGAGTCGGCCACTGGCAGCTCATGGGTTAATTCCAGGGGATGACGACAATTGTCAAACAGGGATAAAACAGCTCTCCAACGAGTTTCGATAGTGCCGACGTCAGAACCTAAAAGCACTAAAAAATCATCTACAAACCTGGAGATTTTACCCACAAAAGACGGAAGGCGTTCAGAAAGTAGACGGCCGTACGAGGCTAGCAAGATGTCACTCAGCAGTGACATCTTGCTAGTCACGTTCGGCCGTTCTCCTTCACTGCGTGTAACATTCCCCTCTCCTGCAGTGGTCAAATAGGACGCTGTCTCAATGAACGATTAAAGGAGCACAACAATCATGTTTTCAACTCCGTTTCTGCTCATCTCGGCATCCATCATTGCAGACCCATATTCGAAGGCACGCAAATTATCAGTAGCCACGAAAGCAAACAAACTAGAGAGATTATTGAAGCGCTTGAAATGCACTAGTCTGGAGAGCGCGGTGCAAGTGCCTCTTCATTGTCACTGTGAAATGAAAATGTGCAATATTTAGACACATGATTTATATGTCGTTTGTTGGAAGCAAAGTTCCGGATACGTGTCACTCATCTGTACTTTCTGCTGTGCCACAGCATGGTACTTAAGCCTGGGTAATGTGCGCAATAAAAATTGTTGTATGCCGGAGCTCTTTCCCGTCCCGTCTCGCAGTATTCATATATTTTGTCACGCTGCTAACCAAAGATGCAACATTGCCATCATGTCCTCGCAGCCACCCTTGCGAATTACATTCCTTTTTTCTATTATTTGAGCTATTTCTATATTCTGAGCTTCAATGACAGTAATGGTAGTTCAGAAAAGCGAGAAAATGATCGAGTTATGCCGAGCACGTTCCTGTATGTAATTTTATGCCCTTCTGCAACGCGCTCACGACAAGTATATAGCACCGCTCAAATATTTAATAACATCGCATCAGCGGTGCTTTTTTAATTATTTAGCACCACATCACCTCAGAAAAGCGAGAGCAGCGAGCGCATACACTGTGCAGTCGACGTTGTCTACGAAGCTCCCCTCATTAAGACGTAACCGGCTCCTTTATGGGTCCTTAAATCAATGTGAAGGTCACCTGCCACAAAGCGTGCTCTTACGAGAAACAAAAAAAAATAAAGAGAAACATGACAGGATGAGAGGAAAATGTCTAGTACCCTTCGTGGTTGTTGTTATTGTTGTTTTGAGCTCACCCTGTCTTCTCCTTTTATGCAGCTCGTTTTCCACCCCCCCCCCCTTCTTTTTTTTTTTACCGATTCTCAATATGGTGGTAAGTGTAATCACATGATGATAGAAAAAAGACAGGGAGACAAGAAAACTATTCCTCACTAACTTTAAGATAGTAGAAAATAGCGAAAAAACTGAAGGATAGGTGCTGACGCCCCTTCGAAATTCCCGCACTAACGTTCATGACGTCGGAGATTACAAACGTAGGCCGGTCGCGATTGGTCGAGAGCGATTTATCGCTGTTAATAAAACGCAAAATGAAATACACCTTAAACGTACATAAACAGCATTTGCCAACTTTTTAATCCATTTCAAGCGAGGAAGTACAAGTTTAGCACAAAATTAAATAAATAAGAAAAAATGGCATGTCGATACATGCGGCCGTGATAGTTTCGTAGTTTCGTTTTTGGTCAATGCATTGTCGCGCGCGCCTGTTCCGCTCTACGGTGTTTGGTGGCGTGTTGCGTGGCTCGAAAAACGTTGACTTCGCGGGAAACAGCCAGAAAATGCCTCGTGTGTGTAGTGTTGAGGGCTGTATAAATGGCCCAAGGCGCTTGATCAGGGGCAGCGGCAGTGTTGACTCGATTGTGTCCTTTCATGTGGCGTCGCGCGGAGAGCCCCGGCTCCCCGGCGTTCGCAATGGCTCAGTGCTCTGCCGGTGATAAAACGGCAAAAGAGCCAGAGAAACCGATGGTGTGCTCTCTGCATTTCTCGCCCTCGGATTATGTGTATAATCTTGCCCTCGGAAAGTATCTTGGCGTGCCCCATAGGCCAGTCCTTTCTCGAGCAGCTGTTCCCTCAATGCGGCCTTCATCAAACCCCGTACCGATGCCCCTGCAGCAGCAAACTGGCGGCTCGGTGAGTGCTGAATGTCATTAAATAAAGCCACGAAATAACCATACCGAGTACGTGCACAAATTTCTACGCTTGTTCTGTCGGGAACATCGTCGCCTGGCTGACCGGACGCTTCGCCTTCGTCGACGAAAACGAAGCTCTGCATTCCGCCGGCGCGGCCGGCGGCTCACCGCCATCGCACGCGGAAACACCTACCGCTCGAGCACGAAGGATCATTTCGCGCTCCGTTTCACTGAATCTCGCTGAAATGCAGTCCTGCTTCCCTGGCGAGCTCTTCGTTGCAAGGTTCAGCGGCAGCAACGGTATCCATCGCGGCGAACGCAAACGCAGCGACCATGCATGCAGCCATGATGCATCCAGCGCCTCGGCCGTTTACGCATGCGGTGACGTATCATGGCGCATTCTGATTCGCCGAGAGCAATGCAATCTGTGACGACACTGCTTCAGCGCCAAATCTGGGGTGAGAGAAATTGAGGAAGAGATAATTGGTCTTTGTTTACGAATTTCTCCGCTAATAACGCATATTTTTGCACCCAACAAAAACCGCATGCATTCCTGAAGGTCCCTCTTTTATTCTAGCTGAACTTCCCGTTTCTCTTTAGTGTCCCTTTAAGATGAGTTTTTGTTGTCTAAGATGGCGTTAAGGTGAACCTATAGCTGTGGTGTTGTTAGGCTGACCATCCCTTCCCGTGTGCCCGATTAGACTGCTACCAATGGTCACGCTGCCATGCAGTGCTCCTTTGGTGGCGCGGTTAATGTGTCCTGGAGCTTGCGTAAGGAGAGCGTAGTTTTGGGAAAATTTAGATTAAAGAAGGCGAGCAGTGTTCTGAGACATTACCAACGTGATCATAATCGTAAACAATCCCGATTACCAGGCGAATTCCATATACCTGGCACTCATGCTTGCCCGATCTACAATTTCATGCTTTTTCGGTGTGATGCTTGATAGTGCAAGTAACTTCTCTCGGCGTAACTTACCCTGGCACAGCTATAATGCATCTGTGGAATAAGGTTATCGGACTCATAATCTTATACTTTCCATAGCCATTTGCGGTGCAGCTACCATGATAGATCTTTGGCTACTTGGTGGAGTTGCTCAGATTGATTGATTGGTTGATTGATTGATTGATTGATTGATTGATTGATTGATTGATTGATTGATTGATTGATTGATTCAGTGTCAAAGCAGTCATTAAGAGATCAACACATGACATGAGGTTCTTCATAAGTTATTCACATGTTATTATCGAAGGCGGCTGGCTTATGGCGAACAGCACTTCCAAATGAAAATCTTTGCAAATTCGGCCCCTGATGTGCTTTCGCATTCGTAACGAAATAGACAACAAGGAAAACGGAGGTGTAAATATTTGTCGTAAGTATTGCAAAGGAAGGTCGTGAGCGATGTGGTAGAAGGAATCATAAGAATGACTGCTACGCATGCTCCAAAATGAAAGGTATTTATAGCGACACATACAGCAGTATTAAGTCGGCTAATGTTCGGGAGCACCCGCATTTTCGTACTCTCTGCTCGTAAATATAGTTGACCATTCCGCGCCGTAATAGGGCCTGAATGGCTGCAACTTCCGCCCTCATGTGATGCTCCTAAATATATGTGCTACCCCACCTAATGAGCAAGTGTTTGCACGAGTGAATGGAAAACTTTGCCATCATTCCGTGACACTTTCTCACGAGCGCCGAACGGGCCAATTTGCTGATGAGGAAAATTCGGTTCTTTCCTTGTCCAGCAGGAAATGAGTATAGCGGAAACGTAGATGGCGATCTTCTGTGGCTAGTCTTGGCCAGCTTGCAAAAGAAAAAGAAAAAAAACGGCTTTTTTCATACAGCTTACAGGCTGAGCCAGAATACAACATGTCTGTTGGATTTCGATATCACGTGTATCGTTAAACGAGGCCTGCATTATAGCACGTGGTAAATATTCTCGATTCAACTTGTGATAAATGGAATCTGATTGTTGCAAACCTAGAAGCTGATAACGTTGCACGCATCTTTATCGTGAAGCCGATACATAGGCCCATATACAGCTGCGCCACACCACAGAGTCGTCGCGTCTCGCGGACGTGCTTTAGCGGTTGACAAAAACAGAATATCAGCAGATTGGCACATTGACATATGTACGCAATATGTGCCTTCCATTACGGTCACTCACCACGGAGCTATCGTTCATTAAATTAGTTCATTAAATGTCTTACGATGTCCATTTAAAACCGACTTTCAGCGGCTTTTATTATCTTTCGGTGTGTTGTTGAGAACATTGGGAACCTATTGGGTATTCACGGAAAGTGAACTTATTTCGCGGAATGTTGTACTGCGGAAGAAAAAAATACGTTATGGCACGAAATAGCAACTATCCTTTGCACAACAAGAGGGGCCTTCGATTATTTACATGCGGCTTCGTAAACAACGTTCCCTTTCTTAATACACGGCAAAACTTTACACCCCCATCTACAACCATAATACTCATCACCACCGACGAATGACGAAGTCGTTATGGCGTTGTCCGGTGGTTCAGCCGGTCTGAGTTGCGGGCGAAGAGTTGAACACCGCACGTACGGCCTTGATTGATTGATAGCAGCACATTGATCGATGGCAGCACATTGATAGCAGCACACTAGCTACGAGAAAAATGATACTGATAAAGCAGCGTGTTTGTTTTGTCCAGCTGATGTTCTTTAACGTGCGCACTGCAAACAGCCACGAGCTCGCGCACCTATAGGTTGGATCCGTCCTAAAACGGCACTAGAGTTCGCGAGACTTCGCAAAGCGCAAGGCGATGGGGTCAATTCAAGAAGCAGCCTATTCACTTCACTGCAGTGTTTTGCGCTCATATTTGGACAAAGCTACAAAGCATTCACTGACATCTATACGTATGGACCGACTGAGCAGAAATCATGGTTCTGGAAAACATCCGTCCCTTGCCGTGTCGCAGGTGCCCTCCTCGCAAACATGCTTGTACGAAGGAAACAGCGTTTCCTTCACCGCTCAACGGCGCAGTTTCACTCATATGATGACACATTTTTTTTTTCAACCTCCCGTTCCGTTCCACCAGGAAAGTGGCGTTGTGCTTGCCCCCTACTTTCACAGTAATTTGCTCTCGCGCCGTAGTGACGCGCGGCCATCCTTCTTGACGCAGACAAGCGCAGCTGCCTATACTCACACGTTTCCAGCCAACACGAAAACGTTGTACAAGCGAAGCATCCGTTCGAAACCGCCATATGTCATGCTTACCGGCACTCCTGGACACACACCGTGTTCCGTCAACGAAGATTCCATCCTCTAAAGGTTAGGGAGTGGGATGAGTCACTAGCGCGAAATATGGTTGAAGTTTCCGGCAAGTACAAGTACCTACACGTTACATGGGTGCGTTCCTCGTTATGCTCAGCGAGATACCCTCTGCCCCAAAGCCTTGTGTTAAGTAGGATAAGAGAGAGAGTAAAATTTCTGCTCACGGCGAGAATACATAGTCCAGAATAAAGTGGCGTAGTTTCCTTGTATATGTTCATAGCCAATTCCACCGACCGTGTTTCATGTTGCGTGGTTACGCGAATTCATGCGTCTCGTAACTTTTTATTGCGAATAATGGAGCCCTGATATAGGAAGTGTTCGTGCGGTGTACAACGTGCTGAAGCTGGCGCTTAAAATTACCACCTATAGCAAGCGGTAGGTGACGCAAGCACTCACTATCCCCTGCATGCATACGACTAGTTCTGCACGCGTTTAGGAGATCACGCACGGAAGCGCAGCTGCAGGCAGGAATGCTTGCATAGGACCTTACTGGTTGTGGTCGACTGCTGGTGAAGAAACCCGATGCGGCTTGCTGCAAACAGAGAACGAGCGCTTAGATGCGACGAGACTGCGCGTCTCGGGCGTTAGCGCGTATTTGCGTTCTACGCAGCAGGATGACTTTATGGCAAGAGCCTGTACACTATGGCGTGACTTTATGACAGTGACCCTATCCGTGACCCCACCTCGCTTGCGCTCACTGACGTCTACGAACCACTCCCTGCATCCACCGTCATCTAAGCAGAGCTAAGACGTTAATAATGGGCACCATAAAAGGAGGCAGGGTTCCTTCGCTCACAGAGTCGTCACATCCTGCTCAAGGTCACCTGCGCCGCCACGTTAAGGTAGAAGCTCATTTCTCTGAAGGCAAGGAGTTGGACATCGTCCGCTCGCTGCGTTTTCTGAGGCGGGAACTTGTTTTCTACTTTCCATTGTTTCGCTCTGGTGGCGCAATGGCACGGGTCCCTCGACGGGCAAAGCACGGGTGTTTAGAATGTTTGCTTGGTCTTACCTCTTACGAGGTAAGACCAAGCAAACATTCCGCACGGTTGCTTACCTTGTCAACAGCGAGCTATGTCGTCCAGCGACTATATGCCATATGTGAAGTGCAGTAAGATATCGTAAGCCACCAAAAAGAAAGCAATGCAGCGTTTTCCCATGTCGAACTTGTACTAATGTGTGAAAGTAAGTGGAATCGGTAGTTATCTGTTACATTATTTTCACCTGAGAAAACAGTTGTTCATTGCTGTAGAAGTTGTGCGCACTTTGGCTAAACTGAGCATAAGGAAATGCTGCCGCGAGTTGTATAGAGCAACGACCGGCACCGTAACTGTCGAACGCTTTACAATGAAACAAGAACAAACAAGACTAGGAGTGCGTTGACATACAAACTTTGGTTCAACCTGTACTGAGTTCAACGCTGAATTACACCCCTCGCTCCAAGGAATCGTTTAGCTTCGAAACAAAAAGGTTGGGCATTGTTCCCATCAGTTCAACAACTGCTGCAGACAGTATACTTTGCAGTTTACTCAACACTGGTGCCCGCGCAACAAACAATGTTTCTGCGGAGGAAAAAAATAAAAGCAGAGGCCATCGTACGTACGTAAGCTACCGCATTTGAAAATCTGTGAGTGAAAGTAAGCACGCTTTTATCTTTTTGTACGTGCGCAGGCGGATCTCCCGGTCATGGAGCTCCCAGAAGAAAGCGACAGTACTTTTCCACAACAGCCCGGCAGTGAAGAGCCCCTGCAACAAGAGGAGAGACTTAAAATAATAAGACGAGGAACTTCCATGCTCCTGACAGAAATAAAGACCACCATTTTGTTTGATGACTGACCCTGCTTCACTCGCGCCATTATCCGCTCGGCTGCGACGGATTTCTATGATGGCAATGATGATTGCTAGGGCCTTTCTTTTTGGAACGCGGTAACAACGAACAGTCCCCTAGTCAGTTTGTAGCTAATGAAGTTTTCCTACATTTATTGCTTTTTTTTTATTCACCTGGGTTGCCACGCCCTGCTCAATGTTGTAATTAGATTACATATAAGCTTGGAGGCAGATACTGCAACAGCGGCTTATGAGATTTGTTGTCCATGAACCATCGTTCATAATCTTTACGTTGGTCACTTCTCCGCTTCACACTCCTACGCGCACTTTTGCTGACTTTCCTTGTAACAGGGCACATCCAAAGTCGACAGCGGCCATTCACTGCATACGCAGGAGCGGAGCACATCGGTCACCGGACATTCTCTTCCCACAGTTGAACCAAGGTACAAGAGATGGCTGCTCTAAGAGATGGCTGGTCAAGAGATGGCCCGAAGTCTCCGGAGAGAGACTTGCTCCACCAGAGAAAGATTGTGGGGAAGGGACCAGACAGAACGCGCGTCTATGCATCTATTGCAGTCTAGTGTTTGGCCTACCTCTACTTCAGATTCGTTTTCTTCACCAAAACCTGTATGAATATATTGTTAAGTTACTTATCTCTGTAACGTTCCCGGGTACATCTCTTCCCTGCTTTTTTTCCACCAATACTCTGAACTTCTCTTGCCTATCTCGACCACTGACCACCGGCGGCCGAAAGGTACACCTGCCCCTCTTTCCTCCCCTCATTTACACACACACCCTTTTGCAGGGTTCCGAGCGTTCAAACGACGGCCTCTCAGGCGCAGACTCAGACGACCCAACCCACACCGCACAACATTTTCAAAGCGCTGCCCGTCCACAACGGTGGGTCACGCGATCTGCCCGTTTCCCACGTCAATGTCCACTCGCCGCGTGTATCGTCACCGGTGTAATGCAGAGCTGCTGCGAAACCAGGCCTATACGGTTTGCTGTCGATCGATCACACGGCTCTCGGTGCAGGTAAAAACGCGCGTAGGAGGCCGGCTGCTCCTCATTGAGACTTCGACGCACGTTCAAGGACCTCGGCATGCAGCGGGGAAAGTACTCCGTTGCTTGCCCCCTTTCGCTAAGTAAAGCCGATTTTACGTCAAGCCCGCCGCTAGTTCAAGATCCGAAAGTTCGTGCAATACCTTCTGTTCTATTTTTTTTTTTCTTTTTTTAGACCTCTTTTCATTGAAAGTATTACATAGCGTTCCAGACACTCCACGAGGAAGAAGTCTCTCGCCAAGGACCTTCCGCCGTTCTTTCCTCTTTCGCGTTTTTTTTTTTTTTCTTTCTCTGCTTTTTTTTTTTTTCGCGAGCTTAGCCCTGCACTTGTTCGCTGAGAAAAGTCTTAGTGCGAGTGCACTTTCATTACAATTGCCATTAGCTCGGTGTAAATTCTCGAGATGCCTTACAGCGTGAAAACAAAGGGAAGAAGAAACAAACACGAAAAGCAACGCTGAGTAATGACAAGCTAGTTTATTGTTTTATTGTTGAATGCCAAGAATGTTACATGTGTGCACCCTTTTCAAGTTTAAAAAAGCAAAGAAGAAAAACAAACAGCCCGCTGCGCTTTTCTACAATTATCGTCGAACCGGAATAGCCACGCACTGACAAGTGAAAAGGCAGACGCAGCTCTTGCATTCTTCACGTATTCGAAGCGGTGCAGCCAGAGGATTCTTTAAGTCGGTGTTTTCAACGATAGAAGATATGTATATGCTTCTAGTAAAAATCGTAAATATATATCCTGATCACATTTTGGTCCCTCGTACCGCCATCATATTTTGCGCGATGGGATCATTTGAAGCCTCTTTAGGGATGACTGCAGGTTTATTAAATGTGCCTATAAACTCATCATTCCAAGATAAAACTGCGTCGCCACGCCATTGAGCCACAATATCGCGGGTGTGTCGCCATCTGGTGGCATTCGAAAGGTGTGCACTGTTCATTCACGAGAAAGCACTAATGCTCACGGTCGCGCACGGGCACATCACCGCTCCCTGGTATTTATTAGATGCGCAGAAGCACATGATTCTTGTCAGCGGAGTTCCCTGCGCCTATTCTCTGACATGCTGAAAAATGCACAGGGGTACTAGAAATATAACGACCAAAGACAGATATGGAAGCATGGCAACATCACACCCAAAGCTCCCAAAGGGCGTTACCTTTGGGATGCAGAGGGGTTTATTATGATGGAAAAGCTATATTTTTTTAGAAGAGTTGACCGTGTACTTATGTTTGAGGTACAGAAAGGCTTACAATAAAGCAAAGAGACTTCACCATCCCATTGTGTCCCAATAGGCTACGTCATCGAGACATTACAAGAGAGTGTTGCTGCCGATTTCATGGAAAACGATAGAACCATTGCACCGTCTTAACTGCCACCAGCCCGATGCACCGTTATCACAAGACCTTGTTGATTTCGGTGAGCGTAGTACGGTGTAGTGAGCACGACGACCGTTGACCCGCCGGCGAAGTCCCGTTGGCCGTCCTGCCCGCTGGCTCCTCACCTGGTTCCCTCGCCAGCCTTCGACGCACCGTCTTCTTCTTATCGCCCTTGCTTCCGCCGCCGCCACCGTTCAAGGCGTCCCGCCGAGGTCTCCGCCGGGGGGCGCCCCGGTCAGCAGTTGTTCCTGCGGGGCAGGGGGGGATGCGTGCGCGTGTGGCGATGGGGGGCTTCCCGCACGTGCCGCCGGCGCCGACCGACACCCGAACGGCGGCGGCAGCTCAGTAGTCGAGACTGCGGCTGGTGCGGCGGCGCAGGTGAGTGGTGCTGCTTCCCGGATGGCCTCCTCCGTACGAGGTCTGCCCCTCCTGTCACTCACGTACGCTGAGCGGCTCGCCGGACGTCGCTGTCCAGCTCTGGAAGCCATGCATGTCTTTCTTTCCTTTTTTTTTTCTTTCTGGCAATTTCTCGTCGCCGCTTCTGCTTGCTGGAATGCGACCACCATCCTCTTGTGCTTTCTGTAATCGTTGATGTCCCCGTCTTGGTCATCTTGGCCCCCTGTAGTTGCTGGAAGGCGACCACCATCCTCTTGTGCTTTCTGTAATTGTTGATGTCCCTGTCTTGGTCATCTTGGCCCTATTCTTCGAACTACGCGAGATCTGACATCCGCCTGAACGCTTTCAAGGATTGTTCGAACTACGCGAGCTCTGACGTCCGTCTGATCGCTTTAAAGGGACATTGTGACGTAAACGACGTAGTGACGTTTACGGTCGAATGGTAAAGTTGCCTTTTTGATATTATTATCGATGAATTTAGCTTAAATGGCCATTTTCTTCGTTTTGTTCGCACAACATTACGACAACCCTTCATCTTTTTACCGCTAGATGCTCTGGAGCCCAAGTCCTAGCCACAGATATTACTTCTTGTAGCATTCACATCAAACCCCGTAGTCTGCAGCGTACATATATCGGTATGTGTGATCATAAAGTACCCATAATATTTGTATCGAGAACCTGTTTACACATCGGGGCGTAGCTGGAGTGGATTCGCGCTAACTCGTTTCTTTGCGGCCTTCTCTCATTAGAGAACAGCTGGAGGCTATACAGCAGCGCATCGAATAGAAAGGCTGTGCTTAGCCGCGCCGTTGGTGTCGCGTCTGAATAAATTGCCCGTTCAGCGCATAGCATTTTCTCGCCAACGCATGTTTCGCCCTTGAAACGGAAAATGGCCTAGACACGGAAAAAGAAAGCGCCAGAGGTGCCGGGACTTCAACGAAAACACAGCGGGAGGCGTAACTCGATGTGTCGCAACCAACGCGCTCCTACGAGGGATGCCGCCCGAAGCCTCAGGGGGGCGCGTCAGCTTTTACAGCAACGCTTGCTCGCTGCAGAGCAAAAGCTTTAGCAGCTCAGGTATACTCACTCGGCAGGCACTGCCGTGCAGGTTGTTTATTTGTTCGCGTTGTTTACTTGCTTGTGCATGCATTTCATTATTTTGCTTTTTTTTAAAGAATAGGGTAATATATTGGCAAGGTTGAATTGCACGCAGCTGTGAAATATATGACTGTAGCGACAAGGTTACTGTCCAAGCCATTACGAGTGAAATATATATGTAAACAAAAAACAAACAGGAGCGATGTTTGTCAGGTGGGGCTTGGATGAAACGGTGGCGTTTAGCACGACGACAAAGTAACAGA
Source organism: Dermacentor silvarum (assembly GCF_013339745.2). Classification (NCBI taxonomy): domain Eukaryota; kingdom Metazoa; phylum Arthropoda; class Arachnida; order Ixodida; family Ixodidae; genus Dermacentor; species Dermacentor silvarum. The sequence goes on along the minus strand of NC_051159.1, from coordinate 133,615,959 downwards.
GCTCGCTTAGCTTGTTTAGGAACTCCAATCGGTTCTGTCCTTCGTTACGTGGGAATGACATCATTCCATTTCCACGCGTTCTGGTAGTCGGAACGTCAGAATAATGCTAGAGTGAGAAAATGTCATTTGCCTGCGATGCACAACGGAAGAGAAAACGCGAGAATTTATAGTATAACAGAAAAAAGGCACCTTTTTTGGAGACGAAGTTTTCGAGAACTTTCGCCGCAGGAAAGTAACATTTTTCTCTCTCTCTCTCTCTCTCTCTCTCTCTCTCTCTCTGTTAGGTACGACTAAAAAGAAAGCGGGCAAAACTCTTCTCTCCTGATTCTACGGGTTTAAGCTTTGCATGCGCGAAGTCATGAGTGGCATGAGGATCATGTTGATTATAACGTGTTCGGCTAGGACACGTGATCTCCAGTGATTCCTGTTTGCCTGCGCTTAGCCGGTGCGAATGGCAATAACTTTACCCCGTACCGTGATTTCTCACGTCTCTATACAGCGTTCCTTCCATCCTTAAACATAACACGTTGTGTGTAATGCACCCTGGTAGTGCCTTTCACAATTAGTATAATGCCGAGTTGTGTTATGCAGTAGATACGGCTTTCGACATCAAGACCGGAGGCGCAGTCGCGCTATGCGTGCATAAGTGCATATGTGCCTAGAAGGGCATTCAAACGTCATGAACCACTTCTATAATCCGCATTGCAAAGTGAAAGCTACGCGCAAATCAGTGTTACTGGACAGTGGGCAATGAATTGTGCTTATAGTAATCAAAGAGTGAAACGCCCACTTTTCCCTTATGCGAATGTTACTCAAACGAAATGCGGTTATGAAAGCGCGAGGCCTTATGTGTGAAACAATGTAATAAAAATGTCGCTAACGTTGCACGAGCAAATCAACAGTACGGTCTGAGTAAAGAAACTTTCTAGACGTATACTGTTGAACTATCAGTGCTTCGGCAAAGGTTCAAAAGACACTACTGAGCTTCTGTGGTTTCCTTACATCCGAATTCATTGATATTTCCATTGTCAACAGAAAACAGTAACACAAAGAAATATTAGATTTGTCGATAACGCTACTTGCGATAGGAACCCATAACCCTGAATACTGGACAGAACCCTCGAAACAATGTTATTGGTCCCACCTTAACAAGCCTAGACACATTTCCCTACAAAAAAAAAAAAAAAAAAAAATCCTAATCATGCGAGATTGAACAGGCAGTTTGATGCAGTAATTCAAGCGTATCCCGGCTTTGTAACATGGAACTGAAATTACTATCGCAATGTCGACCTCATCCGGAATAATCGTGGGATTGGGTATATTGTTTTCTTTTAAAGCACAGCTTTCGCAGTGGTCCTCTGAAATTTAACCCAGTCACCCTCCAGTATATAGGCAGCAATGCAATCACTGGCCGTCTCGTCATTTTTACTCTTTTTTTATTTACTAGTCGAGGTATGGACAACGCCTTATTCGGAAGCACTGCTCGACTGTAAGCACATTTGTCTAGTTTCTTCTGTCTTTTCGAGCAATTGCGACGAACCATTTTGAAAGTACTTAACGTGTAAGGGCACATGGGCTCTCGGCGAGCCCCAGATACGACTGACCAAGTTTGTGGTAGTGATTTCAGCAGAGATAATTATAAAACCGCTATAAAAGTAAAAAAGCTAACCTGAAGTGTGGCACGTGTTCAATGCAAAATAGAACCTTTCCGCGGTCCTAGGCGAGATATTCGCGATCACCTCAGTTTCCTGCCCTCTGACTCACAACTAATCACATTAAATAAAACTTGAACCAAATGTGGAAATATGAGGTGGTAGGTTACCACCTGCATTCATAAATGGCTATGTGTCCTGGTGATCTCTCCATTTCGTTGACTCCCCGCCTCGTGTCGCTTATCGGACTCAAATTGCGGTCCCAGTTTCCGAAGGACCCGAGAATGAAGGGATCGACTACGATCTTGGCGATCCTTCAGCGTTCAATATCTTAAGTTCGCCTGCCATTTACGCTTCGTATAAACGCATCCCAAGCTCATTTTCTTTATAGTTTTACTTAGAACGTTTGCGAGCGTAAGCAAATAGTATAACAGCAGAATCAACCGTAAATTAAGAAACCGTAAGCCAACAACAAAGCTATAAGGATATGCAGAAGACCGGCTGCAGTGTTACCCGGAGGGTTTGAAGCTAACGCCTTAGGTATCTAAAACCAAGGAGAGAGAGAGAGAGAGATTCAACTTTAATGGTGCCAGCAATTCACGAGGGCGGACACAGCCTCCCTCCGCCTAGCAGACGGCCGAGATCCCCTGGGTATCAGCGTAAAACCAAGGAAAAAAGGAATTGTACAGCGGATCACACAGTGATGTTTAGAACTTGTATGTGGCCCCCAACTTGCAAATTATATCATTGTATGGCACTTTCCAGATAAATGTTCTCTTCTGCATGGGAGCCCGTAGAAAATGTAATACTCGTTCACTGCCGCTGTGGTAAGATGTTTTATGAAAAAAAAAAAAAGTTCACGCCAACGAGGTATTAGATGAGTGCCATCTGGAGGACGGAATTGCTGGTTGTTTGAGGAGTGACACAGACAGCACAAGACTGCGGGCTGTTTACGAGACAATGATGAGGTCATACAGGTGCAGGATCATTATCTCCTGTGAAACTAATGAAACACATTCCTATCTTTCTTTCCTTTATTACATGCGATTAAATAGCAGGTTGGTGCACTTAAGTGGTATTGGCCAATCCTCGCCATGAAATAATGAAATCAGTGAAATAGCGTGTTTATTATATGGTGGGATAATCGCAATTTATCATATAAAATGCTACAAAGCAATTCAGCAGAGAACCATAGTATAGCTTGGGCCGTGCTTCACCTTATAATTCTCTCCCAATGTGTCGGATAAAATGTGAAAATTTGACCACAATTACAGAATCTCAGGTTTAGTAAAGCAGAAGAAACTGTGGTGACGATCAATTTTCTAAGGCTGCCAATTACCCCCCGTTTAAGCAGATATTCTGATGAAGGCTAATAGGAACAACGTGAGTTCGCTTGAATCACGGTGCATTTCACGCACACATGCGACACCGGCAATAACGGTAGGCGCCTTCTAGCATCAACAAACGATGACTCTCGCCATCGCTTGACCGCGTTTGTTTTCCACTTGAAGCCCCGCCTTGGGCGTGCTCAGTGACCCCACCTGCTTCCGACCTTGGACTGCGACGCTGTCGGATGCGCGAGACGGCGGGTGTCGCGTGTGTAGTACGCGAGCAATTCCCGGAAACGGCACTCGTCGCAGCGCTTCGATTATCGCGGGAAGTCCGGGGCGACGCCGCGAGAGTAGGTCATCGACTGCTGGTTTGGCCGCTTTTGTACAAGGGCATCGTAACTGACAGCGGCTACCGCTGATAGCTCGTGCGGGACCCTGGACAAACGCAGGCACGTGCATAACATGGATAGCACGGGCAATGTTTAGAAAAGGCCAGGGCAACGCGTCACCCTGCTCCAAACCATGTCGCGTCTGCGCCTAGCTGCGCCAGACCAAGGTTCATGTCACTACGACACTTTTACAGCCATTTCAACATACCAATGGAATCCAGATTGCTTGCTTGATTGCTCTCCCGCAGGATTGATTGATTGACTGATTGATGGAAACGTACTCAACGTTTCGGGACAGGAAGACGTCCCCGGATTGATTAACTTAAAAAGCTTGATTAGGGACTGTTACGTGTAGCTGTTTGTTTATTCTTTATTCTAAATCTGCTTCGATTTTGAAACGTGAATTGCTATCGGAGGCATTTGTGAGAAACGTTCAGATGTGTACCGGCAACGTGGCCTTTGCATACAGATTATCACGTGCCTGTGAACGGAAGCCAGTAATTATTACGGTTAATTAACATGAATATATATGGGGCCACCAGTTCTTCGAGTTCACGTCATGTCAAATACATTATGTGCAACTACCGCCGGCATCTTGATCATAAAGCGTTTGGTGAAGGCGCCATTCTCACACTACATCTGGCATAAATGGTCGTGTCAAAATGCACGTCAATGCACAGCCCTGTCCACTGTAGACATTGCGCCCTCAGTGAGAGATCTCGGATAGCAAGCTCCTCCCAAGGAAAAACCGTAGACGCCTCCTCTGTATGGAAGCGCATGATAACAATATATTTCACGCTGCGCTGAAAAAAAAAAAGAAAAAAAGCATTAGATGTGCGGCATATGTCCCCTTCGACAAGCAGCGACAACAGCGGCAGGTCATCATTTCTCAGCGCTCATTCATCATCATCATCATCATCATCATCATCATCATCATCATCATCAGCCTATATTTATGTCCACTGCAGGACGAAGGCCTCTCCCTGTAATCTCCAATTACCCCTGTCTTGCGCTAGCTGATTCCAACTTGCGCCTGCAAATTTCCTAACTTCATCATCCCACACAAATACGATCGATATTTCGCAAATAAAGCTTACTCTACACGACAGCTGAAACTTCTTGGCAACGAAGAGTGAACGGGAAAAAAAACGCAAAGGTGATGATTACAAAAGTTTCAACGATCGCGTGTTTGAAACAATAGAGTGTTTTAGCTGAGCGCTTGCTGTACGTCCGCTCCGCTCAGTCCGGCATATGCTAGCAAATGCCACACAACCTGCTTGACGGGAACGCTATTGAACTTGCGCACAACGCTCATATCGTCAGCGGAACGAAGACCGCATCCCTCGCTCCGCTACAAAGCCGACTGAGCGGAGCGTGACAGCGTGTCTACTTGGCCTCTTCGTCGTTTTGCAGCCGAGTTGATTGCGCGTCGCTCGCGTCTCAAGCAAGACACGCTTATCAAATACGAAATCTACGTAGTTCCCTGCAGTATCTCAGAACGTGAAATCTGAGCGGAGCGGAGCGTAAGCGGCGCTCTGCTAAAACTCTCTAATGAATCCTGCGAAGGCGCAAAACGTTGGTGTGCGCGCGAAGTACCAGCAAACATGCTAACGATATGCTAACGTACGTACCTAACGAAGTTTCTATGATTCGTCAGTATCGTATAGGCTTAACAAAAACGCTAACATGCTGTCAGCTCTTCGTAAAGCACAATGACGTTCACGAAGCCTTTTTATTTTACTTTATTTATTTCCTTACCAGCCACGCAGGCGGCGTAACCGCAGCTGTGTGTCAGAGCTGATTAGCGAGCGGCGAACGTCGACCACAGGCAGCACGCTAAGGGCAATTGCGCCATTTCTAACTGTGAATAGCGCGCGTTCATACTCCCTAGCGGCCGCACTGACCGCAGCTCGATTACCAAGATAGATGGCGTTGCACTTTCAGCATGGCTGGACTTCAGTTGGTGCGCGCTGAAGTAATCGCGTGGCGCTAAAAAATAATAATAATCGAAATAAAAACAGTCGCAATATCCTGAACTCGACGCGCAGTTTTTTTTTTTTGCGTGTTCGGATATGATGGAGCACTTTCGGTGCAGCTTTAGTCATTTAGCACTGAGGCGCACATAGCAATCTCAATTTGGCATTGTGGAGTTGGTCATGCCGCTTTCGCACTAAATTTTCTCGGAAGAGATTCATTCGAGAATGAAAAAGAATGCGCACATGCGCAGAAAGGGCACATGCAGCGCGCCCGCCCAAGCACGAAATGCAGGCAGCGGCGAGCACAGATGTCATTACACACGTATGCCCAAAAGAAAAAACTGCAGCTGCATACACACAGGCATAAGAGCATTGATGCCTCTGTGTCCTTGTACCTGGGCTGTCGTTTCTTAGACGATGACAACATGCATCGTTGGCGCCTCTGTATCTGAACCTTAATAGACTGTGGCCTCGTATACACCTGGAACGGCTACTTGAACGTGTACGTAAAGATTGACTCGAGATGACTTGTCATCTTGCATTAAGGGATCATCATCAGCCTATATTTATGTCCCCTGCTGGACAAAGGTTTCTCCCTGCGATCTCCAATTACCCCTGTCTTGCGCTAGCTGATTCCCACTTGCGCCTGCAAATTTCCTAACTTCATCACCCAACCTAGTTTTCTGCCGTCCTCGACTGCGCTTCCCTTCTCTTGGTATCCATTCTGTAACTCTAATGGTCCACCGGTTATCCATCCTACGCATTACGTGGCCTGCCCAGCTCCATTTTTTTTGTCTTAATGTCAACTAGAATATCGGCTATCCCCGCTTGCTCTCTGATGCACACCACTCTCTTCCGCTCTCTTAACGTTAGTCCTAAGATTTTTCGTTCCATCGCTCTTTGTGTGGTCCTTGTTCTCGAGCTTCTTTGTTAGCCTCCAAGTTTCTGCCCCATGTGTTATCATGGGTAGAATGCAATGATTGTAAACTTTTCTTTTCAACGAGGGTGGTAAGCTCCCCGTCAGGATTTGGCAATGCCTGCCGTATGCACTCCAACCCAATTTTATTTATCTGTAAATTTCCTTCTCATGATCAGGGTCCCCTATGAGTAATTGACCTAGACAAACGTACTCCTTTATAGACTCTAGAGGATGAATGGCGATCCTGAATTATTGTTTCCTTGCCAGGCTGTTGAACATTATCTTTGCCTTCTGCATATTAATCTTCAACCCCACTCTTACACTTTCTCGGTTAAGGTCCTCATTCATTTGTTGTATTTCGTCCCCATTGTTGCTAAATAGGACAATGTCATCTACAAACCGAAGGCTGCTGAGAAATTCCCCGTTGATCCTCACTCCTAAGCCTTCCCAATGTAAGAGCGTGAATGTGGTTCGTACTTAAACTACAAGTTTAGTAGTATGAAATAAAGATGTCCGCGAGACACGCAAATGATAGACCAATAGCGTTTATTCTTTCCTTGTGGCAGCTTCAAGGCGTGCGAATTCAACTCATATTGCACTGCACATGTCATAGTACGAGGATCACACGTTATGTCACACGTGCGTCTCCGTAAAACACACCAACAAGCCGCCTCTACAAAAGAGAATATGGCCTCATGCTGCAAAGTCACGATCAAAGTCTTTACGGAGCTTGGCACTTCGCAGTGAAGCAACTTGCAACTGCTCTTTCTTCACTTGGTGGAGGACGCTTGTCCTTGATGCGTGCAAAGGAGTTTCCTTGCGTTGGCCGAAGTTTCACCTTGAAAACATTGTAGCCAACGTGGCAACAACATGGACTACTGCAAAGAGGCTTACAGTGACGCCCTGTGCACCACACAAATGCGACAAGCCAGAGATGAATGACATTGGTTCTCGGAACTTCGAGAACTGATGCAAGAGATGAACGTGACGCACCAGGGGTGCTCTTGGTCAGGACGAACGGTGACACACCCTATACGTTGAGAGCTGTGCAGCTTCGTGTCTTCAGATGGGATGCATCTGTGGACGTCACATATTTTATGACTCTGCGGGAAATATCTACGTTTTAGCTGTCAGCTTAACCCTTCTGTGTCAGTCACTTTCATTGCACAACGGCTAACGACTTCTGTAGCTCGCCGGTGTTAAGGAAACTGGATGTCCTCATAGACGGGTGAAGAAACAACTCTCTTTCAGAAAGACGTCCAACCGCAAGGGCGTGACCGCAATGAGTTGTCCTTGGCGGGAAGGCGAGCCTCGCTAAACAAGTAAAGCGTCCAGATAGTATAGCCTAAGCATGACCCTCAAGCAATTAAAGGGTTGTCATCGTGATGGCGCTTCAGTCACGGCCGTCATTGCATACCCGCCAAGGCGTGTGTGTCTCCAAGAGACGACGGCTCTGGTCCCGCCCAAGTCTCGTCCAGTTGAACTGCTCTCCTCTCGTATTGAACTCATTCCCCGTACCGGCTGTCTCTCTTTTTTTTTTCTATCTCAATGCAGGCATGGTCAGTGCGATTTCAGTTGTTATTGGCTGGCAAACTGTGGTATTAGTGCGATAGCTTCTGGCAGTTATTAGCGCCACGGATCTCCGTCATTAGCTCTGCCTAAATCACAAGAGTAAACCCAAGAGCCACGCTGCCCTGATTTCAGTAAAGTCCCGCTTGTCCGAAACCTTAAGAATCAGACTAAAGCATCGAGTGCAGATTTTCGAATCCCCTAGCGAAAGCAATGCTCCGCGGAGCGATGGCTGCCGGGTACATCCGTGTCGTTCCGCAACAAAATGGTTTAACACATTTTTTTTCAGGGGAAGCTACTGCTCGTCAAGAAAAAAGCGTGACGTTTTCCCGAAACAAGGCGGGTACGTGCATATGGGTACGACATCTCCGTGCCGTACAAGTCATGCAATAGACATTCGCTTTCGCCTTCGAGGCACTGCTCGACCTCGTCCCGGAGGGTGGAGCGCACGTCTCGTCGACCCACTTCAATTTATCCTATACGCCTACACCGGTGACACACGCGTTCGTCGCAATCGGCAGAGCATTTGCGTTTCGCTTTCGTTTTCTCGCGTGATGGCCCTTTAGGAGAGAAATGACATTGCCCCAATCCTGGGAAAAATCCCGAGGCAGCCTGTTTCGTCCTTCTTTCAGTAAAGCCACTTTTGTTTCAACTTTTTGAGCAAGAATCGTACGCTGCGAATGAAAATGGGACGCTGTAATGATGTCTTTTTGTTCGCAGCATGCCGTCGCTTCCGCCTTATCACGTTCGCGTTATAACGTTCTGCTCAACCGCTCGGGGGAATACCGGGATTCAAAGACGCGATACATCCGTCTCAGACAAGGTATAGCGCCGCTGTCTCCCCACAGCGTTACTTAATGATTCTGTAAGGTTCCTTTCTGTTTGGTTGATGGTCTACAAGGATGAATACAAGTGGGATAAACATCGCAATTGTGGAGCATCGTTGCCGCGACTGAGAGATACGAGTGAAAGACAAAAGGGCAACGCGAACATGCTTGCAAAGACCGAAGCGCAAAGTGAACAGGTTCTTGTCGTTTAATAGACAATTGACACAAAAGAGCCTACAGAAATTCATTGATATTCGACTTCGTTTAAAAGGTAGCAAGTATATGTATTCTAAGTTAGAGAGAAGAAACTAGACGCATTGGGACTCACTCTAAATATGCTCCCACGGAGTTGACTGAAAGTCTGGCGATGTGCTTCACCTGATGGGACGCCTATTTCCCGGAGAGATTAGCCTACTATATTCAGGAGCATCCACGGGGATGGGTTATCGTATGTACGTATTAGTGACGAAGTCAAGTAACCCGATGTGGCTGTACGGTCTCCATGCATAAAAATACACCTAAATGCTCGGTCATTGTACCAAGTCAACATAATGGTAACGCGTTTTGCATTGGCTTTAATCATATTCTCCTATTCCTTTCTCTCAATATTATGTACTATTTGTTACCGCGACAAGAGAGTACGACATAGAACGTTGCCGCTGAAGAAGGTTCTGCTCAACCGCCATGGTACACATTGACGCATGATAAAGGAAGAAAGAGGAGTCATTTTTAAAACTTTTATTTCTGTCAGTTTTGTCACTGACATTTAAATTTTCGAGGCGTCTTTTGGCATTTACTATATGACTGCCGTTAGAAAACTTACCACGCAGATACCAATGCGTGTTGATACCGCGTAAATAAGACGGCAGCAATGTTCAAGTGGTTTTCACGTAAGTTGCGAAGAAAACCTTATTAATGGCGCATTTTTACCTCGTGGTTTCTGCTTGTACAGGCTCCTTCTCATTCTGAGCACTTACTGATAATTCTCGTCCTTTTCTTTCACGCTGTTCTGAAAATGAATTAGGTAACTCCGGTAGAAGGTGGCCCGAAAAATGCGAGATCTTTACTTGAATAGCGATGTTCATGAGTGATGCATAAACTGTTTGCTGTCAAAGTACATAGACACAGATGGCAATGATTCAGATAAAAACTGACAGAGAAAGCAATGACAGAGACACGAAAAAGTGTTTCTTATGTTAAATTAGGCAAGCTCTCTACGTTCCACTCTTACTAGAGAACTTGGCATGCTTAGGCGGAGCAAGCTCGTCAAACAATGCTGCAACAGAGAAATTACGCAAGTAGGATAGTTATATCGCGGAATACCTCACGTCGTATGCTGCGTCCTGTAAGTTTGGTATAGTGTTCGCGACCTTCGGACTCTTGGTCTCGTAAACCCACGCTTTTTGTGATGCGCGTACGTGGTATGGGCATTGTTGGCAACCAAAGAAACAGACATCCTTGGAGTATTGCCAAGGTAGCTGAGGTTGTTCTCAAGGTTCAAGAGGAAAACGTGGCGTAATTTAGACAAGTTATGAGATTAGTGCTAGATTTGTATCCTTGTGCCAATTTTTATTGTTATTGTAATTGCGTTTGGTATCTAAGTGCCTAATGGCTGTAATAATTCACGTGACTTCACAACATACTTTAATCCATAAACAAGTTTACGATGTGGAGAAGCCAGTGGCATATTGTTAACGTTTTCAGTACCATAAGAACCCGCCGGGGTGGCTCAGTCAGCTAAGGCGTTGCGCTGCTGAGCAGGAGGTCGCGGGATCGAATCCCGGCCGCGGCGGCCGCATTTCGATGGAGGCGAAATGCAAAAACGTCCGTGTGCTTGCGTTGTAGTGCACGTTAAAGAACCCCAGATGGTCAAAATTAACCCGGAGCCCTCCACTACGGCGTGCCTCATAATCAGACCTGGTTTTGGCACGTGAAACCCCAGGAAGAAGAAGTACCATAAGAAAATCATTCAATCAATAATGAAAGACAGGCTTGACACTGACAGAAAGAAATATAACTGAAGCTGGCAGCAAAGTCTGTCGAGACGTGACGACGTCTGTCGAAGGCAGCATGGATCTATAAATGACAGTTTCAATCAAAGCAGTTTAGGAAGGAAAACCAAAGAAAATGAAAAATTACGATCTAGCACAGCGACAACCTATATAGCGCGGACACGATTGCCTAATAACAAGAGTGCGATACCGTATAGCGTTAAAGACAACGCGTTGGGCCCTGTCAAAATCAAAGTGCGGATAACAGCTGCGTGGAGCAGAATAATATTTCCACAAGAAAAAGCTGTAGCCGGGTACTTCGCAATTCAAAAATCCTCTTTACATACAACAGTAATTCGATAGACGCCGCGCAGAGCTTCAAGTCCCGCCCGCGAACAGGCGTCTTTCTGTTTTTTTTTTTTTTTTTTTTTTTTTTTTTTTTTTTTCTTGGAGTACACGGCACCGGCGTTGATCGGTCGATCACGCCGCGAGGCGTGCGGGCACGCAGCAAGTGCAGCATCGCGCCGGGGAGGAGGTCGAGCAGACACGCCGACGACGCCGCCGCAAGGCGCATTGTTCGCCCCTTTCACGCCCTGCTGCCGAAATGTAGCTGTTACGCGGAGCCGCTTTTCCACGCAATGCCGTGCTGCCCCATGCCTTGCACCGTGGTCTGCGACGGGTGGCTCGTTTGGCGCTGCGCCAACGGCGCACTCGTCGACCGGAAAACCGGTCCTGTCCGCCAGCTGACGTTGTGGCTCGAGCGTCTATGCTGGAAGAGTGCTGAGGAAAGGGGTAGGGGGGGGGGGGGGGATATGTGTTTTTCCTTCTGACGTCACCACGTGCCGCTGGCTGAGGTCAGCTTGAAGACTCGGCAAGCCTGTTTACCCTCGCCTCGCACCACCACCACTATACAGATGCGCCGCGCAAACCCTTTCTCAGTGCGCGTCCCAGACGAGCTTTTGTTGATGGAGGCGAGCGAAGCCGCTCGCCCGGGTGATGCTTCGCCAAGCCTACAAGGCCGGGGTTTCCGGCGTCTACATGTTCGAACCCAAGTTTAGACCGCGCACACGCGACGTTCCCTCCGTCAACACGGCGCCCTAGGGTCTAAACTATGGTCGTGGTTGCCGAAACGTTTGTTCCTTGCTGTATCTCCGGGGCTATAGACTCGGCACAGCCTTTTGTTTGGCTTTCTGCAACTATTTCACACATAGAATTAACTTGATATTCGATGACAAATACGTAGCACTTATTTCATAGGGCCCTGAGACAGAACTGGGGACGCGATCTGAGTGATGCGGTCCCTGCTGTTATAGTACTTTCGCCAGTCAGGATTTACAGACATTTTCTGACTTTTTTTTTGTTGTCGAGGCTTGATTTGTGTTTACTCCTACTTATTATTATTTTTCGCTTTTGTTAATATTCTTCTGCTCTTTCTACCAGTTCAAGCATTACTTGTAAATTAGCAAGATTTGCATATAGCAGAGCTGACATCTGCACCTTCCGCTAAGCGTTGCTCTTTCTCTCTCTCTTAATGGCTTTGGCAAATTCGTTAAAAAAGAGAAACAAGCAAGAAGCCATAAATGTGTTCCGCATATCTGCGTCAATTTTCTGTACACTGTATAAGGAATGCGTTCAGGACCTTCACAAACCATTTAATGGGTGCTACTCCTGCATAACTACCTATCACTGGCTGCTTGAAAGTAGAAACCCAGTGTCACGCACTAGCTGTGTTGCACGGTCAATATCGAAATAATGCGGCTTTTATGTAACTCTAACATATTCTGACGATGAATGCTCGCTATAGCTCACTTGATTCTACTACACGTACATGCAGATACAGTAGCATGCTGGTTTGGCTCATGTCATCACGACACCGGGATGCTAAGCCTCCGATATGCTACTAATTCTTAGATTCAGGAGCTGATGGCAAAAAAAAAAAGAGGAAAAATAATCGTGACCTGTCTCACTTTGGCATAATGATTGATTGTGCGCACAGCGCACCAAGGCGGAAACAGGAATGGCATCGCATGCTTAATCGGGATATCGCGTGCCAAATTAGAAGCAATCCGCTGCGTGCCAGCCACTCCATTTTACTTGCAGCCGATACAGGAATGCAGCACCTGTACTGCATGCAACAGATGCAGTGGAACGAAGAGGAGGCAATGCTAAGACGCAGGGAGTAATAAAGAACACAAAGAAAGCAATAAGCAGGCACTAAAAGCAACACAGCTGGAATAAATATCAGTTCTAGTTTTTGCCACAGGAAATAAACCGATGCTTTCACATCTCCCAGTTACGGAAACAATCCGCAGATAATGGGGTGCCCAATTTCACAGAAAAAGAGAAATATGTTATGCTCCCAGAAGGCGTAAAATCAAGTCATTTACAACGATGGATGACTTCCCAGCACTTTAAGGCTAATACAGAGCTCCAGGTTTTGTACGACGTGCGTCGAAGTCTTGCAGTCAAGCAGCCCATGAAATAATATGCGCGCATCTCCTCATCCAGATGTAAGTCCAGCCTTCCGAAAGCGGCTGTAATGACAACAGTCAATCACCAAGACGGTTTAGGGTAGCTGCGAGTCTGCGATCGACCGTTTCAATGGGCTATAGTAGTAGGCGGCCAAATACGTGCTCGGTGTTTACCTGACTGCATAGTAGAAAACAAACACCGCCCAAGCACTCCGTACCAGCGAAGCTGAACCAGGTTAACCAGCGAAGCTGAAACGTGCGGCCCCGGTGTTTAGCAGTGGGTTAATCCCGACGCTGTATTGAAGCGTTTCTCAATTATTGGTTACATGTTTGTGTTTCTAGTGGAACGCAAGCGCTAATGGCGGGCGGATGCTGCTAACCACGATGCCGAGCTAACTCGAGATATGCATGCGACAACGGCGAGCCGAGGAGCCGGCGTTGCGGGCAGAGTAGGTACGACGCAGAGAACGACGTCACCAACGGCGCTGCCAATGGTGCGCGCGCTTGGTTGCGACGTAGAGAACGACGTAACTGACAGCGCCGCCAATGGAGACGCTTAGAGAAACATGGGACGAATAGTTTTTCGTTTCACCTAGCCATATACATCGGATACAGCTCAAATGTAACTTCACCTGCGCTATTGTCAAATTGCATCTTCTTCCTGCTCTTTGTCTTAGCTACTTTCTTTTCTTTAGCGCAGGGCGTGAGAAAGACACCAAGAATCTATCCCCATAACTGATCAGCGATTTCGAGGCCAAACCTTAAGAAACACGACGAGCAACAAGATGGGTTCAACCGGATTCCTGCTGGCGCTTTTCACTCTGGTAGCGATCTGCCTCAGTGGTCTGGTGAAGGCGCAAGGAGGTATGTGCGCGTACAGCCTTTGTTAAGCGCTTACACAATTGTCTTCTTCACAGTGACGTACGTACTCAGAGCTTATGTGGCCGTTCTGGTGCGCTAAAGTTGCAAACTGTGAAACCAGCTTAGCACAACTCATTCTCAATGGCTTTGATACACCACATAGACAGATAGATTCACCGTACGTTTTCGCCAAAGCTTCTGCCATTCAGGCGGCCAAGGCCGGCGGCCCTTTCAGAAACCCTTTGCGACTCACCAGATTTATGCGTGCTTAAATTCTGAAATTATGTCTTGCGCAGCGTTCTCCTTTGAGTTTCCCGACGAGGACAACTGCCGCACGCCTTTAAACGAGCCAGGCAGCTGCCTCGAGCTTGCCAGGTGTCCGGCGCTGCAATCAGTGCGGGACTACAACTTCCTGCGGCGCTACATCTGCGGATTTTCGCGCAATGTGCCTCTGCTCTGTTGCCCGAGCAGTGGACAGGATAGGCCTCCGACTCGGCCTCCAACTCGACCTCCAACTCGACCTCCAACTCGACGCCCTACCCGGCCTCCAACACGGCCTCCTACCCGACCCCCGGTCAGGCCGCCACCGACCCAAGGCCCACCAAACCGTGATAACTCCGCCCTCGTTGAAGGACCCAGGATTGCTAACTACCCGCGCTTCCTGCCCGCTGGTGAGCAACGCTTGTGTTTAACTCATTGTGACCAACTCTTGATGTTTCATTTCCCAAAGTGCGAGCCTCTCCCGAAGCAGCAGTTGAGGCAATTGTAGGGCTCATCGCCCATTGGGTATGCAGGCACCCAGATGGTTAGAAGAACTGCCTACGTGACCGTCGATTACCATCCTATACTTTTTGAAGAAGCACAGTATGAACAGCGGTAACTTCCTACAGCGGCCACCTTGGCTTATAATGAGGTGGGCTGAGACCCTTGTCTAGACTCAAGCGCCGCAATTTTAATAGGCTTCCCGAGATTACCTCGTGAAAAGTTTAAGTTCTCCGAGGAGATCAATCCTATGTCAAGTTTTTTTACGAAGTTGAGAAGCAGGCGAGTACACAGCAACATTTAACATTTAGTGTACACACCTTTCTATCATTTGCCATTTGTTGCCTCTAACAGCAACAAGAGGCTATTTTTCGATGTACACGCCATACTTGTTCATGCTTCTTAATTTTGCGTCGTTTGCATATTATCTTGCGCAGCATGCGGCCAGACTAATGTGAGTGTGAGCCGCATCGTCGGAGGCCGTGAATCAGAACCCGGTGCGTGGCCCTGGATGGTGAGTCCATTACTCCCTGATCTCTCTGCACAGGATTCTGTTTGGCTCTTTCTTTTCTTGCTAACTATGTCCTCAAATACTAGCGTTTCCCGCTGTGAGGTACTGGAGTATAAACGGGCGACGGTCGTGAAGTGCGCATTGTAAAAGAAACAAACATGGTTATAAAATTAATATCAAGGTGTGGGGCACAAATTCAGGCAGATATGTATCAACATACCCTACAAACCACTCACAGATCGAGGAGCGTTATTATTACGCAATATAAGGCCGGTAGCTTAAGCTCTGTGAGACATGGGTGGCACTTTGTCCGACCGTCTTTTCTCCAAGGCACGGTTTGAATAGAAGTAGGGGCGTGTGAATAGTAATTTTGGAGACCGAATCAAATACGAATCGAACAGTTCCACAAGCGAAACGAATCGAATATTTTTCGAATAATGAACAGCAGTTCTTTTGCCATTAATATGAAGCGGTCTTCACATTCTAGTTTATATTCGATTTAGCAAGTTTCTGTCGTTACACTACCCGCCGTGGTTGCTCAGTGGCTATGGTGTTGGGCTGCTGAGCACGAGGTCGCGGGATAGAATCCCGGCCACGGCGGCCGCATTTCGATGGGGGCGAAAAGCGAAAGCACCCGTGTACTTAGATTTAGGTGCACGTTAAAGAACCCCAGGTGGTCGTAATTATTCCGGAGTCTCCCCCTACGGCGTGCCTCATAATCTGATCGTTGTTTTGGCACGTAAAACCCCATAATTAAGATTAAGTCATTAGACTGCAGGTTATGAAGCATTGTTTATTAAAAATACAAATTTGCAGCGTTAGCTGCAAATAAGCAGTTCATTCGAATGATCAAGACCCCGGCTCAGGACTCATTGGCGATGGTGAATGGCAGTGGTTTAGCAGGAAAAGCATGACTCCTTGAGCGACCTAGAGAGCTTCACTACAAAACGTCCCGTGTATTATCGTTGCTATAGCATTATATGCGGACTTCGCCCAGTCAAGTCTAACACACCTCTCGAAGCGCTAGCTGTCACGAAGAAATAATGCGAGAAGTGGCACGAGACGCACACGCTGGAAGTTTCAAGGAGCAACTTTGGCACGAGTGAAACATGCCTGCGATCGTGGCCAATCGGTTGGAGCGTCGGCATGCTGTGCTGCAATACAGAGGTTCGATCTCACAATAAGTCACACATTTCTTTATAGCATTATAGGTGACCTTAATGCGTTTTTGAGGATTAGCAAGAAAATCGAGGTTTGTTGAGCGTACGTACTACGTGAGCGTACGCAAGAGCGTCACAGTATGCACAAATTCGTAAGTTTGTAGGAGATACGAGGTACAGAAACGTCACTTTGATACATGAGAGTGTGCAAGATCGCATGACGCACCTGCTGGCAGCTGTCGAGACGTCACAATACTCGCAATCTAAGTATGCTATCACATTTAGAGAGTTAGCGGGCTAAGTTCTGGCCTAGTTTTTTTTTTTTTTCTATGACCGTCGATCATAGTAGAAATATTCGATTCAGTCTTCGAATAAAATATTATTTGTACATTTCTTTTGGATAATTTTCAAATATCTTAAATTATCAACTGTGCACGATCAATCATAAAAATATAACAAAAATGCAATAAATTTTATCCTGGATCAGAAGGCTTGCCGCTTGAGCCAAAGTGCTGAAACTGAATTATATCACTGGCATTTGGCAGCTAGCAATAAGCACCCCAACATAGTGGTAAAGAGAGGTGGTTACACCATCCACGTCTCAGGTACAAGGAAGAATTTTGGTTCCAGCGCAGACCAGTGTTTGATGTCATTCTTGCTTCTTCGTTTGGTGCGCACCTTTGCAGCACTCCTTTTTATTACACCATCGCTAATTTTGCATCGCGCTTTAACCTTACTGACAACTCCATAACACCAGCGAAGTGCTGATTTAGGCAGGTTTGTTAGGTCACTTGAAATCAGCCTCCATTAGACCCAGCATGCCACTTCAAAGGACGTGACAGTGCTCAAGGCGTACTGCAACCGCACGAAAAGCGAAGTTAGCTAGCGAGAATTGCCGGTTTCCTTTTTTTTTTCTCTCTCCTTTTAAGCACACTTAACATGTGTCCCTCTAAAGATGCTTGACGCATTAGAAGACGCACACGCACACTATAAGCACAACGAGGCTAGACAATCCATTTCTTTAACTTTTTTCTTTATTATTTATCAATATTCCTATTTTTCATCATCATCACGTTATAAGAAGGCACACAGCGCGCCGGTTACGAAGGCCTGCCGCTAACCGCGCTGTCTGATCGAGACTAAAGTCCCTAGATTTCCTGCTCTTAAGTAGCGACATCTACTCCATCGGCCGCCATTATCTTCCTAGATAGCTAGATAGCATGCGACCGTCAACGACCGCTGCTAAGTACGCTGCTCACAGCAGCGTGCAACTGAATGCGGGGGAACAGCGTTAGGAAGAACATGGCTGTTGGAATGAGCACCGCCCAATGAGATTCGTCGGCGGTACTTCAAAGCTTGTCGCTACCTAATGAAAGCAAAAAACATCTAGGGACTTTAACCGAGACTAGCGCGCATCGAGCACTGCGCGCTCTAGTGCCCGATGCTTCCGCCCTGTTACCCTAATGCCAGGTTGTCAATTGCAGGCGGCTATCTACATCAACAGTGGTGGCGTGAACAGCGCTGCGTGTGGAGGGGCCCTGGTTACGGACAGGCACGTGGTGACCGCAGCACACTGCGTCGTCGTGGGACATCGAGCGACAAAGTACGTGTACCTGCTATGGCTTTACTGACGGTGTACGCTGGTCGTCAGCACACCGATATTCATTAGGCGATGCGATATATCTCATTTACACTCCTGGATACCATAATAAAAACTATAAAGCAAAAATAACAGCAGCCATCATATCATAGCGTACGAGTAGCGTGATTTTGAATGCGTTCTCTAAATGTCGGGCCAGCACTCGCGAGTGTGCATACGCGTTCAAGCTGTGTTTTTTCCCTTCTCAGTTTTATCTCCTCTTTCCCCTCTGCCAATGTAAGGTAGAGAACCGGGTGTCATCCTAACGTTCTTTCCTCCTCTTTTCTCTTCTTATTTCTCTTTCGAAGTGTGTTTGAGCCGTATACTGAACGCTGCCGGCTCGAGAAAGCGTGCTACCTAACGTACATACGTTAGGCAAGCAAGCTTCCGCTACTCGCATGTCTCAATGGGAAAAAATAATTCATATTTAACAAAATATTAAATTTTCAGGATTTACTTTCCACAACCACAATCTGATTACGAGTCACACCCTAATAGGAGACCCAGGATAATTTTGACCACCTGGGGTTCTTTAACATGCACCTAAATCTAAGCACATGAGCGTTCTTGCATTTCGTCCCCATCGAAATGCAGCCGCCGCGGTCGGCATCGAAACCGCGACCTCGAGCTTAGCCTCGCAATGCCAATGCCACGAAGTATTGCGGCGGGTAATAATTGATACTCGGGGCCAGAAGCCCTCTGTAGTCGTGAGATATTGGAGGTGAAAAATTGGCAGGCTCTTTCAGCATATGCGGAGCTCATTCTTTGCAGAGAAGCGCAGAAGTTATTTCCCAGTTTGAAATTTGAGTGGCGGGACCCTTCCCGCCTGGCAGTATTTGCTGCGAAACAAATTCTATCAAACCAATTGACGGTCTCTATCACAGGCGCCTACACACGTTGTAATGCACCCATCATACGCTATTGGAAAGGCTGATGAAGGGCCTCCATGAACGTTTGATGGGCTTGAGCTTTCTACTCGTTTGTGGGGAATCCTAAAGCATTGGTTTACATAACTCACAATTTGCAAACAGTAAAGTGAATTCTCCAACTTTTTATCAGTCGCATACAAATAATTCTCTATGACACGTAACTGAGCCTGCATTTGTTCACGCGGCGCGTACTTTGCGCGTACTAGCAAAACACGGGAACACTTGTCAGTCTACGTCATACGCGCAAGTAGAATTAACGATGGTTTAAGGGGTTTTAGATTCAAAAGATAACACCTGGGCTCTGAATAACGCTTTATCCCGCGTTAATAGGAATTATTTCGACCACCTGAGGCAGTCAGTCATTCACCTATAGCGTTCACCCACATTGCAGCAGGAAAGCAGTGGCTTGGTTCAGAATACACACGCGCCAAGCAAATGTGGAGGAACGTTGAATGTCATGCTTCATACGGTGTGTCCGCTTGTGTCCTCAAGTGGCTTTTTCGTGCAGCCTGCCTGCATCTTCGTTCACTGTGCGCCTGGGCGACCACAACCTTGTGAGGAGCGACGACCGGGTTAGTCCCGTCGACATCCCTGTGTCCAAGGTGGAACGGCACGCCGACTTCGTGGCGCGAACCTTTAAGAACGACGTAGCCATTCTCACAATGGAACGTCCCGTGACGTTCAACAAATTTGTGAGGCCCGTGTGCCTGCCGTATGGTGACGACTTCAAGACACGGGACCTCAACGGATACCACGCGTTCGTCACCGGATGGGGAACCACGGCATTCAGTAAGTCGCCTTCGCAGCCGTCAGCGACAAAAATGTGCAAATAGAGAAAATAGGTTCGCTTATCAAGCACGTCATCACGCTCGGTCTGTGTCTAAACTACGGGGTGATCACGTTTAAGCTTTACAGAATTTTTAAAGGTTGCCTATGGCACATAGCATAATAATAGTCTTTGAGCTGGATTATTCCAAGTGGCTGACATTACTTGCACGAGAAATCAAAACACATATTCAAATAATTAAAACTTGACTAATAAATTTCATAATTAATTACTTTACGGCACATATGGCAATTTGCGCATTGTAGCCCGTGAGTTGGCTAGGACGAGCCCACGTCTTCGCATTACGCGTGCAATGCTCTTACAAATTGAGCTACCGCGGCGCCGTTTTCCCGTCGACGGCGCCGCGGTAGCTTGATTGGCAAGAGCATCGCATGTGGGATTGTTCCCCACCCGCGGAAAATTTTTTTCATCCATTCATTTCTCTTAACTTATAATTTCTTTAATTCACTCAGTAAGTACAAGCAATTTTCCTAATGTTGTCCTTGGTGTCTGTTGTCCTTGGTGTTTGTTGGCTTCTTATATGATTAATAAACAACCGGGCCCCGCGGTTTCCTTTCCTCTCGTTCATTAAATAGCGAGGGTCTCGAATACAGCAACATTGATGCCTTCAGGTAGAATGTGTGGGTTTATTGACCAGTTGCCTTCACCCAAAAAGATCACGTACTCGTCACGCCTGCGGCATAAAGGATGTTCCTCGTACATCCGCCGCCAAGGTTCGTGAGTGGTGGCGCTGTCTAACACTCCCAGAGTTAGTTCTATAGCAGTAAAACTTAAATACCCCAGAAAATGGATTGGAAAACGGCGCCGCGGTAGCTCAATTGGTAAGAGCATCGCACGCGTAATGCGAAGACGTGGGATCATTCCCCACCTTCAGCACGTTGTTTTTCATCCATTCATTTCTCTTAATTTATCATTTCTTTAATTCACTCAGTAAGTACAAGTAATTTACCCTATGTTGTCCTTGGTGTCATTGTTTGTTGGCTTCTTGTATGATTAATTAGCTATCACAGTTTGTTTTCACTGCATACCTCAATTCAGGCGAACAATTATTGCATAGATGTCATTTGGTATGGCGAAATTTGTTGCGAGCAATGTTTTGACAAGGCAACCATTACCAGTATCGGTAACGAGTTCAGACTTTTTCTTTAGCTTTCGTGAGAGCTCATGACTGCCGTGGCGTTGTGGCACCATCGAAAGTTGTATCTGTACGTAGGCATCATCTCAATGTGGGAAAGTAGACTTGCAGGCATGATAACAACCACCATTCGATTGAGAAACAACTCTAATTAAGCGAATTTGTTTATAGAAATGTTGTGTGCATGTAAGTTGGACAAAACTGTTCTTCCTAAGCATTGGACATTCTTATGTCCCTTCCTTACAAGCGAATGGAAGTTTTTAATAGATCAGGAAAAGAATACAGGACTGATAACTAGAAAGCGTAACGAACAGGAAAGCTCCAATAGTCACACACGGACCAGTCGACAATAACAAATATATTTTTATTCATTTAGGTAACACGTCGAGCTTGTCAACACAATGTTGCCTCCTCATTATTTTAACATTATTTGCGCGTGTCAACCACTCATATATTATTTCTTTTCGGTAGATTTGTGTTATACACATTGTATCGGTGAAAGAAACACTTATGAGCTGCCGCGAGTATTTTCACCACGTCGGCAGAAGAGTGCAAAGCCAAGCGCTCCTGCATTGCAACCACTAGATTTATTTTGCTTCTCGAAACCTAGTCTTAGACGGGGCATGTAGGCTTCATCATTACACCCCTTCCGTCGTAAGAACGACTCGAGGAGCTGACGTCCGTTCATTCGGCTTCAATTTGCCTCGATCACAAGCCGCAGAGGGTAAACTGAACGTTTCGATAAATTACTTGCGCAGATGGGGAGTCCAGCGATGTTCTGAAGGAGGCACAGATCAAGATATGGGACGAGGATTCATGCAAGAAGGCCTTCCAGAAAGAGGTGCCCATCTCATCTGTCTACCTGTGCGCCGGCGACGGCAATGGGCGCCAGGACTCCTGCCAGGTGACTTTCTTTATCTAATATACAGGGTGTTTTTTATTGCGATAGTAACTATATGGACACTACAGGTACATTTTTGCCGTCGGCGTCACTCCGGCAGCAACTGCGTATTTCGCGACCGGGCGCATAGGCAACTGACGATCGCGGCTCACTCTCGTGCGAGAAAGGAAGGAAAGCGGGAAAGCAGCGCGGAAGTTGGGGGGTGGGGGAAAGCTTCTATTCCACCAGCAGCTACGTACCTTGCGGATCCGCGTGCGGTCGCGCGCGCCGTATCTTGAAAGCGATCTGCAGACCTCTCATACCTTTCTGCGTCTTGCGTTCTCGCCGCTCAGTTTGCTTTGAAACGATACACAGCACGAAGGTCTCTCCGCTCACTGCTGCTGCAGCGCTTGCTCACGCCAGCGTTTTGACAGCGAATGTCCGCGGTCACCGAGTGAGATTTGTTCATCCTTGCTTGTACGCGCTAACACCATGCTTCCTAATTCAGTTAGTAAGCGAATGTTTCCAAGTTCATACGGCCGATAAAACTACTATCCTTACTTCGTATCATCAGCCTATATTTATGTCTGCTGCATGACGAAGGTCTCTCCCTGCGATCTCCAATTGCCCATGTCTTGCGCTAGCTGATTCCAACTTGCGCCTGCAAATTTCCTAACTTCATCACTCCACCTAGTTTTCTGCCGTCCTCGACTGCGCTTCCCTTCTCTTGGTGCCCATTCTGAACTCTAATGGTCCACCAGTTATCCATCCTACGCATTACGTGGCCTGCCTAGCTCCATCTTTTTCTCTTAATGTCAATTAGAATATCGGCTATCCCCGCTTGCTCTCTGATGCACACCACTCTCTTCCGCTCTCTTAACGTTAGTCCTAAGATTTTTCGTTCCATCGCTCTTTGTGCGGTCCTTAACTTGTTCTCGAGCTTCTTTGTTAACCTCCAAGTTTCTGCCCCATATGTTAGCACCGGTAGAATGCAATGATTGTACGCTTTTCTTTTCAAGGACAGTGGTAAGCTCCCAGTCAGGATTTGGCAATTCCTGCCGTATGCACTCCAACCCAGTTTTAATTTCCTTCTTGATCAGGGTCCCCTGTGTGTAATTGACCTAGATATATACACGTACTCCTTTACAGACTCTAGAGGTTGACTGGTGATCCTGAATTCTTGTTCCCTTGCCAGGCTGTTCAACATTATCTTTGTCTTCTGCCATATTACTTCGTATAGCTGTCTACTAATTTGCTATCGCAATCGATGCTTCACCTTTCGGGTGAAACTGCGACTTTCTTTAAGCAATCAAGCGTGTTCTGAACGGACAACGTAACCACCGAAACGGCTACACACGCTGCCGTTCAGTGCATTCTTGGTAGGGTCCGAGCCTTCCTCGTGCTGCTTCGCGTATTTTGGCCTGTTTTGGGGTGTTTACATCACAGACTCGTAATTTTGAGTAAATATTTGTGCTTTCGCTTCCTACAGGGCGATTCAGGAGGTCCGCTGGTGCTGCCGGACGATGGCCGATTTTTCCTCATTGGCGTGGTGTCGTTCGGAAAGCGCTGTGCAACGGTCGGCTATCCTGGTGTCTACACGAGGCTCACGGAGTTCTTGCCATGGCTAAGTGAGAGGCTCCAGTAGAAAACCACCAACACCCTCCCGCGGACGACACTCCGCCACCGCTTCGGGGCCGCCTTCTCTGCCTGCTGCTCAATGCACGCCCAGAAGGAAGCAGAATGGGCATCGTTGTGTGAATGTTTGCATACGGACGAGAGTGCAACGGGATGAAACACATCTGAGACGATGGAAACTAAGCTCCCGTCTCTGTGCCTTACGGGGTCTAATGAGGACGCCGCGGTTTCGACTTTCCCTGTGCCATGCGAGCCTGTCCGGTGATTATTAGTTCGCTCCGTTTCACATCACGAATACTGGCCGGATGTTGTTCCAAGTTAAGCTTCACAACGGCAGAAAGACAGATCTGTTTCACTTTGGCCTTTTTTTTTATCTCAAAGATTATCTTTACAAAACGTTTCTGCTTTATTCAACTCAAAGGCAAAGCGCAGTGTCTTCATTGCCCCTACAGTATGTGTCGCGATGCTGCAGGAGGCAGCCTTGTTGAACAGCAGCTGACACGTTCACCTCACATTCTATCCCACTCGCTTACCTCCATAGATGTCCCTTAGACTTGCTAGTCCACCAGATGTGATAATCAGCGGAGCAAATCATCGGCTTCACCAGAGCACACTAAGGTAAAATATTAAACAAAGGTAGGATAAGCGTTGATGCGGCAAGAGGCTAATTTAGGCATACTAACCGTGCCCCTGGTAATACTCAAAAATTTCTGACTCAGCACCGGCTTAAGATAAGGCTTTAGCCTAGAAGCAAACCTACAGTTTGTCACTTTTGTATTTGAATATTAATCTTATGCTTTCAAAACAGTATTCTGAAATGGTGGTATGACTGCAAGGCCTCAGCTTATATGTTTGTACAAATCAAAGATGCAAGAGTATTGTAACGCCGAAGCTAGCAATCAGTCTAGATACAGAAAAAGAAAACGTTTACAACCAATGAAGGCATTGATGTGTTTTTTTAAACAGTTTTGTTATATATTCCACATAACTTCACCAGGTGTCAACTTTTTAGATAACGCTGATGTAACAAATCAGGTCGCCTTTCTGTATTCCTATTTGGGCCTAAGAATACACCCTGGGGCCGTATTCTGAAACGTTCCATTTAGGGAGAAGTTTCCTTTTCTTTTCGCTTTCAGGCGCGCGCTGATTGGCTGGTTGAGCAAAACCGGAAAAGAAGTCGCGCCACCTAGTAGTTCTGGTGTACGTCACTTTGACGTCACGGTGTCAGTTGGTGCTCCCGACATGTATTGAATAAACGAACACGCCTGTGTCGTAGTGCGGCCGATACACTCGAAAGCAACACACCCGAGCCACTCTGCACTCGCACGGTGCGCCTTCTCGTGTGTTTTGCGAAGCGTTCGAGTGTCCGTGTTAGTAGTGCATGCTGACGTCACGGGTAAGCAGCCGGTTGACTTATTGAACGCGACTATCGCCTAGGCGAAATATCGCTGAAGTGGAACTGTTTCAGAATACGGCTCCTGCTTCAGCCCTTGAAGTGTTTGTTTTATTTATTTTACCTTATTCTTCGCTACACATATTCCAGTTAGTCAATGGATCATTGGAATTCATAACGCGATAAGCCATAATTTTTTTTTTCAAGAGGCACTCATGCAATGCGGGAGCAGGAAGAAGACGTACAACACGTTAAGGATAAAAGCAACAAAGTAGGAATTGTCCTACACCCCTGAACTGAAGAGTTTCGAACCGACAACGAAGTCATGACCCTGGAACCATTACACCAGTTCTGTCGCAATTCACCTTTAACCTTCATTAGAGAGTCTTTCACTAAAGCACGGCGTTCGCAGAAGTCAAGGAAAGAGGGCACTCATCAGGGAATGTGATCCCATGGTTCTAACTTGAGAAGGTGTAAAATTGCTGTTTTTAGATACTGTCGAGCGAGTCGTAAGTTCGCCTTCTTGTTCCACCCACAGGGATCACGTGACGTAATGTCACCCGTATGTGGTCCTGAGCGGTGAATTATGTCCCACCGGTGAACTGCAGTTGTCTCGTAGGTAGAGTACAAACCAACGCAGCTGTGAAACAAAGGATTCAGTGACGCTTATTATGACGCGCTCCCGCTTTTGTTGTCGTGCTGATTTCGCTCTCTCGACGAGCAAGCGTAACATTTCAGCATTACTCGGTGAGAGGCTGCCATTGCACGCCATCAGAATTTCGTGTGGACGCTGCTTTGGCAAATTTGCATCATCTTGCAGTGTGACCACCGGTCGCTATGAAGATAAATATTTAAGTAATTGTGAAAATTTAGTTATGCATTTTTCCGAGTACATTGACCATTGATTCTTTGCTTGAAGTCTGCCATAAAAAAGCCTGAGTGCATTCATCAGTAATCTTGTTATGAACATCCTAGCGTTCATTTTGTAGCGCCGTGAAACTGACAATCGTCGACCACAGAAAAAATAATAAAAGTGCATTTCAACTTTTGTTAAACACTGTGTCTCACTTTAATGACGCGCAAACAAGACAATGGTAAGGGATACCCCAGCTGTGAGCGTACGCCACCCGCTCGAAGGACTCCAACTGAGCCCTAAGGGGTCTCAACAGCAGTGCATCGGTACGTTTC
Organism: Dermacentor silvarum; assembly: GCF_013339745.2. Classification (NCBI taxonomy): domain Eukaryota; kingdom Metazoa; phylum Arthropoda; class Arachnida; order Ixodida; family Ixodidae; genus Dermacentor; species Dermacentor silvarum. Next base: position 133,589,894 of record NC_051159.1, on the reverse strand, counting down.
TTGATAGCACATGAACTAAATGCCGCTTAATCTACTCAGACTGAGGGAAGCTCTGCCTGTTACTATATTTCGACGATACTCATTGTCGCTGTCGCGGGCACTCACGGATCCAACCTCACTAGAATCCATCCACAGCGTTTGAGCGCATTATACGTTGGCATATTCAGGTTTTTACTTCAATAGATTACAACGAGGACGGTTGTTGGTACACTTACTTGTCGCATCGTTACCATTTCATTTCTTTTAGATAAAAAAGAAATAAATAGATCGAATGGGTAAAAATGTGCCGGCAGAGAACATTGTATTCGAGTACTGTGTGCGGCGTTACCATACCATCTAGGTGAGTACACCTTAGATATGAATGATAATGAATGAAGAAAAAAGTCAGAATAGGAACTGTGACAACACATTGTTCGGTAAGGTATTTTGGTAAGAACTCTGAGGTTGTTAAGAACTGCGAACAAATTGTTTGGCAAGATAAGTAAAGAGGCAAACTGTAGGAAAGAACATTACCACTAAATCCTTGTTGGTTCACACAATAAATGGTCTAACTTAAGTTTCAGCCCAAAATTTCCAGGATGCTCGCACTTCTACAGGAAGAATGTCGTGAGAACCAACAGACGCAGTCAACTATGGCAATCAGAGCTTGCAAGAAAACCCATATATATATATATATATATATATATATATATATATATATATATTGTAGTGGGAAGAGAGTCAGCAGCCATTGAGAGAGAATGACGAAGTCCAGCAGCCTGGAGAGCGCGAGACAGCGACCGACGCTTTGAACCAAGGCTGTTGCGTAGCCCTAACTGTTTTGCAATTAAACCCCCTCACAATATATATATATATATATATATATGAACGAGAAGAAAGGGAACCGAGGGGCCCGATTATTCATAATCATATCACAAGAAGCCAACAAACAATGACACCAAGGACAAAATAGGGGAAATTACTTGTACTTACTAATTCAATTAAAGAAATCATAAATTATTGGAAATGAAAATGGATGAAAAAACAACTGTCCGCAGGTGGGGAACGATCCCATGTCTTCGCATTACGCGTGCGATGCCCTTACCATTGAGCTACCACGGAGCCGCTTTCCCATCCACTTTCTGGGGTATTTATGTTTTACAACTAGAACTAACCCTGAGAGTGTTAGCCAGCGCCACCACCCACAAACCATGGCGGCGGATGTGAAACATCCTTGCTATATGATATATATATATATATATATATATATATATATATATATATATATAGAGAGAGCCGACGGAAGCTGTTGGGTACATAAACCTAAGATAACGGCGAAGTTGTGCTTCTCATTGTTTAAATACGCTTGGTCCACTGAAAAATCTAGTTACTACTATATATATATATATATATATATATATATATATATATATATATATATATATATATATATATATATATATATATATATATATATATATGATCACAAAAAGACAGAAAATGATTTTATCTGTGCACTGCAGGGCTTGGCCTGACAGTGCCAACTAGAGTGTACTAGACAATGGTCGAGTGGGCCGAACGGCGCTCTGCCGCTGAGGCGCCGCATGTGGAAAAATTATGCGAGGGCGCTGCGAGCGAACTGGATTGGGGCGGAGACGCGCTCCGCGGCATATTCAACGTACTTTCGCTGCGGGCGCCGAGGCCGATTGCGCATAGTCATTCTTAAAATAGCGCTTTATTTGAACTGCAAATTTATGTTTTTGCCATTTTGCTAAACATATATAATTGAGGCATAGATTATACAACGCGACGTCTTCAATTTTGCTGTCGTTGTCAAGCGCGTCGTCTGCTAGCGCGCGCGCGTTCGCGCCAGTTTTTCTCGCAGACCCTCTGTGCAGTACATTTTTTTAATGTTTATGTTGCTTCCGTGCGCCCATGACTCTTGACGGCCGGTGCAAAATGTAGATTTAGCCAGGTGAATTGTTGTTTTCACCACTGTCCTCTAAAAGTAACTGGTATATCCGCACCATGAAGGCTACGTAAGAAAATTTTATTATTGATATCGTGTCATTTTACACGCGCTTCTTGTTGGTGGATATTGATCAGGGACAATAATCGAAGAAAACAATATTCGGGCGAAATAAACCAGGTTTATTAACTGTGTGGCGCGAAGAATGACTCAGAAGGGTTTGGGTGCAAGCTAGCTAGTTGGTACGGATCATTCATATTTAAAACAGCGCCAAAAAACACGGACAAGAGAGAAAACAGGACAAGCGCTGACTGCCAACAACACCTTTATTGAAGCCTGCGCAAATATATACAATTCGCAACGGGCAGAAAGAGAAAAAATGGGGAAAGGGAATGCGAGTCATCGTCACTCAACTCCTGCTGCGCATGCGTCAAAAACACTAAAAAATACAAATTTTAACAATACACATGGTGGACACAGGCCAAATTGAATTAACTCCTGAGGAACTTAAGTTCCTTATCGCAAAGAGTTATAGATGGGGCACTTACACAGGTGGCTCCTAACTGACACATTGGAAAGGCCTAAAAAATTTACCTGGCCATCTGATTGCCAATGACCAATGTATTTCTAGGTAATTAAATCAAAGGGTACATAGACATATATATATATATATATATATATATATATATATAATGGAAAAAATAACAAATATTCTAAATGCAATAATTGAAAAAGTGAGAACTCCCGACGGAATAAGCGCACGTGTTTGCAGTAACAAACACACTTATTAGTGAATACTGGAAATAAAACTTGCATGCGCAGAAATAATATTCATAGCAGGCAAAACCATCTTATATATATATATATATATATATATATATATATATGTGTGTGTGTATGTGTTATTGATATACTGTACGACGCCGAATAGTCATTTTCGTTCGAATGTGACGCATCACAGCACTATTGCAATCTCAAAGGTGAGTGACTGCGTGCAAGTGAGGACTGTTCAGTCAGTCAAATAACTTTATTTAAAGGCCCTGCGAGTTTGTGGGACAGGCAAATGGTGCCGCCTAGGTGACGGCCAGGGGCTCTTGAGCCCTGGCGGCTTCCTCGGCCCGCTGGACAGCCCAAAGTTGATCGTCAAGGGCAGAGCTGAGCAACAGTCTCCCAGCGCACGCGGAGGCGATCGCGAAAGGCTGCATCCCCATTATTGTTTGTTATGCCTCGACATTCCCTTAGCATATGTTCCAGATTGGCTCTAGAACCACAGTTTTTGCATTTATCTGTCTTGCACGTGTCTGGGTAAATGAGGTGTGATATCGCCGGGTTCGGATAAGTTCCGGTCTGTAATTGCCGCCATTCGACAGACTTGTTCCGAATGATTTTGCTGCCGTAGAGCCGTGGCTGTTGCGCAGAGGCGCAGTTCCTGAGAGAATTAATGGACGGGTGTTAATAAGTCCTGCTTAACAAGTTCCTAGCTCTCATTCAATATAAACGCCCTGTTTTGGGGCAGCCTGTAAATCTGCTAACTTGATTCAGACAAGAATTTTTGACAGTCTCACCATGTTTGCAACCCATTAAAACTGAGTGCCCCATGTGGGACCACACTTTGCTTCAACGAACGCAACAGATCTGCACATATCTCTACGTGTATGCGAGACATGCCGTTCCTTTAATTGTTTCATTATGGTCGTTATGATAGTGCACCGGATAAATGAACGCAGCCGTTTATAATACACAAGCTGCTGAGTTGAGCGGTCATACACATTTGGGAACGGCATTACATTTATGCATGAAATATAGGATAAGCGTAACATGTTTTTCTGGGAAATCAGACTCGGGAATAATTTATGTTGTTTGCACCCCCAGAAATAAGCCGAAGAACGCAGCCACCTGCTTTTTTCTTTTTCTTTTTTTAATATAAGCAAATTCTTCGGTTTCACGTGGCAAAACCACGTTATGATTATGAGGCGCCCGGTTTAGTTTTTGCCACCTAGGGTTCTTTAACTGGCACCTAAATGCAAGTCTTTTTCCATTTCGTTCCCATCGAATTCCGCGACCTGGATAGAACCATGCAGCGAGCTCCAGAATTAGCAGCGCAACGGCGTATATCCACGATATAGGCACTAATTAGGCTACCGCGCAGGCTTTCTTTCTTTTTTGAAGTATCGACTGGAAAAAAAATGCCCACGTACGGCTTACGGCCAAAGATTAGCATATAGAATGGCTAACTAAAACCGTTTTCGGCGCTCGAAGTCCGACTGCAATAAATGACCCCGTACCAATTACTCCGCATTCTGTTACGCGAGAAAGGTAGAAACTTGAATAGAATGTTGCACTGCAGTTTACTCTTTTTTTTAATCTATACCAATGCTTCCCGTAAATCTAAGTACAAGGCGCCGGATGTGGCAGATATGCTTTACTTGTTTGAAGAGGCAAGCAGGAAGGTTACATATGCTGCTTCGTCTGCGTTTCGCAAGACCTACTGATAGAAAACTATATGCGCAACAATACACACGAGAGATACATGCATCTTGAAGAACGAGAAAAGTATTTTTTCTCCAAAGGGAACCGTACAATAGCATAGTAGAATGAAAGCCGACACTGCGGCCGCAATGCACGCGCAATCAACAAGCGGCATTAGAAAATAATAAAAAATAAATAAAAGAGAGAAAGGAAACGAATTTATTCTTAAGGCATAAATACATGTCATATGCAATTACGAACCCCATTTGATCGGTCTGAACGCAAATACCAGCGCGCGAAGTAGTACGAATGAACCTGCCGAGCAGTATCGCCAGCAGTTTCCAACGGCACGACCTTGATGCGGCCCAATCCACTTCGACCGCAGCGCCGCCCCAGTATTTTTCCACGTCGAGCGCCTCACTGCAAAGCATGCGCCGCCCCAGCCGCTCGTCCCACTCGACCATATTCTAGTACACTCTAGTGCCAACGTGGGAGCGGCCCGCCTCGGCTTGGAAGTACAAATTTAGCACAAAATTAAATAAATAAGAAAAAATGGCATGGCGATACATCCGCTCGTGATAGTTTCGTAGTTTCGTTTTTGGTCAATGCATCGTCGCGCGCGCCTGTTCCGCTCTACGGTGTTTGGTTGCGTGTTGCGTGGCTCGAAAAACGTTGACTTCGCGGGAAACAGCCAGAAAATGCCTCGTGTGTGTAGTGTTGAGGGCTGTATAAATGGCCCAAGGCGCTTGCTCAGGGGCAGCGGCAGTGTTGACTCGATTGTGTCCTTTCATGTGGTGTCGCGCGGTGAGACCCGGCTCCGCGGCGTTCGCAATGGCTCAGTGCTCTGCCGATGATAAAACGGCAAAAGAGCCAGAGAAACCGATGGTGTGCTCTCTTTATTTCTCGCCCTCGGAAAGTATCTTGGCGTGCCCCAGAGGCCAGTCCTTTCTCGAGCAGCTGTTCCCTCAATGCGGCCTTCATCAAACCCCCTTCCCTGCAGCAGCAAACTGGCGGCTCGGTGAGTGCTGAATGTCATTAAATAAAGCCACGAAATAACCCTACCGAGTACGTGCGCAACTTTCTACGCTTGTTCTGTCGGGAACATCGTCGCCTGGCGGACCGGACGCTTCGCCTTCCGTCGAGCACGCTACCGCATCGCACGCGGAAACACCTACCGCTCGAGCACGGAGGAGAGAATATCGAGAAAGAGCTCTTCGTTGCAAGGTTCTGGCAACGGTACTGCGTGCATGCAGCCGTGAAGCATCCAGCGCCTCGGCCGTTTACGCAAGCGGTGACGTATCATGGCGCATTCTGATTCGGAGAGCAATGAAATCTGTGACGACACTGCTTCAGCGCCAATCTGGGGTGAGAGAAATTGAGGAAGAGATATTTGGTCTTTGTTTTACGAATTTCTTCGCTAATAACTCATATTTTTGCACCCAATAAAAACTGCATGCATTCCTGAAGGTCCCTCTTTTATTCCAGCTGAACTTCCTGTTTCTCTTTAGTGTCCCTTTAAGTCGAGCCTCCGGACCTCTTTAAATAAAGTTTACACACACACACACTGCACGCAGTTGTGTCTGCAGCGTCTCTGTGTGGCCTCCGAGATGGCTGCGGCATGCTGCGTAGCATAGTCTACCACGGGGTGCCGCGGCAAGCCCTTTCACCACCGCGACACTGAACTTTTGGCCGAGCTTTGCCCTCCTGGCTTTTCCGCTGTGTAGCTTCTAGCACGCTAGCACATACGAAAAGAGAGAGAAAGCTGGGTACTGGTGACTTAAGTTGAAGGATTTGAAAACATTTTGTGGCACGAGATTCGTGAGGCGACGTCCTTTAATAGTGAGGCCATTTTATTAGTTAGAAAAGTGGTTCAAGCCCTTTTAGATCATGTAATACCATCGGTGCTTTGACCTTTTGCGTGCTCTTATCGTTGCACTCCATGCCGCTCTGTAGGGGCAAAACTGGCTCAGCATCAACAAAACTCACTCGACATTAAGAGTCAAGCTAGAAACGACAGGTTTGATCAGACTTGTCGAAACGCATAGGAGACGCGCTTTAGTGCCGCAACAGTTAAAAAAATGCAAACTGGGACTGCTGTGCCCATTCGTCCTCACCATCAATTATGTCCGTTAAGACATTGCTAATTTCTCGCCACATGGCGAAGAACAATAGAACTTTGCCCGCCACTGCCACTCCTGATCGAACTAATACCCCGGCGGCAATATGTGCAGTTGCGAGAGGGACATGCTAACAACTACTCTATGAGACAGTTCTGGAGATTGGCAGTTTGTGCAGCGTCACGCAACCTTGTGTCACGCACCACACTGAGAGTAGAGGTACAGTGCCTAGAATATACTTATATTCTAGGCACTGTAGTAGAGGTGTCGGTGCAAGTATTTGGAAGGTCGAAGCAGATGAAAAAGACGTTGTCGGCATCGCTAAGAAGTATACAGTTCTGGCTGAGGAGTACTTCTGTTTCGGCAAAGTTGGTGTGACATGCTGCACGTGTAAATAGCAGGAAAAGACGACGACAAGGAACACTCACACACAGAACCAGTGCAGTGCTACTAGCACGATAAAAAAAAACAAGTATTAAACAACAACACGAAGTGAAGATCCCTCGAAACACCTCCTTTGAAGGACGCTGTCAATTACATCGAAGCAAATGATGTCATCATTCTACAAGCAGATACATACGATGGATATGTGGTGTTGTCCTCAATTAGTGTTCCATGACCAGGCTCTCAAAGCCGTTCAAAAGAATTTCTAGCGCATTTGATTTGATACAAAGGAGTACAGAATAGTGGCCACTCGCAAATTAGCAGAGCTACATTTGGACGGCCTAGGAAAAGCCGAGGAAAAAGCTGACACAGGTTCTTTGGAAATCTTTTGCGCGGCGTAACCTGCCCGCCTTTTCCGTGTTATTGTTCCAGAAAGATGCGCGTAGCAGAATATCATCCGTCGTTTCCTTCAGGGCCCGCTTGGATCTTTACCCCGTGATGATTCCTGTCGTGTTGGTAGTACAACGCTGGTTCTTTGTGTGAGCGTGCCTTGTCGTCTTTTCGCTCTGTTTAAACTTGCAGTAGTATCGTTCTGCTGACGTCGATAATAATTTAGTTCAGGGCCGGAGGAATCGCCTAATTCTGCCGTTCTTTTTAGGTTGACTAATCACACGAGTATTCCAAGCTCAATCTGCACTTCGTTTTACAGTGCTACCATTTCTTCTTCTATATTTCGGGGCCTCTATTGCCGGCGTAGCCATCACGTTTCTCATCAACATCACGCTTCTTTGGCAGAATACGTCACCAGGAAGGAACAGTCTACTTGTCTTCACCCAAGTAGACCTAAGGTGTCTCGCGACTTCTTCTGTCAAAGCCCCACATTGAAATTTCATTGACATTTCTTCTGACATTGCCCCACTATAAATTTGTCCCCACCAAGTGTTCTATCCAAGTTCCAGGACGGTCATGGCTGTCACTGTCATCAACGTTGTCGCGCCGTCATCCTTGTCATCGTGTCACCGTCATCGTTGCCGTCCTAGTTTGGTGCTGCGGTCGTCGTGTCGCTCACTACGTCTCTGTCATTGTGGCATCAACCACTGCTACTGCTTTTCACTCAGTTGCCCTCTATCGTTTTTTTTTTTTTTTTTTGTACAGCGAAGCATGCTTGACACTCGTAGAAATAAAATCTAGTGATGCATGTGACAGTGAGAAGAACAAAATTTCTGAACAGGAAAAAGGGCAACGTTAGTTCAACGCCCTAGACAGTTTCTTCGAAGGTGCATGACTGCACCTAGGTTGTTTCTATCAAATTTATATTGCAGTCACCGCTACAGGCACAGCTAAAAAAAGAATGAAAGGCCTCATGAAATGTCCTTAGATGCACCTGAATTTGTTCACTGGCAACACAAATATGTAGAGTATTAAATATTCCATTTTCACTTAGCGGAAGACGCTTCCCTGCCACGCGGCCACATTTCTATGGGGCCAAAATGCAGAAAACGCCCGTGTACTTAGACTTAGGTGCACGTTAAAGAACCACATGTGGTCGAAATTAATTCGGAGTCCCCCATTACGGCGTCAGATGGTGGTTTTGAACTTTTGACACGTAAAACTCTATAATGTTTTTCTTTGTTAGACCCTTTCCTTGGTCATTCAGCCGAAGTTTGCTCTCAGATTCAAGCTGCACATTCGGAAAAATTTTACAAGTGTTATGCAAAGTTGGGGCTTATATAAGTAGGGCTTAAATGTACACCAAAAAAAAAGTAGTGCTTCGCAATTGTTTCTTGCATTCGCTTTTGCACTGCAAACATAGGTGGTCGTGTATACAGTATGCGTGAAGTGAACGTCAAATATTCGTAATGCAATATAACCTGTTTTTCTAGTTGGTCTGTTGTGCCAGGGAAAAGTTGCCCTCCCGAAATACCAAAGCCATGGATTCAATGGCCTACTCCTCATCCCAAGCACCTGGGGCCGAATTCCCAAAGCTTTTCTTTCGTAACTGCAGTTCTCCATTGGCCGGCAACTTTCACTAATGATATGTCCAACAACACGATTAGCTAGCATTTCATCTTACGAACAGTTCAAGCGTAAGTGATTTGTTGTGTTTGCGTGTGAATACGGGGGCCTTGGTCTGTAATTTTGTGCTTGAGCTTCGTACTTTGACACACTATATATCGCTATAATAATGACTTCGTTAACGGGTTTCTTTAACGTGCACTCAATGCACAACACAGGGGCGTTTAACAGCGAAGCTGTTACCCTCTAGTTGGTCGGGATTTTTCGTGGGCTCGTTCTGTGCTCACCCAAAAAACAGTGCCGCCACCTGGCGGCCACGGCCACTCAGACAGACCTCAAACGGTAGCTGGAAATGGGCTTTGTCTTTGAGTTTCCGCGTAACAGAATTATGCTTTGTCGCATAGACGAATTACAATGCGAAGTTATCATGCCTGCAGCGTGTGTGTAAGTCGTACTTTAAGACTTTTCTGACGCAATTTACTTCAAGAAATACAATTAGTTTAATAACGCACTCGCGCTTGGCGGAGGGCCTAAGAGAATGAGGAAGGGGTGCTGCACTTCCGCACACGTGCGTGCGCGCGTGACGCAGGTCTGTTGTGGCGGTAGTGCTTGTGTAACGTCTAACGTCAATTGGGGTGGTGGTACTTGTCAGTACTTGCGCCAGCTTCGCTGCACGTCCATTTTCACAGGGTGAAATGGAGGCGGATTTTTTTTTTTTTTTTGCATTCCACCCCCAACAAAATGCGGACGCCATGGCCGGGGCCGCGAACACGTGATTTCGAGTTCGGCAGCGCAAATCCATAGCGACTGGGCTACCACGTCGGGTGCTTCAATATCTCAAGGACTGCACGTGTCTTCTTTGAGAGCCACTTCTATCGGGTAGTCACTGTGTTGCTTGAAATCAAGCTTGCCTCGTACCGTCCACTTTTCGTACAGCCCCGCTGCGGCTCGGACAAATTTCCTGACACCCGAAACGCGGAGCTTCGGCAGCAGCGAATGGTCCTATTGCGCGGCAATCGGTCGTTAATTGTTTCCTCATCGCCCCAATGCGCTGCACAGCCCGTACTCCCATATCTTGCTTGTCGCGTTGGTGGTTCCCTCTGCGTGCTCCCTCCGCCAAAAGCCGGCCGAAAGCAAAAAAAAAAAAAAAAATAGATGGGCAGTCACTTGCACAGAGAGTGAAAGGAAAAGACCCGCACCCGCGTCGCGGACGAATTCACCGCAATCCAGGCGTCTGTCCGTCGGCGCGCGGCTAGCCAGCGCTCAAAACAGGTGGAACTCGCAGACCGGCCCGCCAGCAGTGTGGTGCCGATGGTCGATGAAAACAGTCGCACGTTTGCTTCCATCAGTGGGGGATCCTGCAGCGCCGTTGGCTGCCTGTCCGAGTCGATACGAGTAGGCGGGCAGGCAGGTCCGAAGAAACCCAACAGAGCGCGCATCTCAAATGGTCTGTGAGAACTTCGGGCCCAGTTCAACACGTGTGGTGACGGGGATTTCGCGCGTTGCTTGACTCGCGAAGCATCGCAACAGCACCACGGGCGGGCCGGCAGACGAGGCAGGGCGGGAAGGTCTACAACGCGAGCCCAGCAGAGAAGAAAAGGAAAGGAGGCGCGCCTCCTTTTCGCCTCCGGCTGACGTCAGATCGGCTGCCGAAAGCGGCGGCACGTGGCGGGAATCCGGTTCTTGCGACGCCTGGGACGAGGAAGCGGCGGCGCCTTGACTTCTCGACGATCACCGTAAGTGCGCCACCGCTGCTTGGCATCAGCGCGCTGTCGCTCGCCCTTCCTCGGCTGGGCGGGCGCTAGACTTTCGCTAGGCCCAGGCAACCCCGGCAGGTGACGCGCGACCGAGCCTTTCTTCTTTCCTGCAACAAAAGGATGACTACGCCGGTGGTCCTGGTAGGGCCAGGTTGGAGGAGGGTGAATCAGTTGAACCCGCGCCACCGTTGTGGCGTCCTATGACCGGGCGTTCGCTTTTACCTGCAGCATTGCTTCAGCGAACGATTTTCACTGACCTGCTCACTGCCCAAGACGAGGGCGATAGCGTCGCGCGGCCTGCGTGAAAGTCTAACTCGCCGGGGACTTCCCGACGGAAGGCGGTCATGGTGGCTCGTATGCTTGCGTCGCGCAGATGAGGTCGCATAATTTAGGGGCCGCGTCGCAAGGTCGCGAGACGTGATTGCTCGTTCTTGCTCGCACTCGATTATTGTTGTCGCTTCTGCTGACGAATCTGCCTCCACTATACATTGATGTTCCGAAAACGCGTTAAGTCCCAAACAGTTGTTCGCAGCTTTAGAAGTGCAGGCAAGAACAACACCCGAGCATGAAGAGGTAGTTGTTAGCATCAGCTGTCATTTGCAACTATAGTTAAGTTGCATGAAAACGTGCGCTAATGTTGAGAATAGGCTGTGATTATTTGATGTAGACCAAAGAGAAAGTTCAGCTAAGTTGTCTTGGAGACTATAGTTAGTTCAGGCCTGCTCTTTCTGAAACTCGAGACACTTATGAATCGGCGAAGTAACGAATGCTGCTCTACGCGATTAGCTTATGCCAATTAGATAGTCGTTTTACTGTGCTCCCGGGAATGAAATAAATATTGCGCGCAAATACTTATGTTTCAAAATGCACAATGTCGTTGTATGTTATATTTTTTTATCTGTAGTCTTTGTAACTAGCTTCACTAGGCTACGCGCAGCGAGCACCCTTCAATTGACCGGTCAGACATGAAGCATGTTTGTTTTCTCTTTTTTCAGTAAACCTAAATGCTTCCAGCTAAGCAGATTGTTTTGTAACTCGTCGCATCCTATATAATACGCAGTCTGACTATAGTTCAAATGCTCTAAAGCTTTTCTGAGACGAGGAGTATCTTTATTATGCTAATTTCTTCATTATGTCCAACTTAATTTAGCAACGTTATAAGTTTCAGTCTGCAGTTTCAACTTCTTTGTAAAGGGACTTCCACCTCATAATTGTCCTATATTTCACTACAACACACATATTTGTATACATTTTCATGATTATTGTAGGGTACTGTTGACTCGGTTAACTAGTATTCACAACTACCGACAGATGTATCCTCTTTTGAAAGCTTTATTCATACCGGTAATTGAACGCGTATTGCATCAATTTTTGTACTTCTATTCGCTACTAAAGCCGTTAGGATCACAGGAGGATTCTTAATATATCAGAGCCAGATGAAATGTAGACGAGGAAAACGATGAGCTTCAGTATTAATACAACGTGTCGATGACGTCTTCGCCTTTGCTGTTCACAGAGACTTGTCACCTGCCTGCCTATATACACAGTCAAGTATACCCACATCGCGAAAACCTTCACGGGGGTCAAAACAAAGCGTTTCAACAGTAAATATTTAGGGTGCAGAAACCTATGTTACAGTTTTTGTGAGAGCGGGGGTAGCTTAAGAGTCCTATGCCGACGATGAAATGCTTTGACAATGCCGAGATACTGCATGCTTCACACAATTCTTTAAGAAATGTTTCAGCAGAATCCGCAAATGGAGATGGAATAACTAAGAGAGTTGGTAATTGCAACCATATGAAGCAAACAGGCAACGAAACCAGAAAATGCATGTAAAAAATTATCCCTTACGTTTTAATTGAAATGTAGAAATAATAAAAAAAAGGGAACGCAAGTGGACGAAAAGACAACTTGCCGCGGATGGGAGCCATACCCACATCCTCTGCATAGCGCGTGCGGTGCTTTATCAAGTAAGCTAGCTAGGCGGCTCCCTTCCCGTCCATTTTATTGTGCATTTGTGTATGCATCAACTAGATCTAGCTCTGGGAGTGTCAGCCAGCTCCACTCGCGCGCCGTATTCGTTGTGCAGAAGGTTGTGCAATCTAGCACGCGGTAGGCTAAGGCAACGATATACTTAGGTATAGTAAGAGTATGCGAATAGCGATCATATTGTAATGATAAATTGGTAAAGATTAAAATGTACTTGGTATATCTTATCTGTTAAACACAATGGAAAAGTTTGGTATTCGCACACCTCCACTTTACAGATTCCGTAAGTTGTGTTTGCAGACACAACTTACGGCTTGGCCGATTCGTTCGAAAGAGCGATTATTGATTTACATTGTTACCCCTGGAACGCCCGTTCATCAACCCCAAGTTCACATGATTCAATACCTGTCTACACGTGTCCGCGTAGTGGTCTTATTACGTTCACATACACGGACATCCCAGTCACTAAAATCACTATATGCAAGGCGCTTGGCATAGGGTTCGCATTTGAGCTAACATTGACCTTTCCTTCCAAGAATGAAAGCAGGCACACAATGTTTAGGGCTCGCCCTACATGCCAATTTTCTCCTCAAAAATTACCCGTAAGCACCGGCCTGTAATTGCCGAACGGTAGGTTGGTCACTGCGTACCCCAGCATCTTCAGAGGTAGCATTCCTTTATCATTGGTTTAGGGGGCCCGCATTTGGTATGTACTGGGTCATCGCTATGCCAACAGTTGAACTGAAGCTCTCTGTCTGTCTCAGTCTAAAATTGGCTTTCGCAGAAGTGCTGCGGCCGATGCACTTGCATTGAGTCGCGCACTTCGAGCCCGTCGTCGGGGAACATCTCCGCCCACAGCGTGCTACAGGCAATGATAGTTAGCACTGTGTATGCGTGTACACGTGGCAAGAACACAAGTTGTGTTGTTCTTTCGCTGCCTTCGATAATTCCTTTTCAAAGCAGGCCATGACTTCGTGCTTTGGAGCAACCAGTGCTGAGCCGCTGTTTTCACGCTTCTTGTGTTGGAGCTTTGGTTGCAATTTGTGGTGTCACTGAGTGCCTAGCCTACACTTTACTGTCTTCCTTGCAGTACCCTTCGATCACGCTGACGGCTTGTCTACCCAGGCGCTTCGGATTTTAAGTGCCGGTTAACTTAGGGCCGCATCGGCATGTATGATAACTGCACGTACGCACGCCAGAGAAGGCATTTACACACGCTAGCACACACGCATGTGTACACAAATTTTCCAGTACACCCGCAGCTATACCTTTATTGCCTCGGATAAATCCCAACGCTAGACATCAGCTGTTTGGTTCCATAATAAGCCCACATGGCAATGCCCGCTCATTTAACTCCAACCCGTACCCGTACGGACCACTGCGGATTATTGCGATGACCTTTGCTACTCAGCTCAACTCTTGATCGCGTATCGTAAAAAAAGAAATGAAATAAAAATGGAGGGGGATTGGGGCTACGGTCGACATCGGCGACTCCACCAAAGGGGGAAATACGTGCACTACTCACATAAAAGTGTCTCAGGCTTGCATGGCAATTGACTTCTGTTGCTCATGAAGATCAAACCACATGTTGATCAAACCAATAGATCCATTGCTGATGAGGCTAGGTGACATGGTTGACCTCACGTGGATTGGATTGCACTTCCAATCACACGTAAGGAAGGCGTTACACCAGGAGTCATTCGGCGCCGCTTCAAGAATACTTTGGGACAATAGAAGCCTGCTCCAGACCTTTCCTGGCTGACTGAATTGTCCGAAAGCTTACGCACACATGTGCTTTAGACTATTGTAAGCGTGAGGTCAAACATGTCATCTAGCCTCATCAGCAATGGATCTATTGGTTTGATCAACGTGTGGTTTGATCTTCACGAGCAACGCCATGCAAGCCTGAGACACTTTTATGTGAGTAATGCACGTATTTCCCCCTTTAGGTGGAGTCGCCCATTTTCCCACTTCGTAAAACGCTTAATGTAACAACGAATTACGGAAGTAACCATATGACCGTTTATCACGTGTCCACCGAAGTAGCTGTAAACATGGAGCCACTCGTATTACCTTATCAATACACTAAGATAAGCGCATCTTTACAGTCGTCACACCACAAGTCGATCAAGGCACTCTTGAAATTTTTGCGTTCGAGTGGCCTATTAGAGACTTTAGTTCTCACGGACGTTCCCAGCCTCCTCTGTTTCTTTTTCGTGCGTTTGCTTTTTCTCTCCGCTATTCTTTCCGTCTTTCATTTCCCCTTACCCTTGATCCCCCAGTGCAGGGTAGCAAAGCAGAATCTCTCCGGTAAACCTCTCGGCCTTTCCCACCCCGTGTATCTCTCTCTCTCTCTCTCTCTCTCTCCAGATCGACAACTCCTTGATTGGTTTCCGTTCCCGTAATACCTGCGGCAATGAAAATATCCTCGCTTCTCTTTGCTGAAGATGGGTGATCACGAATGATGCGTGACGAGATTTCGAGCGGTCACCGAAACCAACGACTTAATTCCTATACGAGAGCAAGGAGGCTCCGCAGGAGCTAGCTCGGCTGAGACTCTTCCCGGACGCCGTCATGACCCGCGCTGGTCTCTCGTAAGCACGCGAACGGCTGCTTGAAAGCACACGAAGTGTGTAGGAGCAGCTTTCGCCCGCACCTTGCAGCATGCGAGAATCACATGTTCCGGCACTTCAGTATAGTTAGAAAGGCGTTCTGCCTCGCGATACAGTGAAAGAGAAATTAAGTAGCAAGAGAAAATACTGCCGACTGCACAGTAACTCCGGAACGCGAGGGTCGTAGCCTGAAGAGAGGAATGACAGAGACGTTAGCGAGGGATGATTTGCGTTTGCTACACAGCTCAAGGGACAGGCATACTATAAAGAGGGAGGAGCAGAAAGAGGAAAGTACGTAAAGCGCGCAAGTAGGGGTTCCTGAAGTGTTTTATGCTAATAGCATCTACAATACACAGGAGGAGGCAATGTTAGGCTAATACAATGAAAAGTGTGAATGAAGATAAAATGCGAAGAACCGCGTATAAAAGGGGAAAAAAAAGGGGAAAAAAAACACTTCATGCGTCATCAAATAAGTGATTGTATATATGGTTCCACAAAATATATTTTGAATACGAACATAATGTGATAAATAAAAATAGCAGTTATAATATCCAAAATAACCACAAAACGTCAAAATTATTGCTAATACCTGTCAGCCTTCACAACACGCCTACACATTAGACCCGACTATTTCTGTCCTAGTTATTGCTCGGACCTCGGAAGAAATCTAAAGCTTGTAAGCCTTGCTTTGCTGCGAGGGCTTCTACAAACAAAACACTAATATTGCACGAACATAAAGTCCTTTGCGCTGAATGAACTACTGAACCCTTTCTATAGAAGTCTTCCGTGTGAACAGTAAGCTTACTTACGCTCCAGACGCAATCCAATATTGAGTTTGTCACTCATGTATCTGCGCCCATCTCATTAAGGGCACATTGTACAGCCATTCGGGGCAAATATGTGCTACGTATCTGGCGTGTTGAGTGGCGTCTTTGCTCAGTACGCTTGACGGGACGGGAACCCGATAGAGACCGAACGCAATATGCGATCCAGCGAAGACGAAGGGCCGACGAGATGCACTTGACTAGCGTCGTCTTGAGACGATCGTCGATATGGAGCTCCGGAGATTACCCCTCCTTCTCAGGTGACCAAGCGGAGCGGCTGCTGAGTAAACAAGACCCAGAAACACATACTTCTTCGTGTCGAGTAGAGTCGGACTCGCAGAGTTCCATCTGCAATCCATTGCTGAGACGGGTTTCTTGTATATTGCAACCAATTACGCTGACAATCCGCTACTGCGAGTGCACACAAGAAGGTAGAAATGGTAAGTGCCGGCTCGATTTACCTCCGTATCGACATCAGAGAGCTCCCACTAAGTCACTGCGCTCGATGATCAAGGAAATGTATGTCAGCTCCCCGTGGTCTCTAAGCCCAAAATAATCATGTACACTCAACTGTTGTCCTAAACAAAAGCCTGTGCTTTTTTTTTCTCCCTCTCTCTCTCTTGCTGGGGTGTACCACAAACCTACATTAGAAGTATACTCAGCATCCCCTGCAACAACGCTTTTTCCTTTCCTCTGGCTTGAGAAGATTCCTTCATTTATGCCAACTGGCTATAGAGAACAGATTTTTTTTTTCTTTGCCATCGTTGCGAAAACCATTTACAAACCATTTTTGGGCCCGTGAACGAATTTGGCAACTTCAGTTTTCTTAGTGTGTTTTAGACAGGCCTGGAGAAAAACGTCGTACTACAACGCATTCAGAATCAAAGGGATTACTAGTTTCATTTGTGGTCACTTGTGAAAAAATATTCATACAGAATATAAATAGGGAGTCAAAACGAGGCACAAACTCAGTGAACAGAGAGATGAGGAAGAATGGAGTTCGCCAAATGCTATGTATACTCATCCTATTCCTACTTATAAGCCATATCTCAAAATTTAGAAATCGATCTCTTGCACTGCACTCATGTCGTTTTCTTGGATGCATTTTAATTCTCTCTATTTGCCCGCCCGTACTCCAAGCGACTCGCTTTGCCAAGTCCGTCAATACGGAGAAACATAAAGGCGAACCTTGCTACCATACCGAGATTGTTGTGGGACGTCAATGCTTTCAGAATAGGCTTGTGCTGACAATGAACAGAAATCCAGCAGCAGGTTTTGCATAAGTGGCAAGGTCTCGTACGACGAGTGTTTTGGACTGGCCACTCGGAATTATTGGCCGATAGCCATATCACGATCTCACCTTTGGTCACAGCCCGGAAAGATAGCGAAGGGCTTCACGTGTGTGCCACTGACTTCGGTGTTGCATAGCAACGAGTTAGCATCATGGCTGACTCAGGACAGTCGTACATGTTCAGTTTCCGCGTTATAAAATTTTCTACTAAGACCAATTGCCAAATGTGCATCCAGTATGAAACAATTAATCCTTCCTCTCTCCCCCGCCCTCCGTCCCTGAAAAAAAAAAACTAAAAACAAAACAAAAACATGAAACCCATATTTGTCGCAATACATTTTGCATCGTACGTTATATTTCCACCCCTGAGCCTAATGACCTTAAGTGGCTTGATCACTGCATCACTGCATATTCACTGCATAATCACTGCATCACGGCATAAGGAGCATCTGTATAAAAGGTGTTCTACTTCTTTCACAAATATGAGTCGAATTGACCACTTTTGCATGCAAGCCACAATCATTCAATGAGCTACTACAGCAGATACTCTTCTAAAACGGGGACGTGAGTTCTAATCTATTGTAGCACTGAAGTCTTTCCGCACTTTGTGCACAATCCCTCAATTATGCGGCCTACCGCTTGTGATTAACCACGACGTTTCGCAAGCTTTTCTCTGGTTACTTGAATGCTTGCAATCGGTGATACTAGTAACTTAAAAACATATAGCAACCCAGCGAGCGTAAGGTTCGCTTGAATACGACATGAGGGTTGCTCCATATATCGTAATATCATCGTCCAGCCGTGCACGAAGGGATTGTCTATGATAGTACTTGTTTCGAAGAGCAAATTGTATAGTAGCGCATCGATCTGTGCGGTGCATTATAACGGAAAACCCGGCAATGTTACTCAAACGTGACCACTAAGCTTTCTTTATTGCCGTGTCTCTCACCCAGAGAGTTTTACCTGGCAAATTGTCATTCTAAGTGATCTCATATCGTACGCTGCGCACTACTTAGCCCCAGAAACCGACACCTACAGTTCTTAGGAAGCCATTGATCGCTCCATGGACAAATTACGCGAGACGACGCTGCATAAGAAGAAGAAGGTAATGGCCAAGTTCCTGAAAAGATTTCATTATGAGAGGTGGCAACCGACAGATCCGAATAACACACTTAAGGAACAAGGGAGCGTTAGCGATGCGGTGCTCGAGTGCTCTGTGTCAGCACCCCGTTTCTTCGACGGCACGCTTCATCGTCGCCATGGTTCATTGAGCTCAGCACCACGATCGTTATCGGTGCGCACGTGAGTGGCAGCCTATCTGGACGTGTCGGCACTGCACAAGCAATTCCTTAGGAAAGCGAAGAAAACGGGCTCCTTATTGGTTGACTCACAACAACAACAACAACACGATGAAAGCTTCTCCTCTTGCCGTGACCGACATGGGCGCTCGCAGGGATAGGATGCAACGTATAAAGAAAACAAGGACAGGCTTGACCTGAGGGAGCTTTCGGCTCCCCCGGGCCACAGTTCCTCAGCACCAAATAAAGTTCTCGTCACCGTCATCGTCGCATAGAGGCCCGAGAACGACACAAATCCCACCAGGGCCAGAGAGAGCGGTGACAGTGGAAAGGCCTCGAAGTGGGCTGCACAGAGCTTCAATGTTTCTCGTGTGGCATTCGCGTAGCTACGTACTGCGATCCACAGATTACTTGCAGGCACTATATCCGTTCATATGAGGACGCCAGGCAAAGGTAACGCATATATATATATATATATATATATATATATATATATATATATATATATATATATATATATAACGTGAGCATGTGCAAGAGAATTCAGAACCAAAATTTAAAAATGAGTTAAAAACACAAAGTTTCTATATATACAAGTCTGAGTGGGTTACCTTTGTCAAGCGATTGTCGACGCTCTTTAAGACGGGTATTAAAACACCGGCCGGTCTTTCCTATGTAAACATTGCAGCAAGTTAATGACAACATGTACACTACATCTATTTTACATGTTACGAACTTGGTGTCTTCTTTTAAAGCACAGACACACTTTTTCTTGCTTATTTTGTCAAACGTTTTGTCCACCACTTAACAGATTCGTGGCACCTTGTCAGGAGCGCCGAAAACAACGTCAACGTCAAACCGGCTGGCAACGTTCTTTAGTCCGTGGGCTATGCGATGAACACAGGGCACGAAAGCGATGTGTTTTCGCTGTTAGTATTACATATAAACATGACCCAAATGACGAATCTTCTAGAATCTAACAAACAGAAGTCTAAATGACAAGTCGTTCCTTTGAGGAAGACAAGGCCCCTTCCCGAAACGTTGTCTCCATTTTAAAGGCTCGCTGCTTAAGTTTATTTTGTCAGCCCATTGTTGGTCCATTCAAGCTGGCTTTCTGTATAGCAGAAAATGTCTACTAACGTAATCGATTCACTGAATAATACGTACAGCTTAGCTCTATATCATTTTATAAATAAAATATTCGCGATTAAACTATGAGCAAATTAAACGTAACCGTAATCAGGCACCCTCCCAGCCCTACGATTAGAATAATAACACCCTCTCCGCTTTCGGGGATTGTGAAGCGTTCGACTGTTTCCATTTTTTTGTTTCTTCTTTTTTACCGACGGAAAAGACGTCTATCAAGCTCCCTCTTCTATCTGCATTTGCTAGACAGAGTTTTGCGTCTTTTTGCACCAGGTGCCACTCACTAAAGCCAAGCTAGATGCGAAGGCATGCAGCGTCATACGGTGACTCAATGGGCCTATTGCTACGCACAGCTTTGAGCTACGGACGAAATGCAAAGAAAGCCCAAAAATATCTCATGCATGGCTGACGACATACTGTAATAGTCTTGCACTAACTAGCCCAGAAGAAGCTTTCTTGAATTATGGAGTGTCATAAGCACTGAAGCAAAGGAAATGGGATCAATTCATGCATATCTTGCGCTACCTGTGTTGCTTTTATTGTGGCTTTTAAGGAGTACTGACATATTTTCTACTTTTCATTTTTTTGCACTGGACGAAGGTTCTGTACCTAGAAACCGTAGACAATACACTGGAAAACCTCGGAGCAGCCTAAATTGTTTTTTTTTTTTGGGGGGGGAGCCAGTTCCAGTTTAGTTTCCCAGGAGATGTATGTGGTGTGACGTCACGTCGCAGAAAGTTGTCACGTGGGAGCAGGGCATCGCAACGTTTTGGCTCTCGCTCCAGCCTCTGTGATCTGATATGCTACTGCTCATTGAGCGGCCCGATGTGGCAACATATCAGACCACCGAGCGAGCCGGAGCGAGGGCCAAAACGTCGTGACACCCTGCTTCCACGTGACCACCTTCTGTGACATGACGTCACAACAGATCTCCTGGCAAACGAAACTGGAACTGGCTCGCCGAAAAGCTATTTAGGCTGCTCTGAGGTTTGCCAATATTAAAGCGAAGCTTTCTATGTCTCACTGATTCGTCCGTGAGCGCCGAAAACGCACTGCAGGAAAACCAACTTACGCAATAGAACTATCTGCGCATCTGCGCACACAATAGAACAAACTGCGCACACAGTCATAGACCACTACAGTTTACATTCGCAGTTGTACCGATAAGAACAATGAGAACTGGAACGCCACGCTACCCAGACGAACTGTATACAAGATGTTCATTTTTAAGTTTTACGGAATTTTTAAAAATCGCCCGTGGCAGGTAGCATAATTCATATCATTGAGCTGTGTTATTCGATGAATTAAACGTTAGTAACACGAGAAATCGAAACACATATTCAACTAATTAACAAAAATTCACTAATTAACTTCTTAGTTAATTACTTTACGACACATTGCAATTTACGAATTGTAGCCGGTGAGCTTGTCAGGCGTATCCACTTGGAAATAATTTCGAGAATGACACCAGTCTGGAGACATGCGCCATCAAACTCGCCGTAAAAATGCACTGTTGCTCCATTAACTTTTTTAAGGCAGATCCCGTGTATCGGCAACGGCATGCAGTCCGTGAAAGTGTGACTGTGTGCGTGTAATCAACGGCTACATGATCTAAAAAAAAGACTATGCAACTTAACGAAATGTGTCTTCATTCAACTTCACCGTTCAAAAAATACAATCCTAAACAAGCCATCAAATCACATATGCAACGCATAAGGTCGCTCAGCATTTCTTGGGTTCGTTGCGTGGTCGTTGGCTTCGGACTTTGATTCAGTTTGCATGGGCGAAAGCTTCGCATGCAACCATCTTTCTTTAAAAAAGGGGCCTTTTTTTTTGTCTACGGTTTCCAGGTTCAGGACCTTCGTTGAGTGGAAAACGATGAAAAGTAGACAGTGTAATGTCAATACTCCTTTAATGTTGCCGCGCAGCGCGCATTGTGAGTGCTTTCGTATAAGCTGAATGGCCGCAGGCTTATTAATGAAAATCGCACGCACAAGACTGGCTGACTGAGCGTGGGGGGCGCTTTCTCGCAGATGCTGCTGTGGCTGGTGACGGTGGTGGCGCTTCTCGCGACCGGGCAAGCTACGAACTCCTCCACCGGTGAGCACACAGTAGGAAACACGAATGATCGCGTGTCACGATGGGCTAGGGAAGCTTCAGTGGTCTGCAGTCTCCGCTTTATGGACTACGGCTACCGCTGACACCAAAGGCATCGCAGCGTGTGTACGCTCAGTGTCATCCTGTCAACTTGTCCTTATTTATTACTGAACGGCAAGCTAGCGTGTATACCCCATCGCACAAGCGTTCGGAGTGCGCATAACTACGATAAAGCTCAAATACTTTGTCGCCTGAGCGCTCATATCCCGAATGAGAGCTAAGTGCTTAAGCATGAATGGCTTTAGGGAAGAAGAAAAAGTACGGAGGCTAAAGAGCGCTTTACTAAACTGCTCAGCTCAACTGATCAACTGATAAGCTATTTGGTGCCATTCTTACACGCCAACAGCTCTATGAAGTCGTCCTCTGAAAATGGACGTCACCCATAAGTCCGACAGTCCTACATATAGTAGTACTCTCTCAGCAGTCATGTGATGGCGTCGGCAAACGCGGTGCACGTTCCGGCATGTGTAAATGGCTGCGTAAGACGCTGTGGCCGCTCCCCCTTACTAGAGAGTACTGCACGTTTCTAACGCGTTTGTGCTAGCGTCCCCTTAAGCGGGAGATCCGATGATTCCCTCCGGAGCTTCGCCCACTCATCATCATTCACCCCGTGGATATGCTGTAATTTTTTTTCTCATTTTTCTCAGACTGGTTACACACTAGTACTACGACGACGGGGACGAACGGGTGCCGCTATAAGGAGCTTCGCCCCTAAAAGCGATCGCGTTCCGCAACAGCATAATCAACCCCCCAATGTCGCCACTAGCGTTGCGTATAGGGATGGAAACTATACCACAACGGTAAATACTGCTCTCGAAGCTGCAGCTGTACCCTCCGAGTGCATGTAAGCCAACCCATGCTGCCTCCGCATTCGGCGTATGTCTGCTCCTCCCACCACTTACATTCATCTCACTAGTAGCGCGCAGTGGTCCCTGTTGTGCCAAGTGCACTGTGTTTCCCTGTGCGCTAAACAGCAGGAGCAGCAGGAGCAGCAGCACCGAGGGAGACCGACTGCCGCAGCCCGGACGGCAAGGAAGGCTTCTGCACCTTGGCGTCGCAATGCAGGCAACTGGCGCTACTTTCGTCCAGCGAGCAGCGGCGGTACGTGTGCGGCTATCGAGGACCGCTGGCCAAGCTCTGCTGCGTCCCCGAACCGGCGTCAGGAGGCGAGGGCGACAACTCGACCGGCGTCGCCTCCCGCGGCGCTGGTGCAGACGGTGCGGCCATCGCCCCCGCCCCACCACCTGAACCCCTCCCTGAAGGCTACCCCAACGCTACTGCCATCTGGTGAGTATCGTATTACAAATACGTGCGAATTGTTTGCGAAATGGTACACGATAATACTGCCAGCAGGACCTTTATTTCGTTCGTTTGTTTCTTGGAACAGGTCTCATAAGACGGGCGTTGCTCTGGGGGATGAGACGCTTTTGCGAACGTCGCACCCTCTTAACAGCGGGTGTTTACAAATATGTGTTTTGCATGATGCAGTTCTATAAACGGAAGTGCGAGCAGACAAATTTTTACACCAGCAGATTACATTAAGATTTGCAGAAATAGAAAAGATATGTAGAAAAAATGCCGTGCTCAACACTGGCAAAACATAAAATGTTAGGCGACAAACCAGTTGATACTTCACTTTTATTGTTCTGCACCTAATTTTATTAAATGCGAAACATTTATTGGTGAACACGGCACATGCCGAAGCGGCAGAGGAAGCGGCCATAGCACTGGCCCTCACACAAACCAAGGCTACATACGTGATCTGCGATTCGCAAATGGCAATTCGCAATTTTGCAAATGGGCGCATATCGCAAGAGGCGTATCACATACTCCAGCGACATCCCATACACCAGGGAGAGGCCGACGTCGATAACCGAAGGCACTTGCTGTGGATCCCGGCACACACTAGACTGAGCACCCCCAACGAAGCGGCTCACCGCGTTGCTCGAGGCCTCACTCACCGAGCATCATCGGAGGAAGAGCCCCCGCTGGGTATTGCAAACGTCTGGGCGTGGGAATATCGTTTGACCAGGTTCCA
The DNA here is from genome assembly GCF_013339745.2 of Dermacentor silvarum. Taxonomy (NCBI): domain Eukaryota; kingdom Metazoa; phylum Arthropoda; class Arachnida; order Ixodida; family Ixodidae; genus Dermacentor; species Dermacentor silvarum. Next base: position 133,565,848 of record NC_051159.1, on the reverse strand, counting down.
CGACATCACGACACACTACCAGTTACAGAGACGCGTATACCCATTCCCTCACGTTACGTTAGACAGGACGCAAGCAGTACACTACAGGCAATTACAAACTGATTCTTACAGAAACCCCAGACTAATTCACGCCATGTATCCACACATGTACACTACAAACAGATGCACATCGTGCGGCGAGGTTGCCACACTTAATCACATGTTATGGGAATGTCAGGACATAACAAACAATTCGGGCAGTGCCGACACCTCCGTCTCTTCCACCGCCAGCCTCCGCTCGCACTAGAAGACCGCACTGCTCAGCTCGAACCTGACAGTACAACTCTGGGCCGTCCAGCGAGCCGAGGAAGCCGCTTCGAGACAAGGTCTCGGAACCGCGTCCGCGGCGGGTGCCCAGACCCACTAAAAGGACGCCGGACTCGAATATGATTGATTTGATAATAAAGTTTACGTTCTTCTTCTTGGCGAACATTTGCCACTATGACAGTATCTATCTATCTATCTATCTATCTATCTATCTATCTATCTATCTATCTATCTATCTATCTATCTATCTATCTATCTATCTATCTATCTATCTATCTATCTATCTATCTATCTATCTATCTATCTATCTATCTATCTATCTATCTATCTATCTATCTATCTATCTATCTATCTATCTATCTATCTAGCCACCTACGTCTTGGTGCTCTCATGGTCGTTTGTTAACTTGGTAGGTACCAAAATTGGCATAGTATGACAAGAGTGTATGACGAACATAAGTGATATGTCATGACATGAATATCATGACATGTGTGTCGTGTAGGTCATGAAACAGCCGCCTTCGTCTTGGTGCTCTTATGGTCGTTTCGTTAACTTGGTTTGTAACTGGAATGGGTTCGGACATGGGTACTAAATAAAGGGAACACTAAAGGATAATGGTAGAAGTCATAGTCATCAGCATGACTCAGCAAAAATGACAATGACGCAGTGAAAAGAGATTAACACTCAAAAGCCACTGAAATGGATTCGAACATAAATGATAGGTCATGGCATGCGTGTCATGTAGGTCATGAAAGAGGCGCCTACGTCTTTGTGCTCTCATGGTCGTTTCGTTAACTTGGTCGGCTCCCCGCACTCTGCTTCGCATAACATCGATTCCCACAGGGCGTGGGATCTGCGGGCTTTTTTTAAAGACAAGGTTACTTGCTTATACGACTGTAAAGTTTTACCTGTAAACATACACCAAAGAAGATGAGCGGAATTCTAACTTCCGGGAGGGGAGCACAAGGGTCATAGCTATCCTTATTCAATTGCCCGTCCTTTAGAAGTGGGTTCAAAAATATGCCCTAAGCAGACTATGCGTTTCAAATGTTTTTCGGGAAAAACATATATTCGTAATAGCATATTTGTATAAGCACATGTCTCGAGTGCAGTAAATTGATCTAGTTTGTATTTCTTTCGGTATTGCCTTCGAACAACAAACGGGGACTAAGAGTAGATGCGCGACTTCTTCAACACTGCTATCGTTGGAAATGTATTCTAGGTCCATGGGAACATGAATTCATTTCCGGCTGCATGGTGCAGGGGCCCGTGATGGTACATGCGTAAATGAAAGACGGTATAGTTTGGAGTCCTCGCATACATTTTCTTGGCCAACACCTGTATTGCGCATGAGACAGTCATGCAAGAATTGGTTCATCTCTTCCTACTCGTTTTGTTGAATGCTTGCCCCTTCGCTGATACGCTCTAGTACATGTGCAGCGCTGTCATGAAGAAGCGATTGGGTGAAGCTGCTATAATTCAACCAAATATCCGCACATGAGCTTTACGCGTGTAGCGTGCTGTGTCGGTATAGATCGATGTGGCCGCACATATCCGCGGCATTAGAAGACGACGAAAAATCACGGTGCGCGGTCCGTGGCGTGCACGTGAGCACGGTGCGTCCGGCAGAACGCTTTCGGCTATATACCGAACGCGTTGACCCCATTTACCGGTGTATCCTCCTTACAAGTGCACAAGTGTGCCGTTCTATACGTACACGTCAGTCAACCGCCGTTTGCTTTAACTGCCTCGGTTCGAAGACTAAGAGCCATATAGTCACGCCTGCGTCTCATTACGGAATAAGTAAACCAAGTAACGTTAACTGATTGTGACGCCTGCGTGTTCATCTGTGGCGTTTCACCTGCAGGATGCGGGCTCTCCAGCGTGAGCGACTCCCGCGTCGTAGGAGGACGGGTGGCTGACGTCGGTGCATGGCCATGGATGGTACGTGAACAGCAAGCTGACTTACTTAGCTGATTGATTGATTGATTGATCGATTGTAATAGAAATGACAGCGCAGTAAGGACAAGGGACAAGTCGTGACAGTACAAGCGCTAACTTTCAACAAAGGTTTCAATGCAGATCCTGAGCATATATATATACCCATCTGAATCTGCAGAGAGGAAGAAGAAAAACTGCCACGTGTCGTCTAGGTCGTCTAAGAAGATACAAAGATAAGGTAGCAGTGATTCCCTACCCGCATAAGTTTCTCACAATCTTTAGAAGGTAGGCAACGTTCCGGCGTCAAAGTGTTTTTCATGGCGCCAAATTAGCTTTTGAGTTTGTGCAAGTCGAGCTGTCCCACGAGAATGCGAAAACCAGACTGCAATATCAAGCACAAAGATCCCTACGTCCCTTGCAAAAAGGGCGTTGTTTACAAAATTCCACACTCTTGTGGAAAACACTACATTGGTCAGACGGGCAGGTGCTTGAATGTTCGTGTGCAAGAGCACAACAATAAAGTCAGCAACATTGCCACAGGCGGCCAACTGGCTGCCCAATGTAAAAAAAGGGACGCGCAGCCACCTTACCATCCTCTTTTCGATCAGACTGTTGTCGTGTATCGCCACGGGAACAGCTTGACCAGATAAATTGTAGAAGTTCCCGGAAATGGCACATGCAGGAGATGATTGAGTCAGTTGCCCGTCAGTGGCTTTATCAAAGAAAGAGCTCGCATTCTTGACATAAACGACACGTGCCAGCTTTCCTTCTTCATCTCTGCAGATTCAGATAGGTATATATATATATATATATATATATATATATATATATATATATATGCGCTCAGGATCTTCATTAAAACCTTTGTTGAAAGTTAGCGCTTGTCCTGTCTCGACTTGTCCCTCGTCTACACTGTTAGTTGTATTACGATAAATAATCAACACGTCCAAACATATTGCCTTTTGATTAATTGATTGATTCATTCATTCATTCATTATTTTTATTATGAATGTGCGTGTTTTGCTCGTAATACACTGGTATTGTTTAATGACTGTTCAGGAATTGGAAGGTGCGCTACATCAGAGCCGCATTACCAATGAAATCGAAGCTATACCCGTTTGCCCACATAACATGCACACCTATTCCAGAGACACAGCTGCATATGAAGTCCACAGAAGCAAAGAAGAAAAAATATACAGCTAACCATAAGAAGCATATTTGCACTCGCGTTAATAGAGAGGTACTTGCCCACTGTGCATTAAAAGCACAATCATAGGCGCGCGCGCTGATTTTCGTAGGACACAGCGTGGACAGCAAGGGCATACACCCCATGCGCTGTGCGCACGGAACGCACAGCTTTGGTATAACACTTCCTTTGCAGGCGGCCATCTACTTGAAGACCGAAGCCCAAGCAAAGGTCGGCTGCGGAGGTGCGCTACTCACAGATCGTCACGTGCTCACCGCAGCCCACTGCGTCAGCGTTGGCGCGCGTGCAAGACAGTAAGTGCGCTTGTTTGAGGTTTCTTTGTTTATTTTGTTTATTTTTTTTCTTTTTGATGGACAGTTAACGGTTCACGGGTTTCGGAGGCGAATGAGCGCCGGAAATTATATTTCTAAATGTGCAACACGCCTAGCTGTAAACACTTATTCTAATCTGAGATGAATTAATAATTTCAAAAAGCCTAAAGCTGAAAATGGAGAGTACCGAATAAAAATGAACGGATTGCGGCAAGATTGAAGAATTTAAGTTCCTGCTCAGCCAACAATATTTCAGCTTGAAGGATAGCACTGTTTATTATATGGCCAAAATGTTGCTTTTCATTAAAGTACAACCTGCGAGTACTGCAAGTCTTCGACGAACAGAAAGATCGGTATTCTCGACGGAAAGTACATTCGCACACTTGCAAAACAAAGCTAAAATGGCCTCGATGCAAGTGTGAATGTGAGATTACGGGCGCCGTAGCCGGTGAAAAGATGATATCCGATCACGCTGATCCTTTGTGTTTTTATTTTTTTTTTTATTTGTTTAATATATATATATATATATATATATATATATATATATACCACACGCGGCTTAGTGAGCATCTAGGCTGCTTGTTCACATGGTGCTACGTTATTTAGAATACTCGGGGGACAAAGCAGCAACCGTGGCCACCCGGTTGCATCCCTCCATCGACACGGAGACCTCCGGAGTATCCCGGGAATTGTGAATTGCGAAACGGTTGAACTGTTGGAAATGTGTCATGGACGTGATCGCGCCGGTACTTAGAGGGCAACGGAGCCGTCGTGCGCTTCGCCTAACATCAAAAGTGTTGCTATCTCCACCACATTTGTAGGATAGAAAAAATAGTCACGAAGTGTTTGTTTATCTATCTATCTATCTATCTATCTATCTATCTATCTATCTATCTATCTATCTATCTATCTATCTATCTATCTATCTATCTATCTATCTATCTATCTATCTATCTATCTATCTATCTATCTATCTATCTATCTATCTATGCACCTATCTATCTATCTGTCTATCTATCTATCTATCTTTATTTATTTGTTTATTTATTTATTTGTTTATTACCTGGGAGTAGTAATTCATGTACTCCGCAGAAACACGCTTCCGATTAGCAGGTCACATTCCGAGAACAATCCTTCGCTGCCACGATAAAGTTTCCAATCGAATTTTCTGCAAACACCCTTGAGAATTAGTCCCGTCCCATTGACCTCGTAACGTCCCGTTTTCAAAGCCGCTTTGACTTCATCCGCGCCTCCGCCGAGAGAATGCGCCATCATGTCAGCTTCCTCAGCTGCCCGCCGGTTGAAGTATGCCAGAATCGATAGTTTCAAAAGGAACAAACAAATCGCAAAGTACTGCAAAAGGGTTGTTAGTCCAGCTTGTCGGTGTGATGACATAATAAGGCAAAACAGCGCCCGTGTCGTTCGTTTCCTTAGTTTTTTGTCCCGTTCTTGTGCTGGCTGCAGTACTGAATCGCAAAGGCCACCCGAAGGAACATGTTATGCCAAGTTCAAGCTGTTATCTATGCAAATGGCTACCCACATTTGTGACGACAGGTTTTCTTCAATGGTCTTTCTGGAGGAAAGCAGAAGAAAACATTGACCTAAAAATCATTCCTGCAGAGCAGAATAATTTGCAGCGATAGCTGTTATTACCTTTTCCACCCCTCTAAATGTTAGCCGCTTGTCGTAAAGCAATTAGCAAAAGCATTGAAGTGTAGACCATTAGAGTTATCATTATCTAAGTCAATGTACATCACATTTACTGGCTGTTGTAAAGTGTCTTTTCTTTTTTCAATACTTTCTTCCATCCACAGTTATATGCCTCTGTAAGATGAGAAATGAAGCTGCGGGGTATTCAATGCATTGAAGACAACGACTGTCTTTACTGTAGCACGTAAAGGGTCCAAGCATAATCCTTGAAGAAGGTTATAGCTTGCACAAAGGTACTCGTATTACTCAAAGCTTACTCCTGGCACTCTTACCTGATTACTAGTAAATGGCGTTTGCAAAGCACCTGATGAAACAAAATTAAGTTCAGTTTGTTGCAAAACGTAAAACTTACATGCTGATGGAGCCAGTCTTGTAGAAAGCTGGACTAGTTAGAATGGAATCGATGTGAACCTGTACCACAGCTTCGACAATGCATTACTTCATTATAGTATATGCTAAGAAAAAAGCCGGCAGATCCCACTGCCTGTGGGATTCGTTGTTATGCGAAGTAGTGTGCGGGGAGCCTACCAAGCTAACGAAACGACTATGAGAGCACCAAGACGTATGCGGCTGTTTCATGACCTACATGACACGCATGTCATGGCATTCATGTCATGACCTATCATTTATGTTCGTGATACACTCTTGTCATACTATGGCAATTTTGGTACTTACCAAACGCCAAGACGTAGGCGGCTGTTTCATGACCTTCATGACACACATGTCATGATATTCATGTCATGCCCTATCATTTATGTTCTTCATACACTTTTGTCATATGCCAATTTTGGGACCTAACAAGTTAACAAAACGACCATGAGAGCACCAAGACGTAGCGGCTGTTTCATGACCTACATGACACACATATCATTATATTCATGTCATGACCTATCATTTATGTTCGTCATACACTCTCGTCATACTACGCCACTTTTGGTACCTACCAAGTAAACGTAACGACCATGAGAGTACGACGACGTAGGTGGCTGTTTTATGGCCTACATGACACGCATGTCACGAGATTCATGTCATGACCTATCATTTATGTTCGTCATACACTACCGAGCAGTGAGGGGTCTACTGAGCAGTATAAAAGTGTGCAGTGTCGGCGCAGAGCATTCCGACGTTCGGCGACAAATATGGCGAGGACTAAGAAGCAACTGTCTCCGGAAGAAGAAGCGGCGTGGCAAGAAAGATGACGGGAAGCTGCTCGAGCATGAAACAGGGAGCTGGTGGCTTCAACTACCACTACCCCATACTGTAAAGCTAGAGACAAGTTAAAGCTAAGTAAATGCCAAGTTAAAAGCTAAGAAAAGAGTCAAGTTCAAGCTAAGTAAAAGCCAAGTTGAAGTCACCAGCTCTGCTGTTTCATCAGTCTTCGCGACGTTAAGTCAGTGAAGCTGCGGTGTTTTTTTTTTTTTTTTTCATTACACTGCATGGGCGATGGCTCGTTGGTTACAATGGCTTTTGAAAAGTACTGCTAACAGTCATTCAAATTCAACCTTCAGGTGCAATAGTCGTCCGTTTATACGAATAATTCTTCAAATATTTGTTACAAAACGAACGAGTTGCAAACATGATTACAAAAGAGATGTGAGTGACTAATATTTAAAAAATATATCGTACACAGATGCTTCTAATTGTCAGTCACCAATTTTCAGCGTTTTGCTTCAGCAATCTATAAAAAAAGTATATTCTAATTCGTTCAGAGATTGATTGATCTTCTGCTCGTGTGTAATTTTGTATGCGTTCTAGAAGCAGTGTCCGTGTCGCCGAAGACAAAACATTGTTTAACATGTTGTGATGACAAGTCTTGCAAAGCAACATTAACGAGGATTAGTAAAGGAGAATATCATGAATAACTAAGATAACCCCAAGAAGTCTAACATTTTCTTTGTTCTGTCTTTCAGCCATAATGCTTGTACATACAGGATAGTTTCTGTGATATGCACGATACATGTGAAAGGTAGAAAACGAGATTCTCTGAATTTTGTCGACCTTAATACAAGTACGCTGTCGCGTCTGTGACGCACGTTAATGCACAAAAATATGCGATCTACAAAGCGAAACTAGTACGACCTTATTTCCGTTTGTACATGAAATACAGCCCATGAGAAAGGGCATTTTCGTTTCAGACTATCCGTCACTGTCGAAATAAAGGATTCGCCAGGAAGTGCTTAGCATATGACAAGAAATATTCAATGTTCCCGACTCCACTCAATGTATGCCGCGAAGGGGCTGATCTGTCAGTCCTTTCATCTCTCCTCACACCGTATTTCTACACGTATAACCCTCTTCAAGGCACAAAACCACAACTGTCGCTATCAGCTCAGAAAGGAACATATCCGAAGGCAACAGAAAAAAAATGTTCACGTTTTCATATTTGAAAACAGCTCTGTTCATTTCTCGATGGCAACGAATTCGCACAGACATTTATTTCTTGGGATTTAAGTCATTTCCTCAGCTTTATAGCTGTCGTGCAAGCTGATGTAGCATCAGCACTGCACAGAATACCTTCCTGTATTCCACCGAAATACTCATAAGCCCCGTACCATAATGAGATATGATCATATGGGTTTATATGGAGCAATACGAATTTCCCATTTAATCATACATGATTGTTGATTCAGGTCGTAGAGGACATACGTTTTTTTTTTTCCACTATGGGAGCCTATTAGTTAAGAATTTTCAGTTGTTCCCGATGAGGGAAAAAGAAACAAGGATACGCAGGTAGGTTAACCAGATGCACTTTCGGTCTGCTACCCTGCAATGGGCGAAGGGGATATAGGGATGAAAAGAAAGAAAGAAGAAAAGTGAGAGAGCACTAGTCGCGCGCACACTTCAAGGAGCACACCATTTTTATAAACGGTTGCAGAGACCTGTCTACTTCAACCACTGTAACAACGCCCTCATTGCTGGTGTTGGGCTGCTGAGCACGAGGTCGCGGGATCAAATCCCGGCCACGGCGGCTGCATTTCGATGGGGGCGAAATGCGAAAACACCCGTGTACTCAGATTTAGGTGCACGTTAAAGAACCCCAGGTGGTCCAAATTTCCGGAATCCCCCACTACGGCGTGCCTCATAATCAGATCGTGGTTCTGGCACGTAAAACCCCATAATTTTTTTAAAGCCCTCATTGCTCTCTGCGCCAGCGACGAGCACGGCCATGGTCCAGTGAAATTGGCTTCTGAAAACGGTCTGGAGCCCACAGTGCTTAGGAGCTAAAAAGAACATTGACGAAGTGTCACTCAGTCCGGCTTTCAGATTTATGTCACCAGCTTGTGATGTTAAATCATGTTTTCTGTCCCCTATACCCGTGCAAACGTTTTACACATCTCAGTGAAATGTAGAATTGGTCGCACGTTGTTCTGTAGCTATTCTGCGAGCTACAGACGAAGCACTTTCAATCTCCGCGGTACGATCTCGAACCTTTCGAGCTGCGTTACAAGGTCAGAACTAAGTGCCTGCTCGGAAGTTCTGCAGGAGGTTTCAAAATAATAATAAACCTTATGTCTGCATGAAATACAAATAATAAATAGCACAGTCCAAGTTAAAGAGGCTTCTCGGTGTCTAGAGGCCAGAAGGCAGTCAGAAACGTTAATAACACAATTCTACGTCACATAGAAATGGTATATTGCGACAAAATTTGAAAGCACGCCAATACAAAAAATTCAAATTTAACAAAGCAATGAAGTGATGAATTAGAACGCAGAAATTGAATAATAGTTCGAAATGGCACAGCAAATATTGAGGTCTTTCCTCATAAATATGATTTCGGTGAGTGTTTTGATTTAACTGATCTAACTGGCAGAGAAATGAAAATGTGACCAACATGAAATCTTCTCGGAAAATGACGAAAGCGGGTAAAATATCTATAGGTGTAAAATAAGGGGTTATGTCTTAAATGACGCACCTGAATATGACGGACAGGGAAATCACTATACCAGAAACGTCTCCATATAACAGCGTGAAGGAATAGGGCATTAAAAGAAGGCAATGGAAGTAGGCAAAATAATTCTGGCTTGCTGACATGCTAAGATTACAAGTGACATTCTAATCGAAACTCGGTAGTCTCAAGGGCTCTACTTTTCCCACCATCCCCTTCCGAAAACCGAACTCGTAGGCACTGTATCTCATTGTTCTTCAACATGCCGGGTGTCCTAGCTAACACAGAGCAAAATTTAAAACGAAAACCCAAGCATACTGTACGGATAAAGCCAACTGTATGCTGTTACCAGTCTTGTGAGGAAGCAGCCAGTATATGTTTTTACGATTAATTACGTAATTAGTCGCGCATAACTATGTTTTTCATAATTAACCTTACGGCGGGAATGTCAATACCAAGTTTTAAAGAACATTTGAAGATATGCCTTTCAACTGTGCTTTTAATTTTTACCTTTTAAGTGTTTTGAGGTAACTAACGAATGTGCACTTCATTTGCACCCCTCCTCCCCCACTGTGCGCACGCCTATGACAACAACAGACTATACAAGAGTGAGACTACGAAGAAATGGTGACCTGACAAAATAAAATGGGTAGGATACATTTGAGTGCGCCTTACAAATTATTTGAGTGCGCTACCGTGAAGCCGAATTCCATGCCAATGTTTGTGATACAACCGTCATCTCCCCTTGCGAAACTTTCGTGCCAGTTTTACACGCGAAAACGCTGTACATGGGTGACTGCGAGTATCAATTTCGCATTCAGCAATCGATCCAACAGCCACAAGTTTTGTTATTTAATGAGAGGGTGAAGCGCAGCTGATCTGCTCAAGGGCAGAACTCGGCGAAGATTAGATTTTTTTTTTTACCTAAACTTTCTTTGGAACGACATCATCGATGTAAAAGCCGTCATTTCCCACTGTCCTAAAGGAAACCTTCTAGTCTTTTCTTTCTTCTTTCTTTCTTTCTTTCTTTCTTTCTTTCTTTCTTTCTTTCTTTCTTTCTTTCTTTTCTTCTTTTCTCTCTTCTTTTTCTTTTTTGTCGTGTACATGCATGTGTTTGTACATGCGTGTGTGTCAGGCAAAAAAATTTCATGCACTCCGTTTGCCACAGGCGAGAGTAAGTGCCGGCTTTTTTATATATGTGCGTTCCTTAACTCTGACTTCTTTTACGAGGTCAGACGTATATTTCGCCCTCCGCTAGCATCTCCTCTGACTCGGCCCAGCTTTCCACTCACTTGATTGCATTATGATCCATCTAGTCGGGCACATTTTAAGATATCCGGTCGTCCGAACCATCTCCAACATTTGTTAGATTACCTTCGCTTAGAAGAGTGCCATTTCTGCCAAAGATGAGATGCTCAAGGCTTGAGGAAAAGTATAGTAAAGCGATACATATCACCAGTTTTAGAGTTTATATAAATGTTTTCCTTGCTCATGTCCTATAAACGATAATATTGAAAAACCTTCTTACGCAATGAAAGCATTGGACAGTGCCCCTTAGTGTGCCTATGTGGCGCCTACACGGACTCTTTGATAGTCCCCACACCGACAGTTTTAATTAATCAATAGACTCCCGTTAGTTCAACATTTGCGGAACCGCGAAATTTGATAAAATAAACCGAAAGGTCGAATTAACAAACGGCGGCAAAGTGAACTAATTCCAATCTCTTTTATTGCTTAAAGTACGACATACTGTTTTAACACAGTATTATAATAACTTTACGTGTCATCGTTTGTCAGCGGCCCACAGACGTCAACACTGTCGTCGGCTCTGACAAAATCCTCAAAAGAGACATCGCCCAGCGCACGGCGAAAGTCTTCATCATCACTGCAGGATATGTTGCTGCCGTCACCATTTAATCGCCTAGGGAAGCAGTATAGAGTCGTCTGCCGAGTTTTCTCTCTTTTCAAGCTTTCACTGACCACTGAGGGCATGATGGGGCGCTGGTGGGGTTCGAATTAACCGAAGGGCATGCTTTCGTGTGTTCGAACTTAACGAGTTTTTCTTCCACAGCAATGTATGCTTTCTCGCCTGGACATTCCAGTGCGTTCAATTTGAGCGATAAGTCGAATTAACAATGGTCGCCTTAACGGGAGTCGACTGTATTGTTCATTCTTCCTTTTTTTTTAATTTTCGCTCCCATATTCCCTTTCCTAAGTCCAGGGTAGCCAACCGGAAATATTGTCTAATTAATCTCCTCGTCTTTTCTTTGCTTATACACTCTCTATCTTACCATGTTTTGCAGACTACACAAAGGTGCTAGGAAGCAATGTCTCATAACTCGGGCATCAATATGAATGAAGTCATTGATTGAATGGATTTACCGTCCTAAAGCGAAAGCGACACACGGGTTGTGAGACGCCGTAGTGGGGTGCTTTGGATTCATTTTTACCACTCCAAGCTCGTTAACGTGTTCCCAAAGCACAATACACAGCCTTTTTTTTTCTTTTTCTTCATTCTGCTTTCATCGAAACGTAGCTGCCGTGGATGGGGCCATTATCGGTGCTGAACTTTAAAAAGCACGTGCTGATGGGATTGATGTAAGCCGAGGCAAGGCTGTGCCGTGAGCAACTGACGCAGACCCGAAAGCTGCGTGCCTCTGGTGTCGCTCGTTGCCAGGGAACCGATCTGTGAAGAACATGATCCGTACTATGGATATTTCGGCGCTCTTGATTTTTTTACCGTGTTTTCTCATTTGCATCAATCGGACGGGACGACATGGCGGCAATGTGTCTGTTTCTTAGTGCTTGGACGGGTGACACGTAAGTAGTAAGTTCAGTACGCGATCGAGTGGCCAGATGGTATTCACTGTCTAGCGGATAATGACGGCGTGTGTTAGAACCAGACTGCCACAAGAATGCAGTGTCAGGGAGGTAGTCATAAATCACAGCTTTCTTGAAGTGCATTGATTGAAGCAACCTACTCACAGCCTCTTTTAACCCCGCAATCCCAAACACCCTTCTTACGCCAAAGAAAATTAAAACACCTTGTTCATCCTTGTTTCTAGCCACGAAGCCACGAATATCCACGAATAAATGAAATGGTATAGTAAACTGCTAGTTAGCATAGGATATGCTGAGACAACCCCGACTGAACACGCTACTAAAAGCTTTTCGCGGTACCAGGGTATCAAAAATTATACGTCGGGTGCTGTTGGGTGAATGAGTGTCGACACGTGCAGGCTTCCCGCCCGGGTGCTGACCGTGAGGCTGGGCGACCACGACCTGAACTCGAGCGACGACCACACGACGCCCGTCGACGTCGAGGTGGCCGACGTGGTCCGCCACCCACGCTACGACCGGCGCACGTACGCCAACGACATCGCGCTGCTCGTGCTGCGCAAGCCGGTCACGTGGGGCCGGTACGTGATGCCCGTGTGCCTCCCTTTCGGCCCCCTGGCCACGAACACCCTGGACGGCCACAACGCCTTCATCGTTGGCTGGGGTGCCACGCAATTCAGTGAGTATACCACGAGAAACACCGATTGGTCGCCTCGGCTGTCCATCCTCAGAATGATCCATAAAATCGATCAACATCAATCGCACATTCGCGCCATTGGATGACAGCCATTGTCTAGACACAGGATGCAGGATTACCCACCTTGCCTTTTATTGGCTCTCGAGGATTATGTAAGACGCTACTGTATTTGTATTTTGTATTTGTTTACAGTTAAAAAGACTGCGTCACTCTCATGTTTCTATACGCTATAGGCCCATTTGCCAGCCGGACGCTCCTCCGGTGAGCCTCTTCGACTTTGATAACCAATTACACGCAACGCAAAGGGATAGACATCTAAATTAGCAAGTGTGCTAGACTTGCCCTGGAGTCCTTAAGTTAACACTCAACCATAAAACTGAAGCAAACCGGCCACTTTAACTCACTAAGAGACAACATAGACATGCATATTCAGTTGTAAATACAAATACTTCAAATACTTCAAATGCTTCATGGTTGACGAAAACTGACCAGACTGGGAAAGGAAACCGCTAACTCACCCCCGATTCCCCCGACATTAGCACCACGGGATTATTTGCCAAGGATAAATGTAGACTCCATTCCAAAAAGTATGCACCCAGAAAAGAATAAAAAACGCTGGTCAAAAAGAATAAATATGATGCAGCATGCAGAGAGACGATAAAAGCGCGTACTATACAGATTGCAGTCATAACGCCGAAAGCAACAAAGCAGTGGTAGAGGAGCATGACTCAACGCTTGTGGAAAGTTGCTTGAGAGTCCCAACTTCTCAAGACGCGGAATTGCTGGCGATAATACTCGCCATAACGAAAATGACCCATATGTCCGACTCGAATATGATCCGAACAGGCAGCCAAGGCGCTTGCAGAGACATTCAAAATGATGACCCGCCATTACACGTACGCACAAAGCTCCACATGTGCGTGTAGGCTCAAGCCCTTCGACACGTGCGTATACAGTGTGTTCCAGGCCATCAAGAATTGCAAGGAAATTTAAGAGCACACAAGCTATCCCACTCAGCTAATCTGGGACCTCCATTGCTTTGTCATGTCGAGGACACTTACAACCCAAGAACAGCGCAGAGGATGCGGCAAAACGAAAGGCTGTACATTTTGAAGTCTCCCAGGGTAGCACCAACACTTTTCAACACACCATCCTACACGAATTCGAGAGAGGACGTCTCAGTTGTACGAAAAGCGCAAACACACACATTACTCGCACAACACTACACGCATTACATTAACAGTAACCCAGGCTCCCCCACTTGTAAACACTGCCGAGCATACCCGCCAAATAAGCACACCTTGTGGCAGTGCCCCGCCCAAACTCCACTTACAAATAAACAATACTTTCGAAATTACCACCCAGCATGCGTCCCGGCAGCTGGGAGGAGTGGACCACTCCTCCACGAAAGTCAGAAAAACTATATGGTGCATGCTTCTGGTGCAGCACGCCAAGAATTTGCAGGGACAGGAGGCATGAGTCAACCAGGAGACCCGGACTGGGGCCTTAGTTCCTACGGAACTAATAAATGTTATTTATCTCTCTCTCCTCGACTTTCCTTTTAGTGTTAGCTTCTTTGCGACGACCCAATCCTTTCACCCTTTAACCCGGAATGTGGCCTGCTGCAGTTGCAATTTGATTGAATTCCAGCGGATTGTAAAGAACGCTGTCCATGGCAATCGTTATTGATCACTTCTGCCAGAATTTTCCTTTACGTCGTTCTCTCTGCCGTGTTTTGGTTAGCTGGTTCATAGCTATCAATACAGCACACACAAAAAAAAGGTATCGGCGGATGATTTATACAGATACAGATGCCTACTATTAGCTATCTTGTTTCTGTCAAGTGCTGAAAACAGATTCACCGCGGCCTATGTGTGACTGTAACTTAAGCAACATACCAGCTGCGCTGCGCATACCTCAGTAACACCACACCCCCAGTCCATACCTTTTAACTCAGCCCTTTAGGAGTTTCCCTCACACGCCGCTTTTGATCAAAACGCCGAAATGAAATGGATCAGTGGCTCTCACGCTTACCCGGGCAGTCTTGTTCATTTTGTAATGGATGTAAATAAGTTTCCCATCGTGACGAGGCCTCTGATGTTACCACCGTTCCCCCAGGCTTGCCACAAGGGGGCGTACCTGAGCCCACGCGCAGCGAAACAGGTAATCTTTCCGTCAGCTCAATCTGTGTGCCACCATGTGCCCCTGCTTCGACCTACCTGTTCCCTCGCTGAGAGCAAAATATTGCAAGCTTTCTTCTAGCCTTTTTAGTGGGTCCCAAAGCGTACACAAAACGTTGCTAAATAAACTGAACTGCAGGTAAACGTTGTTTCTGCGTCCGCTTGCCTCTCCTCGCCAAGAAGACTCAAAATACCACGTATTGGCAGTGAGCTTCGCTGTTCACTGAGATTTTCCATTGAGACTGCCAATTTTCACGGATTGCATACGCTGCCAAAAAAAAAAAGCATTCTGCGTTTCTTTTGTCTTCATGCACGGTACTCTGAATACAAATCAGCGTTATCATTTGACTATACAGGGTTACTAATATAACAGAACAATGCATACATCAGTGTGATAAAAGAATTTAAAAAGAGCGTTTCTGAGCTGATTTAAGAAATACCCGGGTAACGGCGGCCGCAATATAGTGGACAGGCAATACAAAGGCACAATTGTCCACCCCGATAAGTATGCGCGTTAAAGAACTCTGCATATTGAATATTCATGTAACAACCACTCCGTTGCAAATTTTTGCTTGTTTAAGGAGTTGAAAATGATCAGTCCTTGTACGGGATCGTTTGACATTCACATAGGACAAGCTACTTCATTTTTACGCTCAGTATTTTCGTTCTTCGGCGTACATTGGAGCTGATGGCTCCTCGTAGCCTTGGTACCCGCCGAGCAGAACACATCGCTTTGACTGTGAACAAAAGCAAATCACTGGCGCTGTATTTGTATCCGTGCGCGCTGTGGGTTAAAAAAAATTTAGTTTCTGATTAAATTGAGGCGTGCTGAATCTGAGCCATTATTCACAAATCAGTTCTTGTGCTAGAGCTGTACGTAAGAACGAGGGCCAGCCAGTCAAGGCAGCGGACACGACATTAATGAAGGCACCGGGCCAACGATGAAACAATTCTTACGAAGGAAAACTCTTGAATTTGACCGCTGTTCACAAGGCTGCTTGCCACTCGCACTTCGCACTGGCCTATCCAACTCTCTTACCACTATCCGCGGCTTCATCTGCTCAGTGTTATGCTTGTGCATATCATTGTATTATCTTAGCACAAAAGTTTATAACGCTGTGCAACTGCTGGAATCGCTCTTCGTTCTTCGCTGCTCTTTGCTGGCGTCTAGCTTGTGCAGCGGCTGCTCAATACTGGACGCAATCGCTTGACTTTGATGGTCATGGCATTTGCGTAAGCAATGTGACGAGTCATGTATTGACGACAAGATTCTGCGTGTCCTTTCTGTTTTGTTAATGCTATTAACATTCGTTGGGAACTTAACACAGTTTGCGGTATGTCTCTATGTATCTATGTCTATGTATCTATATCTCTGTATATGTATGTCCGTGCCTAACCTCTTTCCCGCCAACTTGAGTCACTGGGTAGCCCATGGTCAAGTGGGTAGAGCATCGGCCTTCCCTTAAGGAATCGTGTTCAAAACCAACCTTCGGACCAACTGTAGTTTCTCTGTATGTAACTCTGAATATTTAGTGGTGCTCTTCAATAAACCTTTTTAATGCCAACAAGGGTCACTAGGTGTGTGTCACTGGGCATATGCCGCCTTCTATAATGATCATTATATAAAACATATCATCGACAGTTACTCATAAGATAGATTGCTAATAGCATTAGAGTCACCAATAATTTCTAAAGGATGAATGCACCACCAATTTGTTTTTCTCCCTCCATTCCGTATCGTATAAAGGCGCGCATACACGTGTCAAGTTCCCCCACTACACGACTACTGTCTAATGTATCGAGTGAAGGCCAAGTTCAACGGCATATTCGGATTGGCCCACTGGCTACACGAGTGCGCACATCTTTACGGCGTAGAAAAACGCTTTCAAATCAAATCCAGAATTGGAAGTGAAGCCCCGCACAAGGAGCAAGAAGCGACAAAAGCACTTGCCTAACAGGTGCCACTCAAGGGAATCGTTCCGGTCCTTTCCGTTCTATTTTCGGTTTCACCTTTCCCGCTTCATTTACACTGCTCTATCAGAGTGATCTCGGCTCAAGAATGGCTCACCAATATGCCGTTTGAACCCACGGCTGGCGCTCCCGTTCTTCCATAGCGCTAAACTGGCTCAGAAATTTCAGAAAACGTTGCTTCGCAACTATAGTGCTGCGTGGCAGCGGTTCTAATCTGCCTTGCGAATTCGGCATACAGAAGACTTGCACTTTTCTTGTGCGACCTAATCACGCTTTACTGCACAATCTGTCTCGCGTTGCGAAGCGGCCAACGGCGGGCACGAGCAAGATATACTTCTCACCGGGCACTTTCACTTCACTGTCGAAATTATGCTGACAGCGAGAAATACTTACATGCATTTGCCTATAGGCAGGGCGCAGGTTACTGTTTGGGCTGCACAGCGCCTGTCCGTCTCCTTTTCTTGAAGGTCGGACGTCAACAGTACGCAGATAGCTCAGTGTCTGGTGAGTATCGTATACAAGGATCTGGGTAGGTCACGAGGTTACCAGTCCAAGTCACGTTGCCGGGTGAACCGTGAACACACTTTCTTTTAGCTTGTGTTTAAAATCGAGGGACAGCCTTCTAGCGGAAACTGGGGCATGAAGCCCCCACTTTATGCAACCTGCGCTGAAGCTTTCCACGATTGACCGCAGCGCCGCAACACACATCCTAGCGAGCGGAGAAAGCAGAATTTGATGGACGCGATTCAGATTTGGGTTGATACTTTCGATGGCTTATCACTAGGTAAGAGTACCCGAGACGCGCAAATGGTATACTACGCTAACCATGGTGGGATGATAACGCATAGTCGGGCCGCAGAACGAACGAGCAACCCGACGGATGGCAGCGTGGCCTTTAAGGTGGCGGTCCCACTCCGGCGGCACGAGCCCCCCGTTTTTAGTACTTTTGGAGCAACCGTGGCGGCTCTTCTACTTATGATATGAAGTTGTCGTATAAACCATAAAAACCTTAATTCTTGTAGATTCCAACTGTATATAATATAAAGAAACTGATTGGTGTGATTTAGAAATAAATGTTCAAGAACAAGCATGAGATACATGGTTTTTGCGAACTGTGTCTCAGTTGTGACCATATTTAGAAGAAACTACCGCACTTACTGCATTGCGGCTTGCTCTGTAGCTTTAGGACATAATTATCTAGTTCCTAGACATAGCAAAATACTTTGGAATTTTTACTTTTTGTATAACTTGCTTTTGAATATTGCCAAATATTGCAATATTTTGTTGTAAACAGCCCGGCAACTACATGCTCAAGGAAGCTACATTTTGGATAAAGTAGAGTTCAAAGAATTTACATTTAGGACGCAAAATTTCATTCATGTAACTTTATCAGTTTTCCTAATAATGCGGCCGAAATTAAGCAATATTTAGAATTCTGGTTTTATTTTTGCCCATTTTTGCGGGAAGGTAATAAAGCTACGAAGCTGCGTTTTAAAACTAATAAAGTTACATGAATGAAATTTTGCGTCCTCAATGTAAATTCTTTTAATTCTACTTTATCCAAAATGTAGCTTCCTTGAGCATGTAGTTGCCGGGCTGTTTACAACAGAAAATTGCGATATTTGGCAATTTTCAAAAGCAAATTATCCCAAAAGTAAACATTCAAAATTATTTTGCTACGTCTAGGAACTAGATAAATATGTCCTAAAGCTACAGAGCAAGCCGCAATGCAGTAAGTGCGGTAGTTTCTTCTAAATATGGTCACAACTGAGACACAGTTCGCAAAAACCATGTATCTCATGCTTGTTCTTGAACATTTATTTCTAAATCACATTATTCAATTTCTTTATATTATCTATAGTTGGAATCTACAAGAATTAAGCTTTTTATGGTATATACCACAACTTTATATCCTAAGTAAAAGAGCCGCCACAGTTACTCCAAAAGTACTGAAAACGGGGGGGCTCGTGCCGCCGTAGTGGGACCACCACCTTAAACTCGGGAAAGCTTGGCGTGCAGCCGTTAATCGAATGAAGATGGGCCCGCATTTTGTAGCGATGCCTTTCCGATGCTAATACCTTTTCCCGCTTGGTCAGTGGTCAGAGCGACGGTCCGCGCACGCTATCAACGGGATCAGCCGGCCGTGAGCAGTGGATGATAATACTAGTATAGAATAAAGCATAACGCATCGCTATAAATTACCGGCCATGCACGGGTGCGTCGATTTGTTTTAGAATATTTTTTTTTCTTTTTTCATCGCCACCCTAGCGGCTGGTGTTGGCGACCCTGTTGTGATAAATGGAATAGTTACAGCGCCATCTTGCCAACGCAGGCTGCCTATAGATAGCTTTCACGCGGACCTCACGAATGCCGCTCCTCGCCGTGCTGATATTCGAACACGGCGGCCGCGATGACGTCAGTGCGTCATACTATAACCTGCACAATGTTCAACTTTTTTGACGGTGACCGTTTTTCGCCGGATCATTGCAGTTGTCAATTTGTCGCTAGGCGCAAGACGTGCGTTTCGTGCTGTCACGTTTCTTACTTGTGCAGCTTCTCGATTGTGCTATCGTACTCCAAAAAGGCGACCACGATGACGTTAATCTAACCCATCTTATGAATGAGCCCAGTAAAGATTATCGCCAGTTTAACGATGAATTACAGACAGTTAAAGACGAATTCGAATGCCAGCCTGCGTTAAAATCTTTGGGGTGAACAGAAAGTCTTTTTCGCATGGTACTGAAGGCTTGAACCAGTCCCCCTCCAGTAGTAGGAGCATCAATACACCCGTTTAATTATTGAAGTAACCAGGCGTTATATATACGAGGGCGATTCAGAAAGTAATGCCTCCAAGCCCACTACTTCGCCAATATAGTACTGCAAACATTTTGAACTCTTTATCATTAATGCACTGATGTGTAAGCTATAGAATGTCACTTGTCACACCTTCCTATCTCTTCTTGTTCCAGAGTAATCGAGCAATCCATGGCATTGAGTGGTCACGTCCGGTTGAAACAGGGGGCTGCAACTGAATTTCTGACTGCGGAAGGTTGCACGCCCATCAACATTCATCGCCGTCTGACTGCAGTTTACAGGGATGCCTGTGCTGACGTCAGCACTGTGCGGAGGTGGGCAAGGACTGTGAAAGACCCAAATCAACCGCCTCAAATCTCCACACAAGCTACAACCTTCCGCAGTCAGAAATTCAATAACGGCCCGCTGTTTCAACCGTATATATATATATATATATATATATATATATATATATATATATATATATACTGGCTCGTACAGTAACCAAGCAGTAACCGCGCAATCGCTTGGCCGGCTTCGCAGTGTTATGCGCAGTGGTTATGTGTGCACTTACTCAAACGATAACAATGGGCGCGCTTATGTACACCGCGCAGACGGAGCCGGCAGCAGCGTATTGCGGCAAGCCCAGATCCCCGTGTGGACCGAGGCCGACTGCAAGAAGGCGTACGAGCAGCACTTGCCCATCAGCAAGGCACAGCTGTGCGCGGGAGACGCCAGCGCCGAGAGGGACTCGTGCCAGGTGAGGCACTCCACGCCGTCTTCGCCGCCTAAGAAAAGAAGAAAAATACACTATGCAGATCCAAAGCACGTGCTCGAATCTATATGACGGAAAGCTTCAATGAAGCGATTAATTGCGTGCTATAGAACTAAAAAATGAAAATTCAGGGCTTTTACTTGCCAACATTATGATCTGATTATGAGGAACGTCATATTGGGAGACCCCAGATTAATTTTGAGCGCTTGTGGTTCTTTAACGGGCACAGGAATCTACATGGGCGAATAAACGAAGAGCAAGAAAAGGAGGAGGTGGAGGAGAGGAGAAGAAGAGATGCGGATGAGCTATGTTTTACTGCGTCCCAACATTGCAGGCACATTAACTATCCTTCGGTAGGTAAATCAAACATACCGTTAGATGAAGGCCGTGGATGCAAATATATATATATATATATATATATATATATATATATATATATATATATATATATATTTGAGGAAAGAAGGAAGGGGGTAAAGAACTTCGCGGCGCTCTTTTTCGCCCGTCCTCACGGGAGCGTAGAGGGGCCGGAGTCTAATAAGCGCAGGGGGTAATTCCATCCGGGCTGCCTCAACGCCAGCGCACCGACTTCTGACAGGCACAGGAATTGCAACCGCATCCATTCATCAGCACGCAAATTGGCTCTCATCGGTCTGCGGTGGCGAACTTGTGCATGCGCGATGCGAAGTCATAACGGTTCCATGGCTAAGCCGGCAACGTCGGGTTACTCGGAGACGGAGAGAGGAGGAGAATATCAATGTATGTCGTCATATTGTGTTGTTTTTGACGTTGTTGATGTTTATTCTGATAACGACTATCACGATGATGCTGATAACAAAATTTACTAGTAGGAAAAGAAACCAGGTGGTCTATTGCTATACCCTCAGGCTTCAGCGAAAAAGCGAAAAGGATTAGAATAAATTATGGGTGGGGGAACAAAAATTGGAAAAACCAGTAGTGTGAGAGATGAAATGCAAGAGCGGTGGTGCCAAGATTGAGTTTTTGAGATCACGAGAGAGCGAGTTGCTGATGCAAACACGGAGGGAAGTTTCCGTATACCGTTCTTTTGGCTCGGTAATGGGAAAACTGCACTGCTAGCAATTTCGACGTCTTCTTTCTTATTATTTTCATTTTTCATCTGGCTGAAGAGAAGAGTCGATTTGCGAATGGGAGTGCAGTTGGTTTTCTTTTTTGTTTAGCTTTTTTTTTTAAAGCAACCTCCGGCATCATCGTGCAGACAAACAAAAAATCACTAAACGCAAGATACGACAGGACATTAGTTAGAATTGCGAGCGAGGCGATCGCAATACGTTAGCGCAGTGCTCCTTGTTACCACACGCTGCGGATAGAAATTCCCGCTCCGCACCGGCGGCATAACCAGAGGCTGTTGTTGTTGTGGCCCCAAATCCCGCGGAGGGCATTGGTCACAATTGAGGGAACAAAAATTAGACTCATGAAAAACAAAAGAAATAAAAACACAACAATCAAAAAGAAAACATTGCGTACCGTAAGGACAACAGAATTTTGATAAAGCATACTTCACGAAAAAAATAACGCACGTCACGATCGGCACCCCTATAGCAGCGTTTCCTTTCGGGCGCCTCAGTGAACTCATGCAGAGCTGCTATATTAGACATGGCGGCTGGTATCCAAATGGCACGCACCAAAGCACAATAGATTTGTTTAAGCCTATATTGCAATTCGGAAGTACGAGCAACATTATGCGGGAAGAGGAGAAGCGGCGTAAAGGAAGAAAAAGAAAAAAAAAGAAAAAGATCAGTGACCCACGTGCATGCAGCGCCGTGCAAATGCTTGATCTGCTGCTGCGAATACACCACATTACCGGTAAACGCGATTATGACTGCGTGATATTGCTTCTCAGACTGTCTCACAATCAGCAAAGAAGGGCCCAAGAAACGTTGACATACACTACCAGTCACCGCTAGCAGTTAGAACAGTGTGCAAAATGACATTTTTACTCAGTCGACCCTAGTAACTTCCTTTGTGTGCCCACCGAGGCGTATTTCTTCCTAAATGAAAATGTTGTTCAGCGCCAATTGCAACACTTTAGGTTGCGGAAAAACGAGGCAGATGACTTCCCTTCGTTCGACTATCAAAGGTTGAAGTTTCGCGTCACAAGCTGTCTGTTGAACGATGCACCTTCAATAGATTTTCATCTATTGAAGGTGCATGTCAAATCGCGCTTCTTTGTAATGCAGAAACCTGCAAGAAAGCTGCTGTGTTACTTACAATCAGAATTCTTATGTGAGCAGCTGTGGCTGCGTAATGAAATCGAGCGTGTGCGTGCGTGCAACAACTCCCCAAGTTTTCTTCAAGTTGAAGTTTTTTGAAGCGCGATGACAGAGACGATAGGTTAGAACACACCTTCTTTACTACTGCCGGACGAGACGTGCTAATGCTATTATCGAGAGTATCCTTTGTCGACGGATGATTCGGGGAGTTCGGATAGCTACGTGGCCGGTTCTTAAGGGAGTTTACAATGCCCAGGAGGAGGAAATCTTGTATTGGCTTACGATTGTAGGTACCTCTTAAAATGGCATTGTTGTTCATGCATTATAACTTCTAAAATAGGCACAAGGTATTTAAAACAAGCAATAAAAATGTATGACTACTTATGCAAGAACCTAAGCAGACCAGCGCATAAACTAACCGCTTAATGGACATTCTGGTGGCATCCCATGGTAATTTCATGTGTCAGTTGAAGAAGCATGACGATCCGTTACCGATTTTGACTCGTTTTTTTTTTTTTTTTTTTTGGGGGGGGGGGGGGGAGATCAAGGCAAGGAAAAGCAGCTACATTAAAAAGAAAAAGAACGCATAATGGGTGCCCATATTGCAAAGCTTTGCTCGGCTGCAATTCAATGAGGGCGGATAAACTTTCACGCGAGATAAAAACAGCCCGTGAAAACCTTCGTTCTTTTAATCCTTCTAAAGTATTTGGGTAGTTCCCCAGTGGTAACATATCCGCCGAGAGTAAGTTGCTGGATTACTTAGGCCATGATAAACAAAACAAATCAACATTAAAGTATGTGAGTCATCTGCAACATGACAGAAGCTCGTAAAGAGCGCATCAAGACGAGCGTGTACCAATAATATTTGTGTTGTGACCTCTTCTCAAATTGTTGGCTGCCGAAAGCTATCCGTCCTGTTCAAAGACTTTTTCTCCCCAAGCTATAGTTTTAAATGCTAAGCTCGCTAGCGACATTCTAATATATAGAAAGCCCCAATTGAATGCTTTACCGGCGGAGCTTTGACTCGGCTATGCCTTTAACAGAGCTGACTTCTACGGTAAAAACCAATGACGTTTGTGATAACGATGACGGCATCGTACACGTGTCGTGCATATTTAATCTACACTTACGAAGTGTGGTAATGTCAGGCTCATAGCTTTCGATTTCGTATTATCAGGCACTTCTTAACCTTGTCGGCCGCACGAAGCTCCCATTGCCTTTTCACAAAAGCAGCAGGAAACTGGCGACTGAAACTGCGATTAATTCAAGGCAGCAGCGAAAAACCAGTGACGTTAGCGCTGACGGTGGTCATGCTGGCCAGAACATTGGGAGCGTTTTTAAAGTCCTAAATTGCGGAAGTGCCGACCGCTCGGCTTTCCACTTAGAGGGCCTCTCGATGACGGCTTGCTTACAGTTGGCAGGTATACCGTACTTCTTCGTGTACAACTTGACGCCAATGCAGTGTGACTCTGTCTTTCACATAGCGCTAAAAAAAAAGAAAAAAAAAACGTCATGTGATATACACATGTCAGTGACATGCAGGTGGAAGAGATATTTACATTAAGACAATGCATTTATTCGTGGTCTCCCAAGACGATCGCCGCAGGTGCTACTTCGCCGAAGTTAGTAAAGCCACACTGTATGCCAACCTCAAGAAAAAGTCCATACTGGCCGATGAATCGTGTCATAAGTTGACAAAGTTCGCGTGCTACAGTTTCCCAAGTTTTCAAGTTCAAGCGGTATATACGCTTTAGAAAAGGTCACGTTTCTGGCATGCATATGTTCGCGAAAAGAAAATACGTTCTAAACTAGGAAAGTAATTATATAATAATTTCTGGGGTTTTACGCGCCAAAACCACAATCTGATTATGAGGAATGCCGCAGTGGGGATTCCGGATTAATTTTGACCACATGGGGTTCCTTAACGGGCAGCCAATGTACAGTACACGGGCGTTTTTGCATTTCGCCCCCATCGAAATGCGGCCGCCGCGGCCGGGATTCGATCCCGCGACCTCGTGCTTAGCAGCGTAACGCTGAAATCCCTAAGCAACCACGGTGGGTTAGACTAGGAAAGTGTGTGGTTGCCTCACAGCTTTACCAACACTCGAGCGGTTTGCACGTTAATATTCATTATAGCGAACGTTAGTAGGTGCGGGAAAGTTGAAAGCAAGTGCGGATTATTAATCAGCGAAACCCGACGCATTGCCGCAAACGCCTCTAAGACCATTTGTTTTCGCGTCCTTGACTAAACTTGTTTCACTGTTCTTCCTCGTGGTCTACTCGAGGTCAGCCGCCGCCCACAAGCTCGGTAGAAGACGTTGTGACGTCACTAATGCAGTGATGAGCATGCGTTTCACACTGCAGTCTGTCGTTCGTTTTAGTTAAGTGGATCGAATTTCTTGCCACATTGACCAAACGCAAGCGTAAATACTTCTTTTACCATAATACACAGCTACCAGTTATAGTCTTTCCTGTATTTGTTGCGGGGTAAAGCGGCAACCCTAACGGTTTGACACTCAAACCACTGATTTTTGCATCCACAGCTGCAAGCTATACTTCTGTATCAGTAGGTACTGACAGGCACGCCACGCAAGATTCTCTTCATTTTTGTTGCACTACTGTGTGAAGAATACCCGTAAGTCACATCTCCGGATAGCGAAGAGCTTGAGCCTGAAGAGCCGTGTATTTACCATAGTCGGCTACCAGCCATATACAAAAAGGGAGGGGCGGCAAGCGAGCAGATGCTTGTCGCACGCATGTTTTCCTCAATGTACGCTTTGAATTACAAGGCTTCAAGATTCTTGTCATGTAGAAGGCTCAGTCATGATCAACCGGAATTCGGTTGTTTTTGCCCCAGTAGAGTATTACATTTGAATCTGGGATACACCGCAAAGCACACGTAAGTTGTGATGTAAAAAAATATGCGTAACAAAAAAAAAGACGACAGAGTCTCTGCAACCCCGAGTCGATGACAGCGCCAAGCAGATTCACGCCCGTGCCCTACCAACGCTAGTATTATGTTTTTACGAACCCCAGGATAAAAATATATGCGGTCCCTTCAACTTGCAAGTTTGTTGTCTATCGTGCCTTGACCATAACTTGACGTACCATTGACATACTCTTCCCTTGACATGTCCTTCAATTTCCAATGCAACTAAAGCGCACGCTCCTCCTTGATTTTGCATGATAGGGTAATGTAATGTGATAGGGTAACACGCGCGGTAATATGGTATACGCAGAAGGTGAGGAGGGAAACACTGTTGCCCGTGTGCAAGGAAGAAAAAAGAAAACAGTCAATACGGGTGAGAGCTTTCGACGAAACGCGCGAATGTCCGGTGTGCGTTTCGCACGACTAGCGAAAGGATGTCCGGCGGATGCTCATCTTCTCCGATATGCTGCGTCGCAGGGCGACTCCGGGGGGCCCCTGCTGCTCCCGCACCAGGGCCGCTACTACGTGGTGGGCATCGTCTCCTCGGGAAAGGACTGCGCCACGCCAAACTTCCCGGGTATCTACACCCGCGTCTCCTCGCACCTCGACTGGCTGCGCAACGAGTTGGGCGCGGGCCAGTAATAACAATAAAGAAAGAAGGCCGCGCCATCGCTGGCCACATGGCTGCCATGGCGGGCCTGTCCGCCTCTCTTTCTCTCTTCTTCGAAAAGTGCCTGTGTGTGTGTGCCTGCTCTGCTTTTTGGGCCAAGGGCTCGAAGACTGCTGTGCCTTCGCTGAGTCAACATAACACCCTCCTTCACCCCGCCTGCCCCCACTTTAACAAATAATGTACGCAATAGCCACCAACGCGGGGAAAAGTGAAAAAAAGTGTGCCATGGTTATGGGCTACCCGACTAAGCTGCTAGAGACATGCTTTGTACTGATTGACGGTAATCAGGGAATTACTTGCGAAAGGTCACTATACAGTGCGCTCATGGCGAGGAAAACATTCTGCTGACCCGATACGAATCTTAGAGGGAATTCGGTCGAGTTGCAGATGACAAGAGAGTATGCAATCGCTCCGCTGTTCGAATACGCTTCGCAGTTGTTCTGTACGGTGGGGATTTTGCAACTCTGGCAGCTGTTTATCTGAATCATGCAGCAGCAATGGAGAGGGGCTTTCCCATTGCAGTGGCACAGAGCGAAGTAAGACTAAAGTATACCACTGCGATACTGCGCGCGAAGGTGGTGTATACGACTAAATACTGAAAGAGATTTCACAGATCGTGCATTCCAGAATAAGAGACGTGTGCCCGGTTGACGACATATTGGTTGCTCGGCATTTTGCACATCCTTCTCGCAGCTCATGGCGCGGCAGAAAAATAATCTACTGCTGCAAAGCGCAGCTGCCTCCGACGAAATCACCGATGTTCGCGAAGCGCCGATTGAGTATTAATTGTTACTTTCAGATATAGCGCAAATAAGTACACGTACACACCAATAGGACACGACAGACGCGTGTGTATGTGTGCTGATTTGCGCGATATCTGAAAGTAACTATGTTAGACCAACTAGCCAAACAGACGGTCCTACTGAGTCTTGACTGCTACGATACGAGAGGCACTGCTACGTGCGGCAACAAAATGGAAGGAACCGGTGTCAAAAGTCCGCGAGGAAGATAGCTAAGGCAGAATTTCGGCAAGGCTTCAGATAATTCTTTTTTTTTTTTTCGCAATATAGTTCTCGCACATTCCTCGCCGAGACTGGAAGTTTCAGAATGTCGCCGGATTCCCGCTGCGGTTTAATGCTATAAGCTTGGGCTTAGTGCCAAACTTTATGCTTGAAGTGCAGTCGCCATCAGACTTGACCAGAGCAAGCAACGCGCATTTATCGTGGTTCAACTTTAACAAACATGTGCTTTAAGAAGCAAACATTCACCGCTTTGGAAGGAACACGTGTTAAGCTAGTACTTTCAAGGCACCCCAACTAGAAATCTCAAGCGCCTTCCACAGGAGAAGCCAAAAGGCGATTAAGGCGGGTTCGAGTTAAGTATGACGGTGACCGTACATCTTATGCAGCTGTGTACAGGAGAACCTTATGGGAACACTTATCATACAGATGACGTTGTTCCCTAATCAACGTAAGAACAAAGTGTCTAAGTGAAAGTGAAGTACAGCGGGGGATATTTGTTGAAAAGGGGTGAGGGTTAGCAGAAGCAATACAGGGCACATGGCTTGGTACAAGATACGACACATCTATAATTCTATAATGGCCTCACATCTGATGACTCGAAATAAAGAAGAAAGAAATTATGGGTTTTTAGGTGCCAAAACCCCGATCTGATTATGAGGCAAGCCGTAGTGGCGGACTCCGGATTAATTTGGACCACCTGGGGTGCTTTGACGTGCACCTAAATCTAATTACAAATGTGTTTTCGCATTTTGCCTCCATTAAAATACGACCGCCGTGGCCGGGATTTCATCCCACGACCTCGTGCTTAGTAACCCAAGACAAAATCCACTTAGAAGAAAAAAAACTCAGTTTAGGCACCTTCGCTCTTAGGTGAATGTGGAGAGCTGCGAGGCTTAAAAATAGGCGGTGTCCAAATCCACGCCCCAGCGATGGTCGCCTCTGAGTAACACTAACACGTCTCGAAGTTTATGCTTTTTCTAACTGCATGTGACAGAAGCAATGGCGGAGCCGGAAACACGTAATAGACTCCATATTTTGAACATCACGTGTTGCTTAGGAGAATACAGACAAGAGGGACGAATTGCAGTAATACTTAATTGGTCGTTTGCCACAATTTACCAGCCTATAGTTGCAAGGCTAAGTTTACATGACGGTAGCACGACCAGCAATGCTTATGCATGATACCGAAGCTATAGTAATGACGATGTATAAATGTGAAGATAGAAATTTTAAGATGAAGACATTTAGGTGGATGTGCGAAATAGCAGCACAAGCCAGAACTGGGAACGATTACGTCCCATAACGCTCAGTTGCTATCATCGGATCCTACATCCGAGAAAAAATAATACGGCGCTATTGTCAGATAATGACAAAATAAGACTGGTTATTGCGATGGCAGGAAACGAGCTCGTTCCAGAAATAGGTCTCACGAGTCTATTATAAAAAGGTTCGCATTCGCAATGCTAAGCAGGTAGCCGCTGAGTGATATGACGCAGTGCAGAAAGCTGTTAAAAGAAACAGGAGCGTCATATATCAGACATAGCTGTACGAAAAAGAAAGAGGTAATAGTCGTAATCTCGGTACAAAAACGGACCATTCCTGTCAGCAAGAAATAAAGTAAAATAAGAAATTGACGAAGAAGATCACACTGCTGGTCGAGGTGGAAATGTAATCAATAAACTAATATTTCGTGATCGGTGTTCTTACGACTAAAATAAGGACCTGTAAGCTCCAGCGTGCAAGCAGATGCAAGCAGGTGGAGCACTACCTAAAACGCAGGCGACTCATTCAACTGCAATCTAATTAGGAGTCGTGTAATACACTCTTGGACAAAAAAATATACTAGTCAATAAGTGCATTTCTTCAAATAAAAGAAAAAAATTATCCAGATCCAACGCACATTTTGGAATCTGTGTGAAGCGAAGATCTTCTGAAGCGCCTAATTAGCCTAATTAAACGCTATAATATTTTCCATATTCTGCACCATGATTTGAAGCATAGTGATTACGTGCCTGTCCACCAGATCAGCAAGACGCGCAAAACAGTCACCACGAGACCGACGTAGCCAACGCGACTGCGGATTACACAGTATCCCGAATCGTCCCACATTTCATCACGCCTTCTCAGGGATCAGCCTAGTTTAGTATTGCACTATCTCCAGGAGCAGCTCACCTTACTTGGCGCGAAGCCGACCAGGCAGACACGTCAAACCCCGGGGAAGAAGGCATAAGGAGAGCTTCGCTTTAATAAAAGAATTATGCACTTGAAGGTGTATATTTGTTATAGGAACCGTTTGTTGTTTCACTCCGTGTTTCCACACAGAACACAGCTTTTCGCCAGCACATCTGCAGGGGCAATACAGATGGGGCTACATATAAGCCGATTTGTTATATGAGTGCTGTAATGTGTGCGAACTAATCGGCAAGACAGCCGCAGCAGCAGCCACGTTCAGCAATATGCCGGAGGGTTAGCCTGGAAAGCTTCGATTTGAAGAACGAAATGTGTATACTTCTCCAGCGCATGCCACCCTAACACTACCAACGCGATAACGTACACAGCATTAAAATAAAAAATGGACAAGGTCAGGATGTAGATTCATATTAGAAATACAAAAATTGACAGTCACCTAAGCATCCTTACGTGACTTGAATGCGAAAGTATGGTGACTTCTCTAAGTTATCCCCTTAAACAGAAATTCTACCCTAATCCACCTATTTCCACCTGTGGTCTAATTTGTACCAACCCTTGTCCACCTTAATCTACTTTAATCCACTTTAATTTTGTTTTGGGAGTGGGCCAGGTGGGTTTTTTGGGTGTGGGGCACGGCGTACGTACGACGCCGTGGCTGTCCATCGTGGAATTTCGCAGTGCGAGCCGCAGCAGGTCGAGCGCCGGAAACGTGACGTCATCACCTGGTCACGTGGGTTTTCTTGCCATCGAATGTTAACACCGGACGATCCCCCAAATTTTTGCTTCATGGGGCTTATAAGGCTTTTGCCCTAATAAAGAGAACGCCGACTAAATGGTGTTGTCAAAGGCGTTGACGCTCCGGCTTTTACACGGGAACCAAGACAGGCTTTCCTGTGGAAGCCGAAACGTCAAGCCTTTTGACAACACCATTTTGGTCAGCGTTCTGTTTGTTTTGTTTCCAATATGGACACAGCAGTGCAGAGTGGAACGGTGGACATAACATGCCGGTTCTTGTCCCCTCCACCCAGATGAAAATGAGACTGTTGCTGCGCGTGGTTGTACCCAGACGGTCGCGCTTTGCATCTCTGCACTATCACCCCTACCGCACCAAGGCAGACCATGTGGCCGTTGATACAAAAGACGTCAAGCTCATGGCCAGAGTCAGTTGCTGCGACAACGAGGACAATAATGCTGTTACTCAGACATGTGAAATCGCCGATAAATTGAGAGCGTGATACAGACTAGCGCGACCCGGTTATAAAAGGCACGTGGTATGCACGTGATAACACCACAATGCCATGAAAACGTTTCTTCCCTGTCGAGACGCGCACTAAATATGAGGCAGAAGTCACTACCACACAGAGAACAAGCTTGACTAAAGAAATGTTGGAGAGAAGGGAGCAGCACACAGTTCACATATACCACCCCTACTGATGCTCCACATCTCGCCCGCGCGAACTGCGTATTACGTCGGAAAGCAAGCGGTACCTCCCACAGGCTACTATCTTATCGGTGACTGCGCTTGCGCACATGCGAAGCTCGTATACCCAGAATGTCTGAAACCCGGCAGGTACAGTGCAATGTCATCGTAATTGCTTAGCAGCGCAGTTGTAATTATGGGGTTTTACGTGCCAAAACCACGATTTGATTATGAGGGCACGCCGTAGTGGGGTACTCCGAATTAATTTGGACCGCCTGGGGTGCTTTTACGTGCACTTAAATCTAAGTACACGGGTGTTTTCGCATTTCGCTCCCATCGAAATGCGGCCGCCGTGGCCGGGATTCGATCCCGCGACCTCGTGATCAGCAGCCCAACACCATAGCCACTGAGCAACCACGGCGGGTGTAGCAGCGCAGTTCTCTCTTGCTGTAGACAACATCACGTGCTATATAGGGGCGGAACAGTCGCGCGAATGCTTACGCAGACGTGGAATAATAATTATTCTCCGTCAGTTTCTCAGTCTCGCTGAAAGAGAAAGTAGTCGCCAGCAAGCGACCGAAATCATTTGCGCCACCCATGTTTCCAGACGCGTGCGCAACGTCTGACAACCGCTAATTTTATATGACGTAAGTGTTCGGCGCGAGTGGTCGAGAAGCTTGACTGCAACCGGGATGTCACGAATGCCCTGTGTAGTAAGTAAAGCCAAGGCAAAGCAGCTTGGGCGGAGTTCGACGCGGCTGAACGTATAGTTGTGCACGAGACGAGTAATAGGTTCGTCACTCTGCCACCGCTGCGTACCAGACACCACAGAACCGAAAACGTTTAGTTACGCCACTGTATGCGCACATATGGTCAAGTGCCATAGCTGCTGTATACATGTGTGCCAGGCCCACCTCTGCAGAATCCAATCTATTTACGTTGTAAAGGGAGGAGATAGAAAAACAAAAAGAAGTAAAGACTAAAAGACGAAACGAAGGCGTTACCCGGTCTTTTTTTGCTCGTAGTTGCAGGCTTAAACAACCGCGCGCTTTGCACGAACACAAACGAAGACGGAAGACAGGCACTGCGCTGACTGGTGCTGCAAATGCCTCTGCAAGACCTAGAAACGGCTGCGTCGATGAAAGAAGTTTAAAAATCATTCTATAGTCATCGCCTTCTACATAACAAAAGGGCTGGAAGCTCGCCACCATGACGTCATCCTATAGGACGAATTTTTTCCGCACGGAAGGTAGCAGCTAATGACAAAAGTGAGAAGGTATTGAGGGTCACCGCTGCTTCGTCAGTACTCACTATAGTGAACGTTATTGAGGTGTTAGCGCGTTAGCGCGCATGGTTCTTGGCTCATAGGAATTGGGTTATCTACTAGGAGGCATTCTTTAAGCATGTCGCTAATATGCTATTGTCGCTTTCACCACAATCGAAAAGCGGAATGCCTCGTGTGCCTGTTCGACAGGACTGCTCAAGAACAGGCATAGCGTCTGGCGAAAGCGATAAGGAACTGTAGCGGCAAAATTGTATAGCGGTATTACAAGAACGTAACAGCACGCTACCGCACATCTTGACGACGAAGCGCCAAAGTGTATACAGTGCATAGAACCGAACATATATGCGTGCAGATACTACAAAAGGCTTTGCTCGCATTCTGTGGTTCGATTTCTCATTCCGTCCACACGGCTTACCATGACCGGACGGTGCCCGTCCAGTTATGATACATTCTATGCAGCCAGGCGACGACTAAAATTAAGTCCGAAAGCAAGCGCATAACTTAAAATGTGGGATTCGAGCCAAGCGTATCTGTGCCAGAATTATTCGCACTGCTTACTAATTGCGCAAGAAGAGGCATCGCTCCCAGTTCGCTGTCCTCCATGCGTTTCAGAAAGCGAACGTTCTCCATTTGCTTTTCAGCATAACATCGTGAGTTCTTGCCAGTGTCGCTATAAAGGTGATGATAAAATAACACGGCAGCTCTTCAATTTCAAAGTAACTCGGTTCCTCTACTTCAGCAGTCAAGTACGATGCGTCTCTCTCAGCAGAAGGGTGCTATATTGGCTGTTTCGAGCGAGTTATTCCTTGTCAGATTCATTTGAAAGCGTTTAGCTTTTTTTAGGAAACTTACCGCTATTTATTGTGTCTAACCGTTTTCGTGAGCCGATTCCGAAGATAGTGAAGTCTAACACAGTGGTGAAAAACAACATGGTGGTACCGTGGTTCTAGCATTGTTAGCTCGTGACAGCTGGTATTTTGAGACACTGTCGTTGAGACGCTGCGCGCCTGGTTGCCGACGCTCCACAGGGTTCCGAAATGGTCCTTGAGGAAGTGGCGCTCGACGTATGGCGCTTGGCTCCCCTGTACGGGTACGGCACGATGGCAAGGGGAGCGCCACAGTGCAATATAGTGCCACAAAACACCACCTCCGAAAGCCTGCTAAACGCATTATTGGACAGCAACCAAACGGGCTGGACTCGAATCATTCTGACCTGTCACGAAGGGCTAATGGCGGATTCGTATAAAAACAGATTGGAATAGTTTTACGTTATACCGGTCCAAGTGTGTGCACTATGTGTATTTTGTGATGATGATTATGATGTATGGAGC
This sequence comes from Dermacentor silvarum, assembly GCF_013339745.2. Taxonomy (NCBI): domain Eukaryota; kingdom Metazoa; phylum Arthropoda; class Arachnida; order Ixodida; family Ixodidae; genus Dermacentor; species Dermacentor silvarum. The sequence goes on along the minus strand of NC_051159.1, from coordinate 133,532,134 downwards.
TTTGTGACGCAAGGGCAAATGATGGCCAAAGAGCGTCAAATGTGCATTTTATGTCATATGGCAGATTTCTTCCCACTCTTTTCATGTCACGATAACAGCCATCTCTCATATTTACATTGGTGCGTAAATGTTTTGTTTTTACATTTATTTACTTCTTTTTATATACCGTAGGTGCTGTGATAGGTGTAGGAAGAAAAACAAAAACCTGTGAAAAGAAAATGATGTGCATGAAAAATGACCTACCGCGCCAGTTATGCGAAGTATAGAAATACGTTTGAAAGCAACCTATGAAACAATACAGCTCTTATTAAAGATGAAACTGAATTTAATAGAAACCACGAACGCAGACACAAAAGCACGAAATGTGAACAATCGTTAATTTTAGTGAAGGTTGACGATGGCAAGGAACGAGTAGTTGTGGGTAAGCTTAAAATGACATCAAAAAAGAGAGAACGACTGTAAATATATTTATGCAAGGGTAGAAGTGAGGGTTATTAACATCGTTATATCGACGAGTAGATCGACTGTTCGCGAAAGTCCCTGTTTCCCTTCTTTTTTTAAAAAAATCTGCTTCTTCTTTAGCTTCTTGGTTTCCAGGTCATCCCTGCATGGTATGTCGCCCTTAATGACATTGAGTTACTTTTAATTTCTTCATGTTCTCTTTCTCCTTGACATATAGAACAGTGACGTTTACTAATTTCACCATGTATAGACACATTAGACCTCTTTTTGTTGTTGCTGCTTCTTCAAATTGGTGCGTGACTGCCACGTAGAACGAGGACGTAAAGCGGTGGCGGGGGTGGAAGGCTGCAAAAAGAACTAGAAAGTTACATTAGAGCTTGTATGTAGTACCACTAGTAGAAAAGCAGGCGCGCGTACATAGTTGGTCAATGCGTACGCCCTTGGAAAAAATGTTGGTTATTGTGTTGGGAAGAGGTTCTAATGTGTGAACGTACAGAGAAAACATAACGGACGTATCCTTTGCTAAAAGAGCCAGGAGTTGAGTGTATCTGTAGGGTGTTAGTAGCGGGCGTCGCTGCAATTATACAGGACGGCAAAGCGGGATGTCGTATGCCGCATTCACATATTAACTGCTAACATCGTATACGATATCCCAGTTTCTCGTAGACGTAGTTGTAGATGCTTGGAGTTAATGGCACATTGTTGTTGTTGTCGCCTGGCAACCTCCGCGTCTGCACAGGACCCTAATAAAGTTGTGCTCACTCACTCAACACATGTCCACTCTGATTTCTGCAAACGATTTCGTCATTCTCCTACCATTAACTAACACTTTTTCTTCTTATTTGTTGCTAGTGTCGGCCACAGTCACAAGAATGTTCACAATTCGGTGGTAAACTTCATAATTAAATCTCACACCACCGTAAATTCCAGGTTTGTCTCTCTTTATTTTCTCGCTCTTTTTCTCTAGTTGATTGTAAGGTTTTGCTATTTCATTATTATTTTTTCTCCCCCGGCTCTCTTACAGCTGCCAACTTCGTTTTTCTTTCTTTCGTTCAAGGTCTAAAATACCGAATTTAAATAAGATACACTGAAGAGGCAGAGAGAGAGAAACGTTTAATGAAAAGAAAAGCAAAGAGGTCTACCTGGGGTTTAAATTTCTCTAGTCAGCTACTCTGCGCTGGGGGAGGAGGGTAAGAAAGGAGAACAAGATGGCCGACGGTGGCAACAGAGGAATGATGCAGAACACATAGCGGGCAAGCCTATGCCCATGAACTAGTGTCCAGGCCCATACTTTTCAAACAGTCAAGTAAGCCCTTGATGATCTGGAAGTAAGATTTCTAGTCACGCCAAGGACCAAAATATAAGTACCCCAAACGTTCGATACCACGCAGGTTTTGTTAATCACGCCTCCCAATTCTTGGACCACTAACGACCAGTGAGATAAGTGCCGCAGTTTCTAAAGATCGTCATCACCGAAGGAATTCCTTTTTTTTAATAAATCAAGGGTCTTTGCTGACTTCACACGGCTTTGGCGAACCTGCGATCTAGATATTTTGTAACCCCTTCCAGAAAAAAAAAAAGGCCCCATCGCGCCTCCAGAGCATCGCAGCGAGTCACAAAATGTATCGAAATGTAGATCTCAATGAGACAAGACGATATTTAGTCGCACAGTAGGTAAAATTAATGGTACCGGCGTAATTAGCGCCAATATAGTGAAGAATTAACCACATTGCACCATAGAGTGAAATACCTCCGGAATTGACCCACCTGGCGGCTTGGTCAATAAAAGAAAGGGTCAATCAAGCAGAAGGAAGGCCAGGGCCGTGGCGTTCCTACGCCGGGCGACAGAACTCCCTGGCGGCAGCTGCTTCGTTGACGCGGCCCAATATGGCAACAGCAAAAATTTCGCAGTAGTGTCCATCAACCACAAGGGTTCGACCGTTAACGCAGCTTCGGTACGAAGCACGTCGTCATGTGCGGTCGAGCAAGTGGCCATTGCCTTGGCCCTCCTGGACGAGAAACATGCCAACATCTTCAGCGATTCCAGGGCAGCCATCCGCGCCTTCAGCGCTGGCGCCGTGTATAAAGAAGCCTGTCGCATCCTCGACGGCAAAAGCATTGCTACCCACACTCTCACGTGGTTCGCCGCTCACATAGGATCCATCATGGGAGGCCCCACAAACCTCAACGAGCTGGCCCACTTCAAGGCGCGAGGTCTCGCTTTCCGCGACCATGGAGAACTCCCCGGCCGGCCAGGAGTGGTGCAGAACAGAGATCAACCGACAACATACAATGAAATTACGCAGCACGCCGACGCTGAAGAAGACAAGGTCGACGTAATCGCGCGTGAAATACGACACAAATAAGGTATAAAATTACTTAATACTGAACCTGAAAAAGAGACCAAAAGAGTCGAATAAATTGATGTAATTAACATTTATTTATCTAATCATTCAAACAAACATGTACGTCGACTTTGTCTTCTTCAGCGTCGACACTTAGCTGACCCTTTTCTTTTTTTCGTTCTGCAGGCCGACGGAGGAGGAAGAAGCTAGACAGGAGCTCGTGACGTTCCAATCGTGCTCGCGCGGAGCTCGCGGCGTTCATCGGATCGGGGCGACGGTGGCAGCGGGCAGCGGGCCGACGTACCCAAAAATTCTCTTCCCGCTCCCAGAAAGCGTAGCCTGCCCCGAGCCCAGCGTCTCGTCAACGGTGACCGGCAGGCTGCGAGCACCATGGCGCAGGAGCTGGGCGACGAGCTGGGACGCCTGCTGCGAGAGCGGGGCCCCATCGACTCCGCGCTGGAGAAATTCGAACGCCAGACGAGAATGCGCCGCGAGTACCTGGCCTACGGCGCGATGGGCGTCGTGGCGATCATGTTCGCCATGGACATGATGAGCGCCTTCCTCTGCCAGGCGATAAGCGCCATCGTCGGCGTGCTGGGCTCCCTGCGGGCCCTCGAGCGACAGGACCCCATGGCCCTGCAGAAGTGGACCTCCTACTGGCTCATATACATCTTCCTCAACGTCTACTTTGGCTGGGTCGTGCGCTTCATCGGCCGCTACTTCATCAAAATCTACATGTTCAAGGTACTGTAGTCGAAGAATTTGAGGGGGAAAATGCAACGAGTTCCATGAAGTGAAATCTGTCTAAACAGCGGAGCTGTGGTCGTTCTGTTTCTGCAGTTGTCGCATATCTTTCTTTTCGCTGTGGTAGTCGTCGCTTTAGACTGGAGGAACGACCACATCTCTGCTGTTTAGGCAGATCGCGTCCCATTCCCCGCAACGCGCTAGGAATGCCGTCGCCCGTGGAAGCCCATGCGTCCCACCTCCCGCAACGCGTTAGGAACGTCGTCGCCCGTGGAACCCGAAGCTTCCCATCCCTCGTAACGCACTCAGAACGCCGTCGCCCGTGGACGTCGACGTGTCCCATCCCCCGCAAGTAACGCCGTTCGGGCCAGCCAAGCGGCCGCGAAAGCAGTTTCGCTGTGACCGGTGGTGGTGGTTCGTTTGTTGGCGCTATCTTCTGCAGCCTTTAAAGGAGCACGGCTTAGCGCCAATCGCCTCCACCCCCCAGTGCGCGCTTTCTCAATGGTCGCCTCCTCCCCCAGCGCACCTTTCCTCCTCCTTTGCTGGTCACGTGACCTTCTCTGTCCCGGCGCGCTTCTTATCCTCTCCTGGTCACGTGACCTCTCCGGCTCTGCTCCTGCGTGACGGAGGCCGTCATCGCCGGCGCACGCTCGACTAAGAACAGCGCCGCTGTTAAAAATATTCTCGCCAGGGAAGAGCCGATTTTGAAGGCAACGTACATGCGCCAGAGAAAAAAATGACATTAACGCTTTGGCGTCCGATACTGGGTGCAAAGCGTCAGTGTGTTTTGCTTTGGCGAGCATACGCTTTCTTCTTCTAGGTTCAATGTCCGTGTGCCAACTTCTTCTCCTAGGGCTCTCCGAGCGCCGCCATCTTGAGCTATGGCACTAAATTCTGTCTGCCCATAGCAGTTCAAGAAGGCTGCTTTCAACATAGCCTTTAGCAGCTCAAGAAAACCTTCACACTGGCGCTTTTGTTGCCTGCTATGTGTGTCCTTTTATTGCGATAGCAATTATATGGACACTCCAAAGCAGATTTCTGCCGTCGACGTCGCCGTCGTCGTCGCCGTCGCCGTGAGGTTCCGTATGACGTCAACGGCGATGAAATCGTCGCCGCGCTCCTGAGGCTGTATGTGCGAGTGAAAGGGGGCGAGGGACGCGCGCTTTCACGGGGAGCGAGCGCACGTCGGAGAGCAAACGCGCGTTCTGCGCCGTGCTCCGTGAAGGGCTGCAGAATTAAGCGTCTCTTTCCTCCTTTCCATATATAGAGAGCAAACGCAACTTTTTCCGTCGCGCGAAAGGCTGTGGGGCGGACGGGAGGGAGGGAGGAGAGGCGACGTTTAGCTGCAGCACCAAATACGTATTTATATAAAAACGCCGCGCGCGTTCGGTGCGAACGCGGGCAAAACGCCCACGACGTCGACAACAGTTCTGCGTGTTGCTGGTGCTGCTGCATATACAAGTTTATACAGCTCATAAATTACTATCCTTACTCCGCATAGATCTCTACTAATTTGCTATCGCAATTGGTGCTTCGCCTTTCGGGTGAAACTGCGACAAATTTTTTTCATTAATTCCTAGGCGCCATGGCAACTAATTTGCCGACTTTGTGGCAACCCATTTCGCGAAGGTTGTTTGTGTAACAAGATGTGCATCATTGTGGTCAGTCATGCAGGGCTGTATATCTTAAGAGCTGTCGCTTTCAAAGCGTACAATAGCTAAACAGCCGAGGCGGACGTGAGAATAAAGCCTACGGTCTTGAGTGTTCTCATTTCGCACAGTTTTCGAACGCGCCGAGTCGACTATGAATGAGTACCACGATAAGGTTACCGTATATCTTCTTTCCCAATTTTCCATCTACTGTTCTGGGATTTTGAATAATGCGCTGCTGAAAAAATGATATTTATATATCTAGGGCGAAATTTACAAACATATTTCGTAAGTGATCTTGGCCATTGGCAGGCAGCCTTCACTATTATGTTCAGTATCGCTATTGTCTGTAGGGCAGTTGTTCAGCACAGCAGCTATACCGCAAAAACTTCTTTAAATGCGGGCCCTGGATCTTGGAATATTTATTTAATTTAAATTAGGTGTGACCAGAAGTTGCTGCCGGGAATACGTTGCCATATTCCCGTTTGGAACGTAATCATGGACTTTGTTGCATATTAGAGAGCACACCTTCACTTTTGGTTCCAAGCGTTGCACATGCAATGCATTATTTCGTAGTTCTTAGCCCTTCGTTCTTAGTGTCACGCTGATCATTGTTCAATACATTTGTAGTCCGCACACTAACGCTTATGAGGAGAGATCGGGCTCCCAATCTCACCAGCTGCGAATACGAAGCAAATTATTGTTCCTACAGAATCAAGTTTGGATTCGGTATTTTGTCCCAAAATCCACAACCGTTCCACAATATCGTAGATAATTGGCAAGTAACCCGCGTCAACACAGACAATATTGCCCTTCAGTTTCTAGGCAGAGGCACCGCATTGATTTTGATACCAAGTGAAAAAATTATGCAGCCTAAAAGAAAAGTCGACAGTCCCTGCGAGCGGCTAAAGACGCGCACTGAATCTTAAGACCTCGCCAAGAGTACGTTAACGCTGTAACATATGGCATCGAGCAAGTGTTCCCTGTAGAAGCTTTCTGGGCTGTCATGACACCGCACTTTGCAGTGACAAGAGCTGACACCTTCCGGCAGATTGATCGATCATCGCCTAATCCCGAAATTGTCACTGAGGAAAGGCCCACTAGGTACCTTATTTATCTGGCAACTGCACTGCTGGCAGTTACAAACGTGCAGGGACGCTATACGAAAGCTAGTCAAGTTTCATGTATAGTTTTGTGACCAAGTCTGTGTCCAACTTTCAAGTTCGTGTTGAACTTAAAACAGCGAAGTTGCTATTGAATGCATTGGTAGAGTTGCCTCGTTATACCAAGCGCGAAAACCCGCTTGCGCTGAACTGCATTCGGTAAGACTTCGTGACGTTTTGTCAGCCTTGCAACATGATTTAAACTTATTTGATCCAGTATGTAATTGAGGCGGCGTCCGGTCTAATGTAATCACCAAGCGGTAAGGTGACGCTGATGTCGAAACATCGTACTGCGTTTTCAAGACGGCAGAGGCCGATGAGGGACATCAATGTGCTCTGCAAACGAATTTTAAAGCTTCGTGTGGGGTTATTTTGTTCCGTCACAAAGTGTCCTGCTCACATTGGAACTGTTCCCCAAGGTCGAGCAAGGTAACAGCTAGGCACGGTCAGCATGAAGCTGTTTCGATCGCATGCGCTTTTGTTTCGTTGTCTTTCTCTCCCTCTTTTTTACGTTATCTTTTCTTTACATTGCACAAAAGTTAGGCCGTTATATCTTGTCGCGTTTTCAAGCATAGTTGTATTTTCGGTTACTCCTATCGTGTCCGCTTAACGCCACAGTCTCTCGAGCAGAATCGGGAGCGATAAGCGATACTTCAAGACATTTTATGCTAACGAAATCGGGCACCGAAGATATTGACCGTATTGCGGAAATAAGTGACACAATGATATTAAGTTTTCGATAACGGAGGTTGGAATTTGTCTTACACGGGAGGCGTACAAAGATTGGTATATTACGGATTTATCATAAAAACAAGTAAATACTGTAGTTTTACGTGCAACACCACGATCTGAGTATGAGGCACGCCGTAGTGGAGGACTTGGATTATATTGGATCATCTGGCGTTCCTTAACGTGCACCCAATGCACGGTACACACGCGTCTTTGCATTTTACTCCCATCGAAATGCGGACTGGATCCGATCTGGCGCCCTCGGGCTTAGCAGCGCAACATCAAGTCATTACGCCACCATGGTGGCTAACTTAATATCAATGTCATAATAAAATGTTTAAATAAGAGCACTCATTCTTAATAAGACTTCCTTCTTTCTTCGTTTACTCTTGATTCCTTCGGCCGCAACACCAGGCGTCAAGGGGCTGTACTTCTACATTTAATTGCAAAATATAGGCGGGGACGCTTATTTCAATACTTGTCATTAGAGGAGCCCGTCAATGAACCAATCAATTCACTGTCGACAAAGTCGAATCAAATCGACTAATTTCTTAGCGGAAAGGAGCTTTCTTTCGCATGTTCACACGGAACTTGAGTTCGATCAGCAGGAGAGTCATTCCTCAAGCTATGGGCCAGGAACACATTTCTTGGGACCGCAATTCCATGGTAGGCGCGCGCAGATACGTAGCAAGGGACTTGACTGGAACGCCTTTGAAGGCAGTACTTCTTACACGAAACCGCATTACCAGAGTTGACAAGCTATTTATTTTACATTTCCCATCTTTAATCGACGTGGCTCGGGTTCAATCAGCGCCTTTGTGGTTTTGGTTGTACCACCGTGGAAACTTATGAGAGTTGCAGGGAAGCAGCTTTTACAGGAAGTAAGCGGCAACGTGCAGGAAGCAGATAACAGGAAGTACGAGAGCAGCACCGACATCTTAAGCAATTCTTAACTGCAACATCATCAAAAAGCCATGTTTGTTCGTCTTCTGTAGCATTAAGGGTTGTGCTCACTGCTGGTTGTGCTTGTCGCGCATGCGCAGTTCCTGCTTCTCGCCTGGTGCGCGCTGCCCACCGAGAGCAACGGGTCGGACTACCTCTACAACAAGCTGCTGGCGCACAAGCTGTTCCGGCCAATGGGTGCCGGGTCCTCGGCTAAGAAGGCCGCGTCGCCGCCGCTCCAGCCTCCGTCCGGAGACGAACGACGCGACAAAGTGCGCGCGAGGTAATAACGCCACGAAGAGGCTGTCTTCGAGTGTGTGTGTGTGCGACGCACGCTGTCTTGTTCTTCCTCTCAGTGGCTCCCCTGAGCGCCGGTCGGGTGTCGTCCTTTGAAGAAGATGCCGATTTCTCGGAGGTCTGTCGACGGTGGGCGGTGTGTCGCCCCGATCTGGCAATAAAAAAAATTCCTTTTTTGGGGAAACTCCCCGCATTGACAAGAATGGCGCAGCGGTTGGTTGACTGGCGCATGCAGCGGCGGCGGCGAAGGCGGTTGGCCTTGAGCGCAGCGATGCAGCGCGCTCTCTGTCTCTCGCGATCTACCGCCGGAGGCTGATTTCCCCGGTGAGTCGCTATCCTGCTGCGACAAGCCCCCCTCGGGTGAGTGGACTCGGTGTGTTGTTCTCGGCTGCCTCAGCTGGGGCCGACCGCTCGCTCGCTTGCTCAGTAGCGGTCAGCTTGTGGCCCTGAACGCGCTTTCAGCTGTTCCACCCCCATACCCTCTCAACTTACTAACTGGGTGACCCCACTCGCCCGCGTATACGACGTACCAGCGCCAGCCAGATAACGCCTACGCATCGTGAATCACGCGCCTGCGCTTGATCTTCTCGGTGCGTGAGGAAAGCCCTGCGTGAAGCTCACGTGGTGTGCACCACTTGAGGAGTTGGGGCGGCACTCGCAGAGAGGGCCTACAAGAACCTGGGGAGCTCATTGACTGTGGTCAGAACAAGTTTAGGCTGCGCCTTCCTGGAGCGGCCAGCTGATTTGGGGCACCGAAAGCCCTTGTGTGTGAAAAGGTGGTTGATCCGACTCATTGCACAGGTAAAGAAATGTTTTGGCACTAGCACAAGAGCCCGCGCGATTCAAATCGGGCGGCGGCTAGCTCCGCACCCGAGGGCGACGCGTTTGTTTTACTCGCTTACATCCAGCGGTGTCCTGTTCTTTACCTGCCTTATATACGAGTTCAGCATCCGTGATCAGTGACTTCAGATGGGAAACTAGTACTCTGTTGAAGGCGTGCTTTTTTTTTTCAGTGAAGCCTCTTTCCGCTTCGAAACACATTTATCTGGCAAATGTTTTAATGCTCGATATTCACGCACTGCGGGTGACTAATCCAGGACACATCTGCGAGACAACCAGCAATGGTTGTTGAATGGAGTATCCCTTCGTTAAGCTAAAATGGACGCAGCGGGCCACGCATAACCGCCTTTATGCACTTGCTCCGATTGTCTTGGTTATTTTTAGCATAGACGTCACTCGCGCTAAAATTCCGGTCGATATTGGTCTACGCTCAATGACACTTTCACACACAGTTTAAATTATACCATATTGTTGTCATTGCTTCCGAAAATAATTGAAAATAAAGGGTGAGGTTTAACGCAGGTAGAAGCAAGCTTGCCAGACAGTGTGGATTAAAGCTGGCGCGTACTGATGCTTTAATACTTTTTCTATACTCCGCCGTCTTACTAGCGAGACATGGCATTTAATCCTTCGGCTTTCTCTCCACCTCGTACGTGCATAGATTGCGAAATTTGGCTTTTGAGTACTTCAGAACTAGGTTCATTTTTCGGGATTTATCTCGGAAAGTTCCCACCTGAGGAAATTTATTGTACCGCAAGATTTCAAAAGGCGTCAGTCACAGATGCAATAAATTGTTTTCTTCTTTGTGTGATAGTTTCCATGGTGGCCTTCGCGTAGATTAATTCCTCAGAGGCAACGGTTTCGTCATTGATGTCGACGCACAGCGTGTCAAAATGAAAATTGCTGAATCGGGCCATTCACCATGCTGCATGGAGAGCAGAGGCGAAGGGCTCCATCTTATGAAACTCTCGCTACTTCGGATGCGAATGCAGTGGTTGATTACTAGATCGTTCAAACAGGTAGCATTTCTTGCTTTCCTCATTTTAGCTGCACCAATTTTGTACGTGTTATATACATTGCAGAGCATCCGGCTCGAGAACGTGTTTCTGCGTAAAACAGAAGGTCCCATTACGATCGTGGATGACGGATACACTTACAGACAAGCATTCATCAATAAGGCCCGTCAGTGCCTCCTCCGTCTGTTCACAAGCAATACTTGCCATTCGGTAAAATAATAGCACAGATCGTTCCCGAGCAACCGGCGAACGCGAACGATTGCGCGTCTTCCAGGAAGCGATGATAAACTACGTTTCTATCTACATCGCGGCGTCCATGGCGGTTCTCGGCGAGAAGGCTAAATGCACCAGCAGATGAGAAGCGCACACTTGCGAGAAACGATGTCCTGGAGTATTAAAGCGCCAAACAGACGACACAAGAATAGGCACGGACGAGCGCTTACTAACTCATGTTTTATTGAAAGAAACGCACAATATATAGGTACCAATATAGCACCCAGTAACATGCACCAACTAGCCCAACAAAAAGTTCTACTTTCGTAACGTTGTTTCTCAGTGTGCTGATGTGTTAGCAGAGTGGCTTCGAAATTCACTTTATTAAAGACGAGAATCACGCTCTTTGGGCGAGAATGGTTAACTTTCTTGCGTTCCTTTCTGGGGCGTTTATTTCTCGATTCAACGGGCCTTATTACTGTCGGGGTTTTGACCCACCGTGGTGGCTCAGTCAGCTAAGGCGTTGTTGCGCTGCTGAGCACGAGATCGCGGGATCGAATCCCGGCCGCGGCGGCCGCATTTCGATGGAGGCGAAATGCAAAAACGCCAGTGTGCCTGCGTTGTAGTGCACGTTAGAGAACCCCAGGTGGTCAAAATTAACCCGGAGCCCTCCTCTACGGCGTGCCTCATAATCAGAACTGGTTTTGGCACGTAAAACCCAAGAAATAAGAACTGTCTGGGTCTTGTAAAAGGCCTGTAGACCTGTGATGCACGTGTTTTGACGTTTCAAAGACCTGGCCTCTGTATCACATAATTACAATTTTTCAAGACGTAAACGACGGTTTATTTGAAAATCGCTATGCCAGTCAACGATCGGACGTGAATTCGGTAGGAACGCGATAATTCTAAAGCCTGAGTTGTATGAATTCTAATGGCGCAGGCGCCAGCCCTTTATCATCGACAACTTAAAACATCTTTGCTGCAGTCCTTGGCAAAACACACACACACACACACACACACACACACACACACTCAATATGCCAAATGGCCAAATGTAGTTGGCGGCATGCCCAAACCGGCTGGACATTGTAGAAACTCAATACTTATGGCTCTGTTGCTTATAGGCTCCTATGTTATCATTTCTCCTTTAATTTTTTTCGACACCCAGTAAGCACATTATCATTATGTACAGCTTCTAATACTGACGAATCTGCCTTTTGCAGCAGTTTTCTTAAAATTTGTTGACGACGAGAACATGGCACATGTTCACATCCAAGTTTGTTGTTAAAATACGTTAAAATTACTTAAAAATTAATTTAAAAGTTGCAGTGGCTTAGCTCGGCTATGCCAGGATATACGTAGCGTTAGCAAAGGTTCAGCTGATTATTCTTAGCTTTCCTGGCTGTCTAGATTGTCAAGAATTAGCTTGATTGTCATGCTTACTGCTGCTCCAATGACACACACGCGGTATACGTATTATGTGGCACAGTGTATTCATTCCTCCTACGCTCAACCGCTAATTGCCAGGCAACTACTTCGGGATCCGATGAGTCAAGCTTCTCCGTTCTTCTGCGCTGTTGAGCAGCATTTGCGCTCTCCTTCTCCATGGCTATACCACACTGGCAAACGCCAGTCAGAAGCGCAGCGGCTCCAGCGCAGTGTCAGACGGCGACTGCACAGCGAGCGCGCGCCGGCGCCAGTGCGTCTACCACGGCTACGACGTCACTCCTCTGGAATGCGCAGACCGGCGGCGGTGAGTCGCGCGCGGCGGCGGCGGAGTGCGCGAGAGGTGCCGGCTCCGGTGGCTCCGGTGCGCAAGCCATGTGACATCACTGATCTTTGCGCATGCGCAGCACGGCTCTTGATGTGCCGCGCGAAACGGGCTTGGCTAGGCCAGTGTAGCTAACGCTACAAAATTAATTTAACATTAATTTTTAAAAAAGCTAAAATTCCGTCTGAGTCAATATGTCATTGCAAGAAACTGTTTATGATAGTTAAGTATGCGATGTATTCATAATTCGATAATGATATTTCTACGGCGTAGGCGAGCGCTATGTAATCTAACAAGCGGTGTTTCAGGAACAGAACTCATTCACTATGCGCGCCATGGCTTGGTCTGTTTTTATTTCTCTCTCTTTCTCTCTCTCTCCTCTCTCTCTCTCTCTCTCTCTCTCTCTCTCTCTCTCTCCATAGAGAAGATCGGGCCATCATTTTCTTACCCGGCTACATTGGCTACATCGGCGACCGCAGCCGATATGCCGAGAACGCTTGATCAATTTAAACACAACACTAGACCCTTGCACGATTTTAAATCCTGTAACTTGAAAGATTACGAGATATTAACAGGGTGTACTTCGCTAAACCGTATACCTCTAACGCAAGACTTGGTGACAAAGATTCTTAAGGTTGTATTTTGCTGTATTGTAACGGCGTAGGTTCTAAGGTCGTGTGTCGTGAAGAAAGATTGTAGCGCTGAAATTCGGCGTTGATGGGCCGGGAAAACGGCACTGAAAGCTGAAAGTTAATCAGCATAAGGAAACCGAACACACTGCAGGCTGAGGTTTTGCCCGCATTCGCTACGGCGAGGCGTATGCCAACCCGCTCTGACCTCGTACGGTCGTCAGACAACCTACGTCCGCTGGCATGAATAAGAGATCATGGTCTGACCTTAAATCTTTCGGTAAAGACCGGTAAAGTAGTAGCATGAATTTCTTTTCTTTTTCTTCTTATTTTTAGGCCTTTCAACAAATTAAAATGGGGCCTACGTGTCATCATCATTATCATCATCAGCCTATATTCATAGCCACTGCAGGACGAAGGCGATCTCTAACATAATGTATATGACAATGATTATGATGATGGTGGTGATGATGCTGATGATGATGAACCTTATTTATAGCACGTATACACGCAATTATGCGGTAGGCCTATAGAATCCGACAGCAGGAGTTATCTTGAGCTAAATTCTTATTCAAAAGGGAGAAACAAAAGAAGAAACACAACCGTAAATACCAGATGAAAAAAAAAACAGTACGCGTGTGAGCAGACTAACGGAAGCCAAATTATGGAAGAGGTAATTATGAAGGAGAGATTAAAGACGCAATCAATAAAAAGTTTAGAAAGAAATTTCAATACAAGGAACTTTGAACAGAGAAGACGAGTGAAGCTACCAAACGCAAACTTTTTTTTATTTGGGGGGTGGGGGGGGGGGGGTGGGGGGGGGGGGCGTTAACTTATTCCTCATCCTCCTCCTCCTCATTTTCGTTCCCTTCTTTCTTTTTGCCTTCGCTTTGTCGAAACTGGCATGAAGCTCAGACTCCGTTTAGGACATAAAACTTGCGTCAGAGAATTAACTTCCTTTCGAAAAGCTCATGTCGTGGAACATGAACCTGCTAGACCTCGCGTCACCGCCGAAACACGCTTTAATCGTAGTGCCCCTTTTAGCTCACTCTACCTATACCTTCTCCGTTCACCTACTTCGATTCTGCTTATAGAATAATCATAGTCTTCTTTCCACGTAATGGGACACTGTAAAAAAAACCTTTAAACGAATAACACTTCTGGCAATGCAGCATTATCTTTAAGAAAGACGCACCAGTAAGAATTGTTGCTGGATCATCAATTTAGCATAAAGTTGGTCCTTCTGAAGTTCTGGTGCTTGGAGAACAGGGCGTCCCGTTTATGCCACCCGTGCTGAGTGGTACGTAGCTTCATTACCTTTGAAGTTTTATCTCAAGTTATATTTGAAGTTATGTTTCAAGAAATCATTAATACTCCAAATTGAACGATGGTTCTCGTGGATGCTTTAAATGATGAAGCAATTATTTTTCAGACTTCACTGATTCTTTGAACCACTTGCGTCTTGCGTAATATAGTTTCCGGCGCTCCTGTGCTGTCTGCGCGCTCAGCTAAAAATATGTTTCCGTACCGTTGAAACGGCTCGCCCACGCGATCTTGAGTTGAATAATTGTCAAAGCAGCTGCAAAAGCGATCATCTCCGCATTGACTGAGTTATCTGTGCACACATGTAGATGCATGACGCAGGTGTTTTTCATGCACTCCACCACGACGAGCGATCTCGCATGAATCATTGGCGGCCATCATTCTACATCGGGTGACTGTACATGGTTGGCCGTCAGTGCGGCATCTCGATCAACCGTTGCGGGTCGTCACAGTTCTTCAGCCAGTGCCTAAAGCACGCCAGATCATCGCGATACTAATGTGGGACAAACGGCGAGACTGCGAACATCGAAGCAAGGCTTGGTGGTTTGACCCTTGAAGTCTTCTGAGGCAGAAATGCTGCATAAAGAGAACCTCAGACGCTCATAACGGCGAAGTAACACTCCGAGGTTCCAACCGTAGGATGTTCAATGAAACTGCTCGAGGGATTCCCAAGGCTGGCCTCAGTCATCAGCAATGAAGGCGCTCACATCGAATGTCTGACGTAGACAAGAAGGACAACAGGTAAAACGCCCTGCTACAGCCAGCCGCATGTAGCTTCTGCGTACAATGAATATGCCTGCCGCAGTCTGCATCCGGGAGACCGCACTGAGATCGCATTTCAAAGAACGGCATGAACGGCGAAGTTTCACAGCAACGTGACATCCAGAGTGACAGTGATAATCTTTTTTGCCTTACAAGCCAATACAGGTAAAGCCGAGCAATTACTTCAGGCGATTTGCGCACCCACCCCGGGAAACCAGTGGCGCTGGCGTTGCGCTGCTGAGTTTGAGACGGGTTCGATCTCGACCGCGGCGGCATCATGGCGATGGGGGCGGAATGAAAAAAAAAAAAAAAACGCTTGTGTACGGCGCGTTGGTGCACTGTGCACTTGGTGCACGTTAAAAAAGTCAAGTGGTCAAAATTAATACGGCGTGCCTCGTAATTAGGGCGTATATTTTGCAGCCTCAGAATTTTAATGTTTGGCGAGTTGGGCGTCGACCTTCACCGACGAGGAACGCAAACGATGTCACCTCCGCAGAGAACTCTAGACGACTTCCTTATTGAAAGACTCGAAGAGTAAGTGTTTTTCATTAATTACCAGTTTCCAATTTTCTATGTTTAAGAAGAAACAGTAGAATGCATGCATCATCCACATATATGGAAACTCTAATCATAATTCTACCCTTCCTTAAAATTGTCGACCACGCTGCAAAACTATGTTGCAGGGGAGCGGAAAAAACGAACCGAGCCATAGGATCGCTGTGCAAACAAATATCTGTCATGCTGAGTTTGCCGGGGAGTCTCTTCTGGGTTCGCTGTCACGAAAGAAACATTTCGATCATTCACTCCAAGTCGTGAAATGTTTGCATTAGGAAAGCCGTTTCAACACATCTCATTTTTTTCTGTTAGCGACCTCTTCAACGCTATAAATTATTCTCAAGGGCACATCTAGCGCTACGCTCAACGAAGCAAGCAAGTAGAAGGGTCATACTTCAGCTAACGACTGAGTATACATACTTGGGCCAAGCTCAAGTGGTGCGTCTACTCGCCTCCCTCGTGTGCAATCGGTGTTCCCTTAATAAGCGCATTCACGGCGTTGTTTCCCTCCTGGCGCTGCCACTGCAGAGTATTTTCAGCGAAGGGCACTTTGAGAAGGCGCGATGACGTTCAGGTCCAGGTCAAGAGCGTACCGGGCACGGCCTCAATCTCTGCCGCACTCATCCCAAGGAAGCCATGCTCTGTGCTGAATGCTTCGAGGGAGCGCGAATAGCAACGGTAACCACTGATTAGCGGTAACAGCGAAACCTGGAAACCTTGTTGTTGTGACATCAAGCGTTATTGCGGCTAAAGTTACGCTATCCGCAGTCTAACATCGACTAAGTTAGGTTCTGTGGGCACGGCGGATTTGAAAATGTCAAGTAGTTAAAGAGGAAGCTTCACCTCAGGAGCTACATAGTTTTGCTTCGCGAAGTAAGAAACATTCCTGGTTCATTGAGATGGAGTTTGAAGCTGCTGCAGCCATGATCCCGTATTCACTGTTTAACGTAACAGCTTCTATTCGCTAAGCTACATGCGCTCAGCTGCATGCGTTATGCTAAGCTACAAGCGCAATGCGCAATTCCGCATGCGGAGGTGCAGCGGCTTGATTTTCTTCGGGCTAGCCGTAACACCGCGAATTGTGTAGTGCTGCAATAATGCTTCCATGTATGAGCCAAATAAATATTAGTTGTGCCTAACTTGAGCGGCAGCTGATGACGAAGACAACTTAACCACATGGTCACCTGGTGGTATTACCTTTAGAAAATCGTCTTTGTTCTAATTTAAATGCCACAGAAATTAATCTGCTAAGTTAAAAACATTTCAAGAAATTATTTATACAGACCGTATTCGATTCAACCTCTCGGTTTTGATTTGCACACTCTCCTTCATTTTTCATTGACAGTGCAACTCCGGCCAAACGCATTCCACGTGGTTTCCGGCGAAAGTTGTAAGCGCTTCGGCCGTAAGCACAGCACGGTTATGATAAGACATAATATAGACGAGCTGAGGCGGAGAATACGTCTGAAATGAATCCTCCATATGACTGTTACTATATGTCGGCAGCGTGATCAGACAACAGTTCTTCTTAAAACAAAATTACGAAAGCGACAAAAATTTCGTATAAAATCAGGTGGGTAGCATAACAATGTCTTTGGGGAACCGATAATCTTCAAATAGTCATTCGATCGTCCACAAAAACTCGGCCTCGGCGCTCAATTCCTGGCCTCGATGGTTTACTAAACGCTTTCAACTGTCGCCGTGGCTGATAGAGTGCATTTTTATTAGTATTTCGCGCAAATGTCAAGTCGGAGAGTCTCCAGTGTATGCGATAATTTCAGATTGAACTCTTCTCTCATTAAATGCACGTAAAAACACTTTCCCGCCTGTCAAAGGGCGCTAGCAACTTCTCCGATATTACGCATGATGACGATACCAGGAAAACTCATTCAAGGTTAAAGTGAGAGATGGTTGAAATAAAGTAGGTGAGGAAGTGCTCGCGTGAACAGTACATAGCCTTCAGAAAACTTCCGGTATGCCGAAATTTTCTGATGAATAAAGCATTTGACGAGTGTATACCCTCATCTAATGCTATAACTGCTCATACGTCGGTATACCCCGCTCGGTGCGGACCAATCCATTTTCCAAGTATTCGACTTATCCTAATTGGCATAGAAAGCCTGCGTGCGTTGACTCATGACTTCACGCGAGAATGCAGACAGCCCGCTAAACACAATGTGCATATGCGAGAAGCGGTCTAGTTGGTTTCTAGAGCTTGCATACGCGGCGAAAGAGCAAAATATTTCAAAGAAGGAAATACACGTAGAGGGAAACTAATGAAAAGGACGCAACACCGTGCTTTTCAAAACGAATGATATTGCTAGGCATCGCCCGCGTCCATCGCCTAAAGCGTGTGGACTCTCTGCCTTCCCAAACGACGCCATGGCTCAATGCTCCTGCTTCGTCGTTGGGTCTTCTCTTGTTACGGCCCGTGTGCGAATGTTCCTGACGTATGCGGACGCTCTGTCTTTATTCTTGGTAGCACAGTCTCGTCGCCTTCTCGAGCGGTTCCTCCGGCGGAAATCTCCCCGCACGCTGTGTTCAAGCGGACCTGACGCAGCGGCGGTTTCTTCCTTTCTCGCAGCAGAGGCGGCCGCGGCAGCATCATGCGACTGTGCGTGCTCCTATCGCTAGGCCTGTTGGCCACCGTACTGGCCGAAAATGACGAGGCGACCACGGAGGAGACCATCGAGAAGAGGCTACGTACGTATATCCTTGCATATTTGCGCTGTTCCCTTCTCGGAGTTTCAAAACACGTGCATTTCGGAACACTTGCGAACGATGCGAAGCGAAGGTGCGGTGGCTCTTCTTGGGTGGTTTTCACTAATGACGATTAGGGGGACGCGTCGACCAACATGAGTAGAGTCGAAGACTCGACTAGAAGATGGCTTATATTGAAGAAAGCCAAGCAACTAAAAGAACAGAAGAGAAGGGCAGGCCATTCAACAGAACGAAAGCAGTCGGGATCCATGCGTTCTCTGGGTTACCGGCCTTCTTCCCTCACAAATACGCTTGCTCGTGTCTGCACCTCTCCTCCGTGAAGAGGTGGTAACTGACAAAGTTGCTTTTGTACTCTAGGTTTGAGTTAGGTTCCTAATGCTCCAGAAAGCCCACTACGCTCAGTTTCACAATGCAAAGCACAGACACTGGAGTGCAGCATAAAGCGTCCTACGAAAATTATTCGAGGGTACTCTAGCGTTATTGTCAACAGGATCTGCACGTATTGCCGTTCAACCAGCATGGCAATGATCATGAAAGAAGGAAATAAACTGCCTATGATGGATAGCTCGTGGGTTGGCCTAAATTCCATCCTTTTGGCTTCAAACGGCTTTGTGACTTTGCAAGTCGATACTTTTCCTTTATGAATGGGATAATACGCAATAAATATGCGTGTGCACAGCAACTTCTTTCCTTCGCGTGGTTAGATATCGCTTGTAAATTTATAACTATAAAACGTAATAAATAACGCCTCGAGAACGTCCGAAGCCACAGGTACGAAGATAAGACAAATTCATGTCATTCCCATGATATCTGAACTGTGGCAGCGCCAGAGCACACTCTAGTGCCTTTTGTGGGAATCTCTATGCATCCGCAACATACAGCTGGCATCTGCCAGTAGAAAACACCGCCATGAGATTGCGTTTTTATACTTTCAGCGTGTGTACGCAGAAACGCTGCACTCTGTGTGTCGGGGTGGTGAGAGGCGTCACCTTGTCCCTTCGCGCTACAATGTCCCCCTACTCATTCTCAGCACCAATTGGAGCATTGTCTCTACCGCCAGACAAAACCCCGTATCCTCCACTCTAATGAAACATTACTGTTCGTCCGGAAATCTGCAACGTTCCTGACACGTGCGTTGCCGTTCTTTGCAGTGGTGTTCCCGGCTAACGAGCTGCAGTCTCCCGGCGGCTACTGCCAGTCACCGCTGGGCGTGTCGGGACGCTGCGTGCCGTACCAGGAGTGTCGCTTCCTGTTCGAAGACGAGTTCCTGGCGCGCCGCTCGCTGTGCGGTTTTGCTCAGCGTCAGTCACTCGTTTGCTGCCCTCAAAGTGGTGGTGGTGGCGGAGGAAGTGGAGGATTTGGCGGAGGCTTCGGTGGTGGCTTCGGCGGAAACGGATTCGGCGGGAACGGATTCGGAGGAAACGGATTCGGAGGAAACGGATTCGGCAACTTCTTCCCTGAGCAGGTATACTTTTTTACAGGAAACGTACGCGGTTCCTTCTTTCTGCTGCGTTCGTTCATTCATTCTATTATTTGTTTACTCGAGCGCTTCGTCGTTCTATCTTGAAATTAATATGAAAATGCGGACGAAAAATATGCTGCAGCTTGATTATCCAGCCAGGATTGCGCACTCGTATCGCACGATTATCGTATCACACAGTTAAGGCTTACGTCCATTCATTCATTCATTCAATCTCATCATCGATCGATCGATCGATCGATCAATCAATCAATCGCACGCTGATCAGTTCCAACATTAAACTGGTAATGAATGTGGACGAAGGAAAAGCCTCAGATTGAGCACCCACAACGAGACTTCTGCAGTTAGTTGGCATCGTAGGTCATGACTGCGTGCTATCATCACACGTGTATCCAGATAAGCAACTACAACCACAAATATCAATATTTACAAACACAGGCTGTGTCGTCTATAAGCAATCTGAATTTAGACGTGGTTTAAAAGCCGGTAGTGATACAGCTACTGACAACAAGCAAACATACCGTTTGTTTATCCTCCAGTGCAATCCATCTTATTGCGCTATCGTAAGGGGGTAACCACATAAAGCCAACAGACAATGAAGCCAAGGAAAGCATCGGGGAAATTAAGTGCGGTTGAAATTGGAATGTAGATAATAATAATAATAATAATAATAATAATAATAATAATAATAATAATAATAATAATAATAATTTTAGGTTAGGTTAGGTTAGTTGCTTATCTGGATACACGTGTGATGATAGCACGCAGTCATGACCTACGATGCCAACTAACGTATGTTGCGGTACATGCGGTATCTGACACGGCAACACACGTGTCAGGAACATTGTACATTTGCGGACGAACAGTAATGTCTCATTAGAGTAGACTTTATTATTATTATTATTATTATTATTATTATTATTATTATTATTATTATTATTATTATTATTATTATTATTATTATTATTATTATTATTATTATTATTATTATTATTATTATTATTATTATTATCTACATTCCAATTTCAACCGCACTTAATTTCCCGATGCTTTCCTTGGCTTCATTGTCTGTGGCTTTATGTGGTTATGATTAACAAAATCCTGTGTGCTGCCTGTGTGCTGTATTTTGCGGTCTTCCTTAAAACGCTTACCGCCTCACTGCGACGTGTACGGCTGTCAGATACCGCATGTACCGCAACATACGTTCCCGGGCCTCGGTCAGCCACTGCAGCCCAGTCGGCCACCCTTCTTTCCTGGAAGAGGAGGGGACGGCGGCGAAGGAGGAGGAGGAGGAGTCCGACCAGGAGTTCCTCCAAATTTTGGCGGCCCACGGCAGCCTCCCACTGCGCGACCGCGGCCGCAGAAGCTGTGGGGCACGGAAGGTGCGTATCCAGTGCGCCCGTCTTAGTATTAAGGAGTTCTAGCTTTTCCATATAACGTCCGACCTTCTACGGAAACAAAAACAACCTGGTGACGTAGACCTGAGAGGCAGCGCTGGTGGCGCCATCTTGTGACTTTGAGCTCAACCAGAGCGCACAAAAGTATTATTGCGATTACAGGTTATGTGCTGCTAACGTAGTCATCAATGTACATGTATCGGCTGTTTCGCGTAGCTTGAACCAAGAAAGCCCAAGCGCCATTCTACAACAAGGAAAAATTTTTAAAACTTCATCGCTTTTATTTCTGGCCATAAGAAGCACATTCGTGGGCAAAAAAAATATTATTTGAGGTACAATACTTAGCAAAAATCATGAGGGCGGTAACCCTCAATCTCAGCAACCTTCGGTTTGCAGAAGACATTGCCCTGTTCAGCAACAATGGAGATGAATTACAATAAATTATTGAGGAGCTTAATTGAGAAAGCGGAAGAGTGAGGTTTAATATCAATAGGCAGAAGACAAAGATAATGTTCAACAGCCTCGCAAGGGAACAATAATTCAGGATCGCCAATCAGCCCCTAGAGTGTGTAAAGCAGTACTTGTATATGTCTAGGTCAATTACCCACAGGAGACCCTGATTATGAGAAGGAAATTTACAAAAGAATAAAACTGTATTGGAGTGCATACGGCAGGCATTGCCAAATCCAGACTGGGAGCTAACCACTGCCATTGAAAAGAAAAGTGTACAATCATTGCATTCTACCGGTGCTAACACATGGGAGAGAAACTTGGAGGTTAACAAAGAAGCTAGAGAACAAGTTAAGGACCACACAGAGAGCGATGGAATGAAAAATGTTAGGCCTAACGTTAAGAGACAGGAAGAGAGCGAGGTGGATCAGAGAGCAAACTGGGATAGCCGATATTCTAGTGGACATTAAGCGGAAGAAAGGGATCTCGGCAGGCCATGTAATGCGTAGAATGTATAACCGGTGCACCATTAGAGTTACAGAATGGATACCAAGAGCGGGGAAGCGCAGTCGAGGACGCCAGAAAACTACAAGTAGGTGGGTTGATGAAGTTAGGAAATTCGCAGGTGCAATTTGGGATCAGCTAGCGCAAGACAGGGGTAATTTCAGGTCGCAGGGAGAGGCCTTCGTCCTGCAGTGGACATCAAGATAGGCTGATGATGATGATGATGATGATGAGAAAAAATTATTTATTTATTCATTTGCGTGCTCAGCCATCCATAAGTGAAACTTCGCTTCAGCGTGTCAAAATACTAGTATGGTTGTTTTTTTTGTTTTTTTTGTTAAGCTTCCAAGAGCTGACATCAGCATTATGAGATATCAAAACAGTGTATCAAATATAAGTTGGGCTTTATGGGGTTAAAGAAGGTTGTACGTATTATGCGATTTCGACCGACCGCAATCTATGAGCGCTGCAAGCCGCACAGCTAAGCCTCGGTGAAATTCGTGGGTTCAATTCCTGTTCATGGCTGCCGCATTCCGATGAAGGCGAAATGCAGAAACGCTCCCGTACTTAGATTTGGGTTCTCGTTCAATAACTTCAGTTGGTCAAAATTATTCCGAAACCCTCCACCACGGCGTCTATCATAAGCCCTAGTGTTGCTTCGGGACGTTATAACCAATCAATTAGTCAATCAACCACTTAATCAATCAATGAACAGGATGACACACAAAAAGGTTTACCGCGTTTTGTGGTTGAACAGACCGGGTGTTTCAGTATTCTGTGAATTGCACTACTTATGCGAACAGGTTAACTCTTCCTATTATCGACAAGCGTACAGTTACCAGTATATGGTTTTATCACATAGTGCTAATGCACCAGCGCAAGCGTGTATAGTGGAATACCAGAGGGCGTATAGTAGGAACAGCGGCTCATGGTGGCGACGTCGCATTCATATAGTATGTCTGATTAACGCTACTCTGTTTTTCAACTCTTAATTCTGGACTATACACAACAACGCACTGCTTTATCTCATCATAAACCCTGCGCGCAAACGCACGGACAAAAAAAAAAAAAAGAGAACGACACTTCGCTGGAGTTTACAAGCATATATTTCTTGCTTTTTTCCAATTAAACTTAGTTGTGAGTCCAGTGAAGTGTCTTCCCCTTTTCTTGGTCCGTGTGTTTGTGCGCTGGTCCGAACAGCCAGTTGTGTGTCGCTTTTTGAACGAGAGGTCTCGGCTTCAACAGGACCGCGCGCTTTGTTTTCTTGTGCTGATTGAGCCATTTTGACAAACTTCCTTTTGCGAGCAACACGAAACTAGCACGCACAGCACCGA
This sequence comes from Dermacentor silvarum, assembly GCF_013339745.2. Taxonomy (NCBI): domain Eukaryota; kingdom Metazoa; phylum Arthropoda; class Arachnida; order Ixodida; family Ixodidae; genus Dermacentor; species Dermacentor silvarum. The sequence continues at coordinate 133,508,808 of NC_051159.1, read as the reverse complement.
CGCATTAGCGATTATCCTCTCCGCATGATCCGCGGCGGAAAGTTCTCGTCCTTGAGATGTCGGAGCAACTACAACCGCTTGATTCCTGCATAGTGGCGTCGCGGAAACATCTTGCGTGCATATACGTCCATGTAATTCTTTCAGCAGGTGTGGCGGCAGTTCAAGCATAAGAGACGCTTGGAAAGGGGCGTATTTCGATGCACAGCTACTGTCCGCTCCGGTTTGGTCGTAACACAGCAATCAGTCACAATAATTGTTCGGCATAACAGGACGGGGAAGTTGGCTTCTAACCGCAGACTAAAGCAGGTAATCAAGCAACCATTTTCGGTGAGCTGCGCCTAAGGACTATTATTTTGCACAGTGCTATGCTTAATTCACGATCTTACGGCGACATTCGTGTCGACTATATTGAAAGAATAACTATTTTAAGTTTGTCTTGGATCACATGATAACTTCGCGAACAAAGTGCGAACACAAGAGAAATTCACCGGGTCACGCTTATATTGTTTTCGTCTCTGTTGTCCGCACAAACCTGACACATGCATTAAAGAACACTAATAAACACAAATAAAAATAAAGGAAGCCAAACGAACAGTCCGTGGCAGTCAGACTGACATCAGGAAATCAGGTTAGCGAATAGCTTGAAGAAATTTCCTTGTCTCGATTCTTCACAAGCAAGCAGTGGTCCTTTCGTCGTCTTGTTTGCATCGGTCTCATTAAATGCATATGCATGTATGCTTCTTTTACAACACTCAGAAGCGAGAGTGGGAATCGCCGTGAGCTGTTGTCATACGCCAATGGCTGAGCAAAGCATGTTCGCTTTGCAGATTGCGGCGTAGCCAACAGCGCCTTGGTCCGCATCGTGGGAGGAAAGGAGTCGAACCTGGGAGCATGGCCCTGGATTGTAAGTGTCTTGATCCCAAAGCCTGTACCTGTCCGCTCGCCAGGAATGAGTCCCCGTGACGCACAATTACAGAAGACGCGCACGCCACGAGAATAGTCGTACTGTTACGCTCTTAGTCATCGCAGGCCTTAAGAAAGAATCCAATAAAGAAAATGAAAATTCAACCAAACGCATGCAGTGCCAGTGGATGGTCACACTTTTAAATCCATAACGAGCACCTCTTAAGTCATAACGCCCTGTTTTTCTGCTTCCTACTTCCTAGCTCGTTCAAGCGAACTGCCCATCTATGAGAATGAAATCTGACGTCATTGTTGGCTTTCCCTGCTAATTTATAATGTTCTGTTCAAGTGGACGAACCTTTAGCAACAGAAACGGTGCCATCACATTAAATCCAGCCGCATGACCGCTGGTACTTACAAGACGTAAAATTCATTCTGCTAGTACGTGACTTTCATCAACAAAAAGTTTTTGTTGATGAGCTGGGGCCTCTGAGATCGCTACTCACGCTATTTATTTTCCAGCAGCAATTTTGGTGCATTCCAGACAGAAATATAAGACAGTTGTAGGAGGTTAGTGCTATAGTGCGCCACGGGTATGGCAAAAAAAATGCAGTGATATCGATCATATCGTCACCGCCAAAGCGCAGCCACAAATTAGGTGGAGCACCACGGGGTTCCCAAGTTTCGGCATCGACTCCTCAGTTGCAGGTTGTGCGCATAGGCCACGGAAAAATTCAACTTCGCCGCCTTGCCCGCGGTGTTCAAACTCCTGTTCGTGACTGTATACGTCAGCTACCCGCATCGTTAATGATCTTTGCTGTTCAGTTTGTAAGACTGCAGTTACTTATACACTTTTATAAAGTATCTAAGGCGGCAAACTTCATGTGCCACGACAGTTATAGTAGCCATGCATTCACTGTTGTCCTGTGGGGTTTCATTCCATTTATTTACCGTTAGGACCCCACGGGGGGGTCTTAACGGGTGGGTGTACAAGGTGGGTGTACATAAGGGTGGGTGTACAGAAATAGACAATAAAACACTCAAGATTGCATCAGCACGTACTCAGTCACATTCGCTGAAAAACATGATGGCCTAGGTTATCGTGACAATATTGTGAGGAAGGCAGTTCCAGACTTTGGCTGCGCGAGGAAAGAAAGATGCTGAAAAATTGACAGTTCTTACACGTGTACGGGAAACTTGCAGTTGGTGACCAGGGCGACGAGATATGTATGCGTGTGGGCTCATGTAAGGAGCGTTATTATGTGATGAATAGAAAAGCTTGTGGAATAGACAAAGTGTGGCTATGCGTCGACGGGAAAGTAATGTTCACAAGCCGAGATTCGCTTTGACTTCGTGAGTATAAAATGAGTGAATTACTCTAGCAGGACAATTGTGTACTGCTTCAAGGTCATCTACGGGGCGTGCTTAATGTGGGGACCATGTGGCTAACGCATACTCTAGTTTCGAGCTAATGAGTGATTTGTAGGCACCTAATTTAACATGTTTTTGAGCGTGACGAAAGTGACATTTCAGAAAACCGAGAACTCTATTTGCCGATGACATGACATTAGCAACATGTGCATGCCATGACAGATCATTAGGCAAAAATACCTAAGTATTTGAATGATTTTGCTGGTTGTATAGGTTCGGTGGCAGTTGTGTACGGAAATGTAACGGGGCATTTATAGTAGATAATGGAAAGAAGTTTACATTCAGTCGGGTCATTAGCCACCGGTTGCATCATTCCTGGGCACGGTCTAGATCATGCTGAAGTTTATCTGCGTCTGAATTGTTCGAAACTGGTCGGTAATCAAGACAATCGTCAGCGAACATTCGGATTTGCAATGTAAATGTTGAGGCAAGTCGTTATGATATATTATAAATTGGAAAGGACCGGGAACAGAACCTTGGAGTACACCAGACGTTGCAGGAACAGGGTCAGAAGCATGGTTGTAAACAAGAACCGGTTGAGATTGGTTAAACAAGAATTCCTCGATTCAAACCAGAACGTTGTGCTCGAAGTTTAATTGGGTTATTTCTAATAGTAATTGTTGATGCGGTAATTTATCAAACGCTTTTCCGTAATGGCGTCAGTGTTTGCATTGGCGTTGAGGTTAACATGCAAATCAGGAAGGAAAATGGCCAGATGTGTCTCGCAGGAGAAGCTTTTTCGGAATGCTTGGATGTATGAAAAAAAGTGCTTGAATCGAGAAATGCCATCATATGAGAATAAATGACATGCTCAAGGATTTTGCACGGCACACTTGTTAATGAAATGGGGCAGTGATTTAGTGGGGAAACCTTTTTACCAGATTTGTAGACAGGAACGACCCTCCCCACTTTCCAATCATTTGGCATGTGGTCTACATAGAGTAAATGCGAAAGGAAAAGACACAGATATGCAGTAATGGTAGGTCTGCTGTTCTTAAAGGCTTAGAGTTTATTTCATCGACGCCTGTCGATGAAGAAAGCTTAATGTTATCTAACCAAAATAAAATCCCATCATGAGATAGTGTGCGAGTATGGCATAGTAGCTACAATACTAGCCGATGGCGTAGGCAGAAATATACTGGGTTCTCTGGTAAAAACTGTGCTAAAAGCAGTGTTAAAGATGTTAGTGCATTCGACGACGTGCCCAATGGTTTTTTCCACAATTCGTTACTCAGAGCTATAGTGCGTGATTCATTAGGGTTGATGCCCTTGCAAAATTTTATTGGGTTGTCATTTAACCATTTTGGCAAATCTGAGTTGAAAAATCTGTAGTTGGCATTGCGCACAGCAATCAGGTAAGCATTCTCGGCAGTATATTATCGCTGCCACGCATTAGGCGAGCCGCTCAGCTTAGAAGCACGAAAAAAGTGCTTTTTCCTGCCTTCTAGTCTCTTTAGTGCTTAGCGTACCACTACTGTTGGTGGTTATCATGAAAAATAATTTTTGGGATGAATCTGTTTGCCAAGTCCTGTAATTTGCGTCTGAATATCGTCCATCTCTCCTGGAGATGCATGCAGTATATTGGGCTTCAAGTATAGGAAAACAATTATTGATCTCGTTGTTAATTGCGCCGTATTTACCTTTATCATAGAACGAGAGAGAGAGAGAGAGAAATAACATTATTTCCAACAGTCAATTAACGTCGCAGAAGACGGTCTTCCTCCGCAGCGCCTCTATCCGTCGACCGGAATCCCGAAGGACTCAGCGGCAGCAAGAGCTTGGCTGATGATTTCGCGTTGAGTCTTGCTGTCCGGATTGCATAGTAAGGCCTCCCAGGATTCTATCGTGTTTGACCTTATCATAGAGGACAATTTTTTAATGTTATTTGAGGCGTTCAAGGTAAGCAGAAAAACATGCATGGATACCTTTGTAATCACTGATTTCTTAAAGGTATGTGATGGATGAGAAGTTCTTGGGATTCCAGTTAGTGTGAGATCCAAGATATTAGCACTGTTGCCAGCAACGCGTGTTGGTTCTTTTACTAATTGAATGAGGTTTTCGCTTAAACAAACTTCTATGAAATCCTTTGGTTCTCCGAGGTTAGAACTTGAAGGACTTAGTTTCTGCCTTAATTTCACCTGACGTCACGAGAGTCGTACTGCGCGCACGCAGGCACTGCTGTTCATCGACGTGCACGGCAACGGCGTCCGCTCTCCGCTGTGCGGCGGTGCGCTCGTCACACCCCGACACGTGCTCACGGCCGCGCACTGCACCTTCAGCGGCAACCGGTCGCTCACTCCGGACGCGTTTCGTGGCGCGACTGGGCGAGCACGACTACCTGAGCAACGACGACGGTGCCAGCCCTGTAGACGAACCAGTGGTGCGCATCGAACGGCACGAGCAGTTCAACCCGCGAACCTACCTGAATGACGTGGCCGTGCTCACGCTAAGGAGGCCCGTGCCCCTGAACAAGGACATCGCACTCGTCTGCCTGCCGTACGGCTCTCTGCGCGATGACCAGTACGAGAGCCGCAGCGCCAACATCGCGGGATGGGGCGAGCTCTACTACGGCGGCCCGTCCAGCGCATCGCTACAGGACACCCGCATCCCCATCCAGACTCTAGACACCTGCAAGGAGTCCTTCAAGCGCACCAGCATCACCTTCACGGACCACTACCTATGCGCGGGCAGCCTGAAAGGAGACAAGGATGCCTGCAGGGTGCGTATCTCGCCCTGTATACGATATACGTATAACCACAATGGCCGTCACCTACCAACGTCCACTGGATGACAAAAGTGCTGTAAGCTAGAAGCGGTGTCGTCCATTAAGTGAGTCGGTATCTCGGCCGCAATGAGCACAGTGACGCCCTCGGAATGGTAAACATGGCTTGATTTCCGGCGCCTTCGCTTTCCCATTAATGTGTCGACAACGATTTCAAACTTCACGGCGTTGTTTTCAATAGGAATCGTTGCATTGTTACTGTATTTTGCGCGCTCGTGGCGTGTTCTGGGGCTCAAGTGTGAAGAACCCCCTTTCCCTCAATCAGCTGAGAAGGAACCACATTTTAGTAATAATTTGAATAAATAAATGAAAGGGGTTGATATACTCACAACACAGAACAGGGCTACACCATGCACTTTCTTCAATAGGGAATTGGTAGGACAGGGGAAACAGAACTCTAGCACACAGAAGTACGAAACGCCATACATAGAGCAAGCGATTTCTCGTACTTAGCGCGGGCCCTGTGTGCAGTGTGCACTACGACCGCGTGTCGGTTAGAATGCCTCGACACCTGGGCCGCCGACAAGGGTGGCAGCAGCCTTTAAACAACCACGCATCATGGGTAAATTAAAGTATCAAGAAGGCCAAGAGCAGCAGGCAACATATGCCAACCTAGCACGTATTGAGGGCATTAGTACAGTATATGGATGCTCACTAACACGCATGAAATGCTCTACATTTGCTGACATGCTCTACAGATAGTCAGCGTACATCATGCAGTGTCGGCAGAATAGCGCAAACTAATGCACATGCATCACTGTTGTGCTAGACAGTCCTGATGACATTATCTATGCGCAGGGCGACTCCGGCGGACCACTAATGCTGCTGGACGAGAAACAGCGGTTCACCATCATCGGCATTACATCTTTTGGGCGCCGCTGTGCGGAACCCGGCTACCCGGGCGTCTACGCGCGAGTCGCCAAGTACCTCGACTGGATCCAGGAGAGGCTCGTCTAAATTCCCTGCCGAGGGCGCCCCCTGTAAATAAACCCGCTGCGTCATCACTGCAGCCTCGGTGCCGATCTCGCGATCCTGAAGTGACATGCACGCGGTCCGCTCTTGTACTGCTTCGACAGAGAATACCAAGTGTTCCAACGAAGAGTAAGTTATTCTTAAAGACAGTGCAGTGGAGACAAAGGTTTCACTTTTGGGTGACACATTTACGCGCTGGCGAATAACTCGTGTTATATAACTGAAATCCGTGAATTCACTTCTTGGTCAATTATATTAGCAAACATTTTGCATTCGAGAGGTTGAAGCCAGCAGCGTTCAACTACACTTACTGGATATCCCGGGACATCACCAGTTTCACTGATACACCGGTCGAAACTGAATCCATCAAATAGCACTATACTTTCTGATGGGTCGTGCAAAAATATTCATTTATATCATCATATTCCGCAATTCAACGTATGACATTACACACTTTGACGTTGACGCACTGCCCCACGCTGGCAATGTTCGCAACTACCGATGTCTTGTTGCTTTTTCTTATGGAGTGACGGCTGAGCTGGCGCTACTGGAGAGAAATCTAAAGCACTCTTCATGAGAATGTACCATGCTACTACAGATGCAAGTGGCGCAATTCACCAGATGATCTTGGTAGATAAATTGGCGATATACTTAGCCAGGCACACTTTGCATACATCTCTTAAGTTGCAAGGCTGGTGTAAGGCACAGTTATTTAGTTGTAGAAGTAATTGAAAGGACATAGATAACAAGCAAATGTTGTAGCAGTGAAACGAACGATTCGCCACGCCGAGGAAGATGTATGTTAGCGCTGCTAAGCTATCAAGGACGTTGAAGAAAAATGCGGACTGCAGAATGAAAAGTGCATTAGGGCAGGAAAACTTCCTTCTACATCGAACCGAATGTGTCGTTTTACGACTCGCCTATCGTTTTGCCCACTTAAGTGCTGTGCGTGATTCACGCCTTGCATGTTTGGGAGTGTCATGGCGCTGGCCTGCCAACTTCAACTGCGAGCTGGTTTTACTACAAGGTGTGTTTCTATTACGTTTAGAGTGGCACTACAATACAGACTTCTGGTCGCCGACGAGAAGCTAATATCCGAAAAGACTGTGTGTGTAGCCTGGTGGCTGGTCGAACGCTCAAGTCAATTCCTCATCCTTGTGCGAATGAGCTATCGAGTGTCGCGCCGTCCGAGAAGAAAGAACTTCTGGCTGACAAGATTATTTTTGTATGATAATTGCTATGCGGCGATGGAAAATGTCCCTTTCGGCCAATAAAAATTCACAGAGTTTTGTGTCAACAGACTTGAATATATTTCTGCCTGTCCGTAAGTGTCCATCACCGTGGAGAAAGAAACGCTCTACGCACATGCAAGAAGATGACTCACAAGAAAAGGAAGAGCCTTGTCATGTGACTCCTCGGTGACCAATCAGAAGGTAGATACCGCATCATCTCGCCGACCCCCTCACCCTTCCGAGGTCCGATGACTACTTCTACTTTCGAATCGGGGCTATTTAAGTGACTCCGTCAGTACACAATTACCTCTCTGATCTCACCTCAATCTTCACTGAAGTTTTAAATCAATTGTTCAAGCTTTTGCACCACCAATTTCTTTGTCTCTACCCTGTCGCCTATTCTCCTGGGCCCGAATTCACAAAGAATTCTTACGTTAGGATTTTTCGTAAGAAACAATTTTAGCCAATCCGGATGCCAGACATCTCATTAGTGATGGCGGTCAGCCTAATGGCAAAGCGAACTTACGAAAGAAAAGCTTTGTGTGCCTGGTGCCAGTGGCAGCTCAACCACAGTCACCTGACATTTAGTAACGCCGTATACGGCAAGCTACAAGGAAATAGAGAATCCGGCGTCGAAACCTGTAATAGCGCAACCTATCCTACAAAAATAAATTACTTGCTTCATTAAACACATTACTGGTCAAGCAGCCCTAAAATGAAGTTGTAGGTTTTATGACCTTCCCAAAGCTACACAGTGGCTGTAAGAAATTCCGCAGTAAGAGCCTTCGGATAACGTTTGGCGGCTGGGGTTTTTTAATACCGGTGTCGCGCAGACACTTTCAATCGCGATCAAGCGCGATCGAGATCAATCGTTATAGAAGTTGCCCCGTGTGATTGCATTACGTGCATCTAAATCTCGGTACATTAGTGGCTTTGCATTCCGCCCCTATGGTAATACGAGCGACGCTGCCAGAAAGTCAGCTGACGAGTCACGGTGGTAGGTACAGGAAGAGTATTCTATCCGAATCTTTATCGTTACTATTGAATCACGGACGTCGCCTGCAACAAGTCATTCCGTGAACTGATTCTTGGGTTCCCAATGAGGAGACCACAAGAAAAAAAAATGAAAATGTGGAATTTAACGTCCCGAAACTGTACAGTGGGTTATCTTATGAAGGACGGCGTATGAAATATCAGCACCAGGTTAACTTTTGCCTGCTGGGGTTCGCACATACCTGCGAAGCAGTCATCATTAAGATTCGTGAAAATCCTCACGCGAGCAGAAGAACGGATAGTTTGCCCAGCGCACTTCCTTTTGTAGGATACTCATAAGCAATTTATTAATCATGATTCACATTTAGACTCAGCTCGCAAACAGTAGCTTGCGAGCTACTCAGACTCAGAACAGCAAATTCTGACAAGCAACACGCTGTTGTAAGGTGACAGTGACATTTGCTGCGGCCGGTTTCGCCTGCTGAAGGAACATTTCTGAATAAGCTTCCTAGAAGCAAGTGCTCCCTATATTATTTTGTGCATTGCACCACCCATAATTTATTTATTTCGACCACGCTTTCTTTTTCTTTACCTTCTTTTATGAACCTTCAGCCTTTCCTTCTTCCAAGAACTTTAAACATTTTTGGGAGGAGGAGGAACAAACATTTATTTAAACCAGCAGTTTAGTTTATGTAAAAACCAATATCCGACAAATAATACCGTGACCCTCTCGTCGAGATGGCACGCCGCCCTGCGCAGCTCCCAACTCGACGACCAACTCTGGGCTACCCAGCAAGCCTGCGAGGCGCCGAAGAGGCAAGACCTCGATGTCCCCACGTGGGAGGCCTAGGCCCAGCCAACATTTTTGGGAACAAAATTCATTTTTGGGTAGAATTTTATGCAGCAGTCGTAAATACGCAGAACGAGCCCAAATACGTGGACTTAAAGAAAACATTCGGGAGAGTTGGGAGGCATGCTGGCATTCCGCATCCATCGAAACGCAGCTGCCGCCGTCGGGAATCAAGCCCACAGCACTGGTCGCCCACAGCACCCGTCGTAGGAACTGAGCTCGCGGCGTTCATCGGATCGGGGCGACGGTGGCAGCGGGCAACGGGTCGGCGTACCTGAAAATTATCTTCCCGCTCCCAGAAAGCGTAGTAGCCTGCCCCGAGTCCAGCGTCTCGTCAACGGTGACCGGGAGGCTGCGAGCACCATGGAGCTGGACGACGAGCTGCGACGCCTGCTGCGGGAGCGGGGCCCCATCGACTCCGCGCTGGAGAAATTCGAACGCCAGACGAGAATGCGCCGCGAGTACCTGGCCTACGGCGCGATGGGCGTCGTGGCGATCACGTTCGCCATGGACATGATGAGCACGATGGTTCATTCAAGAAATTAGGTACATAAATCAATCAATCAATCAATCATTTTATTTCAGCATCAATGAAAATCAATTACACTTGGTGGGTACAGACAAAAAGCCATTAATCAGGCTTGACAGGGTCTGTACCACCCGGCATGGCAATCAAGGCACATGATTATACAGTACAGAAGTACAAACGAACCAATCTGGATAATATACGTATAGAAAATAGTTGTTTTCAGTCAAAGGTCATAAATGCGCTAGTAAGGTCTGAAATAAAGTTTAGAAAGGATCGTTTTAATAAATCAGTTGTGCTCTTGATGACGTATATTTGTTGTGCGCAATGAAGATATTCGGGTATCAGTTGTTTTATTATTAAGTAATTTCGTAGAAAGTAAGACCACCAGCCCAAACACCTTCAAGGGTATTAAAGGTTGTAGTGCTTGAAAGTGTGTTGCGGTGAAACTCAGTCGGCATTTATGGGCGACCGCGTTCTTGACGAGTTTCTAGCCATTTTTCGAAGATGATCCTCGCCAAAGGTCACCACTCGGTGGCGCAACGGCGACGCGTCTGCGCACCTTTGAGCATGTGCATGGGCACGCGATGATGCCAGAGCTCTAACGACGCAGTTTCGTCAGATACGCACCCACTGTAGCGTCATATACTTATGACGCCAACAGAATCTAGGTGGTTACCATGGTCACCTCCGGGATTCTGTTTATACACTGCTCAGCAGCACAGGCCTCGCGTGCTCTCTGCCGTTGTCATTGCTTGGCCCTTCGAACTAAATTGAAATTGACAACAAAGTGTGCACATTTATGGGCTTGTTTTGTGAATGTGCAACAGATACGCCACTGCTGGTTTCACTTTCGTGTTATGACCCGCTCAGTCAACTCACCTCTGCAAGAGGATGGATCAACAATCTTTTTTTTTAGGCCATGCCACCTAATTATTTGCTGACTAGCTAGCGATCCAATTTAAGGAAGTCCTTTGTGTAATTGGTTGCGCATCGTCGTGATGAATCCGGCAAAGCTTAATAATATTCAGGGCTATCGCTTTCGGAGCGTCCAATGGCTGAACCAGCCGGCGCGGGCGTGAGAATAAATCCTGCACAGTTTTATTTAATTTGAATGAGGTATCACTAGCAGCCGCCAATACCTTATTGTCGAATCCTCGTTTTTTTTTCCTTTTTTTTTACTGTAACCTCAGAGTTTGTCACATTTTATTGCGTTAACGTTCACTTTCAGTTCTAAGTGTTCCAAACCCAATTCCCTCTTTCTTAACATGACAGACTTGTCGTACAATAGTCTCAGTTAAAAAGATAATGAAGCATACGTGTAGTAAGAACAGATTCGACAACCTTCTTAGTTTCCCGCTGATCATTGTTCAATATATTTGTAGTATACGTACACCCGCGCTTGACAGGACAGGTCGGGCTCCTAGTCTTACGAGCGGCGAATACGGAGCAAATTATTGTTCCCACAGGATCAAAATCTGGATTCGTTATTTTGTCATAAAATCCGGAACCGTTCCGAAAATGCGTGAATAATAGGCAAGCAAACCACGTCAAGACAGAAAATATTGCCCTTCGGTTTCTAGGCTGAGGCACCGCTTTGATTCTGATGCCACGTGAAAAATTGTGCAACCCAAAGGAAAAGTCCACTTAGAATGCAGTCCCTGCAAGCGGCTAAAGAGACGCGCTGACACTTTAGACCTCGGCACAAGTACGTTAACGCTGTCACGTATGACAACGAGAAAATGTTCGCTACTAGAGTGTTGTGTGCTGCTATGACGTTGCGCCTTTCCGCGACAAGGGCCGACACCTTCCGGCAAATTGATCGATCATCGCCAAATCCCAAAGTTGTCACTGGGCAAGAGCACACTAGGCACCTTAATTGTCTTAATGGTTTGGGAACTGCACTTCTGACAGTTACAAACGAGCAGGGGCGCTACGAAAACTAGTCTAGTTTCGTGTCCAGTTTCGCAGCCGAATTCGCGTCCAACTTTCAAGTCCGTGTAGACAGCGAAGTTGCTAATGAGCGCGTTGGTATATTAGGTTGCGTCGTAAATATTAAGCGCAAAAGCTGACTTGCGCAGCACTGCATTTGACAACGCCTTGTCACGTCTTTCTAGCCTTGTGACGAAATTTAAACACTGATTTGATTCCAGTATGTAATTAAGGCGGGTCCGGTCTAATGCAATCGCCAAGTCGTACGCGGCGCCGATATCGAGACAGTGTACTGCGTTTTCAAGAAGGCAGAGGCCGATGATGGGTATTAATGAGCTCTGTTAACAAACTTCGAAGTTTTGAGTCGAGCTTGCTTGTTCCGTTACCGAGTGTCATGCTCACATTGGAACTAAAAGCATCATGTAGGCTGTGATGGCGAGTAGATAAAGATGCCGGCAATATAACAAGGACCACTTAAGGAACAGGCTCTGTCAGCATGAAGCTATCTTGATCGCGGGCCTCTTTTCTTCTTTTTTTTTCAGCCTCTTTTTTATCGTATCTTAACGGCAACATTATCTTTGCAGTTCCCAAAAGTTGGGTCGTTATATCTTGTCATATTTTCCGGCCTAGTGTCATTTCCTATTACTCCTATGGTGCCCGCTTAACCCCTCGAATGTCTCGCGAACAGAATCTGGAGCGATACGAGGTTCGTCAAGATAGCTAATGCAAAAAAAAAGAAAAATCAATCACTGAAGGTATAGAAAGTATGGCAGGAATAAGTGATACATTGATATTATATTTTTGATAAGATTTTAGATAGAGAGAAAAGAAATAAGTTCGTGCCACTGCAGGCCACACGGAGGTTGGAATTTGGTTTCCACGGGCAGTGTATAAAGATTGGCACATTACGAGTTTAATATCAATGCCATATAAAAATAATGCTATAAATTATTTCACTCATTGGTATAACCCTTTCTTCTGTCTTCATTTGCTCTTGATTCATTCGGGCACAACACAGGCATCAAGGGGCTGTGCTTTTAGAGCTTAATTGCAAACTGCAGGCGGGGACGAGCGTACATCTTTGTTTCATACGGTTGTATTATTACTCTCCATTAGCTCCCCTCAAGCGATTAAGCCAATTCACTGTCTACTAAGTCGAATGAAACTGGCTAAGTGCTTAGCGGGAAGCCAGAGATTTTTTTTCCGGTAATACTCAATCTGGGTTCCATCAGCAGGAGGGTCTTTACTGAAGCTGTTTCAACATTTTCCGGCCTTGTGGTATTTCCTGTAAGTCCCATCCAATAAATGCCAGATCCCCCGATTTGCCGAGAAAATCCCGAAATCCGACCAATCCTCCCATTTGTACAGACACGGCCATAAATCTCCCGGGAAACTGCCCATCACGCACAAAAATAACGTGTCTACCAAGTGTCGACGCTAAAGAAGACAAGCTCGACATACATGGGGGTTGAAATGATTCGATAATTAAATATTCATTTTATTGCGATAGCAATTATATGGACACTCAAAAGCAGATTTCTGCCGTCGGCGTCGCCGTAGCCGTCGCCATCGCCGTCGCCGTCGCCGTCGCCGTGAGGTTCCGTATGACGTCATTTGGAGAAGAAATCGTCGCCGCGCGCCGAACGCTGTATGTGCGAGTGAAAGGGCGCGAGGGGCGCGTCTTTCACGGGGAGTGAACGCACGGCGGAGAACAAACGCGCGTTCTGCGCCGTGCTCGCTTAAGGGCTGCAGAAGTAGGCGTCTCTTTTCTCCTTTACAATCACCATATATGTAGAGCAAACGCGCCTTCTTCAGACGCGTGAGAGGCCGTGGGGGAGGGGGAGGGAAGGGAGGCGACGTTTAGCTGCGGCACCAAGTGCCTATTTATATCAGAGGCTCCAGCAACAGTCACCAACGCCGCACGCATTTTGAGCTAACGCGGGCAAAACGCCGATGGCGTCGACAACAGTTCTGCGTGTTGTTGCTACCAAAACCGCTCACCTTACTTCGTATGACATTGCTGTGTTGCTATCGCATTCATTGCTTCGCCCTTAGGGCGAAACTGTGACATTTTATTGCGATAGCAATTATATGGACACTCCAAAGCAGATTTCTGCCGTCGGCGTCGCCGTCGCCGTGCCGTCGCCGTCGCCGTCGCCGTGAGGTTCCGTATGACGTCAATGGAGATGAAATCGTCGCCGCGCGCCGCCGAACGCTGTATGTGCGAGTGAAAGGGCGCGAGGGACGCGCGCTTTCACGGGGAGTGAACCCACGGCGGAGAACAAACGCGCGTTCTGCGCCGTGCGTTAAGGGCTGCAGAAGTAGGCGTCTCTTTCCTCCTTTACAATCACCATATATGTAGAGCAAACGCGCATTCTTCGGACGCACGAAAAGCCGTGGGGGGGGGGAGGGGGAGGGAAGAGAAGCGACGTTTAGCTGCAGCACCAAGTGCCTATTTATATCAGAAGCTCCGGCAACAGTCACCAACGCCGCACGCATTTTGTGCGAACGCGGGCAAAACGCCGACGGCGTCGACAACAGTTGCGCGTGTTGCCGGTGCTGCTGCATGTCCAAGTTTATACAGCTGATAAAGCTACTATCATTACTCCGTATAGCTCTCTACAAATTTGCTATCGCAATTGATGCTTCGCCTTTCAGGTGAAACTGCGACAACTTTTTTTTGGTGCATACCACCAGAATTACGCCCATAATAAGCATTTCTTCCAAAAATTCCGCAAAACTTTTAGTGTACGTATCGACATCGTGATGAACAGTTGTTGGTCAAGATTGGTGATTTTTTAACAAAAACATTTTTTTTCATTTCAGTGTACCTCAGATGTGTTATTTTACCTTGGTTAAACGTTTTGACCTATGTCAACCTCATGTAAATTAACTTGCATGCACTTTTTATTGCGACAGCAATTATATGGACACTCCAAAGCGGATTTCTGCCGTCGGCGTCGCCGTTGCCGTCGCCGTCGCCGTCGCCGTGAGGTTCCGTATGACGTCAACGGCGATGAAATCATTGCCCCGCTCCGGACGCTGTATGTGCGAGTGAAAGGGCGCGAGGGACGCGCGCTTTCACGGGGAGCGAACGCACGTCGGAAAGCCAACGCGCGTTCTGCGCCGTGTTCCCTGAAGGGCTGCAGAATTAAGCGTCTCTTTCCTCCTTTACAATCACCATATATAGAGAGCAAACGCGCCTTCTTCTATCGAGCGAAAGGCCGGGGGTGGGGGGCGGGAGGGAGGGAGGGGAGGCGACGTTTAGCTGCGGCACCAAATGCGTATTTATATAAACATGTTGCGAGGTGAAAAGGTGGGTAAGATTTCCGACGCTGCTCGATGAGCGTCCCATTCTGATCTTGTCGAAAACCTCCGAGCCGCCCCCAGAGGCACCGGCAACAGTCACCAACGCCGCGCGCGTTCGGTGCGAACGCGGGCAAAACACCGACAGCGTCGACAACAGTTCTGTGCGTTGCTGCTGCATGTCCAAGTTTATACAGCTGATAAAACCACTATCCTTACTCCGTATAGCTTTCTACTAATTTGCTATCGCAATTGATGCTTCGCCTTTCGGGCGAAACTGCGATATTTTTTTTGTCTATTTTCGTCTTCTTTATGTTCATTATTCACTCATTACGTATCGTATTCGCATCGTACATAACACGCAATTACGTCGACCTTTCTTCTTACGCGTCAACGTTTGGTTGACGTTTCTGGGATTGTACGTGATAAAACCACGATCTGATTATGAGGCACGCCGTAGTGGAAGACTGCGGAATAATTTTAACCAACTGGGGTTCTTTAACATTACTTTGTTGTGTGGTTAATGTTCGACTATATTGGCGCTCAAACGCCCGAACCATTAATTTTACCTACTCTGCGATTAATTCTCGCTTCTTGTGCGCACCACCGAAGTCGCGCTCCAGACACCATTGCCTCGCGCAAGTTCTGCTTAGTTCAAGCGAACACGCTGGATTTCCCAAAGGTGTGCCATACGGCGGCTTGGCCTCAACATGTCTATATCTACGGCGGTGCACCCTTTACAGGGGTACATAGTGCATTATGCCTAATTTGTTGTTTTATTGGTGCTGATTACACGCGTATCGTTTATTTTAACTACTTCACGACAAATTCGCGCTTGTCTTGTTGAGAGATACATTTCGATATCTTTTGCAACTCGTTACGATGCTGTGGAGACACAAAAGGTCCGTTTTTTTTTCTACTGAAAGTGGTTACAAGATAACGAGATCCCAGATACGCCCAGCCGTGTAAAGTCAGCTAAGAGACAGTGTCTTCAAAAAACCGCCTCTTGTAGCACAGCCGCGTAGTAACTGCCGTTGTGAGCTGGGTAGCTACATAGGGAACTAGATACTAAAGGAGTTAGCTGAAGTCAGATATAAACCCAGGCCATTTGGCCATAGGCAGTGTAGAGCGTAGGCCTAACTCTGTTCGCTTTATATCAAGACATGCGTTGAGGAGTGCGCTGAGGCAAAGATCTAATATGTGATGCATTTTAAGCGGTTTTCTTACTTTATCATTGCCGCTGTACAGCTATGTGATGCGGTAAAGCATACTAAGAGTCGAAAGAAGTCACTGTCATGGGACATAGTACGTGTTCCTAGAAAATAGAGGCGCTCACGCGGCGTCTCCGGTCACAGTACGAGAGCCCACACGTTTAATAACTGCACTGGTAGCCATTAGGAGCTGCTTCTGACGTAGTGGCAATTATAGATATTCTTTCACGCACCTTGCGCGGCCCGTATATGAGACCATAATGGAATCCAGTAAGCGTTCCTGAATTATACACGCGGCGTCTCTGGTTACTCTATGAGCACCGAGATGTATAATAATTGAACTGACAACCATTTAAAGCTGTTTGCAGCGTTCCTGTGGCCCAACAATATAGAACGAATTTTCTCTTTCTTTCGCCGTGCCCTATTTCCACAGCTGACCGGTTATTTCTATTTCAATTTCCCATCTTCAATCGACGCACCTCGAACTTAATCTGCGCGTTTACAGTTTTGGTTGTTCAACTTTAGAAACTTTTGCGAGTTTCGAGGTGACAGCTTTTACAGGAGATAAGCGCAACGCGCTAGAACAGAAACGGGAAGTACAACCACAGCACGGACATCTTACGCAATTCTTAATATCATCAACATCAAAGCGCCATGTTTGTTCCTTTCCTTTGGTATTCGGGATCGCGCTCACTGTGGGGTGCGGCTGACACGCATGCGCAGTTGCAGCTTCTCGCCTAGTGCGCGCTACCCATCGAGAGCAACTACGTGTTCAACAAGCGGCTGGAGCACCGGCTGTTCCGGCCACTAGTGCGGACCGGGTCGCCGCCGCCCGGAGACGAATGATGCGACAAATTGCACGCGAGGTAATAACGCGACAATACGTTGCCTTTAAGTGTGTGTCACCGACGCACACGGTCTTGTCGTTCCTCGCAGTGTCTCCCCTGAGCGCTGGTCGGGTGTCGTCCCTTGAAGAAGTGGGAGGTGTTGTGCCTGGCGGTCCTTCGAGACAAAGGAGGCCTTACCGACAGACGTGCAGCTGCGGAGTGCTGTTCACGCTTGTCGTTTCTCGTGGCCGGAGAGCGTCAGCGTCACCTGGGACTGATGGACAAGCAATTAGTCCCCGGCTGCAACGGGTCATCGGCCTCGTGCGTCGCTAAAACGGCAACGTCGCTCTTGATGTGTTTCCGTGAAGCACCAGCGCCCGCCGCAACTACGACGAGGCCCGGCGCCGACTGTGACGTGCAAACCAGGAGCCCCCTTCCGACACAACAGCCACCGTCCTCTCTGGAAACGGTGGCTTTCGCGAAGGCCAGTCTCCGGACCCTGTCAAACTGACCGTCACTGATAGGCGACTAATTCTTGCAAGGGGCCAGGGTCGAGCATTCCCATGGGAACCACGTCGACGTTTGGTTCCCAAGGTGCCACCGGTTTCCTGGTGTGCGGGGGCGATCAGGCAACATTGGAGGCGGAGCCAGGTGGAACGGGGACACATCCTGGGCGGGATATTGCGAACCGGTCGAAGATTGTGAGTGGCTAAGAACTAAAGTGTATTCCCTCGTCGAGTGAAAGAGGGAAACGAAAGGGATAAAAAGGAGAGTTTGAGTGTCGCGAGCCTTCGGAGATGAAAATCAGATCATGTAAATTTGTATATTAAACCATTCTCCCATCTCTTCGACGTGGCCCTGGGCCTCTCCTTCTCCCGGCACCTGGCACGACACAATCCATGGACCCTTCGTGGCCGCTCGGACCCTCGGACTTCGCAACAGAGGTCTGTCTATGGCGGGCGGTGTGCGTGTGTGTGTGGGTCGTCCAAATTTGGCACTCACTCGTTTTTCTTTGGGCAAACGCCTCGCGCTGAAGGAGCGGCGCAGTGGCTGGTCGACTGGCGCATGAAGCGGCGGCGAAGGCCGTCGGCCTTCACCGCAGCGTCTCGCCGCCTCTCCCACCAGAGGCTGATTTACCCGGTGGGTTTCCATTCTGCTGCGACCAGCCCCTTCGGGTGAGTGCACTCCGTGTGTTCTTCTCAGCTGCCTTAGGTGGGGCCGACCACTCACTCGTTCGCTCAGTTGCGGTCAGATGTTGCCACTGAAGCTTTCACCCCATTCCCTCTTCCTTTTCATCTGGGTGACCTCCCGCGTACGACGCACCAGCGCCGGTCACATAACGCCTACGCACCGTGAACCCCTTTCACGCGCCTGCGCTTGGTCTTCTCGGTGCGTGAGGAAAGCCCTGCGTGAAGCTCATGTGGTGTGCACCATTGGAGGAGTTGGGACAGCATCTCGCGGAGTGTGCCTACAAGAACCTGGAAGAGATTTCTGACTGAGGTCAGAACGAGTTTGCGTTGAGCCTTCCTGGACCGTCCGGTTGATTTTGGGCGCTGAAATCCCTTGTGTGTGAAGAGGTGGTTGATCTAACTTCAGAACTGTAAAGGTAAAGAAATTTTCCACACTAGCACAAGATCCCGCGTGATCCGAACTAGCGTCGGCGGACGCTAGTTCAGGGCACAAATCTGACAAGATTTGTTTTGGTCATGATGACCTCTGCGCGCTTACACCGGAGGAAGTCTGCATCCAGCGGTGTCCTGTTCTTGTCTGCCTTACAAGTTCGGCATCCACGCTACTCGAATGAAGGTTGGTGTGCCTTTTTTTTTTCTTTTTTTTGACAAACCTCTTTCAGTTTTTGAACCCTTTTTATCTGCCAAGCTTGCTTTATTGTTCGATATTCACACACTGCGCGTGACTAATCCAGGATATATCTGTGAGGTAAGCCGCAAGTTGGGTTCTTTATTCACATGTGCCTTCGTTAAGCTAAACAAGACGCAGTGCGCTATGTACCGGCCTTATCATGACTTCGAGGGATTCTCTTGGTTTCCATTACTCACAGTGATCGGAATAACTATCTCATCGCTCATGCTAAAATATTGGTCGATAGTGTTTTGCTCTCAATTGAAAGACAATTTCACACATAGTTTAGATTATACCATATTGTATTTGCTGCTTCCAAAAAGAATTAGAGGTATGACGTAGTGAGAAACGAGCTTCCCGGTGAATGTGGATGAAAACGGGCGCGTGCTGATGCTTTAATCCTCTCTGTCTACTCTGCCTTTATTCAAGCAACACATGTCGGTTCATCTGTCGGTTCTCTCTCCACCTCGTACGTGCACGGATTTCGAAATTTCGCTTTTCAGTACTTCAGAACTTGATTCATTTTTTGGGATTTATCTCGGAAAGTTTCCGCCTGAGAGGAAACTTATTGTACCGCAAGATGTCAAAAGGCGTCACAGATACGATACATTGTCTCCTTCACCAAGAGTTGCGACGCTGGCCTTCGTGTAGATCGATTCATGATAGTCTCCGGTCTCGTCATCGATATCGACAAACACACAGCGTTCGAAATGGGAATGGTTCACTCTGACAATTCACCAGGCTGCATGGCATGCAAAGGCGAAATGTTCCATCTTCTTTTGAAACTATCACTATTTCGGACTGCGAAGGTAGTCGTTGATTACTTGATTGTTCAGACAGGTTGCAATTCTTGCTTTCATCGCTTGAGCCACGCCGATTTTATTCGTGTTATATACAGCGCAGAGCATCCGGCTCGAGTTCGTGTTTTTGCGTAATACCGAAGGTTCCATTACGATCGTGGATGACGGGTACACTTATAAACAGACAAGCATTCATCAATAAGGCCAGTCAGTGCCTCCTCCGTCTATTCGCAAGCAACCCTTGTCGTTCGTTAAAGTAATAGCACAGATCGTTTCCGAGCCGCCGGCGAATGCGAACGATTGTGCGCCTTCCAGGAAGTGATCACAAACTAGTTGCTGGCAGTATCGCGGCATCTATCGCGGTTCTCGGCAAGAAGACTAAATGTGCCAGCAGACGAGTTGTGCGCACTTGCGAAAGGCGATGTCCTGACCCCCACTGGACCGCCGGAGTCAAGGACGTGAGATCGCTCTGCGGAAGCCGTGCTGGGCGCAGCAAGCCCGAACTCATACCATCTTCTAAACAGCGAACACTAAATGAAAGGAATAAAAAAAGAAGCTGACGGTAAGGGGAAACGCACCTTGGTATTGTTCTTGAAAGTAGTGACATGTGAGAGAAAGCGAAGCGAAGAAAAGCAAGGACAACTACAAAATGAAGGTGGATCACGTGGGCTTCCAAGCGGCGTGTACACAAACAAAAGACAGGTCTAGGATTTGCGACAAAGAAGCTAAGGTGGGGTGAATTGCCGCGCCATGCAAAGGGCGTAAAGAGGGAAGATAACTATTAACGCCGCCTGCAACCTTGAACGCCTTTAGGACACTCGACTTGGTCAAATGCGTCTGCAGTCACATCCACGTCTAACAATAGAGAGATGGAGGAAGATATCTTTATCTAAAAGAAGAGAGGCTTGCCAGGGCAGGAGTATTCACCTACATGCTACTCCGCAAGGAAGGGGGTCGAGATGTCTAGCAATACCCGCTTCCAAATCCGTACGCTGTCTTGTGTTGTCTAAGTTGAGCTTCTCTGCCTCTTTCTTTTCTTTCTTTTTGTTTCTTTTTCTGCTTTTCCTATTTCTTGCCTTTTATTCTTGCTGGATGGCGCGCGTTCGAATACCCTGCACTCTTTTAAACATCGACCAGAATTTGCACAAATTACTCTCTTAAGTTGTTTCTTAGTATTTCGATAATTTAGAAAAGTGGCTTCGAAACTCACTTTATTAATTACAAAAATGACGCTCTTTGTGTAGGATAAGTAACTTTCCTGCGTTCTTTTCTGAGGTGTACATTCGTCGACTCAACAAGCCTCATTATACTGCCAAATTCTTGCAAAAGTCTTGTCTCTCGGTGATATGTAAATGTTTTGACGCTTCAAAAGCCTAGCCTCTGTCTCGCACCGTTACAATTTCTCAAGAGAAAAGAAACGACGTTTTTATTTGGAAATCCACATGTCAGTCGACGACCGGGCGTGCATACGATAACAAAGCATTCTTTTCAAAGCACGCGGTGTAAGAATTTTAATTAAGCAGACAGCAAGCAGCTTTTTATTGTGGACAAGTTAACACACCTTTGCTGCAGTCCTTGGCAAAACAAACACACACTCGCTGCTGTGTTGCGAAAGCTGCAATGCTAACATTTTCCTTTTTTTTGTTTCATTCCTCAACATTCAGTAAGCTCATTATCATGTACACGTTCTAATACTGAAGATTCTACCCCTTGCACCAATTTTGTTAAAATTTGTTGACGACACTACCGTGGCACTTCTTCACGTTCAAGTTTATTACAGTTCAAGTACCTCGATTCCCACAGCAAGCTCTGTGCTGCTGGCATAAAAGGGCATGCAATTCGGTCTGAGTCACATGTATGGGCCATTGCAAGAAAACTATAATGACAGTAAAATATGCGATATATTCATAATTGCCTAATGTTATTTATAAGGTGTAGGCGCACCACTGTGTAACTTAACAGGTGGCATTTCAGAATTTTTTTTCTCTCCTCTGAGAAGATTGCGCCATCATTTTCTTACCTGGCTACATCGGCTCTATCGGCGACCGCAGCCGATATGCCGAGAACGCTTGATCGATTTACGCAACACTAGACCCTTGCATGATTTTAAACCCCGTAACTTAGATTACGAGATATGAACGGTGTACTTTGCTACACTGTACACCTCTAACGCAAGGCTTGGTGATAAGATTCTAAAGGTTGTATTTTCCTGTATGGTAACAAAGTAGCTTCTAAGGTCGCGTATCGAGAAGAAACATTGTAGCGCAGAAATTCGCCTTTGAATGGTCGGAAAAACGGCACCGCAATTTGGAAGCTCGTCGTCTGAAATAAACTGTACACGTTGCAGCCTGAGTTTTCTCCGCATTCGCTAGAACGAGGCGTGCACCAACCCGTTCTGATATTAACAATGGGGAATGTTTAAGGACAGAATGTTTGTTAAAGGCCGCGGTGCAAGGAAGCACAACGATGATGTAGGTGATGATGATGAACCTGATTTATGGCGCGTAACCACAAAAGAGATAGGTCAGGAATTGGGCGGCAGGAGGTAGCATAAATAAATTTAAGAAAGAAAGCAAGACTTGGCCGGCTGAGGTCTCCTAGGAAGGAATGCTGAAGAAGAACGATACTTGTGTGAGCAAAGTAACACTCCGAGATTCTAACCGTATGGTGGTCAATGAAACCCGGTTGAGGGATTCCCATCCTCAGTCATCTGCATTGAAGACGCTTGTGTCGACTTGTCTTATGACTACAGGTAAAACACCCTGCTACTGCCCGCCACACGCAGCTTCAGCCTAAAAGGAGGATGACAGCCCCAGCCTGTACCCATGATACTATTCAGCGTCGACACCACAGCATCAACTGCATTCTTGAAAACTGCATCAAAAGTATGCGTCAACTGCGAGGTTTCGCAACAACACTGCATCCGAAGTGAGAGTGAGAATCTTTCCTGCCTTACCAGTCAATACAGTTAAGGCCGAGCACTATACATAAGGCCAGTTGAGCATCGACCTTCGCTGATGAAGGACGCAAAGGCTGTTTCCTCTACGGCTAACTACCGACGAATTACATCTAGTTAAACTCGAAGAACTAGTACTGTAATTGAGAAACCAGTTGGCTCTCTGGTGTGCAATAGTCCGTTGCTCTGAGTGCATTGCCCAGCGATGACGTACAGGTCCAGGTCAAGAGCGTCTCTGGCACGGCCATGACCTCTCTCGGGTTCTTCCCAAGAAGGCCGTGTTCTGTCCTGAATGCTTAGAAGCAGCGAGAATAGCAACGTTAAGCGGCAATTAGCGGCAACCGCGATACCTAGAGTCCTTGTTGTTGGGACATCAAGCGTGATTGAGGCTTCAGTTCCGCTGTCCGCAGTGTAATGTAGACACATTCAGGTTCTGTTGGCGCTGCCGATTAGAAAATATAAAGTAGTTAAAATGAAGCTTCACCTCAGGAGCTACTTGACTATTCATGAGAGTGGAGAAATCGTTTTGCTCGGCGAATATAGAAAGAAACGTTCCTGGCTCTTCGAGATGGAGTTTAAAGCTGTCTGCAAACAATGATACCGTATTCACAGTTCAGCAAAGCAGCGTATTAACTTCTGGCGAACTCGTAATTTTAGCTTCCCTTTGAGGACCGACATATCTGAGGTGACTAGAGCGGTAATATAAGCACTGTACTTTCGCTGTTGAACGACGTGACTACATAAGCTACATGCGCAATGCCACTTGCGAAGGTGCATTGAGATCACATTGCAGGCTGGCGAGTTGTGGCTGCAATAAAGCTTCGTATATGAGCCACAAAAATTGTATTTCTCATTTATTTGAGCTTCTGTTGGTGACGAACACAAATAAACAAAATTTCAACCTCATGGTAACAGCTTTTGAAAATCTTCCATGTCATATTTGACAGGTCGCCGCAAATAAGCTCCTCGGTTGAAAGCATTTAAAGAAATAGTCGAATTGTGTTCGGTTCGTGGTTGATCAGCTTTCAGAAACCAGCGTTGTCACACCATCGTTCATTTTTCATTAATTTAACTCCCGTCAAAACTCATTCCACGTATTTGCCGGTGAAAGTGGTATGTGCTACGGCCGTTAATGTATACAGCACTGTTATCATTTTATATAGTATATAATGTACGCCGAGAATTCGTCTGAAGTGCGTTCTCCGTGTGACTGTCACTTTAGCGTGCAGCGTGAAGGAGAGCAGGCGTTATTAAAACGAAGTAACAACGGCAACACAAGGTTTCTTTTTAAATAAAATTAGGTAGGTGAAGTAGCAATGTCGTGTGTGAGCCAACAATATTTGAACAGTCATATCGATGGAAATACTGTCCACATAAACTCAGCATCGGCCTCGGCGCCTAATTCCTGACCTCGGTGGTTCGTTAAACAAGTTCAACTGTCACCGTGGCTGATGGAGTGCATTGTAACTAGTATTGCTCGCAAATGTCATGTCGAAGAATCTCGAGTGCGTGTGACGATGTTAAATTGGACTATTGGCTCATTAAATACATGTAAAATAGTTATGATTCCTACGCATGGTGGAGATGCATAGAACACTTATGCAAGAATAAGGTGAAATGGCACGGAGAAGGCAGGCGAGGAAGTGTTCGCGTGAACAGTCCATAAACTTTAGAAATATTCCGGCATACCGAAAGTTTTCTAACAGGTATATGGCAATGGATGAGGTTACACCCTCGTCCAATGCCAATGCCCTGTGAACTAGTCAAATGCCGTGTAAACGAGTCCGTGCGAATTCCGTGTGAACCAGTTCATTTTCCAAGTGTTCGCTACCAATCAACCGGCAAATGCGACTTCAATTTAGGCTAAATGCTATAGAAAGTCTGCGTGCGTTGATCCATGACTTGACGCGATAATACTGACAGTCCACTGAAAACCATGTCCAGGGGTGAGAAGGCGGTCTAGTTGGTCTCTCGAGCTTGCATACTCCATGACAGGACAAATTAAAAAAAAAACTGTCAGCCCTTCCACTGGGGTGGAGACGGAAGACCAGCGAAGCTGTACTATGGTGGGAATGATGTATTTCCAATTATGACTATTAAGATGTGATGGTGTAATTGGTTATTTGCACTATTAAAGAAGGAGAAATATATACGATCCGGTGGTTTTCATTTATTTAGTGACCGCAGGGACAATGGCCTTATGGTCGCTACGGTACACCGCCATAGGGTGTACGGCAAAGGTTGGCACGTTCTTCATAAACACGTCATCAACGCCACGCGCGTTCGGTGCGAACGCGGGCAAAACGCCGCCGCCGTCGACAACAGTTCTGCGCGTTGCTGGTGCTGCTACATGTCCAAGTTTACACAGCTCTTCATAATTTTGAGAATAACAGCCCATAAACAAATAGCATGAAACGAAACACCGGCAGGGCATGCCTTTTATGTTGAATCTTCTCAGACTGAAGTATTGAAAGTGCGAAACAAAACACCCGGTCGCAAGATACGCATTTGGTGCGGCAGCTAAACGGTGCTGTTCGCATTGTGGAGTTTCAAAGCACGTGCATTTCGGGACACATGCGATGCGAAGCGATAGCTGTTATTGGGTAGTTTTTACTAATTACCATCAGGAGGACGACGACCAACATAGTAAGTCGGAAACTGAACTTGATGACTCAACCAAAAAGACAAGAAAAGAAAAAACTTGTCGCAGTTTCACCTGAAAGGCGAAGCATCAATTTCGATAGCAAATTTGTAGAGAGCTATACGAAGTAATGATAGTAGCTTTATCAGGTGTATAAACTTGGACATGCAGCAGCACCGGCAACACGCAGAACTGTGGTCGACGCCGTCGGCGTTTTGCCCGCGTTCGCACAAAATGCGTGCGGCGTTGGTGACTGTTGCCGGAGCCTCTGATATGATGATGATGATGATAAGTGGTTCTTGAGGGAAAGGGAAAGGTTGGCGCTATCTTCTGCTCTGATATAAATAGGCACTTGGTGCCGCAGCTAAACGTCGCCTCCCTCCCCCCACAGCCTTTCGCGCGTCGGAAGAAAGCACGTTTTCTCTGCATATATGGTGATTGTAAAGGAGGAAAGAGACGCCTACTTCTGCAGCCCTTAAGGGAGCACGGCGCAGAACGCGCGTTTGTTCTCCACCGTGGGTTCACTCCCCGTGAAAGCGCGCGTCCCTCGCGCCCTTTCACTCGCACATACAGCGTTCGGCGGCGCGCGGCGACGATTTCATCTCCATTGACGTCATACGGAACCTCACGGCGACGGCGACGGCGACACCGACGGCAGAAATTTGCTTTGGAGTGTCCATATAATTGCTATCGCAATAAAAAAGAAGACAAGAGAATGTACTTGAACAGAGCAAAAGCAGCCGGGGTCCGATAAATTAGTGCGTTATTAATATAGTATTCTTTTTCGTTGCTAGGAATCATTTAAAACAAGAAGCGCTGTAAAATCCGTCCGTAAATACGCACCATTTAGTACTCCGTATATAAAACATAGTAGGTAGCTACGTCATTGTTAATATATATAGCACGACACTACGCACCGACTGTAAGGTACCGCTGACAGTGCGTGTTTTCTTTTCTTTCTTGTTGACCAAGGGAACGTGTTCTCCGTAATCCGTTCACTCAATTTCCTCTGTATTGCAACGTCCAAGCCTATGAAGCATAGTATACGGCTCTGATCACTTTCTGCCTCGTTATAAACTTTGCAAAAGCGCCGCAAACGGTCGCTCCATCAGTGACTCCGCGTTTTGTTTTTTGTTTTTTGTTTTTTGTTTTCTTTTTCGAAAGCTTGCCCTTAGGCATAATACAAAGTATATCAAAAATACACGAACAGGCTTGACTCGTGCAAAAAATCTAGAAGTGAACGATGATACAATCCATGAATCCAACGTTCAAGGTCAGGTGGGCGGCCGGGACGAAGGCTTGTTGCCCGCAGGTGACGGAGACGGCTTAGGTGAAGTCCTAGGCACGTCCATAATAGGTGTGTCACTGTCACATTTTGAATCGTAGTGTCACAAAATGGGCACGATGTATCATAGGGACTGTTGGGCCCAGAGAGCGGTCACAGACGCGATGAGTGCGACCCCGACACGCAGCCTCCGTAACGTAACCTCCTCTCGGCGGGTTAAACCACCAGGGAGGTCTGACCCACACGGAGGTATAAGAGCTCGTGTGGTACGTCGGAGATTCGTATGCGCGGTTCCCTGAAGTGCACATTCTACGTTCCGCTCCTTCGGCACCCAAATAGTCAGTTGTGTGTCGCCTTTAAACGAGATAACTCGGGTTGAACAGGACAGCGCAATTTGTTTTCATGTGCTGCACCTAGCTATATACTTGACAAACTTCCTCGTGAGTGCAATGTGAAAGCGAGCACGGACAGCACCTGACGCATTAGCGATTATCCCCTCCGTTGTGAGCCGCGCCGGAAAGTTCTCGTCCTTGGAACGTCGCAGAAACACAACCGCTTGATTCCTGCATAGTGGCGTCGCGGAGACATCTTGCAGGCATATACGGCGGTGTGGTTCTTTCAGCAGGTCTGGCCGCAAGTCGTAAAAGAAGCTTCAAAAGGGGGCATTTCAATGCACAGCTGTCATATACTCTACGGTTTGCCCATAAATAGCCCAGCGATCAGCAGCAATAACTGCTCAGCATAACTGGACGAGGAAGTCGGCCTCAAAACGCAGCCTAAAGTGTATAGTGCGAAAGCAATAATTTGCGGAGAGCCTCGTAATAATATAGTCCTCATAAGGACAATTTTTTTGCGTGCGTTGTTATAAAGGATTTACGTAATTCTGATTTACGATCTTTCGCCCGAATTCTTGCCGGTTATATTGAAAGAGTAACTATTTTAAATTTGTCTTGGAGCACATGTAACTTCGCGTACACAATAATTGAAAGGAAGTTCGCCACGTCGTGTTTACATTGTTTTGTTTGTTATTGACCGCGCAAACGTGGCACGCCCGCAGCTGACGCAGAACGTGTTGTTCTAAAGAAGACTGCATTAAATGCAAATAAGCATAAAGGCAGCAAGACAGGCAGCCAATGGCAGTCAGACTTATATCGTGAAAGTTGGTTAACAAATTGCTTGCAAAAGTAGAGAAAGCTGGGCGGGTTGGTGTGGTAACATAACTATAAAACAGCGCCAGGAACGCACACAGCGAAAAGAAAGAACAGCTGCACCGTCCTGCTGTTTCTTTTCGCTGTCTGCGTTCCGGGCGCTGTTTTATAGCTATGTTACCACACCAACCCGCCCATTTGTTCCTACTTGTGCAATGAATTTCAAGTTCGCAGGACTCTTTTCCAGCGCACTGTCCTATTGTTTCTTTTCGCTGTCTGGGGCCCCGGCGCTGTTTTATAATTATGTAACAAATTGCTCAAAGATATTTCCTTGTCTCGTTTTGTCACAAGCAAGTATTGGAACTTTCGTCATCTTGTTTGCGTCTGTCTCGTTAAACGCAGATACCTAAAGGCTTCTATTACAACACTCGGAAGCCAGAGCGGGAATAGTAGTGAGCTCGTGCCATAGGCCAATTGCTGAACTAAGTGTGTTCCTATTGCAGATTGCGGCGTAGAGAGCAATGCTCATGTCCCCATCGTTGGAGGCCTGGACTCCATCCAGGGAGCATGGCCCTGGATTGTAAGCGTCTTGATCTCAAAGTATTTACCTGTTGGTTCCTCAGGAACGGTTCCTCTGGTACACGGTTAAGAGTGACGCCCACGCAAACTTATAGCAGATATGTTACGCTGTGCGTCAGACCAAGCCTCATAAATGAATTAAATAAGGAAAACTAAACCAAACGTGTCTAGTACCAGCAGATTGGTAACACTTTTATATCCTTAAAGAACACCTTATAACGCTCTCTTCATCTCCGATGCCTATGAGCTGTTGCATGTATGCGATTCACCCCTTACCAGAAGAAATAAATCTTCCAACTTATTTGGAACTCGTTACAACTGACTATTTATGAGAATCATATGTAAAACATTGTCGGGTTTCCCCACTAAATTACACTGTTCTGTTCGAGTGAACGCGCACCATTCATTGTCTCTGAACTTGTAGCTTATTGTAAATGGCAGAATTTAATTGTTGTTGCCTTGTCTTACTTTGTTTCTTTGTTTGCTTGTTCATTTATTTATTTTTAATTTTTTTGCACTTGGCATTGGTGTGATTTAGCAATTGATATGGCAATTGCCACGTTGTAGTGCAATGATCTTGGTATTATATTTACGAGTATGTTATCGTGTGTACTTATTCCTGTTTTATTTCGATAGCAATTATATGGACACGATAGCAATTTTATGGCCGTCGCCGTCGTCGTCGCCATCGCCGTGATGTTCCGTATAAAGTCCAACGGCGATAAAATCATCGCCGCGCGCCCTGTGCTGTGTGTGCGAGTGAAAGCGTGAGAGGGTGAGCCGGCAACCGCAGATTAATCTCGCGCACGCGAGAGAGAAAGGCGGCCGGAAGCGCGCGGTCTACGTTCACGCACGAGACACGGGGAGGAGGCGACGGAGACAGGAGGGGGGTGCGTTCTGCTCCCGCGGCTGCTGCTCACGGAGCTATTTTGAAAGCGATCTGCGATGCGGACGATATATGCGCCCGCGGGGGCCTCAACTTCAAAACGATCTGCGATGGGGACAAAGAGCATGCGCCGAGTGCCGGTGACTTCGTATGCGCTGCGCTTTCGACGTTTAGTTCGCGTTGAAGCGAGAGCCAGCGCGAAGGTCAATTTGCTCGCTGCCGCTGGCGCGCTTTCTCACTCCAGCGTTTTCACGAGCTTCCGCGGTCATCGAGCGAGATGTGTTCATGGTTACCTGCGCGCGTGACACCATGCTTGCTTGTTTATTTAGTTAATAAGCAAATATTTACAACTTTATACGGCCGATAAAACTACTATCCTTACTTCGTATAGCTGTATACTAATTTGCTATCATAATCAATGCTTCACCTTTCGGGCAAAACTGCGACTTTTTTTAAGCTTTTATTTCAATTGTACTTTTTGTATTAACTGTACTGAGCTTGCACGCTATTACGTTGTGCGAATAAAGCTTTTGTTACATTGATGCTGTTCTTAGTTGCCTTGTTACATAGCGCTTGTTTTACGTTGCTGTAACCGTAGTTTTACCCGTTACACAATGCCTTGCTGAAGGCCTGTAAGTATTCATCAATAAATATATTTTCTTAAAGTAAATAAAATAAACATGCCGTAAGCAGACACGCGGATGAGAGACACGTAGATTTTTTTGTTCGGTGTAATTAGCATTTCAATCATACTGTTCATAATTATTATAATGCCTGCTTGGGCGGCAACTATAATATACTAATAAACGCGTAAACAATTGCATACTTTATCATTCCACGCTTCGCGCATAATTTCTTTCTCCATCCATCTTTGAAACTGCGGCGCGCAGCAGGCAATGGCAAGCAAACTCACGCAGCAGAACGCACCGAGTTTCTTCAGTCCCCAGTGAAAAGTTTCTTAAAGCTTGCGTCGTCTTAGCTGAAACATTCATTGTGTGTTCACACTTTCATTGAAAATTCACCGTGCATATTTGCTTTTGAACTGGTGCACTTATTCCTGTGAGTTAGGTTTATTCGTAAGCCAGCACTAGATACGTTGTTCAAAAGGTCGATGAAAGTGGCTAAATGGTGGCTGTTCATACTTTCTACGCGTCTTATGACGAACTCTTTCACAGATATAGCAATTGTACATAACCACGAGAATGTAGCGGGAGTCCTGCGAAATGTCACCTGACGTCACGAGAGTCGTACTGCGCGCACGCAGGCACTGCTGTTCATCGACGTGGACGGCAACGGCGTCCGCTCTCCGCTGTGCGGCGGTGCGCTCGTCACACCCCGACACGTGCTCACGGCCGCGCACTGCACCTTCAGCGGCAACCGGTCGCTCACTCCGGACGCGTTCGTTGCGCGACTGGGCGAGCATGACTACCTGAGCAATGACGACGGTGCCAGCCCTGTAGACGAACCGGTGGTGCACATCGAACGGCATGAGCAGTTCAACCCGCGCACCTATCTGAATGACGTGGCTGTGCTCACGCTACGGCGGCCAGTGCCCCTGAACAAGGACATAGCACTCATCTGCCTGCCGTACGGCTTTCTGCGCGATGACCAGTACGAGAGTCGCAGTGCCAACATCGCGGGATGTTACAAGCCCTACTTCGGCGCCCCGTCGAGCACCACACTGCAGAACACGCCTGTTTCTATCCAGAGTTTAGAAGCCTGCAATAAGGCCTACAGGCGAATCAACGTCATCTTCACAGACCTCCACAACGTCACCTTCACAAACTACCTCTGCGCGGACAGTCTGACAGGCTGCCAGGACGTCTGCAAGGTGCGTATCTTGCCCTATGCAGTATGCAGTAAAACACGTAGATTGCCGTCACCGACCAACCAAAGATACCAAAAGTGCTGGAAGATAAATGTGGTGTACCTTAACTATAGGTCGGTGTCTCGACAGCAAAGAACAAAGTGACGAACACGTCAACCAAATCACCGTCATGGCGCGATTGCATGTACCCTCGTTTATAAGCAGGGGAAGTTGGCCCACTAATGTGCCGACAAAGGTTCCTACAGCCCCCAGGAGTTGTTTTGAACAGGTGCAGTTGCATTTATTGTTGCTATATTACGTGTACGCGTGGTTTGTTATGGGGGCCCAATTTTATCTGAAGAACATGCTGTCTGTCACCCAATCAGTAGTGGAGGGACCATATTTCACTAATATCTGGCCACGCTATAAGTGAAAGGGGATAACATACTGAGAACACAAAAGAAGGTGATGCCATGTACTTTCGTTAACAGTCGATTGATAAAACAGTGGAAGTCTAGCACACGAAAGTACAAGACGCCATAAATGGAGAAAGTGAGTTCTTTACTTGGCACCGACCTTGTTCGTAGTATGCGCTTCTACTGCACGTTGGTCAGTGTGCCTCGTCGCCATCCTAGCCGCCGACAAGGGCGGCGACAGCCTTTGAACAACCTACGAAGCAGGTTGGTCTTTCTTCGCAAACCATTTTGGGTAAAGAAAAAAGGCACACAAATCAAATCAAAATCATCAAAATGAGAGATGAAACGCCGGTGAATACATTTACTAAATTAAGTGTATATGACTAAATGCTGGACAATGAACGGGCGTCTTGCGATTAGCTTTCTCCAGCAACGGAGGTGCGCCTTTCTCCTCAAAAGGCGCACCTCCGTTTCGGTTTATGTTGCCCTTAGCTGTCAAACATTTAGCGAGACGCGGTATAGAAGCCCCCAGTTGTGTTTGTGGTGCTTGAACGATTGTGGCAATACAGACTGATCGACATGCACATATTTGCGTAGTTCACCACAGCCTTCCGGAAATACCACTTCATGATATATAATCATTTCTTGTGTGCGTACAAAGTGCGATCGAATTGTCGCACCCAAGCACCCATACATTTCGCACTCGCAAGGCACACACATAATTTCATCGTTCGGAATGAAATCAGACTGACGGCTACAAAACTTTTTTCAGCTCTAAGATCTTGAACAACGCGACGCAACCTTGGTGTTTGTAAGAGTGTAGCGAGCAGTAAAAGAGCAAAGGAATGCGCCAAGAAAAATTTTTTTCTCAGCAGTTCACGTGTGAATGAAACCGCGTGAAGCTTCTCTTTTCTCTATACTCAGAGAGAAAACGCTTGACAAAAAGGGCAGGATGGTCGAGTTGAAGCACATACATTCCTTTAGCCAGCTACTGTGCGCTGGGGCAAGTGAAAGAAAGAAAGAAAGAACCCGCTGCGTCATCACTGCAGCCTCTGTGCCAATTACCTCGCGATCCTGAAGCGACATGCACACGGTCCGCTCTTGTACTGGTTGAACACAGAATACCAAGTGTTCCAACGAAGACTAAGTTATTCTTAAAGACACTGCAGTAGAGACAAATCTGTCACTTTTCGGCGACACATTTACGCGCCGGTGATTAATTCGTTATATAACTTAAATCCGCAAATTAACTTCATGGTCAATAACATTAGGAAACATTCTACATTTGAGAGGCTGAATCCAGCAGTGTTCGATTTCATTTAGTGAGTATCCCGGCCGATCACCAAGTTTCGCCATAATTTCGGGGAGAATTTTCAAGCACTTAGTCTGAAACCATCAAAAAGCAGCATACTGTCAGATGGACAGTGCAAAAATATCCATTTATATCACCATATTCCACAATTCAACGTATGGCATTGCACGCTTTCCCGCATTACCCCACGCTTCCAGTGTTCTCAACCACCAGTGTTTTTTTTTTTTTTTTTTTTTTTTTTTTTTTTTGACTGACGGCTGAGCCACCACTACTGAAGAGAAACTTCAAATACTCGTCCACTTCATGAGAATGTTTCAGGCTACCACAAAGGTAAGTGGCGCAATTCACCAGTTGACCTTGGTGGATGAATCGACAGTCCACTTGGCGAGGTACATTTTGCGTACAGATCTTAAATTATAAGGCGTTACTATTTAGCTGAAGGAGTAGTTGAAAGGATGTAAGTTTCAAGGAAATGTTGCAGCAGTCAAACCAACAATGCGCCACGCCACTGAAGATGCACGTCGGCGCTGCAAAGCTGTCAAGGACGTTGCGCACGTGCTTGGATGGTTTCCACATCAATTTTTGCACAGGAAATACAATGAGAAAAATGTCGGTCTTCACTGAACCGAACGTGTCGTCGAAACATGCAATGGCACAACCTGTCCTGCCGGAAAAAAATACTTCCTCCATTACACATAAACATTACACGTGAAGCAGCCTTAAAATCAAGATGTAGGTTTTACGTCCCATGGCTACACAGTGGCTGAAACAACAAATGACGCAGTAAGGGTGTTGTAAGTTTGGCGGCCTGGAGCTTTTTTTTTTTTTATGCCGGTGTGCCACGGACATTTTCGATCGCGACTGAAACCGATGGGAACCATCGCAATTGAAAGTTCCCCGTGCGACTGGGGTATTACGTGCATCCAAATCTAGGTACATGTGAGTGTATTTGCATTCCGCCCCTGTCGTAATGCAGCTGCTGTGGCTGGTAAGCGAACTCAAGAGGCATGGCGTAGGGCATAGGAAGACCCCTCCTCTATATAGGGTATATACAGGGGGTTTCATTTTAGCTGCACCAATTTTTTTAATTGCCTGTGGCAGATAGCACAATTATAATCATTGATCTAAACAACTCGTTGAGGCGGCCATTACTTCCATGAGAAATCAAAGCACCTAATTTAATAATTAACATTAACTTTTGAATTAATTATTTTACGGAACATCTTTCAATCTACGAATTATAGCCGCTGAGTTCGCAAGGCGTATCCACTTGGCACGAATTCTCAGGACTGAACCAGTTTCGAGATGTTAATTTTCAAAGTGCCCGACGAAATGCATGGGCGTTCCAGTTAACTTTGTGCTTCAATACATAAAACAGCCTTTTCCTCAAAACGTTGGCATTCGCGACAGTCTTTCACATAGCGCTTGAGGCAGGCAGTCATTCTAGGCCAGTAGTATACTGTAGTTGGCGGATTCTGGCTAACGTCTTTGATATTTTTTAAACAGCTCCAAACGAGAAAAAGGAATGGCAAGAAAGGTGGGACGAAGGCAAGCGTTGACTCCCAACTAGTCTATTTTTCAAAAAGACACATATGATGTGTCCTTTTAAACAACTTTGTCTCGTTTGCGCTGGTTGAACAAGATGGAGCACCGGCTATCCCGGTCTCATACCCTACTGCAGTTAACGTCCTTGAGTAGTCCATGTGACCAGAGGAAAGCTCGTCAGGGCAGGCTCACAGAACATCATTGCGGAGGGATCTGGGCACGACTAGGAGATAAGATCTGTCACTGGCTTCTGTATTAAATGCGAAGCATTTCTTGGCGAACATTTGCCTCTTTGACAGTATCTATCTATCTATCTATCTATCTATCTATCTATCTATCTATCTATCTATCTATCTATCTATCTATCTATCTATCCATCTATCTATCCATCTATCTATCCATCTATCTATCTATCTAAGTATTTATCTACGTATCTATCTATCTATCAGCCTACGTCTTGGTGCTCTCATGGTCCTTTCGTTAACTTGGTATGTACCAAAATTGGCATAGTATGACAAGAGTGTATTATGAACATAAATGATAGGTCATGACATGAATGTCATGACATGCGTGTCATGTAAGTCATGAAACAGCCGCCTACGTCTTAGTGCTCTCATGGTTGTTTCGTTAACTTGGTAGGCTCCCCGCACACTCGTGTGATCTACCGGCTTTCTTTCTTCTCGCCTTCTCGCCAACAAAAGGATGGCAAGTCTAGAGAGATAACGAGGGATGTGCGCATTCCGACCTATGGTTTATCCATGATGGGACGTATTTCTGTATCAGTTAGCTGTTTTGAGAGCAAATCCGGCGTGGTTAAGGCTCCAAGGAAGCCGCTGGCGTCTCCCGTACGTGTCTCTATTGTCACGTTCGATGGGTGCGCGTGACAGGGCATCGGTATCTTCGTGTTATCGGCCAGACACGATCGCGGCATCGAATTCCCGAAGGAGCAGGCTCCATCGTGCATGTGACCCAAAAGAATCGCGGAGATTGGCCAACAAGTGTTTCGTATACATCGCACTCAGCCGGAGCAGCTTTTGTACTTATCAATCACGTCGTGTTCGTAACATATGTCAACCAATTTAAGGGGGCAAGCTGCACTTCAAGGCCGACAACTGGCCCATGAATTGTATTTTCAGTTTTCTCATTATCACGCCTCCAAGGCCCTTCATTTCACAAGATTTATTCTATAAGACTAAGAGCCTTGAGTTCTATTGGACTTTATAAGTTTTGTTCAGATAAAGATGCTTCGGAATGTTCTTCCTTGATTTCTCAAAACCACAGTTTTTGTGCCCTTTGTGTTGTAAAGGAGTCATATTTTTTGTTTTACTTGGGCTATCATTATAATTATTTTATGCGAGCATCGTCCCCCCATAAACTGCAACGTGCAACTAGTGCATATACCGGCGAGTCAACCGTGTTCTTAGAAGCTGTACTGTTCATTCAAACATCATGTCACCATACCACAACACGTTTATACACTGATTGTCTTTCATTACTTATTACGCTTACCAGACTTGCAACCACTCACCCCACCGTACATGTAATAAAATAAACTTTACACTCCTGCGCCACAGCACACATGATTCATCTCTTCTATGTTCCTGGCCATAAAAACATTTTCCGCAACGAACTGGCAGATATTGCTACGACATCGGGAGCGATTATCGGCACATTACGCCCCTGTTATTCGTCATTTAATAGCATTCGGCCTTTAATACCATTTTCTTGTTCTTTTTTACCAACCTTAACCACAATTTGAAGGTCATCCCATTGGCAGGGCGCCTGGAGTATAACTCCTAATGAGTTTGAATTAACATTACAAAGTTCAATAAGGTTGTGTTCGCTTAGAGCATATTATACCGCCTGTGGGGGGGAGTGGAAGAAGAGTGACATTACAGCATGTCTGAAAACTTTTGTATAAATTTTGTATAAATGCTCGCCATATATGTCTTCATGCGACTTGGTGTCATGCATTGAAAATGTATTTTTCCAGTTTCCTATAATTTGTCAGACGTTCAACGACATTCTTAGTATATTTGGGTCATAACACAGTTGTATGTCGTGTGTACTGTTGTTATGATCACGAACATCATAACACGTCAGAACTGTACAATGATATCAGAAACACATCCAATAACTTCAATAATTTCAAAAAAAAAAGGGGGGGGGGGATATTCTGTTATGTAGTAGTTTTTATGTTAAGTTTCGAAGCACGCAATACTGGCCCTTAGAGGGCACCTGGCGAGGACAGAACAGATGTGGAAGGAAACATCCCCCCCACCACCACCACCAAAGCAAAACAATACATATACGCTTCGGCGCCCAGTGCTGGGCACAAAGCCTCAATGTGTTTCGTTTTGCCTTGGCGAGCGTGCGTTTTCTTCTACAGGGTCTAAAGAATCTGCGACAGAGATTTCTGGTAGGCTCTTCGAGCACCGCCATCTTGAGCTGTAGTACATAATTCCGTCTGCTCATATCAGTTCAAAAAGACGGTTGTAACGTGGTCTCTAGCAGCTCAAGAAAACTGGGAAGCTGGCGCTTGTGGCGCGTGCTACGTGTGTGCTATTTTTAACGCGAAAATGTTTTATGCAGGCCTCCGGCGAAAATCTGTCCCATGTGCGTGCTTCACGCAATCATTATCATGCAATTTCTCGTGATGGTGATGCTTTACCGTTTTGTGCCTATACCTAATGGTTAGACAAGTAGGCATAGAAAGGTTAGAAAGATCCGCTTTATTAATGGAAGTGTGCTCTTGGGGACATTGATTTGTTGCAATGACAATATTTGGATATCAGAGTTGTTTTATCACGAAGTAAGTTTATGCGCCCTCTATTTTTTATTTACTTGGCGCCATGGCACTAAATTATTTGCCGACCATCTAGCGACCCATTTGACGAAAGTCGTCTGTGTAACGGGATGCGCATCGTTGTGGTCAATTAGGCACGGCTTAATATATTCAGGTATAATGGTTTCTAAGCATCCTTTGCCTAAACCAGCCAAGACAGACGGGAGAATAAAACCTGCGGGCCAAGAGCGTTCTCACTTCACATTCGAACGCACCAAGTCGGCACAGCATGAGTACCAAGGTAAGGCTGTCTGTAGTTTCCTTCACAATAGAAGGTGCTACTACGTTGCTGGGATTTTCAAGTAAGGCGCTGTTGAAATACGATTCTTGTATACCTGGAGAAGAATTCGTGTAAGTGCTTTTTGCCAGTGGCTGGCAGCCTTTGATAATATGTTCAGCGTCGCGATTGGCTGGATGCTATGCGATAAGTTAAGCGTGATAGCCTTTTTGTATATATGGGCCCTGGTTCCTGTAATGTTTTAATTCATTTATATGACGTATCACTAGAAGTTGCTGCCGGCAATATCTCATTGCCGAAGCCTCCATTTTTTACGTAATCTTGGAGTTTGTCACGATCTGCGTCACCAGAGCTATTGCCTTTCGGTATATAAGCTAAGACACCGCGGTGATTCTGGGGCCACGTAATAAATATGCAACCTAAAATAAAAGTTGACTCAGAATGCTGTAACGTACTCGAACAGCGAAATAGACGCACTGACTCGTTTGGCCTCGCCGCGAGCGTGTTAACGCCGTCACGTATGGCATTGAGAAAGCGTTCCCTGCAGGTGTTTTGTGGGCTGCCATGAAGCCGTGCCTTTCCATTACAAGTGCTGACACCTTCCGGCAAAATGATCGATCGTCGTTGAATCTCAGAATCGTCGCTGGGGAAAGGCAAATTATAGGCGCCTCAATTATCTGGCAACAACACTGCTATCAGTTACAAACGAGCAGGGATGCTACGAAAGGTGGTCTAGTTACGTGTCCAGTTTCGTGTCCAAGTCCGTTTCCAACTTTCAAGCTGGTGTCAAACAGCGAAATTGCTAGTGATTGCATTGGTATCTTGCCTCGTTGTATCAAGCACGAAATCCCGCTAGCGCCCGCACTGCGTTCGTAAACACTTTGTCACGTCTTTCTAGCCTTGTAACGTGATCTAAACTGATTTGATCCAGTGTGTAACTGAGGCGGGTCCGGTCTAACGCAGTCACCAAGTGATACGGTGACGCTGATGGGCTAGACACTGTACTGCGTTTTCAAGACGGCAGAGACCGATTATGTGCTCTGTTAACGAACTTAAAAGCTTCGAGTCGGGCCATTTTGTTCCGTTAGTAAGCATCGTGCTCACATTACAACAAGAAGCTGTGCACACTCTGTGATGACGAGTGCTTGTAGATAAAGATGTCTGCAGTATGACAAGGCCGAGATTGGGAACAGGCGCTGTCAGCATGCAGCTGATCCAATCACGGGCGATTTTATTTTTCACCCCTTTTTTTTCACTTTATCGTAACACAAAAAGTATATTTGCACTGCATGATGGGTCGTTATATCTTACTGTCACATTTCCTGTCCTAGTGATATACCCTATAGTTTTATCGTGTCCGCCCCAAATGTCTCGCGAACGGAACCAGCAGGAGTGATAAGTGGCTCGCTAAGATAGCTGATGCAAAGGAAATTAGTCAGCGAAAGTATAGACAGTACGACAGAAAGAAGTGACACGTTGATAATAACTTTTTGATAAGATTTCGGATGGAGTGAGAGGAATGAGGACATGCCAACGCAGACCACAGGAAGGTTGGACTTTGGTTGGCCCGGACGGCATACAAAGATTGATATATTACGAAATTAATATCAATACCATATTAAAGTAGCGTTTTAAATTATTTTATTTATTGTTATACGCCTTTTTGCTTTATCCCTTTACTCTTGATTCCTTCGGCCACCACACCAGGCATAAGACGCTGTGCTTGTATAGTTTAATTGCAAACTACAGGCGGAGACGAGCGCCTATCTTTGTTTCAGGCAGTTATACTTCGTATTAATACTTTCCATTATAGCCTGTCAAGAAACTTAGCCAATTCACTATCGACTAAGTGTAATGAAGTCGACCAAATGCTTAGCAGAAAGCCAGTGATTTCTTTCGTACGGCCTCCTTACACATGGAATCTGAGTTCCATCAGCAGAAGGGTATTTCCTCAAGCTTTGGGCCAGGAACACATTTACTGGAAAGCAATGCTATGGCAGGCGCACGCAGATACGTTGCACGGAACTTGACTGGAACGCCTTTGGAGGCAGTGACTTCTCACAAGACAGCCTATTTCCGCCAGTTGACCGGTTATTTCTATTAGATTTCCCATCCTCAACTGAAGGCTACTCGACTTCAGTCGGCGTGTTGTGGTTTTGGTCGTGCAACCGCAGAAACTTTTGTGAGTTGCGAGGTGACAGTTTTTACGGGAAGTAAGCGGAATGCGCCCGAGCAGAAACTGGAAGTACCAACGCCGCACCGACACTTAAGCAATTCTTAGTGTCTTCAACGTGAAAACGCCGTGTCTGTTCCTCTCCTGGAATTTTGAGGGTTCAGCTTAATGCCGGTTGTGCCTGACACGCATGCGCAGTTCCTGCTTCGCGCCTGGTAAGCGGTGCCCATCTCGCGACGGGTAGGACTAGCTTTACAAGCTGCTGGCGTATACCGGCTGTTCCGGCTACTGGGGGTCATCGGGTCGTCGGCGGCCAAAACCGCGTCGCGTCGCGGCGACTCCAGTCGCCGCCCCGAGACTAGCGACGCAACAACGCGACAAGATCAACGCGACAAGTTGTCCTCCAGTGTGTGTGTGCGAGTGTGTGCGTCGCGCACACTGTCTTGTCCTTCCTCGCAGTGTCTCCCCTGATCACTGCTCGGGTGCCGTCCCTCGCAGAAGATGCCGAC
The DNA here is from genome assembly GCF_013339745.2 of Dermacentor silvarum. Classification (NCBI taxonomy): domain Eukaryota; kingdom Metazoa; phylum Arthropoda; class Arachnida; order Ixodida; family Ixodidae; genus Dermacentor; species Dermacentor silvarum. Next base: position 133,468,843 of record NC_051159.1, on the reverse strand, counting down.
TTCTCGGAGGTCTCTCGGTGGCGGCCGCTGTGCATGTATGTGTCGCCCCGATCCGGCAATAAAAAATGTTTCTTTGGGGAAACCCCCCTCGCTTACGGAGTGGCGCAGTAGCTGGTTGACTGGCGCATACAGCGGCGGCGGCGAAGGCGGTTGGCCTTGAGCGCAGCGCCGCCGCGCTCTCTCTGGCGATCCGCCGCCGGGGGCTGATTTCCCCGGTGGGTCGCCATTCTGCTGCGACTAGCCCCCACGGGTGAGTGGACTCGGTGTGTTCTTTTCGGCTGCCTTAGCTGGGGCCGACACCGCTCGCTCGCTCAGTTGCGTTGAGGTTGCCGTGAGCGCGCTTTGACCAGTTCACCCAATCTCCTCTCCCGTTTCATCTGGGTGACTCCTCCCCCCCCCCCCCCCCCCCCTGACCGCGTACGAAGCACCAGCGCGGCTCACATAACGCCCACGCATCGTGAACCCCTTTCACGCGCTTGGTCTTCTCGGTGTGTGAGGAAAACCCTGCGTGAAGCTCACGTGGTGTGCACCGCCGGAAAAGTTCGCCTTCAAGAAACGGCAGCTTTTTTTCACTGTGGTCAGGGCAAGTTTGGATTGGGCCTTCCTGGACCGGCCGGTTGATTTTGGGCGCCGAAAGCCCTTGTGTGTGAAGAGGTGGTTGATCTGACTTCGGCAGCGCAAAGGTAAATAAATTTTTCTCACTAGAGCAAGAGCCCGCGTGTTTCGAATCGGCGCCCGCACCGCGCGCGAGTTCGATAAGCTTTGTTTTGGGCTTGAGGACTTGTTCTCGCTTACACCGGACGAAGACTGCATCCATCGGTGTGCGCTGTTCTTTGCTTGCCTTACATACCAGTTCGGCAACCGCGGTCAGTGACTTCGGATGGAAAACTAGTACTCGGCGGAAGGCTTGTATTCTTTTTTTCGGAGAACCCACTTTCACCTTTGAACCCCGTTTATCTGCCAAACTTGTTTTTCTGTTCGAGACTCACGCACTGCGGGTGACTAATCTAGGACATATTTACGAGACAACCAGCAATGCGGGGTTATTGAATGGCGTATCCCCCTTCGTTAAGCTAAAATGAACGCACCGGGCCCCGCATACCCGCCTTATTGTCACTTAGAGCTATTCTCTTGGTTTTCATTTTTTCACAGTGACCGGAGTAACTCTCGTCGTTCGCGCTAAAATCTTGGTCGATATGGGTTTGCCCTCATTAGTTTAAATCATACCATATTATTGTTGGTGCATCCGAAAAGAATTACGAACGAAGGATGAGGTTTGATGTAGTGAGAAGCCAGCTTGCCGGAGAATGTGGATTAAAACTGACCCGTACTGATGCTCTAATCCTTTTTTATACTCCGGCTTTTTACGAGCAAGACATTTCATTTAATCCGTCTACTTTCGCTCCATCTCGTTCGTGCACAGATTGCGAAATTTGGCGTCCGAGTACTTCAGAACTTGGTTCATCTTTCAGGATCTATTTCGGAAACTTTCCACCTGAGAGGAAGCTTATCGTACCCCATGATGTCAAAACTCGTCACAGATGTGATAAATTGTTTTCTTCATTGCGCGACGGTCGCCACAGTGGCCTTCGCGTAGATCGATTCTTTAGAGCCTCTGGTATTGTCAACGACATCTACATACACACGGCGATCGAAATGGAAATGGCTTAATTCGTCGATTCATTAGGCCGCAAACGCGCAAAGTGGAAAATGTTCCATCTTCTTTCGAAACTCTCACTACTTCAGATGCGAATGCAGTCGTTGATTGCTTGATCGTTCAGACAGGTAGCAATTCTTGTTTTCATCGCTTTAGCCACACCAATTTCGTACGCGTTATGTGCAATGCAGAGCACCCGGCTCGATCTCGCGTTCTTGCGTAAAACAAAAGGTTCCATTATGATTGTGGACGACGGAGACACTTAGAAACAGACAAGCATTCATCAGTAAGGTCAATCAATGCCTCCTCCGTCTGTTCACAAGCAACCCTTGCCGTTCAGTAATGTAATAGCACAGATCGTTTCCGAGCCGCCGGCGAACGCGAACGATTGCGCGTCTTCCAGGAAGCGATGATAAACTACGTTTCTGGCTGCATCGCGGCGTCCATGGTGGTTCTCTGTGAGGAGGTTAAATGCGCCAGCAGCTGAGAAGCGCACACTTGCGAAAGGCGATGTCCTGACTCCCCCTGGACCGCCGGAGTCAAGGACGTGATATCGCTCCGCGGAAGCCGTGCTGGGCGCAGCAAGCCCGAACTCATGCCGTCTTCCGAGCAGCGAATACTAAATGAAATGAATAAAAAAAAAGGAAGATTACGTTAAGGGGAAACGTGCCTTGGCATTGTTCTTGAAAGTTGCGACAGATGAGAGAAAGCGAAGCGGGGACTAGCAAGGACAACTACAAATGAATCAGATGGACTTCCAAGCGGTATGTACGCAGACAAAAGACACGTCTAGGATTTGCGACAAAGGCGCTAAGGTGTGGTGAATCGTCGCGCCCTGCAAAGCGTAAACAGGGGAGATAACAACTAACGCCGCGTGCAACCTAAAACGCCTTCAGGACACTCGACTTAGTCAAATGCGTCTGCAGTCACGTCCTTGTCTAACAATGCCGGCTTCGCAACCTGTACGCTGTCTTCTGTTGTCCAAGTCAAGCAACTCTATCTATTTTCTCTTTCTCTCTCTCTCTCCCTCTCTCTCTCTCTCTCTCTTCCTTGCTTTATTTTTTTTTTCCTTGCTCATTTCTTATCAGCTTGCTGGTCGGCGCACTGGAATATCCGCGCACTCTCTTGGACATCCACCATAATTCTCGCAAATTACTTTCGTAAGGTTGTTTCTCAGTGTGTTGATGTTTTAGCAGAGTGGCTTAGAAATTCACTTTATTAGAGACGAGAATGGCGTTCTTTGGGCGAGAATGGTTAATATTCTTGAGTTCGTTTCAGGGGCGTTTATTTCTCGACTCAACGGGTCTTCTTTATTGTCAGGGTCTTGTAAAAGTCTTGTCGACCTGTGATGCATGTGTTTTCCCGTTTCAAAGGCCTAGCCTCTCTTTGTCACCGTTAGTTTTTCAAGAAAACGCTATGCGTTTATTTTGAAATCGCTATGGCCAATCGACGTTTGGGCGTGAATTCGGCAGGAAGGCGTTAATTCTACAGCACTAGTTGGAAGAATCCTAATTATGCAAGCAGCACCTCTTTATAAACGACAACTTAACACACCTTGGCTGCAGTCCTTGACAAAACGAAAACACACACACACTCTCTCTCTCTCAAGTTGCGTAATGTCTAATTGTAGTTGGCGACACGCCCAAGCTGACTGGACATTGCACAAACCCGTCATTCACTGCTCTGTTGCTATAGACTGCTGCATTATCATTTTCCTTCTTTTTTTTTTTTTTTTGCTTCGACACCATGTAAGCACACGATCAATAGGTAGAGGTTGCGATACTGAAAGCTACTTTTCGCCACCACTTTTGTTAACATTTGTCATTGACGAGAACATGGCACTTGTTCACAGACAAGCTTCTTCCAGTTAAAATGCGTCGATTCCCACCACAAGCTCTGTACTTCTGACATAAAAGGGGCGTGCAATTCGGGCGGAGTCACGAGCATGTCAATGCAAGAAACTGTTGTGACAGTTATGTATCCGGAATATTCATAAATGTGTAACGTTATTTACATGGTGTAGGCACAACGCTATGTAATTCAGCATGCGCGGAATTTCAGAAGAGAACTTACTCACTATGCGCACCTTGCGTCTCCCCCCCCCATTACCTTGAGCAGATCTTGTCATCATCTTATGCGGCTGCATTGGCAACCACAGCCGATACGCCGAACACGCTTGATTATTAAATCACAGTGCTCACTACACCCTTGAACAATCTTAAAATTCCGTTATTGAGCAGATTACAAGATATGAACAGTCTAATATGCTGCACCGTACCTCTAACGCAAGGCTTGGTGTCAAAGATTTTGAAGATTCCTTATAGTGTAACAGCGTACCTTGTAAGGCCACTCGTAGCGAGGCAAGATTCGGCAGAGATTCGGCTTTGATTGGCCGGGTAAACGGCACTGAAAGCTGAAAGCTAGTGATCTGAAACGATCGAACATATTGTTTTTGTTTCTATTTTTTATTTAAATAAAGTTTTTTTGTCTCTTTTTTATCCCAGCCTGAATTTTGCTCGCATATGCTAGAGCGCAGCGTACACCAACCCTTTCTGACACCATAAGATACCATATGGCGTACCATGGCCTCACCCTAAATCTTTCGGTAATGACCGGTAAAATAGAAGGGTCTAATGCAATAGCCTCATAAGCAGACATCCATCACTTTGTAGGTATCCGTCTGATGAAAACAATGGGCCGATTCCGAAGGCATGTCAGTCTAACACAGCGTCTCAGAGCGCTAGCTGTTACAACGGAAGACTGCGAGAAGCTGGCACATGACGCAACGCCCCAGACGTTTAAAAGAGGAACTTCGGCACGCGAGAAACATGCGCATGATCGTGACCTAATGGTTAGGTTAGGTTAGGTAATGCAGTGGTGGAAAACACAGATTCGATTCCACCATCGGTCACGCATTTCTTTGTAGACAGACTTAAGCCACTTTCGAGGTATCTAAGAGAAAACTAGAAGTGTGTTGATCGTGCGCGAGCGCCGTCACCATGTGCACAAAATCGCAAGTTAGCAAGAGATCCAAGGTATAGAAAGATCACTTTGCAAGGTCGCCCATGACGCATGCGCGTGCAACTGTCGAGACGTCTACCGCGCGTTGGAAGAAGTGGGCCGATCCTGGAGATAGCGCGATAGTAAACTGCGCCACTGTCACGCCACGGTGGGCCAAGTAAGTAATCGCTATTCTGCGAAATGTGGTGCAGACTACGGACAGTTTTAGTACCATTTAGAACACCGCATCATGAAACCATCGCTTCGAATAGATCATGGCATACTTTGACAATTAGCAGTTACTAAATTCTGCCCCATTTTTGTTGGTGTTGTTGTTGTTAGGCTTCTCACTAGATTCATATCAAGATTAGTAATGAACTTTACGTCATTGCTAGCATCAAGTCGAGTCAGTGAGAAATATTGAGGACATGAGGCCGCGATGCAAAGAAGCACAAGCAGTCGTTGCTGCCTCCACACGCTTGCCGACCTTTCAATCATTGCACATCTTGCATCTCGTTTTCTTTCCCAGATATACTTCGCAGAATTGTTGACTTGTGTGTTTGTGTGTCTTCGCCTTTGCTTTATTGATTATGGCATCGAGCTAGGAATCCATTTGAGGCATCGAACTTACACTTGTTAAAGAGCGTACCTTACAGTGAGCTGATGTTGTAGAACATGATCCTTTCGGAACTCGCGTCACCGCCGAAGCACGCTTTCATCGTTGAGACCCTATTAGTTTACTCCGCCTACCTGTTTTTTTGTTCACCTTCTTTGAATCTGCATATACAATGATCATAAGTTTCTTTAGACGGGACTGCACGCGCTACTTCAGAAGAGAGCGGATATGTCTCATTCCTTTAGAATTGTATTACCTTCACATATTTCATAGTTTCTGTCCCTCATCGCCACTTTTCGTTCCATTTCCTTTTGCCCCTTCACGAATAAGGAATAGTAGCCAGAATGCCCACGAGCAGGCCAATCTCTCTTTCTTTCCTGCAGATAAATTTTATCCTTTGCTCTCGCTAGTGATAGCGCACTCGTGGAAACTTTCTGGACGCTATTTAAGTACAGTTGCCGTAATATAGCGATATCAATTTTACACTCTTTATTGCTAGAAATCATTGCGACCAGGTTTCTCAACGACTTCCTGACAAACACATGTGGCAGAGCTTGCGCAACCACTGGTACACATTTGAGCCATCGCGTAAATAGCACGACGATTAGAGTTCGGCACGCTCGAATAATGTCCACGTTTCGTAAAAAATGTCTCATCAAGGGCAGCTATGCTGTCGCTCTGCTTTGATTCTGGAAGAAAATACCATTAAGCATTACTTTAATCGTCACTAGATGCAGGGTTGTAAAACAGTGGTAGAAAAAAGATCATGCTAATCAAAGCTTGCTAATTATATTGTTATTTATTCTGCCTACCACTTATTCAACCCTTCATTTATTCTTTTCATGCAAAGCGTTCGATATCATCACCATTTGGCTGTCAAACGATAACGCTTCATTGTCGTTGTCGTCGTCGGTTCTGTTTGCCAAGGGACACATCTAGGCTAAAAGTCATAAGTGAATGTGAGGTACATGTGCGTGCAGGAGCTTGCCTGCTGCGTTGCCTTGCAAGGCCTAGTAAGGTCGGAGTTTACCTCATCTGAGTGGTTCGTACATAAATGTCACATCATTTTCTACCATTTCTTAAACGAACTATACTGTCCTCTAGTTTGGATGTCCAGGAAAAGACGCGAGGCAATCCACCGTATAAACTTGAAACTGCCAAGATGCAGAGACCCCGGTGCACTGCCCGAATAATAGCCTCCCTTTGGTGCATGAAGGACATCGGGGATTTTGGTTCACGATTGAGCAAAGTTTTCTCCATGAGAAAACTTTTGAATTAAAACAGCAGTTCATGGCAAAGCACAAAATTAACTGTGTAGCCATGCAGGAGTGAAGGCTCACGCTGTCCTCTAGTATACAGGAAGCCCTAGAACGCATAGTACTTCAGGCAATGCAGGGTAATCTTGAAGAAAGACACCAGTGAGAATTGTTGATGGTTCATCAATTCAGCGTAAAGTTGGTCCTTCTGAAGTTCTGGAGCTTGGAGAAACTTGTGTTTTATGAAATATGCTTTCCGGCGCTGCTGTGGAGTTTGTGCACTCAGCTACAACGCAAGTTACCGTGCTGTTGAAGCGGCTCGCCCAAGCGATACAGAGTTGCGTAATCACCGAAGCAGCTGCAAAATCGACGATACGCGCATTCACTGAGTCATCTGCGCACACGTGTAGCTGCATGACACAGATGTTCTTATGCGCTCCACTTCGTGTGTTCCTTCATGTGCTGCACCTCGAGCGATCTTTCATGAAACACTTGTGTCCATCGTTCAGCGTCCAGCGATTGCATATGTTTGTTCGTCGGTGTGACACCCTAATCAAACGCTGTGGGTCGTGAAATTTCTTCATTCAGTGCCTAAAACAGGCGAGGCCATCGCGATACTAAAGTGAGACAAACGGCGAGACTGCGAACGTTCAAGCAAGGCTTGGTGGGTTGAGCCTTGAGGTCTTCTGAAGCGGAAATTTTGCATACCAATACCCTGAGACGTTTGTAAGCGCAATATAACACTCCGAGATTCCAAGCGTACAGTGGTCAATCAAACCGCTTGAGGGATTCCCAAAGCTGTTCTGCAGTCATCTTCACTGAAGACGCTCGTATCGGCTGTCTGCTGTAGACATGAATGACTACAGGTAAAACACCCTACTTCCCACCGCATGCAGCTTCAGCGTAAAAAAAAAAAAAAAAAGAGTATGTATGCCCCAGTCTGCGTCCACGACACTACTGATGAGACGTCAGCGTCAACAGCGACGTTTCACAACAACGTGACATCCGGAGTGACAGGGAGAATCTTCCCTGCATTACTAGTGGATACAGTTAACGCCGAGCACTAATTACAGGCAAATTGGGCGACGACTTTCTCCGATGAAAAACGCAGAAGACGTTTCCTCCACCGACAACTACAGGTCAATTCCTTCTAAGTAGGCTCGAAGAGCTAGACATTAAAATACATAAATTATCCACGTATATATGTGAACACTAATCATAATTCTACCCTTCCATAGAATTGTCGAGTCCCCAGCCAAAACCATGTTGCAAAGCAGCGGATGAAGCGGACCGTACCATTGAATGAGTGTGGAAACAAGTATCTGTCATGCTGAGTTTGTGCGAGAGTATCCTCGGGGTTCGCTGTCACGAAAGAAACATTTCGATCATTCTTTGCAAGTCGTGGAATGTTTGCCTTCGGAAAGCCGTTTCAACGCTTCTCTTTTTTTTTCCGTTAGCGACCTCTTCAACGCTCTAAATTATTCTCAAGGACATAGCTAGCGCTACGCTCAACGAAGCGAGCGAGCAAAAGGGTCATACTTTAGCTAACGACTGACATGCTTGGGGCTAGCTCGATTGTATCATGCGTCTATTCGCCTCTCTCGTGTGCAATCGGTGTTGCCCCTAGCGCATTCACGGCGTTGTTTCCCTCCTGGCGCTGCCGCGGCAGAGTATTTTCAGCGAGTACACTTTGAGAAGGCGCGATGACATTCAGGTCCAGGTCAAGAGCGTCCCGGGCACGGCCCCAATCTGTACTGCGTTCATCCCAGAGAAACCATGGTCTGTGCTGAAAGCTTCGAGGGAGCGAGAGTATATATATATATATATATATATATATATATATATATATATATATATATATAGCAACAGTAAGCGGTAACCGCGAAACTGGGAAGCCTTGTTGCTGCAACATCAAGCGTGATTGCGGATAAAGGTGCGTTATCCTCTGTCTAACATCGAAAAATTAGGTTGCGCGGGCACTGCTGATTCGCAAATATCAAGCAGTTAAAATGAGGCTTCACCTCAGGAGCTACTTGAATATACATGAGAGCGGAGAAATCATTTTGCGCGGCGAAGAAAAACATTCCTGTTCCTTCGAGATGGAGTTTAAAGCTGTCTGCAGCAATGATCCCGTATTCACAGTTCAGCATAGTAGCCTGTATTCGCTTCTAGCGAACTCTTCGTTTTACGTTCACTTCGAGGACCGAAAAATCGGGGGAGACTAGGATTTTAATGCGAGCCCTGCACTTTCGCTGTTAAACGGCGTGACGCTAAGCTACATGCGCAGCGCCACATGCGGAAGTGCAGTGATTTCGTATTCTGCAGGCGAGCCGTAACGCCGTGAGTTGTGTAGTGCTGCAATAATGTTTCCATGTATGAGCCAAACAAGTTGTGCCTCATTTCAGCTGCATCCGATGACGAAGAAAAGCAACCACATTTTAACCTCGCGGTATTAGCTTTTGAAAAAATCTTCTGTGTCATATTTGAAAGGCCGCCATAAATAAGCTCAACAGTTGTAAATATTTGAAGATATATTCGAAATTTATTCAGTCCATTCGCTTCAACGCCTCGGTTTGTTCATTTTTCATTGACAGTGGAGCTACGGTCAAAACACATTCCACGTACTTTTCGGTCAAAGTGGTATGCTCTTGGCCGTGAAGACGGCACGGTTATCATGATATGTAATACTGGCGACCTGACGCCTGGAATACGTCTAAAATGTGTCGTGCATGTGACTGTTATGTTAGTGTGTAGCGTAAACAAATAAAATGCCTTATTAAAACACAATTAATACAACGAAAAAAAGGTCCCTAAAAATCAGTTGAGTAGCGTAACAATCTCATTGGGAAGCTGATAATATTCAAATAGTCATATTTATGGAAATACCATCCACATAAACTCGGTCTCGGCGCTCAATTCCTGGCCTTGATTGTTCATTAAACAATTTCAACTGTCACCGTGGCAGATAGAGTTCATTGTCTATAACTACTATTTCACCAAATGTCATGTTGTATAGTGTCCAGTGCGTGCGATGATTTCAGATTGGACTCTTCTCTCATTGAATGCATGTAAAAAGATTTTGGCTCTCACGCATGAAAAAGATCTTGTTTATAACACTCATTCAAGATTAAAGTGAGAGTGGCACCGACAGAGTAGGTGAGGAAGTGTTCACGTGAACAGTCCATAAACTTCAGAAAGCTTCCGGTATACCGGAAGTTTTCTGATGCTCATAGCGTTAGACAAGGATATACCCTCGTCTAATGCCATTACTGTTCCTCTGTTGGTACCACACTTGATTTGAGCCAGTCCATTTTCTATGTGTATCTAAATATCAACCGGCAAATGCGACTTCAGCTTAGGCTAAATGCAACAAAAAGTCTGCCTGCGTTGATCCATGACTTCACGAGAGAATGCTGACAGTTCGCTGTAAACCATGTCCGGGGGCGAGAAGGCGGTCTACAGTTGGTCTCTCGAGCTTGCATCCGCCATATTTTATCCGCCATATTTGCATCCGCCATATTTTAAAAAAGGAAACACACGGAGACACACAGAGAGGTAAACCAACGAAAAGGACTCTACACCACGCTTTTCAAAATGAATGATATCACTAAGCGGTGCCCGCATCCATCGCCCAAAACGCCCCGACCTACCCAACGAAGTCATGGTTCAATGGTCGCAAGTCACCTCTTGTGTAGGAGGTGCAAGTATTAGTTAATGTCGCCGCTGTAGTTCTGAGTGCATGGTTAACGTGCTCCACACGTGAGCTACTTCGCCTTTGAGCTCTTCTCTTGTCACGGTACGTGTGCGAATGTTCCTGGCGTATGTGGACGCTCTGTCGTCATTCTTAGTAGCAGATTCTCGTCGCCTTATCGAGCGGTCCCTCCGGCGGAAATCTCTCCGCATACGCGTGCAAGCGGACCTGACGCAGCGACGGTTTCTTCCTTTCTCGCAGCAGCAGCAGCGACGGCGGCGGCATCATGCGACTGTGCGTGCTCCTGTCGCTAGGCCTGCTGGCCACCGTGTCGGCCGCAAATGAGGAGGCGACCACAGAGGAGACGCCCGAGAAGAGGCTACGTACGTATCACTGCATATTTGCGCTGTTCCCGTTTCGGAGTTTCAAAACACCTCTATTTAGGAACACTTGCGATGCAAATCGAGAGCTGTTCTTGGATAGTTTTTACTAATGACCATTAGGGGGATGACGACCTACATGAGTAGAGTCAAAGAGTCGACTAGAAGATGGCTTATACTAACGAAAGGCAGGCAACGAAAAGAAATGACAAGAGAATGTACTTGAACAGAGCAATGACAATCGGGATCCGTGCCTTCTCCCGATTACCGGTCTTCTTCCCTCACAAATACGATTGCTTGTCGCTTCGCCCGTCCTCTCAGAAGCGATGGTAACTGACGAAGTTGCTTTTGTACTCTAGGTTTGAGTTAAGTTCCTAATGCTCCAGAATGTCCACTGCGCTCAGTTTCACAATGCAAAGCACAGACACTGGCGTGCAACATAAAGCTTCCTACGAAAATTATTTAAGGGCACTCTAGCGTTATTGTCAACAGGATCTGCACGTATTTCCGTTCAACCAGCATGGCAATGATTATGCTGGAAGGAAATAAACTGCCTATGATGGATAGCTCGTGGGTTTGCCTAAATTCCGTCCCTCTGACTTCAAGCGGCTTTGTGACCTTGCAAGTCCATCATTTTCAACGAAATACTGCCTTACAGATGGGATCATACGTAATAAGTATGCATGTGCATAGCAACTCCTTGCTTTCGCGTGGTTAGATATTATTTCTTGTAAATTTATAATGATAAAACCTAATAAATAACGCCTCAAGAGCGTCCGAAGCCACAGGTACGAAGATAAGACAAATCCATGTACTAACCATCATTCCCATGGTGACTGAACTATTCAGAGAATCCTCTAGTACCTTTTGTGGGAAACTATGCATGCGCAAGATACAGCTGGTGTCAGCCAATAGGAAACGCCCTCAAGCGAATGCACTTTTACTTTCAGTGTGCGTACGCAGATGTTTAAACGCTGCCCCCGTTATGTCGGGGTGGTGACAGGCGTCACCTTGTCCCTCCGCACTACAGTGTCACCCTACTCATTCTCAGCACCAATTGGAGCATTAGTCTTTACCGCCAGACAAAACCCCGTATCCTCCACTCTAATGAGACATTACTGTTCGTCCGGAAATCTGCAATGTTCCTGACACGTGCGTTGACACCCCTTGCAGTGGTGTTCCCGGCTAACGAGCTGCCGTCTCCAGGCGGCTACTGCCAGTCACCGCTGGGCTTGGCAGGCCGCTGCGTGCCGTACCAGGAGTGTCGCTTCCTGTTCGACGACGAGTTCCTGGCACGCCGCTCGCTGTGCGGCTTCGTCCGGCGTCAATCGCTCGTTTGCTGCCCTCAGAGTGGTGGAGGTGGCGGTGGTGGAGGAGGTGGAGGATTTGGCGGAGGCTTTGGCGGTGGCGGTGGCTTCGGCGGAAACGGATTCGGAGGAAACGGATTCGGCAACTTCTTCCCACAGCAGGTATACTTCCACGGGAAACGTACGCGGTTCCTTCTTTCAGAGGCGTTTGTTTATTAATTGATTAATTAATTCGTTCATTCATTATTTCATTCCTACTTCATTCCTTCTTCATTCCTCCTTTCTTTCTCCTTTCTTCATTCCTTCTTTCTTCATCCATTTATTCACTCGCTCGCTCGCATGCTGGGCAATTTCATCATTAAACCAATAGGATTTTGGACGAATGAAAAGCTGCAGACTGAGTACCCGACACCACCTATACAGTTTGCATGGTGGGTCATGATCCAGTTAAACAACCGCCAACACAATTAAACACAATTATAGGGCACAGGCAAAAGGCTTTGCGAACTCAGTCTTCAGAATATTTTTGTTTGTTTGTTGTCTGTTTATCGCAATCTGAGGAAGACCACAGCAGTAGCTTCTGACAGCAACCAAACCTGCCGCTTGTATATCCTCCTGTGCAACCCACCTCAATGCTCTGGCGTAACTGTAGTTACTTGAGCTGCGTAAGTTGCTTCCACTGCAATCGCTCATAACGAGGGCACACCAAGTGGCAGTGTCAATGCGGCTGCTATGCGCTGTGTTCTATGGTATTCCTAAACCGCTTCGCACGTCTGACTGCGACGTGTACGGCTGGCAGATACCTCATGTACCACAACATACCTTCCCGGGCCTGGGTCGTCCACTGCAGCCCAGTCGGCGGCCCTTCTTTCCTGGAGGTGGAGGTGGTGGCGGAGGAGGAGTCCGGCGGCCTCCACACTTCGGTGGTCCACGGCAGCCTCCCGCTCAGCGACCACAGCAGCAGAAGCTTTGGGGCACGGAAAGTGTGTATTCCTTGCACTCATCTTAGTAATAGAGTTTTAGCTTTTCTGTGCAGCCCACGATCATTTACGGAATACCGGAATACCGCGGTGACGTAGACGTGAGCAGCGGCGCTGGTGGCGCCCCCTTACGACTTTGAGCTCAACCAGAGCGCACAAAACTTGTGTTGCAATGACGAGCTACGTGCTGCTTAAGTGCCGGCATAAAAGCGTCGACAGTTTCGTAACCATCAATGTACATGTACCGGCTGTTTCGCGAATTCCGTGAACCATGTGCAGCCCGGCCACGCCCCCATCTCTCCGCCCACAGAAGACTTGCGCCTCCCCAGTTATTAATGAAGAAATTTCATTTATGCACGTAACTTGAACCAATCATTAGCCCCACAAAGCCCAAGCGTTATTGCACATCAAGAAAAATTAAAACAAGTTGATCACTTTTATTTCTCGAAAGCAGACAACATTCGTACCGAAAAATGACAATAAAATGTTATTTACAGACAATTATTTAGTACTAATAATTTTGTAATTTGCTTACTCAGCTATCCGTAACTGAAAGTTCGCTCCAGCATGTAAAATTATTACAATAATATTTCGTTTCCCGCGTTTGCATGCGCATTTTGAGATGTAAAACAGCGTATGAAATATAAGTTGGGCTTTGTGGAGTTAAAAGTACGATTTATTAGGTGATTTAGACAAACAACAATCTATGAGCGCAGCACGCCGGACGCACAAATGCGCAGTGACGCCTTTTCTGATCTTTTTTTTTTTTTTTGCCATATGTGACACGTTATATCCAAAGCCCACAAGAAAGAACCCCGTAACCACGTAATAAAACCATGAAAACAACTTCATTCAGTGTTTCTGGGCCAACTCTACAACTTCTCCGATCAGATAATTAGCTAACTAGTCGCACTTCAAGAGATAGTTTGAAAAACTCAGGCTCATTAACGAACAGTAACGAACTAAGTATCGAGCAATGTCTGTTGGTCAGAATGGCCTAAAACGTACCATATTTTTTTTTAATGCTTGGTGCAAGTTACATGAAACACGTGGTATAGTGGCTCTTTACCTTTGAGGAGAACAGCTTGAAAGAGCACTAGGTCTCGGGTTCGATTCCCTGCCGCGGCGGCCGTATTTCAGTGGAGGAGAAATGCCGAAACGTTCGCATGTTTAGAGTTAGGTGCACGTTAAAGAACCCCAGGTGATCAAAGTTATTCCGGAACCCTCCACTACGACGTCTCTCATAGCTTCAATGTTGCTTTGGGACGTTAAACCCCACGAATCAATCAATCGACAGCATGAAACAAAATGCTTCCCTCGCTTTGTGGTTGAATAAACTGCCCCGAGACGGTGCAATGTTTCCGGTATTCCGTAAAACTGCAGTTCTTATGCGGACAGATGAAATATTCCTAGTGTTGCCTAGCGTACGGTTACCAGTAAAGGGTTTTAGCATATAGTGCGAATGTACCAGCACAGACGTATATACTGCAAAAGCAAAGCACATCTTGCATGGTGGCGACGTCTTGCGACTTTGCATTCATCCATCACGCCTGGTAAACATTTACTGTGTTTTCAACCCTCCTGGACTAACGCAGCAACACATTTCTTTATGGAGTCAATTGTTATATCTACTCGCCTCGACCATTGCCGCGAGTGACAGGTACAGTCGTCATTAATGTCGTAGCGTTTCAGCCACCTAGCGAGCGACTATTTAAAATGAAAAGCGGTAAGAAAACACGCTCATGCATACGGCCTAATTCTGTACTCGGCGTACTACACCACCACCACCCTGCCCGGATCATCAGAACAAACTAAAACCCTAAACAAAAAATCATTATGACAGTCACAAATATGACAACACCATTTTTTGTTATGTAGTATATAGACTCCCTTCAAAGCAAACCCGGCTAAGCCGAACTTTCTGATATAATGAACAATGCGCGAACCTTTGTTTTGATTTCTCATGCACCCAATGCGAAAAAGAAGAAACTCAGCGTAACACGAATTGTGAATTCCGTTAAGCCGAACTTCAGCGGCCGCCACCGACGCCTGCAAGCAACTCTGCTCAGCGAGAGGCACGCGTATATAAGAGTCAGACTTGGAGAAGGCAACTCTGCCAGCTACACGAGAAGCAGATGGTGTTCCTGTGAACACGAACAGCTACTCGCGCAACCACGATGACGCGAAAATTCAGGAGGGCCGACTCCATAGAAACTATAATGGAGTAAGTCCACAGTAAACCTCTGCGAGAGCTGGTAGATTGGCGAGCACACTGCCAAGCAGCCACAAGAACCAGCTACTGATGCGCCTGATAACGCCCTGAATACTTTTGGGCATTTTTTTTCAACATAATGGCACTGAAGGGTTTTTTGAGCAAGCTAGACGAAATGTCAGCTATTGTGTCAGCGTACACATTTGCAGAGCCAGCAAGCCGCAATAGCTTAAGAGCGCATAAAGCCACACCTTGCGTCACGTAAATCTAATGAACGACTGTTTTTACGCCTGCCTTCTTGCATTTAGTGCTCTTTCATCCATTATTTTGTGTTTTGTATATTTGGGCGCCGTAGGAATAGCAGGTATTAAATTCTGCTGATTACTTCTGCTAAAGCGAACTTCTGATAAGACGAACAGATTTTCACGGCCCATGCGTGTTCGTCTTCACGTAAGTCTACTGCATATTGCGGTAACTATTGTATGGCCGCTTCAACAAGTGCCTGCTTCCCTTATTCGAGCATTGGTTAGCTAACGCCACTGTTAACTTGGCACGACACTGTACACCGCCTACAAGACAGCGATAGCGAACACCCCTTTTTTCTGTCATCTGTTTCTGACCTGATTACCCCGCACTGCAGCTTCCAAGTCTACGAAGCACAGTATACTCGTATAAGGCACTGGTCACTTTCTGCCTCACTGCAACCGTTGTAGAAGCGCAGGAAACGGTAGCTCCGTTGGCGAATCCGCCATTCGTATATGAAGGTTTCCATGAGGTGCCTACGTGGCGCTCTTCTGGCACCCGATCCCATGCCGCATTTTATTTTTCCTCGAACAGTCATTTGTTTGTCGCCTTTAAACGAGAGGTCTCGGATAGAGCAGGACAGGACTTTGTTTTCACGTGCGGCGCGACGCACTATAGACAAACTTCCTCGTGCGAGCAATACGAAACGAGCGCGGACAGCGCCGACGCATTAGCGATTATATCTCCTTCGTATGAGCCACGCCGGAAAGTGCTCGTCCTTGGAATGTCGCAGGAACGCAACCGCTTGATGTCTACATAGTGGCGCCGCGGTACATCTTGCACGCGTATGCGTCCGTGTGGTTCTTTCAGCAGGGGGTGGCCACGAGTCTTTTAGTTCAAGCATATAGGAGAAGCTTCGAAAGGGGCGTATATATTGCGCAGCGGCTATCCGCTCCGGTTTGCTCGTAACACAGCGATCAGCCGCAATAATTGCTCAACGTAACCAGACAAGGAAGTTGGCTTCAAAACGCAGACTAAAGCACGTAATTAGGCAACCATTTGCGCCGAGTGGCGCGTAAGGAATATATATTATTTTGCACGTTGCTGCACTGGAGTTACACAATCCTGACTTACGATTGCTTGGCCGAATTCGTGTCTGTTATATTGAAAGAGTAACTATTTAAATGTATCTCGGAGTGCATGATAACTTCGTGAACAAAGTGAGAATAAAAAAGAAATCCGCCAGGTCGCGTTTATTTTGTTTTCGTCTTTGTTGCCCGCACAAATGTGACACGCATGCAGCGGAAGCAGAGCGTGTTGTTCTAAAGAAGGCTAATAAACACAAATAAAAATAAAGGTAGCTAAACGAGCAGTTGATGGCAGTCAACATAAGGAAAGCAGTTTAACGAATAGCTCGTAGACATTTCCCTATCTCGCCTCGTCGCAAGTAAGCAGCGGTCCTTTCATTATCTTTTTACATCTGTCTCATTAAAGACACATACGTAGTACATGCGTCTAAAGGCTTCTTTTACAACACTCGGAAGCCAGAGTGGGAATCGCCGTGAGCTGTTGCCATAGGCCAATGGCTGAGCGAAGTGTGTTCTCTTTGCAGATTGCGGCGTAGCCAGCAGCGCCTTGGTCCGCATCGTGGGAGGCAGGGAGTCGAACCTGGGAGCATGGCCCTGGATTGTAAGTGTCTTGATCCCAAAGCCTGTACCTGTCAGTATGCCGGGAACGAGTCTCTGTGTGGCACACAGTTAAAAAGAGACACCCACGCAACGCGATAGGCGTATTGTCACTCGCTTCGTCAGCGCAGGGCGCCAGGATTTTAAAACAAACTAAACCAAACGCAGCGGATGGTCACACTTTTATATCCATAACTAGCTCCGCTTAAGTCCCAACTTCCTGCTTTCATGCCTGATTGTCCTTGCCAGAGGAAATAAATCTTCGAACTCCTTAGTAGCTCGTTACAGCGGACTGCCAATTCATGAGAATGGAATCTGAAACGTTGTTGCCTTTCCCTATTAATTTATCATGGTCTGTTCGAATGGACCGACGTTTAGCAACAGTAACGACAGCGTTGCATTAAAGCCATCCGCATGACCACTGGTAGGGCGTGCTATGGTGGCTGAACGGTTGCACCGACAGGGTCGGTGACTCAGTGCATCCTGTGCGTCCTGCGGGGCAACAGAAACAATGAGTAATTTAATATTGAACTGACTCTCCTTCAGTACGCAGCGGTCCGCACTTTGCAGAGAATAGCGATCCCTTGGTTTATGTGCTACAACAGATGACGTTACATTTCCACGTTGATACTGCATCCAAACATGATCAAGCGCACAGAGCCCTAGTTTTAGGATTTTTTGATGGCGACAAATCTAGACTCCAGATTATAGGCTACGACATTGTTTTTTTGGTAATTTGTGTGCGTGACACACATGCATGTGATATTCTTGTGTTGTCCCCCCCCCTCCTCCCATTTCTTTTTTTTTTATTTATTTACACTCCCTCTTAACCTCTCCCGTGTTCTCCACTCACTATTCTTTTTCTATGTACATTTTCTCTTCTAGAGCTAGCAGGCGCTGTGCCCCTTCTGGTGGCAGTTGCCAGCTAGCTCTCTTCTACCCTGTGATTCTTTTTATGTGTGCGAACCATAACAATAAATAAATAAATAAGTAAATAGATAAATATATAGTTATACCTACAAACGTGAAATCCATACAGCTAGTGCATGACTTTCGTCCACAGAATGTTTGTATTAATGAGCTGGTGACTGAAATCGCTACTCGCGCTCTTTATTTTCCTAACAGTTATATTGGCGCATAGAAAAATAAAGGAAGGAGATGGTCGGAGATGGTTAGCGCTAGTGCGCCACGGTATCGACAAACAATGTAATGATAAAAATCATCTCCTCACCACCAAACGCAGTCACAAACTGGTTTGTGTACTGCCGTGCTCGCACGTTTCAGCGTTAATACCTGTGTTACAACTTACAGGCTGTGCGCATAGGTCACGGAGAAATTCACCTTTGTAGCTACACCTGCAGTTCTCAAACTTTTGCTCGTGACTGTACCTCAGTTGCCAGTACCCATAACGTATCTTGCCATTCAGTTTGTAAGACTACTGTGATTGATGTACTGTTTTATAAAGTGTATATTACACGGTGAAGCACCTGTGCCACGACAATGGGTATGGAGATGCATTCACTGTCCTGTGAAATGTCACCTGACGTCACGAGGAGTCATACCGCCCGCACGCAGGCCCTGCTGTTCATCGACGTGCACGGCAACGGCGTCCGCTCTCCGCTGTGCGGCGGTGCTCTCGTCACACCCCGACACGTGCTCACGGCCGCGCACTGCACCTTCAGCGGCAACCGGTCGCTCACTCCGGACGCGTTCGTGGCGCGACTGGGCGAGCACGACTACCTGAGCAACGACGACGGTGCCAGCCCGGTGGACGAACCGGTGGTGCGCATCGAACGGCACGCGCAGTTCAACGCGCGCACCTACCTGAATGACGTGGCCGTGCTCACGCTACGGCGGCCAGTGCCCCTGAACAAGGACATAGCACTCATCTGCCTGCCGTACGGCTCTCTGCGCGATGACCAGTACGAGAGTCGCAGTGCCAACATCGCGGGATGGGGCGAGCTCTACTACGGCGGCCCGTCCAGCGCCTCGCTACAGGACACCCGCATCCCCATCCAGACTCTGGACACCTGCAAGGAGTCCTTCAAGCGCACCAGCATCACCTTCACGGACCACTACCTATGCGCGGGCAGCCTGAAAGGAGACAAGGATGCCTGCAGGGTGCGTATCTCGCCCTATATACCGTATATATAACCACCGTAGTCGTCACCTATACCAACGTCCACTGGATGACAAAGGTGCTGTAAGCTAAAAGCGGTGTCGTCCCTTATGTGAGTCGGATTCTCGGCAGCAAAGGCGGAATGGTAAGCGCGGCTTGATTGCCGGCGCCCTCCTTTACGTGTAGAGAAAGTTGGCCCCCTGATGTGTCGACAAAGGTTCCTAACTTCCAGGCTATGTTTTAGAGCGAAGCTGTTAGCTTTTAGTTTGTGCGCATTTTGTGGTGTCCGCGTCCGTCAGCAAAAAATGTGGGCCGATCCCGGCAGTGCAGGGCCAGGAGCACTGGCTCGTACCCCCGTAAGGCAGAGGCTTCAAGCAGTCAGCAAAGAGAAGCGAACGGTGCATACATTCTTTGAAATCACGCATACAACATACGTTTCAATTAAGAACAAGCACAAAACAATCATCTGAACCACATAATTGATAAGGCGCTCCTGATAACAATGCGAAGCACGTACCGCTCCCCGCATACGATTCCCGGTAAAGATTACCGTTGCGCAAGCTGCCGCGCCGACGGCAGCTTGCGAGCCGTGGGGAGTGACGTCCCTAGCCTTTCGTATATATATATATATATATATATATATATATATATATATATATATATATATATATATATATAAAATAACCAGCCTACCAGCCGATTTCACCATTGCAGCACCGCCATGGGCGGCGGCGTGCTGTCAAAATTACTATTACTACCATTGCTCTAAAGCAATAAAGCATTGCATACCACCCTAAGCAGATGTAGTGGTGGTTTAAACAGCTTCGCGGTGCATCTACTTTCGCAGGGCCGGGATGGCGAGTCAATTTTTTTTTTTTTTCAATAGGAACTTCTGCATTTATTTTTGCTGTATTCCGCGTACGCGTGGAGTGTTCTGGGGGCTCAACTGTATATGAAACACGTGATGTCACCCGTTCAGTTGTGAAGGGAACATATCTTACGAACAACGCTGCGACGAAACAAATGAAAGGGGACGATATATTGACCACACAAAGAGAGTGAAACTCATGCACTTTCTTCAATGTAGTGTATCGATGGGACAGCGGAAGCAGGGGTCTAGCATACAAAAGTACAAGTACTGGGTGATGCGAAAGAAGGAGAGAAAGAGGAACAAGATGAGTGACGATGAGGACAGAGGGAAGAGGTTGAAGCACAATGGGTCAGCCTGGAGTTCTAGCCCTCCCTGTTTAAAAAATGAAGTAATGCATGGATAGCCTGAAAACTATATTTAAAATACATTCACGCCCCTATTGCCTGATATAACGTGCCCTAAAAGCGGTTGGATAGTGAGAGGGCGAAGAGCAGTAGCCAAATATGTCAACCTTGCACGTATTGAGGGAAATCACGTGGATGCTCACTAACACGCATGAAAGATGCGTTGACATGCTATAGTCAAGGTAAATCATTTAGTGTCGGCAGAGTAGCAGAGCGCAGACTGATACGCATGCAACACTGTCGTGCTCGGCAGTCCTAATCACATTGTCTCTGTGCAGGGCGATTCTGGCGGACCGCTAATGCTGCTGGACGAGCAACAGCGGTTCACCATCATCGGCATCACATCATTCGGGCGCCGCTGTGCGGAACCCGGCTACCCGGGCGTCTACACGCGAGTCGCCAAGTACCTCGACTGGATCCAGCAGAGGCTCGTCTAAATTCCCCGCCGAGGGCGCCCCCTGTAAATAAACCCGCTGCGTCACCACTTCAGACTCGGTGCCAATCTCGCAATCCTGAAGCTTCATGCTCGCGGCCTGATCTTGTACTGGTTCAACATATACTAGGTGTTCCAACGAAGACATTAGATGGTTGTTAAAAACGGCGCAGTAGAAACAAAGATGTCACTTTTACGGCTACACATTTTTCGCGCCGACGATAGCAAAAGATTAATTGCATTGTAATAGCTCATGAACTCGTTAATTATTTAAAATCCGCAAGTTAACTGTGCGATCAATTAACTTAGGATAGCACTGCATTTGCAAGGTTGAAGCCGGCAACGTTCAAATCCACGTAGCAAGTATCCTGAGACATCAGAAGTTTCGATGAAACACCGGTGAGAAATGAGAAGCATTTAAAGAAGCCACCGAACAGCACTGTCCATTCTGATGTACAGTGCAAAGACATTCATTTATATAACCATGTTCGGAAATTCAACGTCTGGCATCTCACACTTTGACGCACTGCCCAACGCTGCCAGTGTTCGACACCGACGTTTTCGTTCTTTCGTTTTCTTGTGAAGTGATGGCTGAGCCGCCGTTACAGATATGTCAAATACTCTTCGTGAAAATGTGCCAGGCTACCACAGATGTAAGTGGCGAATTCCCAGATGACCTTAGTAGGTGAATTGACCGTACACTTAGCCAGGCACATTTTGTGTAAATCAAGTTGCTAGATTGGTATAAGGCACAACTGTTTAGTTGTAGAAGTAGTTGAAAATATATAAATTCCAAAGAAATGTGTAGCAGTCAAACCAACAATGCGTTGTGCCGAGGAAGATGTATGTCAGCGCTGCAAAACCATCAAGGACGTTGCGCACGTGATCGGATGGTTTCTACTTCCACTTTTGCACACGAAATACAACCAGAAAAGTGCCGGTGTCTATCGACCGAATGCGTCGTTCAAACTTGTAGTAATAACACAGCCTGTTCTATCGAAATAAAATACTTGCTTCATTAGAAACCAAACTCGTCAAGCAGCCCTAAAATCAACTTGTGGGTTTTACATCTCATTACAGCCACACAGTGGCTGTAAGAAATGCCGCAGTGTGGAGTTGGGATAAAATTTGACCACCTGAAGCTTTTCTTCAATACCAGTGTCACACAGACCCTTTCGATCCCGACCGGGATCGATCGTGACCTAAAGAGAGAGAGATAAATGAGATGCGAAAGGCAGGGAGGTTAACCGGAAGATAGATATCCAGTTTGCTACCCTGCACTGGGGAAGGGAAGGCAGAAAGATAAAGAAAAATACACGCACATAGAAAGAGATCGTGATCTAGCGTGGTCCCTGTAACTGGGGTATTGCGTGCATCCCAATCTCGGTACATGAGTATATTCGCACTCCTATATGGCATTCCGCCCCCATACGGCCGCCGTCGCCGGTAAGCGAACCTAAGGATCACGGTGTAGCAAGAACCTTCCGTAGAAGTCTTTATCGTTACTCTTGAGTCACGGAGGTCACCTGCGTTCCGTGAACTGCTTGTCGGGCGCGCAATGAGGCGTGGACAAGAAAAAATGAAATGTTTGACGTCGCGAAACTGTGCAGTGGATTATCTTATGAAGTACATATCGAATACTAGAAAGCTCCAGGTTAACGTTAACCTGTTGGGGTTATTTGACGTGCACCCTAAAACACGGTGCACGAGCGTTGTTGCACATACCCGCCAAGCTGTGAGCATGAAATTCGCATACATGCTCCCACGAACACGAAGAGAACGGATAGTTTGCCCTGAGCGCACACCTTTTCTGGGATACCCATACGCGCTTTATTAACCATGATTTGCCTTGAGACGCAGCACACAGGCAGGAGTAAACTTACAACTGCAAAATCTGACATACCATGCGCTTATTATTAGGTCACAGTGACTCTTTCAGCGACTTTGCTGCTGCCGATTTAGCCTGCTTAAGGAACTTTTCTGAACAAGCTTGTTAGTAGTAAGTGCTCTCCGTTTTATATGGCGCCCTGCACTGCCACAAGAAGGCTAGGCAGTTAGCATCGCAATTTCTTTTTTGCGCTTTTTTGTTTTTGCAGTCTTGAGCAGCCCCACCTTTAGAGAGCTTTAAACATTTTCGCGAACCGAACTTATTTGTCATAAAACTTTATGGAACATTCGTAAAGTCGTAGCACGAGCTTAAATTTGTGGCCTTTACAAAAAAAATAAAGAATCGGGCAAGTAGGAAGGTATGCCATTCCTCTTCGATCTGAATGCGGCCGCCGCGGCCAGGATTCGCACCCGCAACCTCATGCACAGCACCGCAGCGTCATAGCCGGCGAGTCACAGAGACGGGTTGCACAAGAAAAAATAGCACATGTGCCAAGCAAAAGTGCACTATATGCACAACTTATATGGCGCTCGATCGCTAGAGCAATCAGGAAACGATGCAGGTTAGCCGTTGAAGTGGAACCCGTCACTGATAAGGAACACCCTGTATTGACCTTCACTTTCCGTTGTTAAACAGCGCGACAGGCTTCCCACCGGCTGGTACAACCCACCGCAAAAACGTCCATGGTAAAGGGACCCGTCGTAGGCTTCAAATTTCTGGGCTATCTGAAAAACAAGAAGTTTTTCATATACCATGTACAACAGCATATCGCTGTTTAAGGAAGCAGTGTTCTCCATGCACATGGCAAAGTAATTTTAAGCGTTTTAAAATAAATTAGTTGTGAAACTAAACTTGCTTCCTCCTCCTCCTCCTCCTCTAAGTTGACAAACATTTCTGGCGTCTATTGCGTTCCTGAGCTACACGTTAACGGTTCTTTTGCGAAAAGCTACTGCCCTTCAAATTGACACTGTGTTTAAATAAGTTTCAGTAATTATGGCAGTATTTTTCAGTGACAATATCTTGCTGCGATGTTCATAAAGGCATTTTCGAAAAACCACGAACGTAGTACATTGCTGCACATTACCTTTTTGTTACCCTGTTACCACACTTTTTTCTTGCATAACTTCTAAATGATGATCACGTGAGTTTCGTGACACTCTTAATTTAATAATTCGAATATAATAGACATGCTTGATTTGTGTGAACGTATGCTGCATGGTTTAAGCCGCATATCTGATTTACCGAGTAATATCTGAGTCAACATACAAACTTTTGCATGCGCCTACTTTAAATATACAAAGAAAATGTCCCCAAGTCGCATTTGTGGCGTTTATCAGCGTATGTGACGAATAGTACGTGAATTACCAGCAGCCAGTGAATGTCTTGTGGAAACTTTCTTAGAGCGAAATACGGCGCCATTATATTTCCTAGCGCACCCCATCTTAAGGAGCGTTCACGCAAAATGCCCTCTCCAAAAAAAAAGTAAAGGCCCTAACATCCTTTTGCCTTCTCCAAAAGAACCGGCAAATTACCGTAAACGAGGCCATCTTCCACAATCTCCCTTGAAAGGTCGTCGCATTTAGGTCGGGCTGTGCCTTTGTCGACGCCGTCCCAAGTGGACGTAGCGGTTTCTCAGTCGTTGCGGCCACTAAGCATGCATGCGTCATCACATCGTCATCAACACGTACGGCTTGCGTAAGTATTTTGCAACCGAGATGTGGTTATGGTGGCACGTCCTGAAACACTGAGGTTCTTACGATTCATTGTCACCCCGACGACCTTTTCAGCGATTCCTGAAGCAACGATGCACTAAGGAATGTGGCATATGCCTTACACTCTAGAGATCTTACTTATTTCTATTACACCTGAACCTATTACATTGAACCTTATTTCTATTTTATTCTTATTTCTTACTTTTTCTTACTTATTACATAGTGTGCTTTCAGTGCCACTAACACACAAGAACACAAAATTTTATTCGAACCTGTCACACTGGCGTTTCACGGAAAACAGAATTATTGCTGTCGTCCAGCCATTGATTTTGTTGTTTTATAAGCTTAAATTTTTTAAAAAGAAAGAAAAGGTGGAGTTGGAATGAGCTGTGCGAGAGGAATATTTTACTCAACTATGACAATACCAGCCAGCTGCAACTGTTTACAGAAGCGAGTATCGTGACGACATCAGCTTTTTCAAAAGAATGAGTCACATTTCATTCCGTCCTTGCGAAAATCGGCTTCCGGCCGTCTCTAAAACGCACGTATAGATGACAAACGTGATGCCAGTAAAGGCGCAGACACTGCGAAGTTCCGCTTGCGATATGCCCACGGTGTGCAGCCGACAGGGCAATCCATAATGCGCATACTGCAACCTGTGTCGGTAAGAAGCGGATGGCGAGGTCGCCGGGGAAGCTTTCCCGATAAGCCAGTCGCATACTCGGTCGAGAACCTGCGTACCACGGGGCAGCATGTGCAACTTAAACGAAAACGTTTCCCCATTAGTTTGCAACTTCGTACCAACGAGGGTTGGAGACGGCGCTGCAGGAAGCACACCGCTCTCCGCGGTCGTGGGTCTTGAAACACACACAACGTTTGACCTCCGAAAGTAGGTCCCGAATTTTAACGACGAACAAACTTAACCCAATCCACCCTATCACCACTAATGCAATTTCTTAACAGAAATGCCGTGTTCCGACAAGATCGGCTGGCGCATTCAAAATTGTCTTGCAGAGTCATCTTTTTGCTCTTCATAAAAATACTTTCTTTCTCTTTTTCTCTACGCATAAGCAGGGTCGGGGGTGGGGGGCCGGGTGTATTCTGTAAGAGACCACCTAGTGGTCTGTCCATTTCGGCTGTCGCTGATTGGCTACAGCTGCACGAGCGAGGAGACGTACTGGGGCACCGTTCTCCTCCTCACTCGTGCTGTTCCAGCCAATCAGCAGCTGCCGAAATGGACAGTCCACTAAGTGGACTCTTACAGAATACCCCCCATTCGCGCTTGTTGGTTGCGAAATGACACTCCCACAATCCGACATCTCATAAACCGCGTGTATTGAAACATGATCTTCACCAACGTTATCTCATCTGTATAGTGCACCATAGTACACCAATTCCTCTGCTCCCCTCGATATACTCACTAGTGCTCAACCATCTTTTCGCGTATCCAGGGCAGGTAGGCGGCCACGCGTGTGTACACTCCCGGAAAGCGGGAATCACCGCAGCGCACGCCGAACGACGTGACGCCGACCACTGAGAAGCGGTCGCGCACCGGGTCGCTCACAACCAGCGGGCCTCCGGAGTCGCCCTGCAGAACGGCGTCCAACGCGATAATCTGTTGCTCGAACGTAGTGTGCAAAGAAAAGAAGGATCAGGAGAGAATGAACAACAAATACGGCGCAGAAGGGATCTTTTATATCAACTGGCATTCACTTCATTCCATTTCTCTATTATTGTCCAGGCGTGCTTTCTGATTAAACGTGAGTTAACAGCGGGATCTCGGCTGTCTCTGTCTGCTTTTTCTTAGGTCGCTGTCTTTGTTGCACAATCTTAAAAAGACTTCCCAAGGGTGGTCAGAAACGATAGCGTACGTTGTTATCGGACTGGCCTCAACTCTGTGCTCCCCTATACGCATGAGCACTTCACAACGCATGCGTCTTCTTTCCAGAATTGAGTATCGCGTACCAAAGCTGCACTGTAGCCTATACGAGATGCCATGTTTGGAGGCCTTCGGAATAATTTTGTCCACCACGGCTGCTTTTAAACTTATATATGTATACGCCCGCATTTTCGCTTTCCGCCGTCAACAAAGCTAGGTCGCTAGGAACCGATGTACGCTAAAACCATGCACTTCATAGACGCTGAGCCACCGTGCCGCGTTCATTTTTCGGGATGCTCATGAATTATATATTAAGACGCCATGAAGGCAGTTGCGACTCACGGTGACGGCCACCAAGAAGCTTCAGGTGCGGTCGTTGTGCTAGTTACCTGCGCCTGGTGAATGTGCGACAGCATGCAGCGGTGCTCTCTAGAGTGCGTTTGCACCTTCCCACCGAAGATTGATGACTCAGAGGCACTGCCAGCTATTCGTGACTTCCGCTGCGGAAAACCGCGCGCAGCTGCCCCTCACCACCTCCTTTCAGACATCGCTACATATTACCCGCCCTAAACGGCCAGGCTGCGAAACGAAAGCATGCTTTGTCGGCACGTGTTTTCTATCACCCATGGCTATGCACGGCTTCCAGTGCGCAGTGAAAAGCGCGAGCAGCTATCGCCTGCACATGCATGTATGCTCGTGCTCAGAAGCAAAGCGTATCCAGCCTCCAGCAGACACGCAGTGTCTTTCTTTCTCTATTTCACGTTGCCGCGTTGCGCCAAGTAGTATAATGTATTGTAAACGCTAACTTGTCCAAGAACACGTTCTTTGTACCCGCGGAGAGCGGTGAGTGAGGCTCTACTACGTGCAACTTGGTCTGCGCGCATTCCCTTGACAGAAAAAATAAATAATCAAACGCTGAGCGGCGATCAAAGCGGCGCTATACCAATAGCCTATACGCTCCTGCTATACGGTCGCGTTTACCTGGCAAGTGTCCACGCCATCGCCCGCGGCACATAGCTTCTCGTCAGTGATGTCCAGCAAGCCCAGGTAGGCCTCTTCGCACTGGTCACGGTTCAGCGTCTGCACCATGGCTTCGCGGTGTTCCGGGATGCCCTCTCCCACATTCTCCTGTTGCTGCATCTGCTCGTGCGACCCGGTGGAGCCCCAACCAGACACCAGGGCCGCCCTGCCCTCGTGGTTCTCCTCGCTTGCAGTGGGCAGGCACACCATCTCGGCGCGGGCCGCAGCCGCCGGTTGTTCGAGCACCAGAAGCGCGAGGTCGTGGCGCAGCTCGGATGCGTCGAAATTCTCGTGCACGAGCACCTGTCGAGGAGCATGCTCGGCACCTTCTGCCAGCCGAAGCCGCAGATCGGGCCTGCATTTAGCACGCACAGCCGCCACGCATGGGCACCGTTCACTGTTCAGATGATGCTACGACATTTCATGTTTCGCCCCAGTATTGCCGACGCCGGCCGCTAGAGAGGCGATGAAAATGATACGCCAGTCCGAACGACAACGGCTTCCTTATGGTCGCTCGTTTGAGAGGTATGCCCTGCGCTTTGACGATATTAAGCTCACAATTGTTCCCGCTGCTCATATCGATTGCGAACGCGTGCTATCATATGCAGAGCATGAGCACTTTGATATTTTCACAACTCGGACAGTCATTCTTTCGTGATAAGCGATCGAAAGTATCACGGCGAATGTATACAGCGTCTCTCCAGTTTTGCTGGTTTTGGCACTGGCCGTCCCAAAGCTTCACTTGTAGTGGCGCATAGATCGCGCGCAAACTGCAATGCACGGTGCCTATACTGCTGGCAACTTTGGCGGCGAGCATCGCAGCCGTAACTGACTTGGTAACTGCGGCGGTTAGTTTCAGATTAATTTTGGCCGCCTTTGCATTCCATTGGCCCATCAGGGTGCGGCCTTCGCTAGCCGCACTGCCACATGTGGCATCGTGGTCAGCCAACACCACCTAGATAGCACAAGGCTTGTTCACTCCGGTCCATGACGTCATGCAACCTGACCCGAAATTTCTATTGCCAAGGCTGGCGTGACGAAAGCGGTGACGTCTAATTCACCGCGGCTGACTCAGAAACATTCCCATTAGATTATGTGGCAGTCGGGCCAGGTAGAATGACGTCATGGATCGGAGTGAACAGGCCTTGTGCTAGGTGGTGTTGGCTCAGCAGCAGGACATAACAGTCACTGAGCCGCAGTGACTATGACGTTCTGCCACTGATCGCAAGCTCGCAGTTTCGGTCCACGGCAGCCGCATACCGATGGGGTGGAGTGCAAGCTAGAGAACTCTTTGAGTGCACGTCAACGAATCCAGGTGGTTGTGATTCGGAGCCTTCCGCTACTACAGTCTCTCCATAGTCCCTATGTTGCTTTGAGGCGCTGAAACCTATCAATCAATCAAACAAATATATGGTGCCCACGCAGGAACCTGAACCACCATCACACTTCATTGACAGAAACGTTTTCGGCCCGTATTCACATACTCGTGTATGCGTAAACAGGGTATACGTTAGACATTTGCCTGCCGTCTCTTGTAGTATTTTGGCAAACAAACGTGATCGCAAAAATAGCCCTCCCCCCTTTCCTTACTACAGCACGTAACGAAAATGTAGAGCACATACCGTACGATAGAGGGCGCCCTGCAGGAAGTCATCGACAGGACCGAGCATTATCTACACCGCTGCGGTCTTTCATGCGCCCCGAAAAAGTCGGAGCTCCTGATCCTCAAAAAGGAGACACGAGGGTGGCCTCCCCAGGAGGCACCGGACCTAACATTGACCCTACATGGAGTCAACATACCCAAGGTGGACGTACTCCGTATTCTGGGCCTCACTTTCCAGAAGAACAGTGCTGGTCTCGCCGCCCTTAAAAAGCTGCAAGCGACACTTACCCAAGTCGCGCACTTGGTGCAAAGAGTGACTAACAGGAAGCACGGCCTGAAAGAGCAGGACACGATCAGATTAATACAAGCCCTGATATTCAGCAGAGTCACTTACGGCACCCCGTACCTGGGTCTCAAGAACAGCGAGAGAGACAAATTGAACACTCTAATACGAAAGACCTACAAGCTGGCACTGGGGCTTCCACCGACGACGTCGACGGAGATGTTACTCAGCCTGGGCATCCACAATACCTGGTAGGAACTAGCAGAGGCCCACAAGACGATCCAGATACAGCGACTCAAGCTCACCAGCACGGGCAGGGACACGCTAAGACTGGGCTACCCAGTCGAATATGAGTCCAGAAAACAGCGGGTTCCTCTGCTCCTGAGCGAAAAGATCACGGTAGCCAGCATCCCGAGAAACATGCACCCTGAATACAACAGAGAAAGGAGACAAGCGAGAGTGCAAGCTCTATACGTAAGGCCTACGAAGGACCAAAACAAGAAGCCAGATACACCGACGCGGCAAAGTACAAGAACAGAGCGGCCCACGCTATCAGCGTGATCAACGGCCAAGGACAAGAGGTTGCAGCGGCCTCGTTAAGCACTCCATACATCGAATGCGCAGAAGAAACGGCGATAGCACTGGCGGCCACTACGAGCAAGCGAGAGGAAGATCACATCACAGTCATCACGAACTCACAAACAGCATGTAGAAATTACTAAAATGGCCGCATTTCCAAACAAGCCCTGAACATCCTCGAAAAACTAAACAGTTTTCAAGAACTGTATATTGTCTGGGTTCCGTGACACGAGACCCTGGCGGGTAATGTAGCGGCTAACGCCGCTGCCCGAGATCACATTCTTCGGGCTATCCCACCGGGTTCACGAGCCCCGGTAGACCAACATGATAGCGTCCCGAAAAATTACGCCGATATCCTGAGTCATTACAGACTGGGTAGGAGGATCTACCCACCCCCGCATCCCAAGCTGACAAGAGAAGAGGCGGTGATGTACCGCAAACTACAGACCGGCACATTCCCGCACAGCACCCTGCTACACACCATGTATCCTACAAGCTACACTCACAAGTGTGCCTTCTGCTCTGCGCTCAATGCCCTCTACAACATGGTTTGGGAATGTGGACAAAAACCATCGGACACCACCTATCACCGGACCAACCGTCGATCAGTGGGAGGCCCAGCTGACAAGCCCGAGCCCTGAAGACCAGCATCGCCTGGTGAGCAGGGCCAAGATATCGGCTAAGGCCCACGGCATCCTGGACTAGGGACGCCGCCCACCTCGGACGATTTTACTGTCTGGAGCATTAGTGCAGTATTTGAAGTGCACCGGTTTAAGAGACCGCCTATAGTGTCCCTGTACATCGTACCACGTGTACTCACTACTCATTCTCTCCCTATTTTATTCTTTCTATTCCCCCTTTCCCTCACCCCTAGTGCAGGGTAGCAAACCGGACGCTCTTCTGGTTGACCTCCCTGCCTTTCCTCTCCTTGCTCTCTCTCTCTCTCATTTCCGTAAATAAAGTTTATGCCTCCTCCAATCGGTTCTGATGTCTCAAAGCAACATAGAGGTTACGAGAAACTCCGAAGCAGATAGCTCCGGATTGATATTGAATTTCATTTATTATCACCTTGAAGGCCTGAAGGCATTACATAAGATGGGGGGGGGGGGGGGGGGGCAATACAAACATGTGTAAAAGTGGTTACGTACAAAACAACAACAAAAAAAGAAACATTGCCGATTTTGCAGGACTTGAAACAATGAAACAAAACTTACGAATTTAAAGAAGCAACACGGCAATACGTTCGCGAACAAGAAAAAAAATACACTAGGTGGAAGGGTTCACAAGGGTAGACTATTCCGAGTGGTTTATGATGGGCTCATCAACGATGTACACTGGGAGCAGAAAGTTATTCGAAGTGATTTGTTAGCTATTCACGAAATTTTTTGCGGTCAGTACAGGTAACGAAGTGGTCAGGGAGCGCATTCCAATAAACGATTGCATCAGGAAAGAAGGAAGTGGTCATGGCAGATGAGCGGCCGGGTAAACGTGCTATGGCAGAGCTGTGACTTATGCGAGAGTAAGTTCGCAGTGGTAGTTTAAGAGGTGGTGCCTTGAGCGTGGATTGTAAAAGAAGGAGTGCAGCAAACAAAGACGAGATATGGCCTAGTGGTAGAGCGCCCGCCTCGGCTGCGGGAAGTTGTGGGTTTTTGGATATTGGTTCCCATAGGTTTTTTCCCCTTTTTTTCTTAATTTTTTTCACGCACCCAACATAACGCCATTAGCCAGCGAAACATCGACGTAGTTGACGCTGCGCACCTCTGGTGCGGCACAAAGCTGCTGGACTCCGGGGGCGCAACCGCCACTTGGCCACCGCAGCCGGTGCAAGAGGGAGAGACAGCGGCGCTAGTCATCTTGGACTGTCTCTGTGCTTCGCGGTATACGCACCTGTGCTGCTGGACGCAGTGGGCAGCTGTGAGCACGTGCCTTGGAGAGACGAGGGCACCGGCGCAGATGTGCTTACGCCCGCGCATCAGCTGCACCATCCAGGGCGCCGGGTCGGCAACTACACCACCCACCACTCGGCCACCTCGCCGCGACCATACGCCACAATCGTCACTACCTGCCAGGACAGGATGTTTCGTAAAATTGTTTGGCTCTACCATCTATTCGTGTCTATGCACTGTCCACGTGCATACGTCGCCACCAGATACAGTCATACTCGATATAACGAACACGGATATAACGAAGCTAATATAAAATGTGTCTCGTCGATGTCAGTGTGTAGAAAATATAAGCCTATAACAAATATCGGACATAACGAATATATTTTTGTGTCAGATCCGACTTCATTATAACAAGGTTCAACTGTTAGTGACAGCGTGTATTAGAGAAGGAAACGGGTGCTGCCTACCGGGTTCCGTCAAGGGGCGCGCCCTCGAAGTTGAAGTCAGAGCCAGAAGTAGTACATGTGATAGAAGCAGCAATGGTTCAGACCTGCAAGGCCAGCAAAGACGGATTTGTCGTTGTTAATTGTGTTGGTGCAGAGGATGAACCACATGATATACAACATTCACTGAGATGGCAAGTGAAACCATGTAGAAGCCTCCAGCAGATGGCGCGACCACGCCCTGGAGGTTCACAGTTTCCGCACTATGTTCGAGTGGGCCCTATAGTCAGACTTCAGATACTAAGGTAATTGAGTAGCGCCATGGGCATCTCTGCACAGAATGACTGGGTATTTTCCTGAAACAACCGAGCTAGGTCAACCGCACATTATTTTACAGCGTAAGCTGTTATGGACTCATTCCGATAGCCGTTTCGTGTCGCGATGATGCCGCCGCCGGCGGCGTCCGCCGCGTAACCGCTATCGCCGGAAACGCGAAAAAGTACCCGATTCCCGCCGGATCGAGCCCGCTCCCGCTGCGTGGGAGCCGGATACTCTACCACTGAGCCACGCAAGCGCTTGCTATCGGGCAGCGGAAAATACCCTAAGTCAAACGCAGAGTGAGACAACTCGAGCCTCCGCCAGTATGGTGGTGCCATCTGGGTAAGATGCCTGCAAACGCAGCGTCCGCAGGCGCAGACGACGATATGCGATTCAGACGAGGCGCGCAATCAACGTGCTCCCGAGCCTCCGCCAGTATGGTGGCGCCATCTAGTTAAGGTGCCTGAAAACGCGATGCGCCCGACATGTAAGTTGTAGTTGTAAGGCTTGATCGGGCTCAGCAAATTGCTCTGGAGAGATCATTACAAGCCGCAGCTCGCCGTCGACGCCGGGTGGACAGTTAAGATCGTTCTCGTCAAAACGAGGCAAACAGACTGCCGCGAAGACCCTGATGTGCAGTGGTGCCCAAATTGGAGCTACTCTTGAGCCGCTCAACCAGCTTACGCTGTGACTGTGCTGCGTGTGCCGCGCAGGCCTGTGACTTTTTATTTGACAATGCAGTCAGACAAAGCACATTTCCAAACACTGATTATGATGTGCATTTTCTGGGAAATACTAGTAACGTATCTTTTTAAGAGTGCTGTTTCTTGGGCGATTTGGAATTGCATACTGGTATGGGTTGCACTTTCGAAGACAAGGACACAGTAAGGCACGCATAAACAAACGGGAGCGCTCTAGCAACTGTTATTTATTGAAAATTTTCCGTCATCATATATCATCCAACAGCCACGTGACACTTCCTATCGCACTGACGAATTCAAGAAGGAAATTTCTTTATGTGTACACCGTCAGTACACCATCGATTGCGCCGTCAGATAAAGAAGTTTTCTTCTTGAATTCGTCAGTCCGATAGGAAGCGTCACGTGGCTGTTCGGTGATGTATGTATATATAGAGTGCTCCCGTTTGTTTAGCTGTGCGCCTTACTGTGTCCTTGTCTTCGAAAGCGCAACCCGTACCAGTACCAAAGGATCGCTGTTTCTTACTCCCGCTGACTCTGCAGAAGTATTTTCGCGACTTAACGATATGAAAAATTGCCAAACCTACGACGTCGACGGCATTCAAACAGGAATCTGTGGAATATGTTCTAGACATTCTATGTCCAGTAATTACACAGGTTTGCAATACAATCCCGAGTTCTGGCATTTTCCCCCTAGAATATGCAAGTTGTTCGAGTTATACAAACATTTAAAGGTGCCGCTACAAAAGCGCATTGATTAACAATCGACCGAATATAATATCACCAATATTATCAGAAGCTGAAAAAGTAATCCACGTAAAAGTATTATCATATTTAAACATGGATAATCTACTGCATGCCTTTCAGCTTTGTTTTAGAAAGTAACTAACAGAAAAAAAAAGGGAAAAAAAGAACGCACTTCTGACACATAATGAAACCATGCATTATATAACAGCATCCAGCAATACACAAACGTTGTTTGCTATTAAACTCTGTGGCTGCCAGTACTGCATAAATATGTAGTAAAAGTAATGAATGTGCAAGTGCTATAAATAACTTCACCGCCATGATTCTTGACTCTTTTTTTTTTTTGATACCTTCAAAATGAAATAACGTAGTATCGACTTCAGCCCCCAAGCGGTCCAAGATGCTACAAGCACAGTAAAAAGCTTCGCTGTTGTGGTGTTCGTTTAAGTAGAGGGGAACTAACTTCCTCACAGCTAGCACTCTCGCCCCTTCCCAAACTAATTCACTGCAGCCCTCTAAGGACAAAAAAAAAGGTTAATTAATACGTGTAAACAAAAACACAGGCGCCTGTGGTACGTGCGGTTCTGCCACATGCAGCTACTGATCTACCAAGAGGTCTATTAACTGTTTTTCTTTAAGGTGTTTAGTGATTAGGTGATAAAACTTCAGAATCTACTTATTTTTGCGTGTTCTGCTACTATTTGTGTGTGTGTGTGTGTGTGTGTGTGTGTGTGTGTGTGTGTGTGTGTGTGTGTGTGTGTGTGTGTGTGGTGTGTGTGTGTGTGTGTGTGTGTGTGTGTGTGTGTGTGTGTGTGTGTGTGTGTGTGTGTGTGTGTGTGTGTGTGTGTGTGTGTGTGTGTGTGTGTGTGTGTGTGTGTGTGTGTGTGTGTGCGTGCGTGCGTGCGTGCGTGCGTGCGTGC
The DNA here is from genome assembly GCF_013339745.2 of Dermacentor silvarum. Taxonomy (NCBI): domain Eukaryota; kingdom Metazoa; phylum Arthropoda; class Arachnida; order Ixodida; family Ixodidae; genus Dermacentor; species Dermacentor silvarum. The sequence continues at coordinate 133,434,013 of NC_051159.1, read as the reverse complement.
GTGCGTGCGTGCGTGCGTGCGTGCGTGCGTGCGTGCGTGCGTGCGTGCGTGCGTGCGTGCGTGCGTGCGTGTGTGTGTGTGTGTGTGTGTGTGTGTGTGTGTGTGTGTGTGTGTGTGTGTGTGTGTGTGTGTGTGTGTGTGTGTGTGTGTGTGTGTGTGTGTGTGTGTGTGTGTGTGTGTGTGTGTGTGTGTGTGTGTGTGTGTGTGTGTGTGTGTGTGTGTGTGTGTGTGTGTGTGTGTGTGTGTGTGTGTGTGTGTGTGTGTGTGTGTGTGTGTGTGTGTGTGTGTGTGTGTGTGTGTGTGTGTGTGTGTGTGTGTGTGTGTGTGTGTGTGTGTGTGTGTGTGTGTTTTAAGCTTAAGCATCTCATCTGAGGCGCTTCTAAAACTGGTTTGAATATTGAAACAATGAGTCTTTTTATAATAGTAATGGAGTTCGAGATTCCATCTGCACCGTGTGGTTTTTCAAACCACCCATCGCGCATTAACTATATGAGCACCGGACCCGAGCTGGCAAAGACTTCGTTCTTTAAAACACTTCTTTTTGCCAGTATAAAAAACATACACTCGTTTCTACTGACTTCTTATGCGAAAATGTGCCATTGTGGCAGTACGTACTATCGGCGTCAAATGAAACGCGAACAGCGGAAGCGCCTGCCGGAAGGTATAGTGCGCGCCGTCCAGTCGTCACCATCGACAGGAGCGCACATCCGGTTTGACTGCACTGCGTGAAGATGTTCCCCATATACTGCAATATTTTCGTTTCCGTTCTGGTTCTTTTATTTGAAAGCGACAAAAGATGACGGCGCAGTAACGATGACTGCCCAAACTGTATACCATGCGCATGACTGTTCGAGTTTAATTTGACGCCGATAGAACATATACGGTTTCGCTGCGCTTGGCGATAATACTTGCCCTAAGCTGTGATATTTCATCTTCTGTTTTCTTTGATTTTCGTTTCTCGCTTTGAAATAAAAGAGCCAAAAAGAAACGAAAGGTGGGAGCATCATCGCGCAGGGCAGTCAAACCGGATGTTCGCGCCTCTCAATGGTGACGACTGGACGGCGCGCACTATACATTCCGTTAGGCGCGCCGCTGTTCGCGTTTCATTTGACGCCGATAGTACATGATCCTTGTGGGGTCAGCATATATACTACAGCGAAGTGATGGCTAGTTCCCAAAAGACCCGCCAAAAAAAAAAAAAAGTTGAAGGGCGTTCTTTGCTGTTTATCGGAAACGAGAAGCAATAGCAAAACCCGGCAAAGCTTAAATAACATGCGCACCTCTTCCTGCGTATCCTGTTTCTCCCATAGCCACTCTCAGCGGCCATTACACAAGAACGTGCTGACGATCGCGTCTGCGTGAGGCTTCATTAGATCGGCACTCTTACTCTATCGGCCGTTTGACCACGTGCGCCAATGCTTCCAAACGTCCGAGAAGCCTTAGCGAGTCCGTGAAAACACCAGCCGTGCGACCATTACCTCTAAACATAGCTCTTTTCAAACTCGTGTACATACATACTCGTGCGCCATCAAGCACGCTCTTTTCAATTCTGTTTCATTCTGCGCGGCGGGCAAAATCGCTGTAGCGCTCCACGTTTAAACTTGCATGGTTTCTAGCATCACTTATTCAGTGCACACTGAAACCGCGCGATGTACGTAAAGAAAACGAAGTAAGCAACGGTGGGGATACGTCCTCCAGGCGTGACGGGGCCGTGATCGCCATATACATCTCAAGGGAGGGGGGGGGGGGGGGGCACAGCAAGAACCACGGTTATTCACGTACGAGCGGAGACGTTCCCATCCTTTCTCCAGTGACGAAAAAGGCAATTAAGAAAACCCGCTATTGCATGAATTGAAGTGAGCGACTCCGTTGGCCGATATACGACTACGTACACATAAGCTTGGCCGCCGCATGCATAGGCATCAACTGCGCGGCTTGAACATGGTCTGAATGGTAACTTACGTTGACAACGCCAGGGGGTCCTGGCACTTACAACCACTATTTAGACGTCATTCCCAACAATCGTGTTACTTAATTGGGTCAGTTAGGTGTAACGAGCACAGCATAAATACGCCTTCAAAACGTAGGAGGCGCAGTTGAGTGCAGCAATGCCACCGATCGCGCTTGCATTGGCTGCTGCCCCCCAGCACTAGCGGCGACGCACTTACCATCGTGAGGCAGGTCGTCCGAGGGTGCAGATCATGGTCGCCGGCCGCGGACAGCTGTTCAAACGGCGGCGCGCGTCAACGCGGTCCGGCGCTTCGCGGAACGCGGCCTTTCAAGGTTCGAGGAACCATTCGTCTTGTTTGGGCAGCTCCATTTCAACGCGAGGCGCCTATAGCTGCCCGATCGTGCAGAGGCGGCACATCGCCCTTTCTGGGTGCGCGGCGCAAATCACAACTCACAGTATATACTCCCAGGCGCGTCCAGAGTAAGCGTGTGCCCTATATATATTCACCGACCAACGAAGTGAAGACACGGACATTCTATAGCCATATCACTGCTGCTTCATAGATGTTCCCTAGAAGAAAAAAAAAAGGAAGCACATTAAGGGTAGTATTTTAAACGTTAGTCGACTGGGAACCGATCTGCATATATATATAGTTCCAGTATGTGCTCACGTAGGCAGCACACACAGTAACTACGTGTCCGTGAGCACGAGCCTCCAGACCCGCAACTAGGCAAACGCAGCTCTTGTACATAAAATCGAGTCGTTTATCAGGTTATGGCCGAGGGCCAACTTCCGTTTTTGGTAAGAGCCCGTGTGTCCCGTATGAGGGAATTTTGGGGGGCTAGGAAAGTCGTAAATAAGTCTGACACAAAAGGTGTTGGTGGGTGCGTGTTTTTTCCTGTCGTGCGTGGGGCTTAACTATCTGACATTGCACCGAAAGGGTCATAGTTATGCCCTTTGTAGGCTGCAGTGCACGTGAACATGGGAAGGCGAGTTTTTTGTGAAGCTTACGTATCTTTCGGCAAATCGATGTATAGCTTTGCGGACTCTCTTCAGCTGTTTCATGGCACTCGGGGAATCGGTGTATATGTGTACTTGTGTGGTGTCCGATAATAATATGAGGCTGCCTCAATGGTGTCGTATATGGCCTAGAGCTCAAGTAGAGTCATTGGCAGCCGTTGCGTAATGTTTTTTCCCTTGCAGCGGCAAATGCGTAGGGCTGATCCATGCCGTGTCTCCACTGTCCCGTTGTTGGGTTTGGGGACGGACTTGAAGGCAGGAACATGTTCTCATTGAGAACGAAGAGTACAGGGTTTATTTACACTATTTACATCACGAGTATGAGAACGAGACGGTACGTCTCATCAGTCTAGCTTGACTGGGTCGGAGCATACTATATCGAAGCACTGGCTACATCTCAGGCCCGATGGGAGAGCACTCGGCAGATGGGAGAGCACTCTCGATGGCCCCCAAAGTCTCCCTTAAAACCCCTCTGTCCAAGCTGCGGTCCCACCATCCTCCAATCGGAGCGTCGAAAGTCCACGTAGGTTCCGCCTTGAGGGAGAGGGTGCGCATACTCCCCCGTCGCCTTTGTTTCCCGAGCACCTTCGAAGAAATTCCCTCGGGCACACACTGCGCACTGCCCCACAGAAAGGAGGAGACGCTCGTAGGACAGGTGGCCTCGCGCCAAACTTGACGCGTCGGTTGTTCTCGGAATGGGCCAGCCATCGAACGGGTTTGGAGAACTGCCTTGGCGGCCAGCTGGTCTGTCGAGCGGCCGTGAGAACGCGTCTACTTTTTCAAGAGTAAGGTGTAGAGACAAGGTGTCGCCGCTGATCTTTTCCCGGCGGGACGGCTTTTCAGCCTCCCGAAGCGATTAGTCGCAGGCAATCAGGAGACGCTTCCAAGATCGCTGCCCCCGCTGGTCGCCGAACGTAACACTGTGTAACAGCAGCGTCCGTGTACAAAGCAGTGGTCCAAGGGGACGTCAATGTGCAACGGTACCTTCCGCTTAGGCTTCGCGGTTACTCAGCGGCTATATGACGTTCGGTCTCAGAGCAGAGGTCACGCGTTCTATTGGCGGTTAAAGTAACTCTATTACGATGAACTGCTCGGTCATAAATTACATCTGCGAACGCTGATCACTCGAACAGGTTTGTGCCGTCAATTTGCAATGAGAGCCGCTGCATGCATGCTATCTTCCCTGCTTGCGAAAGTTGGAAAATCAGCAGTAGAATATATATATTCAATTAATGATCGATCCTTGGAGCTTTCAATTTCTTTCACTGCATTCCCCTTATTTTTATAGGCACAGTCGGCCACGAATGTTTATGGGACAAAAGTTCAAAAATATTGTGCCCGTAAGCTTTTGTGGCCGACCGTACAATAAACGACTAGTTGCATGTGTTAGCACAACAATGACACGCTTGCGTTTTCAAGCATTAAGTGCTCCTATAACAACGTTACCCACCGCGGTAACTTATTGTGCTAAGGCGTAATTGCGCTGCTAAGCTCAAGGTCGCGGGTTCGATTGCGGCCGCGCCGGCCGCATTTTATTGGAGGCGAAATGCAGAAATGCCCGTGCGCTTAGAATTAGGACGAGGGTGGTTGCTTGGGCTAGTTGGCCATTCATGCTAAAAAAAAGGAGCACGTTAAGAACCCCATGGTGGTAAAAATTAATCTGGAATCCCCCACTACAGGCGTCTCTGCATAACCAGATAGTTTGTTTGTTTGTTTGTTTTTCGTTTTTTCGACACGTAAAACCACAGAATTTTAATTCTAACAACGTTCTCGGAGCTCTTTTACGCATGGTTTTACTTTTATAAGGAACGTTAAAGACGTGTGTTTGTGTTCTCAGGAACGCGCGCGCGCACTGAACAGTTTCCCGCCTACCGCAAATTGAAACAAAGACCGCATTATTGAAAAGGCTGGCGCTTTGGGCTATGTTTCAAACAACCAAATAATAATGTGCATAGCAAGAGTTGAACCTCGTGCCGGCTCTAAATCTAGCTGGGAAGCGTGCTATGGAGAATAACTCCTTCCTTGTTAATAGGAACTGCATGAGACAACTCGGGTGTATTTAACGTACAGTCGCGTTCGGTATGAAAGACAACAAGGTGACCGTGGTCGAAGGTGCTCCACGAATGCACGGCGACGCCGAGACACGAAAAATTGGAGAACAAAGCGCCGTTCCAATTACTGGTATTTATTAAACCAGTTTTTCGAATGTCGGCGCCGCCGTGCAGACCTCTTCGACCACGGGCCCGTCGTGTTGCAGCTCACATTGAACGCGACTTACTGAGCACGGCACGCACCACGTTCCAAGAGAAAACTGCTCAACATTTTTTTCAAGATCAGGTATCACTTATCACCTTGACTGTACTGCCCGTTACAGAACTTGGAAATTTTCCTGCTCGGATGCCTTTCTGATACGATTAGATTTACCATGGCCCGACACAAGAATGCGAACAGCATGAACATATTCCGAGCCCTATGCGGGTGATATCTTCGGTAAACTATGATTGAAAGCCTCAGGCAAAAAAAAAAATGAAAAAGAAATCGCAGTCAAGCGACTTCTTCGGCACTGAACTGCGACAGCAGCGCGGTCTCACATGGAGAACGTCATCTTGTTTGCGTGTTTGTTCCTCAAAATTTTTGCACTCACCCACCCACGATGACCAGCCCACGAGATGGAAACGGCTGAGAACAAGGACAGAGCTTGGCCGGACCCTTGACTGTCGAGATAAGCCCAATTAAGGATCGCCACCAGCGGCTTATCAGACTTCTGCAGAGTCCGCTCTTTTGCTCGGTTATGTACGTTGGACACATATGGTACTTATACGATCGACCACGTTACAATACCCCTCAAGAGGTGTAAAGAGTATAGTTCAAAGAATAGCTGTAAATAGGTAGGCGGAGAGGTCGGCCTGAGTGAAGTGGCTCTAGCCTTCTACACCACGCTGGGGAAGGGGTTTGGGGGAATAAAAGAGATAGGATGTGAAGAGGAAGGAGGGTGGTGGTATGGTGAACACGATGATGAGGGCTGCACAGCATACTGTTTTTGTGCTACGTGTACGTGCACACTTCACAGAACAGCACAGTCATCTTCGCGGGCAGAGGTAGAGGTTACTGCAGTGTAGCTATAGAAGACTGTCTATAGCTTGCATAATTTTTGCAGCTGTTAGCGCCACTGGCGTACTTAAACCAGACAATGGCAGCTGCAGGGCGTCGATTATTTGTCGCAGTATCGCGTTGATGACAGAGTCCAACGGTGATTTTTTTTTTCAGTGCATTGTCCTTGCTCGAGCTGTAAAGATGTCCATGCATGTTTGCGCCCCCAGCCCATCCCTCTAGATAGTCCTTCCACCAAGAGTTCGCTAAAGCTGGCTTCGCCACATAAAAGCAATAGGTGAGGAAAAGCCAGCTGCATGACTGCAGGGGAAAACAAGTTACAGCTAGGCGGTTGCCGTTGTATGGTTCGCGTGCAAAGACATGTCATAAACCAAATGGTAGCATCTTTCGAATAGATTTTACAGCGACAGCAGCTAATGGTACTTCAGCCACGTTCATGGCATCTGTCGAAAGTAGGCGAAAGAAGTCGGAGGAACAAAAACTTAAGCGTAGATTTTTTTTTTTTCTTTTGCCAATAGTTTTTAAAGTAGATTTGGCGCTTACCAGTACTGCTTTGTTCTCGCTGATTTCGCAACAAGTGTTTTTATTTTTTTGTCCGCATCATTCGGTTCACTAAATCACTGGGTATATTGTCTTGCCTGGTTCGCTTGTGCAAGTGTGTGTGTGTGTGTGGGGGGGGGGGGGGGGGGAGGCGCGGATGACCAGGCCTAATCCCTTCTCCGGAACATTAGCACTAAGATTCCTCCGCCCCACTCTGCTACCTTCGATCCACCCCTGAGAACGTGATAGTAGAAGCGAGCTGCTGTAAAATCGTGGATTCTAGTTGTGCTAACTGCTTGCAAGTAAAATTCTGAACGAACCGGGAAAAATGTTTTGATGTAATTATTATTATTGATGTAATAATAATTATAGCCGGACTTCACCCACTTTGTAGGTACCCGTCCAACAGAAAACATGGGCCGATCGTGGAGATAGTGCAGTAGTAAACTGCCGCTGTCGTGCTATGCTGGGCCTAGGTATCGCTATGCGGCAAGATGTGGTGCAGAAAATGAAATTTTATAGCATTTAAATAGCCGCCACATAAAATCTTCAAAAGATCGACTATGGACAACCCATTTTATAAGTTATTGTTGCGGTATCTCTATGAAACGGGCCTGCACTCTTACATTTAGCTCCATTATGACGTTACGCCGCGTGGCAACACCAAGCGCAACAAAGAAGAAGAAAAAAAGGAAAAACAGAAAATTTTTAAAACCTTCGCTTCACTTAGATTTCAGCATGTGCGTCGGATCCCGACGTCATTGCACATATAGAAATGCATACCTCTCAAACTTGCAAATATGCGCTCGCATACTTTCACAATTGGTGGTAACTAAATTCTGCCCACGTTTTACTTAGCAGTCTTCACCAAAGCTTCAATACCGGGTACGCGACGTACCGGCCGTCACACCATTGTAGGCACTGTCATCAGTATCTGTTTACAATGTTTAGCCATGTGAGACTCCTCCTGAAGATTCAAGGATCACAAACTTTCTTCCAAGGTGGGATATAAGATGACGAACCTTCTCAGTTGCACCTTATCTCCGCACAAGACGCTGTTACTGGCTGGGGTGACGTGGAGGTTCACTGGCAAAAGAGGTCCCAATACCTCCCATAATCTTCCTCCATGGCAAGTCTGCTGGTGGTCTCCTGTTCGAGTACATTTATTGGACTGCTTGGTGTACATGTCCGTCGGCTCCACACCCACAGTGTAATCAAACTCTCTCGCAACAGCAGCAAGTTGGGAACCGTGCAAGATGCATGTGTGGCTGGTGAACTCCTCTGCTGCTCTCCTTCTCTCAGACAGCAGGAGTGCGCGTGTTACCAGTGGTTGTCTCCAGACGCCATCATCAATCTTGCTTGAACAAAAGTCTATTCACATGACATGTACTGGCTGAGGAAACCAAACGAAATTAGTCAAGGTTCATGCTCTTATGTACAAGCGACTCTTCCAGACAAGGGGAAAGGCAAGTCCTGTTGTTGAGGCCTGAACAGGACCTTGACTGTCCCTGTTCAGTTTCTAATGCTTCCACGTCTCAACTTGTCATCTAGGGCCAGTCTCAATGACAGTTTTCCGATGAGCTAGCGAATTTACTCAAGGTGCAACTGCAGCATAGCTATGCAATATGCAAATAGGCTCAACACATAAAAGCGTTCCACAGAAACAGGCACAAAATATTCTTGGATAAAAATTTATTGAGTATAATCACAAAACAATGGCAACCAGCCACTTCACTTACTACTAGAAAGCATGTTGACCTGCTTCGTACAACGATTCCAGTACACAAACATGACCAGTTCATTTATTTTTATTCATATGTTACCGAGCTGGGCGTAATACACTTCCTCGAAGTCCCAGGCCCATCGCTGAAACTGGAACGTAGCCTGTCTAAACTGTAGACCCTAATATTGTTTTCCCTACCCCCAGCTCTTCAACCCTGAGAAATAGAAAACTGCAGCCACAGCCTTGCCTTTTTTTTTTTCTGAGGAAGATAGTTATGGACGGTTGACCTGGTTGAAATATTGCCCAAAGCTCACCGTTGTGAATGTACTATGTCTTGCTTTAATGCAAACAGTATTGATAAACATTAGAAGTAAAAAATGTATAGTTTCTTTTAAAGTGTTGTAAATTCCTCTTGATAGGTATGTGATGCATTACTTTCCCTGAATGTACAAAGAAATACCTTCATACTCAAGTGCTAACACAAAAATCACCTGAGAAAAAAAAAAAGAAAAATGGTATTGCATGCTGTGTCCTGTGTGCATTATTCCTAAATATAGATAGCAAGAAACAATGACAAAAACCTTTCTTTGTGCTTTCTGTCTTTATTAGATAGCTGCTGATCCAGCAATCATGGTTATGAAGCATCAGTTCCTCTGCTGCCATAATGACGAGCAATCAATGGTTATTTCAGTGGTCAGTGGTTTGCAACATTACAAGATCACCATCTTTGGTAACTGTGGCATGCCTCTAGGCATGAGGCCCAGCTGTACTTGACACTGACACAAAATTTAAGGAGAAGGATTAGGAGAACCAAGGGGCTTAATTTTTAGAAACAATAATATGAAGCCGAGCACAGCATAGGAGAATTTTATTTTTAATTTAGCTATAAGTACATAATTATGGATGAATATTTAATTACGGTATACTTGGTATTCTTAATAAATGAAAAGGAAAATAAAAATATGAGAAACAATAACCTGCTACTGGGAGGCAAATCCACAACCTCAGCACAAAGCACGCAATACATACTCTGCCAACTGAGCTATGATGACAGCTGCTTCCTCCACCCACTTTCGTGTCTATTTAGGCAACGCCAACATCAAAAATTTAGGGGGCACATAAGCACATATCCAGGGGTACAAAGAAAGACTACTAAACATGTGCTACCAATATAGCATTGCATCAATTCATACACAGCATGCCTGTAAGCAGAGATTGAGATTTTTCACACGATTTGTGCCCATAAGCATTCGACACCCGACTGTACATGTACCACATTTACTCATGCAAGGCCCGCATTTTTTCCCGCGTTTTTACCGGACGCGGGCCTTACATGAGGCAGGCTACTGACTGAAGCCTCGATCTCTGCTCAGACTTTCCCGGAACGGCGCGGAAATTTGAAATTAGCAGTGAAGTTAGGCGGGGGGGCTCTTGCACGAGTGGGGGCGCTTGCTCGGAAGTTTACGGTACTGTAATTATTTGTTGCATACTGTCGGAATTGACGCTTTGTACTATAATCACTGGTCCGACAGCTACACATTAAATTATGCCATGCATCATCCAGACTCAAGGGTCTCATTTTTGCAATTATATTGTGCCATGTAAAACAATGACACCTAATTACTGGTTGAGACGAAAAGGTACATTAGATCACAGTGCATTGGCCTCCTGCACAAATTCTCAAGACTTAAATTTGGACAATGACCTAAGCACTTGCAGCAGCATGCAAACACTGACAATGTTGACATACAAGAGCTTTTTTAATGCGGTCATATAGAATCAACCAAGGTGGGCTTTGCTGCTATTTTTAAAGTATGGCATGAAACTGTGGCTTTTTGTACAGTGCCCCCCTCTTTTAGTATTATTATTATTATTTTGCATTAAAATTACAATGAAGGGAAAGATAATATTGATAAGCACAAACTTGCAGCAAATGAAATTTTTAATTACTGTTGTGTAGATTAATTACAACTAAGCTTACAAAATCAGGTTTAATTAATTTTTAAAAATGACCATGGTAAGAACAGCAGAGTAAGGCTATTGCAGTGTGTCTTTTTTAAACAATCTCATCTGTCCCAGGCTAGATTTTAAAACAAAATGAATAACAATCAATCATGGCTACAAAAAATTATGGTAATACTACTTATAGCCAGTTACAATTACAGCTCACCGCAAGAGGATTATACTAGTCTTAATTCAAACTGAAAGTGCCACCACTTAGATGCAATATTGCAAGGGCATTTCTGTATAGTTTAGGTTACTAACAAGGTCGCTTCTGGCCACCGTCTAAGCACAAAGAAGTGTCTGCTCTAAACACAGGTTGGAGCTATGAGAAATGTGCCACCAGTGCCTATTCAAAGGATTTGGTATCTGTGTTAGGCAGAAAGGGACTCAACACACAGCACCCCACTGTATAGCAGAGCTCTAACACTAAGACAGGACAGCCAGCAAAGCATGGAGGCTCGGGGTATGATCATTATAACTTGTTAACCACGAAACATACATACAAAGCACATTATCAGCAAGTGTAAATGACTACTAACTCTTGTACACTTGCTCTAGCTTTGACTAGTCCCCAAAACTGCATGGAATGACTGTACTCATCTGCAAAAGATGTCACGCATTACTTCAAGGCACATGCCTTGAAGTAATGCAACAATTATGTGAGGCAAGCCTTAGCTTTCTGTCAACAGAACCTCATGCTGCATAAGTAACACTTAAGAGCCCTGTATTAGCAGTAGCTCTGTGAAACAATATGCAATAGTGTCTGAACTGAATTTTTAGAACTCCACTTCAACGACCAATAGAACAAAAAAAAAAAGCATCTTGTAATGCCTTCGTGGCGTGACAAATTGGCACATCATGAGTATCTTGAGAACAACATGACTTCTTAATGACAGCAACCTGCAGCCAGGGATGCATAGTTGCCACGAGTATCACATTGTTGCCATCTTTTTAAGCATCTTGGAATGCCTTCGTGGTGCGACAAATCGGCACTCCCAAGTATCTTGCGAACAACATTACTTCTTAACAATAGCGACCTGCAGTTCAGGATGCATAGTTGCCATGAGCGTCACATCGTTGCTATTTTTTTCTTCTTTGGCAAAGAAAGTGTCACTTTTACAGTTCCCAGTCTTTATATTACAGGCAAAGGCCGTCATACATAATGGCGACGGCAACATAGTCGCTGCCTGCACGAAAGCGTTGCGACAGCGGTGGCGAAATCAAGTTGGGCTCCATGTGACTAGATGCCTACCACAACATTAGCCAAGGTTAGCAGTACAAACAACCCTACCCTGCAAAATTTATCAGATTTTTTATTTACTTAGACTTGAGAACTTGACTAAGTTTACGTAAACCAATCTCGATTAATGCAATACATTAACAGTTAAAGTATTTCTCTATGCCGGAACAGTAAGCTTTGCAGGGAATCACTTCAAGTTGGACCAACAAGCCGAGAGCCACTACTACAAGCCCAAAGAAATGTTACACCACACATCCATAAACTGACCAAAATGAATGGTAAAAATTACTTATTGCAGTGTTTTGAAAAGAGTATGTAAACGATATAGTAGTGTCAATGGTATGTGGAGACAGTGATGTCAGTGGTTTCGCAGCATCGCTGGTTAGCATGCCACGGGTATAAAGCAATGATGGCTACAGTATAGACATTGGTCTTCATGCCTTTAAAGAAAGGACTAAATTTAAGTGAGTAGGCCTTTTGAGAATGGCATGGAAAATTGCTAATCTATGTTACGAACTCAAGAACAGGAGATAAGGTACATTAAATTACATTTTATGCAGATAGAAGAGCACAAACGAGCTAAAGCACCGCAAATGTGACAAGTTAGCTAGGAATCCTACGCACAACTTTGCGGAGAAAACACAAATTCGCTTATACTACGTGGAACTGGCCCCTTTAGTTGTGAACAACAGTTACCACTAACCGAACCACTCCTAAAAGAACACTCGATGACTCACAAGCAGCAGCCACTTGGCGAGGAAAAGTAAACTTTATTACAGGGCAAGCAATGGCCACAATGGTGCCTGCAACAAGCTGCCAAACCCACCACATTAGCCCCACCTTCTTGTTCAATGAACAATATTACAGCAATGTCCCTGTAAGCCTACAACAGGCTCCATTACAGCAGAACCCCTAGCACTTACCCGATTAATAAGTACCGCCACTTTGTACAGTCAAGTAAATGTTCTCGAGAGTTGACTGCCTACAAATCTAACATTTACTGCCTACCTGAACCCCTGCTGCTTGCTGCTTTTGTTTAATGGTTGGGTTGCAATGATTTCTCTTCAGCCCATACTATGGCACTAAATGTGATAATCAATGGGTGATTTGGCCACTATCATAATACTTTACTGTCATCACCTCACCAATTGAAATGCGACATTGAGCCACAAGAATGCAAGGAAAAGGATGCAGATGAAATGTGGTCAAGCACTTACGTGTGTGACGTCTGCAATTTACGGGTCCAGCTTAGCTCAACATTTCCTTTAATGTCCCTTCTAGTGGTTCTACCATTTTGTGCAGCTTTACTAGAATTGAATTGGTTAAGTGGGTAATCGCTCTGCTGTCCCACAGGGTGTGCCTTAATGAGGGCTTACAATACAGTATTTTATCTCTATTTCCAACCTTGAAGTTCGTATCCGTAGTACTCTCGTGCCTTACCAAAACAGCACTCTTTTGCAGAGTTTACGAAGTGCTCGTGATTACCACTGCAGGAAAAACCCTGGTCAGCTCCTGAAACTGGTGCACAAAAGGAACAAGTGAGGGTGCACTGCAAAACAGTTCACACAGGAATGGTGATGTAATTGCTGTCCCATAACAATGATCATAATTTTTCTAAAGCCTGCATATTCCTATAGCACTGCATAGGTCTAACTTATTTAATCAAAGCTATGTGTATGTGGTCCTGCGAGGAAAGTTTACTCTATGTACTTATGTCCACTAAAATTCTGGGCCATGTAACAACAGCACTCTGATCTTGGTACTATAGACTTTAGTGGAAAACAGGGGCACTGACACCAATCAATGCAAGTGCTGTGTGACATAAATGCATTTCCCCGTTAGGGTTGTGTTGGTTCTGAGACACAGCAGAACACTACGCTGCGAGACAAAACTGAAGACAAGACTTGAAGATCAGAGACACAGCAGGGCAAGTGCTTCTCGCGTGACCTGAAGCCATAGGTCGACAGAAAAAGTGGACACTCACTCACCAATATTTTTTACGGATATGCACCAACTCGCACTCATCACCACTTACTCAACTTCCTACTTATGCCCACTGATGCTCATCGGCACCCACACACATTCATACTCATGTCTACCCACGCTCATACTCATGTGCACGCTCATCTTCACTGCCTTTTACTCCTGTTCATGCTCACATACGCTCACACTCGTTCATACTTATGTTCCCTCATGCCCTTCATAACTCACTCATACTAACAAATGTAAAATGAGTGTGAGTGAGTATGCCAGCCTATGCCTGCCGCTCAGATCTCCTATCCTGTCTTTAACCTCGCGTCACAGAGCAATGTTCCACAACTCTTTGCTGTTACCTGCCACCTTCAATATGCGAATTGAAGCACACGTGTCGCACCCAGTGCAAGGTTACCCAGGCGCGTGCAGGTGATGCCTGTGGACGCCACTCAGGCATGCCTCTAGCGCAGGTACTTCTGGATGAGCAGTTGCAGGGTGCGGTTGGGCAGCACCATGGTATGCTCCAAGGGCTCGTTGGTCATGGGACTGGTGTCCTTCCCGCTCTCCAGCCAGCGACTGATGGCGGTCCGCTCGTAACTGTAACCATCTGCACAGCAAAGCCCACAAGCAATGCATGTTAGCCACAGTGACAGAGCGCTACCTAAAATTTTTGAACTGTTATACACTTCTCCCAGTAACGTCTGCCTCGAGGGCTTGGTCACGCACACTCCTCAGCCTCCAAGTTCTGGTTTCACACGCACAGAAAGCCAAAATTCCTCGCGGTACAAGTGCAAGGGCATCATAATTTTTTAGATCTAAGCTCTTATTCGGCATGTGCGCACAGCTCACTTCCATTTCCCTATTACAATGAAGCCATCTAAATATAATAGTTAAAATGTAAAGTGATTTGAAGTAATTAAAGCATTAACTACCGCATCTCACCCGTCTTTTGACACCTGCCACCGCCTACGGGTCAGAAGAAACCATACTCCAACATAAACCTATTTATAAACAATACTTAAAGTCTTCATTGAAACACCCTACATAAATTAAGAGAGTGTGGCCAACAAAAGTTTAAAGACCCCTGGTGTATGAATCATTTCCGACTCAACATTATGGATGAATTGTATTTGTTTCATCATTTCGATATTGGAGGGCTACTCAGAAAGTAAACAATCTGCAGATTCATCTAATCTACTTCATTTCAAGAAGCAGTAAAACAATTTTGCTGATGCAGCTCATCAACTGGCTTCCAGCAGACAGGAAGAATTTTGAAGTAGGAACTACCACAACTCTGAGGCAAAAATAAAACACTATCCGTTCTGAAAGGGACCCTAAAGGAAAGTTTTAGGTCGAGCTAGATCAACACAGTATTCGTCTAGAAGTATATCATCATTTTCTGTATGCCAATGTATCAATTTTTGCCTAGGAAATTGCCGTCGAAGGTCCCGCTGCTGCTTCTCAATTTGAACCGCCGGCGCCAAAGAGCAGGACTTGACGTCATCTCCAAGTGACCGCCCTCAATGCGATTGTTACCGTATTTTAGCGCGTATAACCCGCCCTTGCATATAACCCGGACCCCTAACTTTTAACTCCACGAAAAAGAAAAAAATAACCTCGCGTATAACCCGCACACTTATCCGAAAAAATGAGGACTAGGACGCGCAGTCATCATTTCGTTTTCAAAACAAATTTATTTCAAAACGACCGCCGCAACGTTGTCAGTGCTGTCGTCCAATTCACTGCTGCCATCCGAGGCTTCGTCGCCGCTCTCAAAGACGTAATCGTCTTCGGAACCATCTAAGCTATTGCTTATGGCACATTTTTTAACCTTTTGCGCACCATATCGGCCGGGATCGCCCCCCACGCATCTACGATCCACTGGCACAGCAGTTCAATGCCTGGTCTTCGCAAGCGTCCCGTCGGTGTGAGGGCGTAAAGGCCGTCGGCCATCCACTGGGCATATAGCCGCTTACACGTGTGCCTTGCACGGCCTATTGAGACACACGTCAAGTGGTTGGAGCATGGAAATCATTCCAACAGACAAGGTCTGTGCCGTTGTCAGCGAGGCGAGCTTTCACCGCGTCAGTGCAGTGGCCTCGGAAGGAGTCCAGCACCAGCATCGACCGGCGTGCCAACAATGCACCTGGTCTCTTTTCCCAAATTGTTCGAATCCAGTCACTGACGAGGTCACTGTTCATCCAGGAATTGTCCTTCCGCCCGCACAATAATTCCTGGGGGCAATGGTGTACTTGGCAGGGTCTTATGCTTGAATATCACATACGGGCGCAGTTTGGTGCCATCGGCCAAAGCACACAACATCACTGTGCAGCGAAGCTTGGTGTTCACGCCAGTCAGCACGCAAACATATTTTGAGCCCTTTTTTTCCAGAGTCGTTTTCATTGGCATCTCGAAATATACTGGACTTTGGTCAGCATTTCCTACCTGACATAGTAATAGAGTAGCAGTCTGGGTCAGTTAGTACATACTGAATAGTAAAAACCAGTCAAAAGACGAAGGACAGAGAAGAGACGTGGCACACACGACGACTGGACTAACAACTGTGCTTTATTGAAAAACCCCGTCTCTCAGGAAAACCCGGCGAGCATGCGCAGCTCAAAAGCCTACACCCACACACAAACAAAGGTAATTGCAAAACGCCACGTAGCTAACGCCAGTGCGATAGGAAACTAAGTTCCTTCTGCATCATTGAGAGAGAGGTAGAATTGATGCAATTATCCCTTGCAAATTGATATGGTAAGCTTCGAGAATTTCACGCTCCGTCTTGCCCTTGCCCCTACCAAGGATTTTAACAATTACTTGGCATAGTAAACAGTTGTGCTCTTTCCTAAGTCCGATGACATAACGTTGAAAGTTGAGCAGTTTCTCCTCGTAAGCTTTGAGAAGCCGCTGGCACATGGTAGTTCGCCGCTGCATCGAAAATCCATGCCTGGCCATAAAGCACTGCACCCATCCGCGGCTCGCACGAAACTCGCGTGAAATATTAATTTCCCGAGCCAGCTTCAGGGCTTCCATCTGCGCCATCTCTGTCGACACAGCATGACCACGACTCCTTCGCTCCTCAATCAATTTGGCAAGCTGCGTCTCGAGCTGGGGGTACACGCCAGTCTTCGGGCCGCGAAACGCTTGCCTGTTCTTGTTCGCAGTTTCGAGAGCCTCTTTTTTCTTCCGCCAGTCGCGAATGCAGGACTCATCGACGTCGTGCTTTCTCGCAGCAGCTCTGTTGCCGATTTCTTCAGCAGCAGCTACGATCTTCAGTTTCTCTTTCACTATGAAAGACTGCCACCAAGACACACTCGTGATGCCTAAACAAGGCTGGCCAACTGTGCAAACTGGGTGTACAAGAAACGGCACCTGACTCGTGCGAAAAGCATCTTACCAGACTATGGATGTGGATCTGGCTATAACCTGTGTTGGCCTCTTATTGGCTTAACACATGTCGATAGGCATGCGGACTCTGCACGGCAGGCCGCGCGTTGCCGTGAAGTCGACCCCAACTCCCTCCCTTCGCAAATATTCGCACCCCCACTTTTTAAGCAATTTTTTTCAACTTTTAGTGCGGGTTATATGCGAGAAAATATGATATGTCTTTTGCAGACTCTTTCTTTAGCTCTATATATGAAGCACACTGCTTGGAGGGGTGTAGATGTTCAGCTTGCATGCGTCACTATGTGGCTCTGCTTGGGTTCAGGATAACAGTTACAGTCACTTGAGACTCCACTGCCGGATCCGGCAGCGTGGTCAATTGCCACACATTGCTGTCTTGGCCATTGTAAACAGAGAAAAGTGTTCACAGTGGCGGGTCGCCGCCGGTCTCTGTGAAGCATAGGTGCTGGCGTCACACATAAGAGGTACCATAGTTGACAACAGATGGCGCCACTCCGATTTTCTATTTTCATCATTTTCTCGCTTAAAAAAAACAAACCTCTGTTTTCATAACAAATGAAGAATTTGTTATTACAGAAGCATAACCTTTCAATCAAGCTCGACTTAATATTTGCCTTCAGTATCCCTTGAAGCACTAAATGCATAATTTATAATTAGTATAACAATAACGAATATTTAAGCAAACTTTAGCCTGAAGAAAGCTTCACTGGAAACATTTACTAAATAACTAAGTTGAGCAGAAAAATGATGGTTTTATCCATGATCAAGAGCTTGAGCAGCTAGCTATAAGAGTGCATTAAATGTTTGTTGCATTCGAAAGTACACTGGACAGAAAGAGAAGATGGTAACGCATCCAAACCAGACAAGGAACCTTGGTTTCTACATGCTAAACAAGTTTTGTAATGGAATACCAACTAGCTCTTTCTCTGACATTACTAAGACAAGGAAAATCTTTCATGGCTAATGCACTGCTATTGCCTGATATGGAATATAGAACCTCTTTGATATGTTCCTGCTTGTTATGTTTTCCCTACTCTTATGTTCTGAAAAGCCAGTCCTTTTTTATTCCCTCAGGATCATGTGTATTAGGTTTCTGTATGTTGCACCCAAGAACTGCAACAGCGTGCCACTGACGTGGAGGTGTCCATCTGTTGTGCCTGCACTGACCTCATTTCGTCACTGGAAACATGCCAAGGATGTGCAAGACATTCAAAATGCCAACGAGTATGCTGAAGAGGCACAAGAGCTTCATTATGTTATGGTATGAAGAGCAGCCCATATAACCTATTGTGTATATGTGTCATTGGAACATTAGAACCGCGGATCTTGTTAGACATTGTCACCATCTCAGCATGGCTCACTAAGCATAAAGCCCAGACACAGTAGACGAAGGCACAAGTAGTTGCACGAACGGTGCGAGTCGTGAAATATCGCGGCGCGCAAGCGCATAGCAAGCGCGGGCCACGAAATTGCCCACGCCGGCTAACGGTCGCTTCCCGATAACGACAAAAAACGAAGCTTCAGGGAGCGAGCGGGCGGCGCCGGCACACGGGTGCGCGCGGAGACCGTCGAAGGTGAGGGCGGAGGGCGGCAGGGAAGCGGATTTGGCCGCGTCAACTCCGCCGCTTCGGTGGCTTGCCCTCCCTCTCAACTCCCTCGTAGCTCTCTCACCTTCGACTCCGTGCACACATCTTCGTGCGCACTTCTCCGTGCGCGCCCGCCACCGTGCTGGCGCCCAGCTTATTTTAGCCGCCCCCTGAAGTTTCGTTTTCTGCCGTTATCGGGAAGCGAGCGTTTGTGGGCGTGGCAGTTTCGTTGGCCCGACTGTCCCTCCGCCGCTGCTTCCCTCTGCGCTGCTGCTGCAGCGTGCAAGGTCAACATGTGACTAGATTATCCGCGTGGCTGACGGCACTAGTGTGTGCTAGAATACGGTTGTCTAGAACACTCTAGTCGGCACGTACACGCTTGTTCCGGCGTGATGCAGAAACAGCGACCTTGCAATTTGAGAGAGAAGGAAATTTCCGCCGCAGGTTTTTTTTTTTTTTTTTCCCCGTTCCTTCGCGCGCGGCATTGAGGGGTCTCTCCTGAGCTTTTGCTCTATGGCGGTGTCGGAGCAATGCCGGTCGGAGGCGCCGCCGCGTGATTTGGCGCGCTGCTAAGAGCATTGTCGGTGCGTGGTATGTTCGAAATAAGCGTGTTCGAATTCGCTTGCTTCGCGTTGACGTTGAACAAAAGCACGTTTTTCATTATAGTCTCACTGTGCAACAATTGTGCTCAGTGTTGACGTTGCGAGGCCTAGCTCCTTAGCCAACTCCGTCCGCTTCCTCTTGGGATCCTCATCGACCTTTCGAAGAATGTCTAATTTCTCTTTAAAGGAGAGTGCTTTCCGCTTGCGAGACATAGCTCTCTGCGACTAGGCAAAATGGCGCAAACACGAAGAACGAGGCCCGAAGCGCAGCAGCCATTCCATCTGACGGCTCGCAGAAAAGGAGGAAAAGTACAAAAGCACCAAAAGCGCCACCACTTCAAACTCTTCGCGCCCAGTCGCGGAGTCCGCGCTGTCCGGCGCCGCGCCTCCGCACCAAAAGAGAAGGAGAGAAAGCGCGTGACTGCGCGCTGTTCTCTTTCGCGGCCGTCGGTGAGGCGGCGTTTATTCGTATCAACCGACGCAGGCTGAAAATCGATTCGTAACAACCGTTCTCTAGCACGTTGCAAAGTAATGGGGCTCGGCCGGGACCACAGAAAAATTCGTATCATCCGTAAATTCGTATTAGCCGTGATCGTATCATCGAGCTTTTACTGTAGTTACGCCCCATACCCTCATGTGTCCATGAGGGTATGGGGCGTACCCCAGCGGCATGTTCCACCCTCATTTGCGGATGCTGTCGATACCTTGCACGGTTTACTTAGGCATATGCAGATGCATGGAAAGTGAAGAAGGACTGCGAGTGCTCAGGAAAAAAAAAAATATTCTGGGGTGTTACGTGCCGAAACCACAATAAGATTATGAGACACGCCATAGTGGGGTACTCTGGATTAATTTTGACCACCTGGGGTTCCTTAATGTGCACCTAATGCATGGTATACAGCTGCTTTCACGAAAAAAAAAAAAGAAAGTTGCTATTATTGAACATTCGCACTCAAGCAGCAGGTAAAATAAGTGCATTTATGGCTACAGCTGCTTCAAAAATGTGTACATACGAATAATGTTTACTCAAGTCGCTAAGCACAGATAATGAACTTTATATATATATACAAGGTACTTAATACTTTGTTGGATTTCTATTCAAATCTCCAAATAAACTTTTGTGTGAAAGCAGATTTGCGTCTCATCTGTAGTGCTGCCACATGCATTATCAGACATTACGTTTTCCCAGATCATGCATTCTTGTTTTATGGTCCCTTAAGAAACATTAACAGGGCTCATCCCAACACTGAAAATGTGTGTCTTCCAGCCTGCTCACTAACATCTTAGCCTGTTCTCTCTTTCCAGCACAGAGCCCTCATTCCACCTCCTCTCTTCTACCTGCCTCTAGCATATGTTGCAGATCATCAGGTCACATGCAACACACTTGATCTCAGTGCTTTGTTGAAGTAACATGGTACCCTTTCACAAGGTTTTGTCTGATGAAAGATGAAGGCTTCATGCATAGCTTAGCACATGGGCATATAGATAACACTGAGTGTTAACAATTTGCACATGGATGTGTAGATTAAAGTCATGGCCATGCAGTGACCCACCCTATACTATGGAGCAATGTACTACGTCTAGGAGAAGAAACCTCTCTCCCGCAGCCCTCATGTCATGAATATGCCACGCCCCACGCTCTGAGGGCCGATGTGCTCAACGTGCTACTTGCATTCAGCGGCATGTTCTGTGTCTATTGCATGCCGGTTATGCTGCACCTTGTGCATCAACCTAGTCTCCTCAGCACTGTCTGCTGCACACTGTAGGAAGTTGCACCTCTTGTCATGTGTGAGTGACTGTAAATTGTCTATCGCCACACTGGCTCTCCTAGAAATATTGTGCTCCCTGCCCTGTACACCGCTATTACACTTCTTATCTCGTACACGTGTGCTCAAAAAGTTTTTTTTGTGTGTGTGCGTGTGTTTCCTATTATGCCTTGTCGTATTCCGCCAAGTGGCCCTTCTCCCACCTTTTTCCAAACCAGTGAGAACCTCCAAGCACTGACCTGCGGCCACGACGGGATCGCGCATGGGTTCCTGGGTGATGGGGCAGAAGAGCTCCTCGGGCAGGGCAGCGTCGTCCTCCCCAGCTGGAGGCAGATGCCGCCACAGGGGGTGCTTCAAGGCCTGCACCTCGCGCAGCAGGCGGGCACGTGTGCCCAGGGCGTCCACGTGCAGGGCATTGCTCAGCCCCTCATGGGTCAGGTGCAGCAGCTCCTGGCCATCGATGGCGTGCTCCTCAAAGGTGGCCCGGTGCTGTCCAAGGCCCAGGCCCTCCAGCCATTCGCCCACCTGGTTCACTGACCAGCGGCCTACCGCAGCCACCCCGACACCCTCCTTCGGCGGCGGTGGCGGTTGCGGCTGCACTGGCTTTGGTTTCTCTCCTTGCCCTTCCTCCTACAAAGAATTGGAAGGAGGGATTATGCTCCAGATTCTTGCATTGTGATAAAATGTTGCAAGTGCATCATAAAAAGGGTCTCCACTTAGGCAGCCTTAGTGCCGTGAGGCGTATCATGCGAGGGTTTAGTTGCCAGCTGCCTGATCGCGTTAATGCAGTGCATGATGGCTGCAATTGAAAGGATGTTCCACATCCGCCACCGTGACCATGAATGGCACTGGCTAAAACTAGATCTAGGGCTAGATCTCCACTCATCCACTCAAGAAAGTGGATGAAAGGATCGCCTCCGCAGTAGCTCAATGGTACAGCATTGCCAATATAATGTGGAGGATGTGGGTTCGGCTCCCACCGGTGACAAGTTGTCTTTTTGAACACGTTTATTTCCCTTTTCCTTGCCATCTCTAAATTTCAATTAAAAAGAACCGCCAATTTCCCCCGTACTTTTCCTGGCTTTTTGTTCTATGTTGGCTTCATGTGGTTGTAAAAAAAAGAAATTAAGCTCCTCAGTTCCTCTTATTCATCTCGCAGTTGTTAAAACTACACAAAGGTTGTCTCATGTTGGCCTTATCTAGCAGCTGAATAATACATCATGCCCACTGCCATCGTTGCCATGTTAACTGAGCATGGCAGAAACAAACACATGGGTGGAAACATGGAGCCTCTAACACACTTTCTTCTATGCATAATCAGCAATTGTAACGACCTACTGCCAGCACAGTTATATGCGAAGAATCATGCCTGTTTGAGTGTTTGGTGCTGCAGTTCAATCTCACTGAAAAGAATAAACTGCGGGAACCACAGAAGCAACCTGTGAAAACCTGTGAACCATGTGACAGTATCACGACGTATCGAGGACCACCTTTTCAGGCTAGAGCAGTTTGAAACTATTGAGCTACAAGAATAGCCCAAGAGCGGGGTTTGCGAGGCCTCCCCCAGACGCACACCCCGAATTATCTCTGATCCCCTGGTTTGGAAAGCAAATTAAATGAAAGGTGGGGAAACCCGTTCCTATTGGTATGCAATAACAGGTATAAAACCAATTAAAAATAAAAGAGGAGGGGGTAAGAAAATTAACCCCGAACGCATATTTTGAGCTAAAAACCAATTGGAAAAAGAAAATTTGGGCACAGTAACTTCTAATGTCCTAAAGTTCAGTCAGCGAGGGCAGAGGATCCTCGCATAGAGCGTTTATTGGGAAACAGATTTGATGGTATTGAAAATGAATGAAAGCCAGATAACATGCCAAGTGCATCATAAAAAGGGTCTCCACTTAGCCAGCCTTAGTGCTTTGAGGCGTATCATACGAGGCCGCAGCCGTGGCCTAGTGGTAGAACGCCCGCCTCGGCTGCGGGAGGCTGTGGGTTCGATTCCCACCGCCGCCGGGCACCCACTGGTTCAAAAGGGTACAAGCGTACCCCGGCCTGGCGTTCGGCTTCCTTCAGGGGTGATACGCTTGGGAAAGGAGCCTGCGCCCTGAATTCCCGTCGAAATCAACGTGAGCACGGAAAACACACGGAACCCCACACCCCAGATAGAAAGCCGGGCGCCAGGCCAGGGTCACGTCTGTACCCATTTTATAACCGGTTGGGACTCAATGCAAATGTGTAAGTACTGTGTCATACCCTGGCAAGTAAGCAACGACAATTTAGTTAGAATCCGAGACGTAACTGACAGCAAGAGGAGGCACTCACCCCGGTGCTCTCAACCTGAGTCCAGATGACAACTGTGCGATCGTTGGAGCCCGTAGCCAGGAATTCGCCGTCGCCTGAGAAGGCACAGCAGGGCACGTAGCGGGTATGCTTGGTCAGCCGCTGCAGCTGCTCCCCAGTGCCCTGAATATGCAGCAAAGGTTGAACCAACAGATCCAGTCAAGATGTGGTGGCTCCCCCCCTAGAAAGGTTAATCTACTTCGCGCAACATCAAAGAGTGGCAAAGCAACATAAAAAAAGGCAAAGAAAAAGCCACACATGCACATGTGCTGTCAGCAGTTGTTTTATGGCTGTAGTAAGAATTATTGATGCAAAACTCTGCTCACCAGAGTTGCCAGATAACCAAACCACACTTGAAGGTCATCATATGCTAGTGTTGCATGGTAGCTAAAGATACAGCTTTCTTGTCACCATCATTACTGTGACCATGCACAGATGCAGGGTGGTTGTCCAAATCTCCTGACCCCCCCTTTAAAGTTTGTGTGCGCAGCACCAGCATACTGCATGCGACAAACTCATGAAGTCCTTCTTCCAGCTGTTCCTGTTCTTTTGCTCTGAAGAGACAAGAAAGGTTTACGGATTATTGAATAAAACCCACGAGTGTGCAATAAATTCCTCATAATCATCATCCATGACCATCTCAAAGTGAGACACTTCCTTGGAAAGAAACCTGAATCCACACCAGAGCAAGTTACAGCTCAGGCCGACCTCTCTGCCTTGCTGTAAATAAATTTCTCTCTCTCTCTCTTTACTGAAGAGATATTTGCTCAGTGCATCACCCAGAGAATGCCTACGAACTTCGAGAGTGCTGTGCTTTGCTCCACGCTTTAAATTAGCTATATACCTGTCTGTACTAGTATGATTTCAAAAGTATATTTTCCTACGCATTTATGCGTCCCTGAACGTGTTATGGGCCGAACGTCGCATGTCAAATCTTACATTCTTCTGTGTGTATTCAGCGTGGTTGTATCTGTGTGATATGCCATCAGATGACATCGACGACCACTAACGCCACACAATTGGTATTCTTACACCATGCAAATAAGCTAAGTGCTCGGCCAACTTACCACATCCCACAGCATGGTGGTCTTGTCACCGGCACTGCACACGAGAGCAAGTTTTGTGAAGCACACACTGACAACGTAGCCTGCGCGCCCGCAAACCATGCGACGCACCTGGAAGCTAGCAGTTGACCGCCAGGTGCGAAACGACAGCACATGACGTTTCCAGAGTGGCCCTCGAACACCCACTGGGACCAAAGGCTGCAGCGGTGCGCCATGCGCACCTGCCACACGCGCACGAGGTCATCGTTGCCGCAGGACGCAAGCAGGATAACTGCTCTCGAGCGTACCCTGCGCAAGACTGGCCTCGAACTGAGGGCTGAAGTGGCAGCCAGTGGCACCCAGGTCGTGAGCCTCGGAGCGCGTCAGCAGACAGCTGCCGTGACCATAGCGCGCATCCCAAAGGCGCAGGTCTCCGGCCGACGACGCGGACGCCAGCAGCGCGCCGTCGGGCGAAAAGCTGCATGCGGTGACCAGAGCACCGTGACCGCCGAGAGATCGCATTAGCGAGCGTGTGGCCACGTCCCACAGCACCAGCGTCTCGTCGTCGCCTCCGGTGGCCAGTAGCGCGCCCGAGGGCGAGAAGCTACAGCAGCGCAGGGCCGCCTCGCTTGGGTGCTGCAGTTGTCCCAGTACCTCGCCACTCTGCCAAACGGGACGGCAAGCAGTTATCGGTGAAACAACACAAAGCCAGGCCCTCGCAGCACGCCGTCACGTACTCACCTGAACGTTCCATATAAACACGCTGCCGTCGATGGAGCACGACGCGAGTGCCGTGCCCAGCGGCGAGAACTGCACCGCGTTCACGCCGTACTTGTGGCCGACGAGGGGCGACGCGGACGACTCCGTGAATGAGCCCGCCTCAAATAGCCAGATTCGCACTGTCTTATCATTCGAGCAAGTGGCCAAAGTGGTACCCGAGAAGTCGCAGCCCGTCACGTCTCCGGCGTGCGACTCCACCGTCTGCCGGAGTTTCCACTCTCGGGTCGCCATTTGCGTCTTGTCAAGCTAGTGTTTGACTCCTACAAGCGCTGCCATGGGTACCAAAAACAATAATGCTCTCTCGGTCAACAGATTACTATTTTGCGTGCTGCCCCGTCCGTCCGCCCGCCAGCATCGATTCGCACTGGCGCCACATACTTGAGTTGGCTTCAAAAGGCGTGACCGTGTCATGCGGGCGCATGCAGGCGAAAACGTCGATTTCGGTACATTTTTTACCTAGAAGGACGGTCGCGCGTGGCGCTAGGAGGGGGCTCTTCATTACGCTGCATGCGGTGGATTTCTAACGACGCTAGAACGGGCTACGTTCAGTAGATTTCACGTGAGAACTCACGGCCAGTCATCTCCGCGCGCTTGTTTTCGCTTTCGCGGAAAGTAATGCTGCCGCAGAGGCGCGCGTGTGTTGTGATTGGTAGGGTGCATCGTGATGCCCTTCTCGCCCGCGAGAACATCGAGGCGCCCAAATGATTGGTTTCGATCCATATGACGTCACAAGCTGAAGTTTTTGTCGCGCCAGAAATAAATATTGCTGGCGCGCTAATTATGATTACAGCTATATATATATATATATATATATATATATATATATATATATATATATATATATATATATATATTTTTTTTTTTTTTTTTTTTTTTGCTTTTACCCGAGAAGTGGAAGCACATTGCTCAAATGTGGTCAACCCAAGCCCTTCATCATGCCCTTCATGGAGCTCGCATTTACGATAAATGGCGGGCACCTCTCGCTCCTGAAATGCACACACATGCAGGTGGTGCTTTCTAAATCATTTAGTTGCTAACTATAAAATTAAATTCCGCGGCACTGCGTATGGCTTTATGCAATCCTCCCATGAAAGGCGTCCACATCGACTGCTGGACGATTGAAATTCAATGCAAGATCCAGTATGGGGGAAATAAAGCCAGGCAGGCAAGGGGGGCAATGTTGCGGGTGATTAGTAGGCAGTTGTTAAACAGTCATCAAAGCTTAGTTAACTGCTTGTTGGAGCCATTTGTAAGTTTAAGTACGTTCCCCAAATAAAATAGTCGCATCAAATTGAAAGTTAGCAGGAACAGGGCACATGCTTTGAAAGATGTGCTGCTTTCATTAATTAAAGCGTGTCACAAAGGTATCGGGGGAGGCTAAAACTGTTGCCATCAAAGAATTACAGCCCAGAACTACAGCGGTTGAAATTTCATGGAACATATATGTGCAGTTTCAAAGCCACACGACAGTTAATTAAGGTAGTCAAAAGAAAATAAAGCACCTCAGGAACCATTACTATAATACCTTCTGAAGTATAGAAATATAAGAACTGAAATTACCACTATAAACACAGTAATCAAGATTTCAGATTGAACCTTTGCACATATGCACTTAGGCGAGACCACGTGGACGAGACCCTTTAGTTAAGTATAACATGTGCATTGAAAGTGCCTTTGCTAATTCAGAAACATATACATAGTCGCCAGCGTAGGAGAAACAGTTGCGCCATGCAGCGAGGTCGTACAATCTGCCTGCATCCAGTGGTAGCTAGCGTGGCTACATGGAGGATCGGAGGGAGTGACAACAGCAGTCTAAGGCAGCATAGCAGCAGCAGCAACAGTAGCGAATGCTTCACTTTAAATTGGGTTGTAATTCCACAGTTCACACAGTTCTTCCCCAAAAATTACTTTCTTTTCTACACTGTGTTGATTTTATTAAAAGCGGGAGCCATGCCAACATAGAGCAGCTTCACGTGTGGACTTCATCAGCTTTAATATGTGTTCTGACACCTCCACCATGAACAAGGAGGGCAGCAACATTAAAAAGCCAGGGTCAAGCTTTTCAGAAAGGCAGTCATCTCCATTTGCATTTTGGGCTTTGCCCTATATTATGCTAACCATACTTGGGGACAACGAGAATTCAGTGCAAGCTCCATCCACAAAACTGCACTGCATCTTTTCTGTGTGCCTCCACGTTCCAAAACATAGTTCCGGAGATGCACTGATATGGGGAGAATTAAGTTGCACATCGATACAAATTATTTTCGAGTTAGGCAGCTGTGTATTTGTCACTGCACTCTAGTCAGAGATTTACTAAGATTTACCGCGTAGAAAATCACTGAAGAACCCCAGCCCTCACAAAACTATGCGGTCTTTCAGTAAGCAAGTAAGTACGCATCAAAGAAAGTGTTGGGTGTTCAGCAGCCCTCCCTACAATCTCCTGTGACCTATACAAACTCCAAGAAATCTCCTTGGCACGTTAGTGCTCTGCTCCTTTACTTCAACAGAGCCATCTGGTAGAAAGGGACCTTGCCAAATGTGTGACCAGTTGTAAACCTGAGCCTGACATCGGACGTTCTGGCACTACCTCAATGCCCCCATGCTTTGACACCGCATCAGGCAAGCCCTACTTTTCCAACTGCTCGCCGCCATCCTCCAGCCCCTGTGTGCTGCTTTGTGCATTACCTCATTCACTAAAACTTGGCAGTCACAACTCCACTCGAGCGCTACATAATGCAAAGTATTCTCGTTTTGTAGTAGAAGGGCACTCATGAACCGTGGTAATTTTCTGAAGTGAAACGTACACAGCAGGTTTAGATGATAAAATGTTTATGAGACGTTTCATTTTTAGGGATGGTGATTATGTACTACAATTTTACATTGTTAGAGTATGTACAATTATACATATGTAAATCACAACATAATTACTCAATGTCCATCGGTTCACTCATTGTGGCTTCAACCGTCTCTTGATCGGTGACATCACCGGTGGTTACAATGGTGAAATCACAGGTTAGGGCAGACCAAGCCTAATGTGCATCATTGCTGATGTAAATGCACACTTGTGGAAGAATCCAGGTGTGCTATGCCTAGAATCCAAGAGCAGTTGTGTCAAGCGATAAGTGATTGCACTTTGTTTCAGCAGCGCTCTCGAAGTGTTTGAAGAACAGCTGTGCGCTCTAAATGCAGTCCTAGGTCGCCGTTTGAGATACTGTGTTAGACTGCACTGTCTTCGAGATCGGCCCACAAAAATGGTCTGATACCCTGCAGAAAAAAAAAAGCTGTCTACATTCGACAAGAATGCTTCGCATTAACAGCCTTCAAATGTCCCATCTGCATTAACAAATCACCGTTAGTGCCTAGAGACCACCCAAGCTCTCTGAAAACTTTAAGCCTGCCGGTTATTCCATCTTCGTGCAGTAATCATTTATAAATTTGAATTAAATTGTGGGGTTTAGTGTCCCAAAGCAGGAGGGCAAGCTACAAGAGACACTGTAGTTGAGAGCTCCACATTAATTTTGACCACCCAGTGTTCTTCAACATGCACAAAGCACAAAGAACAAGCATTTTTTAATTCTGCCACAAGTGGAATGTGGTCGCCGCAGCCAGGAATCAAACCAACAACCCTGTGCCCAGCAGCACGCAGTAACCACTGAGCAACCACGGAAGGTACTGTTTACAAATTTTGGGAACATGCCTGTACTATGTGAGCAGTTCACAGAGCAATCCCATAATCTGTAGTAATTACAAATGGCTTTTAGTTTTTAGTCAAAGCTCTTTTACAACTTCCATCAGTATCTACACAAAATTTTCTCTAACCCCTGCAGCCAGTTTTCACCACAATATCTTTAGTTCTCTTGTAGCAAGTGTTTGAATATTGAGTATCTCTACTAAAAAGTGGCATGCCAGAGACAATGGAACACCCTGGTGTGAAATATTACCAGCTGGTGCTGTAATACAGCTAAGAAGCCTACTTAACACAAGTTGAGTCTGGCTATACTCACAAGTTGGAGAAATGATAAAATTTACGGGGTTGCCCAGTTTTCACATAAAGGAGGAGCTAGCATGGAACTAAACAATTGGTAAATGTAACCAAAAAGGGCAGCCAACTGGAGCTCAAAATTTATTTAGAGACCCGCAATCTACGCTAGATTGCAAAATGCAGTTCTGTCCTTTCTTGCAGTTTTTTTTTTTTTTTTTTTTTTTGTAATGTCAAAGTCAACTCACCATATGTACATAGTTTGTTTCTGGTAGATCTCCTTTGCAGACACAGATATTCCATTTTTCACCACTTTACTCAATTAGTACAATATTCTTGCACAAGCCAGATAGGAGTCAGGGAACTAGCCAACATCAATTTTTTGTAGCCATGAAAACGTAATGGTAGTATATTTCACAAAGTTACAGGCTACTTACATAGAAAGACTATTATAACAAGGAACCATCTACGCCATTTTAACCTCAGCAGTAACCCCCATGTTCAAGACTGGACTGTGGCACAAGCCTAGCGGTAGTGGTGGCACAAGCTACAGGATGTAGGTGCACAAAACTGCAACTTCAGCTGAAAAAGCAGGTCGTCTCCAGCTTTGTGAAAGGATATGTATAGGTGAAGAGCAAAGGCTATACTAGCTATAGACAGCACGGAAAGGTTGCAGTTTCACTCACAGTGTGGAGCAGTAACAGCAATAGATTATGCATTATTCACATAGCAACACATGTGTTTCTTGCAATATAAGCTGCAGAAAGCAACTGAAGTAACTTGCAAGCAGTCTGCTCATGAGAACCACAGCATTTCTTCGCAACTCTAATTGCGTGTTTCACCTTGTGCCGTCAGCAATGCAGTGTTCAACTTTGTTGACCTGAGTGACAATCTGATTGGGTTGATGAGGTGTAATTCCCTATGGCAGGCGAGTCGCTGTCTGACATGGCTATGCAGTGCTCAGTCTGATTGGGTTGACGAGGTTTAATTTCCTATCACAGGTGAGTTGCTGTCCAAGATGACTATGTGGTGCTTCATAATACTTGCCTGCTAGAGTTCCTTACATGCAGTCAAAGCATAGTAAACAAGTGTTGTCGTATTACGCTCCCATCAATCACAGCTGCTGCAAGCCGAGACTCAAACCCACAACCTCATGCTTGCCCGCAGGATGCCATAGCCACAACAGTGGGTGCCAATTTACAACTGTCTCATGTGCCATATTGTGCACCACAATGGCTGCCTTGAGAACCATTGCTATTCGCAGCACTTTGTGAATGGTTTCATGGCACAAGTGGTCAGTGTCAGTTCATGAATGCAAATGCCATCCATGTGCTACAGGCTGCTTTGCCTGCTCTGTAGCAGGCCATCATGACTTCAGAGCTGACAAGAAGGAAAGCAAATCACAAACGTCTACAGTCGGACCTTGTTATAATGAAGTTGCAGTTGCTACTAAAGTTACTTTGTTATATCTGATGTGCATTCATTCATCATCATCAGCCTATTTTTATGTCCACTGCAGGACGAAGGCCTCTCCCTGCGATCTCCAGTTACCCCTTTCTTGCGCTAGCCGATTCCAATTTCTGCCTGCAAATTTCCCAATTTCATCACCCCACCTAGTTTCCTGCTGTCCTCGACTGCACTTCCCTTCTCTTGGCACCCATTCTGTAGCTCTTAATAGTCCATCAGCTATCCACTCTACGCATTACATGCCTGCCCAGTTCCATTTTTTTTCTCTTAATGTCAATTAAAAAATTGGTTATCCCCGTTTGCTCTCTGATCCACACCACTCTCTTTCTGTCTCTTAACGTTACACTTAACATTTTTCATTCCATTGCTCTTTGTGCTGTCCTCAACTTGCTCTTGAGCTTCTTTGTTAACTTCCAAGTTTCTGCCCCATATGTTAGCACCGGTAGAATGGAATGATTGCACACTTTTCTTTTCAATGACAGTGGCAAGCTCCAATGCCTGCTGTATGCACTCCAACCCAAAATTTTATTCTTCTGTAAATT
Source organism: Dermacentor silvarum (assembly GCF_013339745.2). Classification (NCBI taxonomy): domain Eukaryota; kingdom Metazoa; phylum Arthropoda; class Arachnida; order Ixodida; family Ixodidae; genus Dermacentor; species Dermacentor silvarum. The sequence goes on along the minus strand of NC_051159.1, from coordinate 133,402,937 downwards.
TCCTTCTCATGATCAGAGTCCCCTGTGAGTAATTGACCTAGATAAACGTACACCTTTACTGACTCTAGAGACTGACCGGCCATCCTGAATTCTTGTTCCCTTGCCAGGCTATTGAACATTATCTTTGTCTTCTGCATATTAATCTTTAACCCCACTCCTACACTTCCCAGTCTAAGAGCTTGAATACTTCTAAGCATGCAGTGAATAGCATTGGAGAGATTGTGTCTCCTTGCCTGACCCCGAAGGTAGCTGTGGAATCCTTGTAGATATTTGCCAAGGTATTCACGTATGCCTCCTGTACTCCTTGACTACGCAATGCCACTATGACTGCTGGTATCTCTACTGAATCAAATACCTTTTCATAATCTATGAAAGCCATATAGAGAGGCTGATTGTACTCCGCAGATTTCTCGATTGATGCGTGATTCTACGATGTGATCCATCGTAGAATATCCCTTAATGAAGCCAGCCTGTTCTATTGGATCACTGAAGTCAAGTGGTACCTCAATTCTATTGTAAATTATCTTGGTGAATATTTTATACAATACTGAAAGCAAGCTAATGGGCATATAATTCGTCAATTCTTTAACGTCTCCCTTCTTATGGATTAGTATAACGTTAGCGTTCTTCCAGCTTTCTTGAACACTTGAAGTCGTGAGAGATTGCATATAAAGGGCCACCAATTTTTCAAGGATGACATCTCCTCCATCTTTGATTAAATCGACTGTTATTCCATCTTCTCCAGCAGCTTTTCCTCATGTCAAGTCTTGCAAGGCCCTTCTAACTTCATCGCTAGTTATCGAAGGAGCCTCTGTATCCTGTTCATCACTACTTCGAATGAAAGTAGCGTGGCTGCTCTGGGTACTGTACAGGTCAGCATAAAATTCTTCAGCTGCTTTTACTATATTGTTGAAATTGCTGATGAAATTATCATGCTTATCTTTCAGTACATACATCTTGCCTTGTCCTATGCAAAGTTTTCTTCTCACTGATTTCATGCTGCATCCATATTTTAGTGCTTCCTCGATCTTTCCCACGTTATAATTTCGAATATCCCTTATTTTCTTCTTGTTGATCACTTTTGATATTCATTATACCTATCTAATATTGAAGAAAGAAACCTACGTAAGAGAAATGCGAGCGTGATACCGTATGTCGGCATTGAAAGTCACCCAACAAGGGAGGTATTTTCGGTCGTTCACTTAGAGATTAAATTGCTTTCACAACATTTCGCGTGACTAGCAACTGACTTGTCAGTGTAGACGGGCGACAGCATCCTTTTGGCACTGTTCCAAGCATGCTGTCTCACACGACTGGCCCGCCGCTGCTCAGATGTTATCACTTGGATTGCCACATGGCACTGAGTGACCGACCCTAGCTATATTAGTATGCCGTGCAGCGGCGTGCATGTCATGTCAAAGCCCAGCAGAACTCATGCCCGCCCACTGACCAATCAGATTGCACACGAACAGCACGCAGCCCGACACGTGAATGCTACCTCACATACAAAAGTCAATTTATTTGAAAAAAGACGCAAGCGCAGTTTCCAACTATTGAAGGTGCATCGCAGTGAAGCATGTCGTGCTCTGAAGCATGCGTCTAGTCAGACGCCAGACGCGACTGCACCATACCAGCTATGGCTGGAGCTGCGGTTGGCTAGATGCATTCATGTGAGCGATGACAACGCTGTCACTATGAGCACCAATTCGTGCGACACCCGCAGTACAATCACTTTCGTGAGATTTCACATAACTCGGCACCGGAAGCGTCAACATCTATGGGCAATAGCGCTTCTCGCTCAGCGCCGAGTACGCTATCTCGGCACAGTGCCAGGAACACGGTTGCTCACAACACCAACACGTTCGATGCTGAGTCATGCGAAAGCAATCGTTTCCCAAAAAAATGATTGACCAAAAATACCCCTCCAAAATGCCTGCCTCTCAAGAAAATTGTTTTAAACTGTGAGTGAGTAAATATTCGCTTTGCTAAACACGATATTGTGTTGCATCTTGAATTTCGGTTTCACTATAGTTGTAGGTGCTAAACTTAACCGTGGCCAACCAAAGTTGTACATTACTTTGTTTTATCCAGTAATTTATTATATCCGTGTTCGTTAAATTGAGCTTTGACATTAAGGGGGGAAGCGGATCTTTGAGACCGAAAATCACGAAAAAACATTTATCATGGCAAAGCGATATCGAAAGTCCCGCAGCGTACATAAATTAGGAAAGAAGCACAAGAAATCTAGCAGAAAGCGAGACGATGGCTCGGGTTCATCACAAGTGATCCTAGTGCAGGACGTCATGGTGGCGGAACACAATTCATTGGCCAAAATGCCGATTTCTGCTCCTGTTTCGGCGGCTGCCTCAGACGACATCGGTAATCGGCAGCGTAGCAAAAGGATCGACAACGTTCTTGACGAGCACCGATCGCGCGCACAACAGCGGAAACAGACTGAAGATAAGATCTGCAGCTTATCGTCAACTTCTGCGAGCGAGTGCGAAATGCGGACAACCGCGCCGGCGCACGTGGACACTGATCCATCGGCGTCGGCAGCCACCTACGTGATCATCGACCTCTCCACAATCAACAGGCTGCTTGAAAAGACTAAGTGCCGGACATGCAGCGGCGCCGTTTCGATTGAAGACAGAAATGTGATGTGCTCTACTCGCCTGGTGCCTTTTAAGGTATTTACGTGCAAAGTACGGCACTTTTTATTTGTGTAGCAAATCTCGAATACACAGAGTTTTGTTTCTTGCTATTTTCTCAGTTTCATTTTTTTATTACCTTACAATCTTCTTACAAGCTTTTCTCAGCTTTGGTACACTCAATTTTGATCATTTTTGTTTTTTTGAGAAGCTGAATGTTTAGCGAGTACAAAAGGATGTCAAATGTTACTTTGGGAAATTATAAATTTTTAGACAGGATGAAATAAGAGAAGTATTTCTTCTCAGTCATTCAAATGAGAACTTTGAAGCTTAATACTTATATTCTAGGAAAGCTATAATCAAAATTAATCTTGTTGCACTCTTTGATATCTGCAGAATTCAGTGCCATTTCATTCAGCAGGATCTGTGCAGCCAGTTTATTAAAAATGTGATCAAATTGTCAATTTAATAATTAATGGCATGGTGTACATAAAAACTGAGTTCATAACTGGCATGAGCACATGAAAATACATAATCACTGAAGTTTTCATCATCCTAAGTTAAATAATAAAACACTTTGTCTAAAAACCTCTTCCCCCCTTAATAGCCATTTGCTGTGGTCAACGATTTGCTGTTCCATCAGCATCTTCACATCAAAGATACTGTTTTTGAAAAGCACAGACAATTTAGAGAATGCACTGGCAGTGCTCAAAAGATACGTATTAAAAATAAGAACTGCACATGTACTTGTTTTGAGGAAACACGGAATGAAACACACAGGCAAAAATGAAAGCCAAGAACACAAGGATGAATGTACGACTTGACTGGTGGCTGTCGATCTTCCATTCAGGAACAAAATAGTAGTTCAAACCAGCCTACCCATTTGAATTAATCTGACAACCAGCCACTTTTGTAGTATTATATAACCAAACAACGAGTTTCTTTTATTCAGTGAAAGGCTATACTCCCACCCCTTACCCCGATACATTTTTAACAATAAGCACTTGCAGGATAAGATACATTTTTAAGAATATGCACTTGCACAATAACTCTGAACACAGGTGCAGCAACAGGCCTAAATGACAACACATGGAACGACACAGACAGCACCTCCTAACCGGAGCCTCAAGTTGCTGGCACATTCAGTGCCATCCTTTGCAAGCGGCGCACTAAGGCCTGGCAGAACTTAGACTGTGCACTCAACGGCTCGGCATAGTCAGTTAGGGTGGCACGTGCATCCGGTCCTAGGGGGCTCTTGCGGTGTCTGCGCCACAGCAGGTAGAGCGTGCGCTCAAGCAACTCCGTGTGCGCCTGTTCACCACTGCCAACCCACCGCCGTAGCAGGCGTGCCAGCAGGGCCTCGTCCGGATGAGGTTCGTTTTCACTACTCGCGCAGGCCAGCACCAGTAGCGGCACAGCCAGTGACGGTTCGTCCGTCGCCGTAGCCAGAAGTGTGAGCGCCTGCTGCCGCAGCGGGAGAGGTGGTGGCTGCCCCAAACGTGCCACCAGTTGCGCGGCCAGTGGGTCCCTCTGCACCAACAGTTCGGCCAGCACCTCGCGGTGCGTGACGAGCAACGATGCGCCCCAGCGGGGACCAAGTGTGGCCGACAGAGCCAGCAGCAGCCGAAGTGCTGACTTGCTACTGCTTTCCGTCGCGGGTAGCCCGTCGCTCCTGAGGAACTCGGAAGCTGAGAGCTGCGAGTCCAGGCCAGCCTCGAGGAGTGTGCGTGCACCGCCTGAGGCTGCGATGCGCACGAGCAGTGCCAGTCGCGCCTCACGGAGGTGTGGCCGCGCGGCAGGACTAGCCACTACCAGCTGTGGCAGGTATCCATCTCGTGCTAGATGCTCCAGCCAGAACCTGGCATCCAGTGACACCAGGGCATCCAGCACACACAGTGCGAGCATCTGTGTCACCTGTGTGCAGGATTCACACCGAGTTGCAGTTAAAACAACCTGTGCACTAAAAAAAGCCTTGACCTTCAACATACACACTGACAGAGGACACAACTGCCACATCACATCTGGTAAACGCCAGGACCAGTGATAGAGTGACATGATCGTGGGCCCTGCACACAAGTAGAGTCACCCACAAAAATTTACGGAACACAAGATCTGAGAGAAAGCTAAATATCTGCACAGCCTCACAACGCAGCCTAGTATTTGTATTTACAGCCTCTACCAGTATATGTGAACAACATCGTGATGTTCGGTTTTACTGACTACTGTTACAGGCTGCTCGGCAATTGAACATTTCCAGAGATCCCATGGTTCGTAAATTTTTGTGGTTAACTGTACATCCTCAGCATGCAGGGCTCAAATTTAGAGTTGGGAATGCAGTAAACATCGTGATCTGACCTCTATTATCTTGGAAAATCAGACCATCTGGACGTGCCGTCTGGTCGCAGCAAATGTGTACATCATTCAATGGCATCAAACACTTGGTAATTTGGAGTAACGCCCCGCTTAACCTACACAAGCCCGAAAATGCAATAAGCTCAGGGTGTTGCAATGTGCTAAGAAGAGTGCAGTAGAGTAGTATGCTTCACCACAGTCAACAATGGCCTGCAAGAGTACGGGGAACCTTGTAGGAGCCAAGCGGGAATGCCATGTTCATTTGCCTAGTAATTTTCTACAGTCGTGCAATGTGCCTTGCAACTGCAGTTGGAGCAAGCACTTGCTACGGTTTGATTCAGTGAAGGGCATGTAACGTGACAAACATAGCAGACGCCATTGGTAAGTAAAAAATGACGATAGGTGCTTCAAGTGAGGCCTACATACTAGCTGTTGCTGATGATGTAGCAGCCATTGTCCTTTGAAGCGGACAATCACACAAGTGGATTGGGCCAAAAAGAAACTAAGAAAGGAAAGAAAAAGTCATCGTTCTTCGAAAAGTGCCTACCACACTGGGCCTTTTCAATTATCCATCCCTGACAGTCCTGTGCTGCCTGAGGCGGTGCTTTCAGCTAATAAGCGCTGTGTATGCAGTGTCTCGAGCAGTCGACAGTCCAGAATGCCAAATCGAAGAAGCGCATTGTCACTTCTGCTGATATTAGTTAACACCGCCACCACTGTTCCAGATGTCACTTTGTGGTTTCGACTGCCCGACAACTTCTTGCGTCTTTGTCAGCCCCAGTGCCATTGCCAACAGCTCACCAGCAGTGTCGATTGGAGGATCAAGAGGAGTGGTCGTGCTTTGGTGAGTGATGTGGTACTGATGTGGGGGCAGTGGAGCGCAACGTGCTGCAGAGTCTCTTTTAATGCGAGAGCATTACTGGGCTCATTGTGCAACCCAGTCGTCATCAGAAAGCCGTCAGAAAAACGGCACACAAACCACGTCATCTAATAGTAATGACCGCCACTGCTACCGCTCCGTAGCTGAGTGCGCTAACCAGTGTGCCATCGTTGCATTACGCCACCACTGCAACAGGCGACAGTGATGAATATCTTCGAGGCTGTGCACGTGGTTGGGCTCTGCCTAGTGGCCGATTCACTAGATGGCGCATGATAGAAGTGGCGCCACTGTAGGCACTATGGAGTCTTCATCGTCCGAAGTTGAATCGCTCGCGTCTACATCATCAGGCGAGACAACAAAGCATGGCCGGAGATGCCAGTTCACTGCCAACGAAGTACGAGACCATCGCAATTGCAGCGAAACAATGTCCACCACCCAAGCCGCCGACACCTCGAAATGCAGAGCAAGCATGGTGAGCTGCAGCGAGGCATTTCGCCGCAACACTAAACTCAGTGACACACATAGCGACAACTAATGCTCTCGCACTTACGCATCATAAGAATTGCCTAGGTGTCCCCATAGTTTTTTCACTGCCACACACCTAGGACACCTACTGTCCAATCCAGGCGAGTACTTGACTTTGAACACCTTAGTGAGTACGGTGCTTCTCGCTTCGCACAGCAGGCCACTACCTCAGTTGTTGTCGTGGAGGACTTCCACGAAGATTGTGTTCTTCTTGCAGCTGTATAGCACCAGCAATGGCTAGCGTTCTGCGTCTTTCCGCTGCCTCTCTGTCTGCACCATTTTCAGCTGTGCGCAGGTTAGCATCTAACACACTGCTGATGTTGCCAGCCTGATCAATAAAACTCATGACAAATTAATCAGGAAATGCACATGGCATTGATAAGCACATCTGTCTTGATGAAGACGTGCGCGCTGCACTGTGAACGAAGTCACGTTCAGCAAAAGTTTTGGTCAAATTATTTGCAATAGCTTACAAGTACCTATTTACCCAAGACAGAGAAAATAGCAGTTTCTTCAAGGGTTTCACACAACATAGAAATAAGGGCAATGGATTGTATCACTAAATAAAGGCATGTGCATGTCATAAGCATTCTTTAGTCTCATGAAATCCGAATTAATGAGATTTTATTGAATCGCTTTCAATGGGCATCAATTAGCAACAAAAGTAATTCATGGGCAAAAAGACGCACATCCTTAATGCGTCAGCAGCAGTAATGTTGAAGCATTTATGAATGCTCAATGTTATAGTGTGGCTTCATGGTGTATTTTACATTGTTACATTCAATTTCTGAAACTCATCCTAGAGAGAAATGTTGTGCCTTCTCAAGTTTCTCCAGCAATGCTTCAACCAGCAAAGGAATTATGGGAATTATTATAAACACCAATTTGACTTCAATGCCAGTGCCAGGCTGCAGTAGAATCCCTTTTCATCTCTGACAGCTTCCACCATGTTTGTGACGTGGCACATGCCTTGCACTGAGAGCAAAACCACTGCTCACCGCAGCTGTTGCAGATGAATCTGCAGTCACTACTGTTGCGATTGTAAATGGTGACCACAGTACTGAAGGCATGCCTCCAACAGTGTGTCATGCGCGGAGTCAAACACAAGAATAAAAAGGCTTGAAGAGTTCCTGTCATTTCCATATGGTTCCTGCTTATCACTACGGTGATGCAAACTACACTGCTTCATTACAGTTGAACACTAAAGCGGCTTTAGTGTCAGACATTTGTGGTGCTCCGCACTCAGCATGCTCCCAAGGTCGTCCTTATTAATCGGTGGACGGCGAAATACCTCCGAATTAACAAGAGTTTAATGCCATTAAATAATGCATACGCTTGCAGGGACCAAAGACCAAGTTCAAATTAGCGAGGGTCGAAGGTCAAAGTAATGAGAGTCGAAGTACTCCTCAGCGAAAGTAACGAGATTTTGCCGTACAATCAAACCTAGAATCAATGAAACCAGAGTTATAAAAATATTTTCTACTTATGGAAGTGCTTTGATTCCCCAACACACAATCAGAGCCCAGTGTGTTTAAAGCCTCGAAGCAACGAAATGAACTCGACGTTTGGCCTACTTTAATAATTTTTTTTTTTTTTTGTGAGAATGTGGGTAACATAAGGATATGCCGAGTTTCAATTCAAGTGATGGACACCAGCAACTGTTAAGAAGGTTTGCCATTCCCACGAAAGAACAAAAGATACGTGTGTAAGCAGGCAAAAACTACTGATTTTTGATCATGAATAAATATAACGTAAAATTCCGAGCAAGCGCCCCCCTCAAGCAAGTCGAAGTTACCGGCAAAGTGAGGGGGGGGGGGGGGCTATCCCGGAACGGCACAAAAATTCAAGATGGCGACGACAAAATTTCCCCGCCAGAAAAAAAAAAAAAAAAAAAAAAGCGCAGCGGAGATGGATTTAAAATTTTATTTAACATGAACTTTAATAAGCGAAACATTTGTTAGTGCTGTTTATCACTCTCAAAACCCCCAAAAGAACTGCAGAAATAGCACATCGATGCTGCACCAGTGCGTCGCCGCAACCGGCGAACGAACATTCCTTATGCAGCTTCTATTCCAGGCGTAAAGTGATGCGGAATATTCGCTTTATTAAAAACCATGTCCACGGTCACATGTTTAGCACTAACGAGAGTTACCATACAAGTCAAGCTCAGCTGCAGTGCATGGCTACTGACGGCAGACAGCGAACCGCAGCTCAGCGATGCTCGCATCGCAGCTGACGGCGCTGCAAATGCCAGCATGTTTTCTTCTTCGTAGGAAATTATTGCGAGGAGAAGGTAAAGTGGCAACAACGGTAACAAAACATTGCTGCTTGGAAGCGTCGGCGGTTTGTTCTGAAGCCCCGTCTGCTACAGATTCGAAGTGAACCGGAAAAAGCCTAGCGACGATATCGGTGGCGAGTAATTAGCGGCGGTGAAGCTTCCAGCAACACCAGAGCGTAGCCGCAACCACTCCTTTGTCGCTGAGTGGCCATGTTGCTGTGCCACAGGGAAATCCTCTGTATGTGACAGGCAGATCTCGCCACCAGCCGACAGCGAGATCATTTGAAATTAGCAGTGAAGTTGGCGGGAGGGGGGGGGGGGGGGCTCTTGTACAGGTGGGGGCGCTTGCTTAGAATTTTATAGTAATGTTATGTACAAGTGTTCTAAGTGTTTTCAGATTAGGAAAATTTTCTATTTAACAAAGTACTGCTAGGGTCCCAATGACTTTGTTAAATCGAGGTTGAACTGTACAGTGGAAAAAGTTGAAAATAATTTTTACACTATGGTGGCACCGAACTGCCAAAGCTGATGCTAGAACTCTAGCTTCATACCTCATGGGAAGCAGTGGCATCGCGGCAGAGCAGTTGTCGCAGGGGCTGTCCACACGACTGCACCAGCTGAGCCAATGCAACCCTCTCGCCGCTGCCACCTCGCCAGCCCAGCAGGAGATGCTGCAGTGCTGCGTACAGGTGGGCGCGCAATCGCTGCTGCCCACTACCAGACACCACCATGCTCTGGAGCAGTGACCGGGTCAGCGCCAATACAGATGTGGGCGACACCTGTGGAACAAGGACGAGAAACACCACCAGACCACCATTAACCCTTTGTGGTCATGCATATTTACCCCATTTGTGGTCATTCCTGTCAGGAGCAATTTCGCATACTTAGATGCCATGCAGAAAAAGTGCTCAGGTAAACAAATGCATGTTAAGCGATTTATTTCAGAAAATTTATTTATTCCCGGGGCTCTGAACGGTACTTGTGCACTGTGTGGTAGCGCTCGAAGCACTCGCATGGCTGAAGGCCAGGATCTGCATTGCAGGTCTCTATTGTCGCTTTCTTCTAAAGTGCTTTCATCTGAGGACAATTACTGACCATATGAAGGTGAAATATATTTGCCAAAAGCACTAAAATCATCTTCTGATTCACTGAACTCACATGAATTTCATCTATAAAATGCACGCACCGAAAACGTCGCCATCCTCTTGGCACTTCATGCCACAAATCACGTGAAAATCCCTTCAAGCATGGAGGAAGGAAAAAAAAGAAGTGCTGCTCTCATCCGGAGGCATTGTGAAGTGTACTTATTGGTTGAAACAGTCCCCAAAAGCTGGCGCTACCAACCTAAATAACCAGCGAACGTGAGCCTGCGTGCCTGTCGGGCACCTCCCAACTTCTCACCACAATGGATACGTTTGCCTGTCGAGAGGAGCCTGATACATAACAAAAGGGCTAAAGGGTCGCTAAAGGCCAGTATTAAATCAAGCTAAAGTGATAGATTAGTGCTCGAGAATCTCCAAGGGGTCAATATTATCGCAAACAGATCCTTGGTTATTGAGAAATTGAGGTAAATGCAGGACACGATTAGAAACTCCTTTGGGACATTTAAGTACCATATTTATTCGAATATAAGGCGAGGTTTTTTCCCGGAATCCTTAGCCTCAAAGTCACCACCCGCCTTATATGCGAATTTTGCCTTTAGGTGTGGCTTCACGGCATTGCGAATTTCTTCTTACAGTATAGGCATTACGACAGCGTGCGCCGATATGCCGTAAAGCCACACCTAAAGGCAAAATCTGCAGATAACTCGCACTCCGTGTGGTGAAGCCTTGTGTCAGCACACACAGGCAAACATAAACATATCACACTCGTAGACCACGGATACTCGCCGTCAAAATGAGCAAGCGCGGCGACAACAGCGAGCACTTGCAAACTGAGCGGCGAGAACGGAGCACAAACCAAGGTACAAGCTGCCGTCGCATCTAGACTCGGCCTCCGACGCAGATTGCTTTCAAGATAGGGCGCGCGCAGCTGCTGTGCCGCCTCCCCCCCCTCCCTCCCCCCGGCGCCATGCATGCGACGAAATACGGCGCATTTCCTTCCCACTTTCCTCCCTCGAACGTGGGAGATTGAGCCACAGTCGTCGGCGCCGACAGCAAAAATGCACCTGGAGTGTCCACATGATTGCTATCGCAATAAAAGCAGGATACATAAGGTGTGATTCGGTGTCCAATACGGTGTCCGATACAATCGTACCCGCCGGACGTCATATCGGATGCCGAATCGTACTGTAGCAAGTTCAGGGTGTGTTCATTATGCAAGGAAAAAAAAAAAAAATTCCAGGCCTGCGCGGCACACGCAGCACAGTCACAGCGTAAGCTAGACGAGTGTTACGACAGTACTACCTAGTAATTTGAGTGAATGTGTCAGGAACACGCTTGGGACGCCGTCGCGCGTGCAAGCCGATACGTTCCCATCGCTGATGGCTAGCGCCGTTCGGCCCAGCCAAGTGGCCGACAATGCAACTACGGCTGTCACATTCGCTCACATTGTAACGCGCCTGACACGGCCTGTTTGGGACGCTGTCGCGTGTGCAAGCCGACGCGTTCCATCGCCGATGGCTAGCGCCGTTCGGCCCAGCCAAGCTGCCGACAATGCAACTATGGTTGTCACATTCGCTCCCATTGCAACGCGCCCAATCTAGCGCAATCAACGTGATCCCAAGCGTCCGTCGGTATGTTAGCGCAATCTAGTTAAGGTGGCACCAAAATTTACAGTGTCTGAAAGGTTGCGTTTGCCGGCACCTTAACTAGATGGAGCCACCATACCGGCGGAGGCTTGGAACCGCTTTGTTTGCGTTCCGCGTCTGAATCGCATCTCGTCGGCTGCGCCTGCGCGCCTGTATAGGGCGCGTTTATAGTAAATTTTCCCGCTCTCGGATAGCGAAGCGCTTGCGTGGCTCAGTGGTAGAGAGTCCGCCTCCCACGCAGCGGGCCTAGGTTCGATCCCGGCTGAGAGCGGGTACTTTTTTTCGCATGCGAAAGCGGCTACGGGGCGGCGGCATCATCGCGACCCGAAACGGCTATTGGAATGAGCCCATAACAACTTACACTGTAAAAACACACTTCTTATTGGCAAAGTGGGGGGTGCGTTCATTATGCGAGTAAATACGGTAATTGTTATAGCCAATAATGCAGCAAGGGAAGATTGTAGTAAGCGGTTTATTTTATCAGAGAACACTCACAAAAGTTCACAGTGAGGCTGCTGCTCATTGTTACATCTGAGTACAGCTCAGACCACTTAATCACATAGCCACTTAGACTGCAGGACGGGATATAATGCGATCTGTTCCGACTGCCATATATCTTCCCATAGAACTCAAATGTATACGCATAACTGTTATAGTGCAGCCACACGAGACAAAATACCGGTTATAATGTGGTTGGCGGAATATCCTGCAGACAAACGAGGCAGCAAATGCACTTCTCAACGAGGCAGACCTGAGGGGAGAGCGAAGAGGGCATTGTGGAGGAGGAAGAAACGCGGAATAAACAAGGAACGAAGTAGGAAAAATAATGTGGCGGAAGCATGCTAGTTCAGTGGGAGCGCGAAGGGGGTTGCCTAGGCAACGGAGAGGCCATTTGCTCCAGTTGCTTGCCAGTGGCGCATGGTCTGCACTGAACGCCTGCCACTCTTTGGCTCTTCAGTTTGTGGATGGAAAGTAAATACAGTCGCCAACTGATTATTTTGGACTTCGATGGCGTTGCAAAAATATCTGAATTATTGGGCAGGCCAGAAAAATTAATTTTGAGGGCAAAATAAATGATTTGTTTTTTACCCTCCAGGACCACAGAAAAATTGGTTGAGACTGCAAGTGCGATTTGCGTTCACTTGTCGCGATGTGCGTCATAGTGAAGTGCAGATATCGCACACGCGACCTTGATTTCGTGATGCTGTCAGCTTGAACTGTGTTTCGCAAATGTATCATTTCGGAACGCTGTCCAGACGTGAGCTTTCACCGTTCTTACCAGTACGTGCACATACAGACATTTGCTATATGCATTCACAGTAGTTGCCGGCTGATCACCCGCAAACTCCGCTTCACGCAAGCTGGCTTCAGTCCAGCCTGTGTACGCCATCTCACGCCAGATTTCCGTGTATTCGTCTACAAATATGAACATATATCATGGGCAAGCTTTCAGCGACGGCATACCGCCCGACACCCCCGCCCAGCTAGACCTAACTAGCTCCCTCTCATCGGGAGTCAGCTACCAAAGTTGTGGTTTGGTGCAGAGTCAAGAAATGCTTCTCACTGGCTGTACGGCACTTGGAAAGCGGACGAACCACGTCATCAACAAAAGTGGGGTCACATCCTGGCCAAATGCTTTGATTCCCGGACACATGTAGCTGCTTGGTCTACACAATTTACACGTGCGCAGGCTTTGAAAAAATTTGGTTATACTAGTAGGGTACCGCTTATGCAGTCGATCCCGGATATATTTAACTCGAAGGGGATCACGAAGTAGTCTGATATATCAATAATTGGAAGGATAAAATATGCCTATTTGAAGCTTATCTGAGATCTCCACACATCTTGGGACAGTTTTCTTACATCGTTGAAAGCGGCAACTCAGCAATTTGCTTCCCTATGTCCGTGTGAAATGCACAATGGTTGACTTAATTTATGTTTACAAACTTTGCAAGTCGCTTGCACTGTGGAATGGTCTATGATAACACTAACCCAAAATGCCTGCGTCGCCCAAACACGAGTCCGCATTGTGCCTTGCCCCCATTGAAAGGCTTGTGGTGTGTTTTTATTCAAGGCTTACTAAGGTAGAAACGAACCCACTGCGGAAGCACACTAGCCTGTATGGATACGCACTTTGCCGCCATCAGTGCACTTGTACTACAAATCGCATGTGAATGTACCCGGACATGTGTCCGTTACAATATCAACAATACGCCGTGTAAACAGCCAATCGTCATACATGGGCAACGAGCCAGGTGGACTGTTGTGCAAGTTTTTGGAACCGACCTCCTGCTGGAACCAACCAATCTCGCTTTTTGACCGCCGGAAAAAGTATGCGCGTTTCTTGCATGCTGCTCAGCGCTCCGGCGCCTCGTGGCTGGTACGACGCTTCGTTCTCAGCCCTTCCCCTCTGGCCCCTGTGTTAGTGATTGCTGACACTAAACACCCAAACATGCTGTCAGTTTCAAAAGTGGCTTTCAGCTTGCAGAACGTTCACGAGTCCATTCCTGCTCATGTGTAACTATGTGATCATGAATGAAACAAGTTCAGTGTGGACCCGCGAATCGCACAGCAAAGTGTCTTGCGTGTTGCTGCCGCAACGGCCTTTCCACGAATTGGGGATGTGGCGCGCGGGGGTTTTGTTAAATTCAAACTTCAATGTAAATATCCGTCCAAGTGGAGGTTGGGGTCGGATTCATTTTGGCCGCTCGTGGCAAACTAAACTCTTATTTGCAGAAAGCCCTTTTCTACAAGAAAACAAACCCGGCAGCACAGCATATCCAGTTCGGCGGCACTCAGTGACAACATTATCATCCACGCTTGCTTGTGGATGGGTATCGGCCGGGAGGCCTTTTGTGTTCTTGAAGCAGAGTGGCGATCTTCTCTTGCCGATAACGAACGGATGCAGTGTGCATGAACCATCCATAAGTGCAACGAGCAAAACTGAGAGCACCTGGCTTATTTTTCCCTCATGGATTGTGTGGGAATCCTAGAGTCCCATGACTGCCGCACGCGCAGCGAACGTCGCGGCAGATGCATGCGCGCTAGAGAGAATTGGAAGAGGGGAAACTTTCCTTCCGCGGGCTGCACACGGGAATCGCAAGCGCTAGCAGCGCCACCGGGTGGGTCACATGAGATCCCGCTGACATCGCCCGACTCTCTTTGGTCTCCAGCAAGTGGCGACGGCGGAAGTCTCCGCCGCCGCTCCCCTATTCCCGCACGTGGTTAGTCAACCGCGTTCTTGCCGCGGCAAACGCCGCGGCCCCCCCCCCCCGTATTCCCCAGTTGGTAAGTCGGAAGCCCTTCTTTACCTAGTGTATTATTCTCTTCGAGGGAACCCTCAGCGATGTCAACTATAGCTAGCTGGCCTGCTCGAAGTGTTAGTTGCAGTCGTAATAAATGCTTTCCGAGTCTACACGTGGTTGTCGTCTATTGTTTCCTCGAGCTTGTACCGGACCGCGGTTGATGCGCAGGCATGCGCCAACCGCGGGGCTCGGTGTGTCGAGGCAGAGGGCCGTGGGCATTCCCCCCATATCCCGACAATTGTAATGCCCTTTAGATTCAATCGCTTGTTTGACAACATCTGCCAAAACAGGGTTGTCTTATTAAATTTTTTGGCATTAAATATTTCCAACAATGCAAAAAGTAATCACGTCTCTATTAAGAGAAGCGCTCTTGCAGGGGTGCAGCACAGCGTTTGATATATTGAATGTGGCGGAGTTCAATATATACGTAGTACATTGCTATACTTTTGCATTAGATGTTCAAGGGGAGCTTACAACTGTTTGATATAAACAATAATTTGATACACCCGAGTTTGATATATCCAGGATAGACTGCAGTGCGGAAATTCACGACTGCGGCGATTTACGTTATAAGTGGTCTATGCTGTTACATTGTTATTGTTAAAACCAGTAATGCTATAAGTGGGTTCGATTGTACTTCTTTCTGTTTAATTAAAATGTATGGATGACTGTCTCCTCTGTATTTTTGGTCCAAGCTGGTCATAACAACGGGACTTCCTGAGCACTTGAATATTTCAGTGGGTTCCCAACTGCACTCAATAGTTGATGCAATTAAAAAAATCTGTCTATTCGAACACACCTACAAAAGAACCAACCTGGTCAGTGGCAGTGAGGCTTGCCTGGCGTAGAGCGGCCACAATGAGTAGTAGCAGCTCGGCTGCAGGTCCCTGCTCGTTCAATGTTCGCGATGGCACCAGGAGCTCATGTGCAAGCTCTAGCAACAGCTGGGCATCGAGCTGAGACGCCCAGCACACCACCAGCACCGAGGAGAGCTGCTGCCAGGCATTAAATGCCTGGCGTGAAACGTAGGCATGCTCGTGCTCTGCGTTTCGCTCCAGCGCAGCTTGCAGCACGGCCTTCACCTGCAGTGTCATCCAAGGGATCAGACCTTATTCACGCTTCACAATCATCCTAGTGCTAACCGTCTAGGTCACTGGTCTAGTCCTTGGCTGATTAATTCAATCAACTTACTGCTACACTTGGGGATATTCTAAAAGTACAAAGAATAAACACAAAGACATACAGAGATCATGATTATCATCAGGCTATATTTTAACAGCGGAACTGTTTAAGCTGGGCGTAATGTGTCTGCTGAATCGAAAAATGTGGGCCAATCCTGGCGGTAGTGCAGAAAGAGTCCAAGCGCAATGGCACATACCCCTGTGAACTAGTGAAGCTGAGCCTGGCTAAGTCTAGCTAAGCATGGTTGGGACTACTTAAGCTTAGTCAATCATAGAAAACCAATTGATAGCCAATCAATAGCTAATCCAGAAAATGCTGGGGATGACTTGGTAGTGCTTAGCCTAGCGAAAATACGTGGCCAATACCTTGCGATAGCCAATTGATAGCTAATCGATAATCGATCAATAATCATTAAATTTTGGAAAATGCTAGAAATGAGTTGGTAGCGCTTAGCCTAGCCTACCTAGCCTAGCTTAGCCTAGCCGAGACCCAGTAACCGACAGGAAGGCTGTTGACCTGCACGGGCTGCTATCTGGTCATCTGGAGCAGCTCTACGGAACACCACTCGCGCTACAGGCAGCCAGTTGCACCCCCATACCCAGCAGTGACGCGGAAACTGCACCAGATCACCTGGATTCGAAGGTGTCATAGCTGGCTGTAGATAAGGCGATAGGTGGCATCAGCGCGCACACCACCCGCGGCCTTGATAACATCCCTGCAGGCATTGTGAAAACGCCAGGCACGCGATGAAGAGAGCAGCTAGCGGAGATTTTCACAAGAATCCTCAAAGGTGACCCAGTCCCAGAAGATTGGCTTCGTGGCAGGGTGACACTGATCCCGAAGAGAGAAAGTGACGTGGGCCTGCTCCGCGACTACCAACCTGTCACGGTCACGTCTGTGATATACAGTCTACATCCAGGTTTTGAAAATGTGGATGAGTGCTTGGGCTGAAGTCAATAGCCATCTCACAGAGCTTCAGAACAGATTCTGCAAGGACCAACGGCTTGAAGATAATGTGTTTGCTCTGACCCAGTGTGTGGAAATTGCCCGCAAGGAAGCGTCTACTCTTGTCTGTTGCTTTTTGGATGTTCCTAAAGCATAAGACAGCGTTCGACATGTGGAGCTGCTCCAGTGTCTGAGCGATATGGAGATGCCGCTAACATGGATCAGTGTACTCCAGCGCCTCTACAACAACAGGGTAGTCACGACCACGTGCGGCGTCCGGTCGGGCAAGTCTCTGTGACCCGAGGGCTAAAACGGGGATGTCCTTTGCCCCTCTCCTCTACATGCTATATGTGTCCCTGGTGGAACGCCAGCTTCTGAAGTTGGGTCTTGGGTTCACTCTTGGGTACGCTGACAGGAGATGAGGGGTTGCTGGGTATTACCTGGCCTTGTTTTCGCGGAAGACATTGTGCTTATGGCGGGAAGTGCTGCAGATCTTCAGGCACAGATGAACAGCTACGCGGACAAAATGATTTGATGGAAAACCCTTGATGACATTTGATGGAAAACTCTTGCCCTCACCTTTGCGAACTTCTGGGAAACTTAGGCCTTTCATTTATTGCCAAGTCTGCAGTGTTACAATTTTCCGGCCCTGCTGAAGTTGATCGACCCTTCACGCTTCCCGGAGGCCAGGCTGTTGAACAGGCAACTGAATATAGGTACCTGGGCGTCAACCTGTGCACGCAGCCTGACTACACTGCTACCCATGAAGATCACCTACATACGGTGTCAAGGCAGGCCGGCAGTGTCCTAGGCCGGAGAGGCTTATGGGGCTTCAACCGCTACGTTATGGTTCGCGAACTCTGGAAGGCCGTACACGTCCTTGCCCTCACCTTTGCGAACGCCATCATTTGCATGTCTTCGCCGACTCGAGAGTGGCTGGAGCGAGGCCAACAGGTCGTCAGAAGCCTTGGAACGGGATGCCATGGGAACGTCGCCAACGAGGCCGTCCAGGGAGACCTTGGCTGGTCAAGCTTTGAGGCACGCGAGGCGAACAGTAAGATTTTGTATGATGGGCAACTGCGGGTGATGGGGAAGCACCGGTGGGCACGCAGGTTGTTTGACTACATCACTGTCAACGGCTTGTGAACAAGGTGGATGAAGTGTATTCAACAACTGCGCAGGAAGTTAATTTTTTTTTGTTGCCGCGGCTTCGTCGCCTCCCTGAGAGGGGGCAACAGAGCTTCTCAGGACCTCCATTAAAGTTCTTTGTCTGTCTGTCTGTCTGCCCTACGCAAGCGGAAAACACTCAGATGTCGGCCAACGCCATAAGCAGTCAGGTGCACCAACGCGAAACAAAAATGCGGCGAACGACCATGGACACCAAGTCGATGCTGCAGCTGTACAAGGGCGTGCAAGAGAGACATCCACCAGGAGGACTTTTAAGACAACAGTGTTGGTAGCAGACTTGTTGGAGGCACGGTCTGGCTCACTCAGAACGCTGGCATATCGCCACCACTACGACCCCACCATAGCCAGCACCATCTGTAAGGCATGTGGCAAGGAGGACGAGAGCATTGAACACGTAGTGCTACGATGCAAAAACCTCCCCACTTTTCCGCCAGAAGACGCCACCTTATCACGCGCGCTGGGATTCCGCTCAGCTGACGATGCCACATCAGGCAACGGGTACAAGGTGCTGCTGGCTACGGCAATAGTGACGAAAACACGGCTCTCCGAGTGGTGGGCCCCAGTGCGCCCACCGCATGGTTACATCATGCGGGGAAGCATTCTTTTACAATGTTGTCCTATTTTTTCACTCTTTTTTTCCTTATTTTTGGCCTGAGTATGTTTGAAAACTGCTCAACCATTACAAAGGGTACAGCCACAAGTTCAGTTCAGTGGAACTGTGGGTATATTTTCTCTCTATTATGGTCTGTTTGAACACTTAAAATGAAAGCATTGCTGCCTGCAAGCTGATTTTCTGGGAAATTTGGCACAGTTTTCACCTTTCCTATGGCACAGAAAGCATTAATAATCTTTTTTATGCTTGAGAAACTAATGTTATATTTGACTGGTCATTTTAAAAAGCTGTCATAGGGCTTCAATGGTCACATAATATAACAATGACACCGAATTACACAAAGTATTTTAGTAGTGCTAAGCTGGCTTTGTTAGCACTACAGGAGCATGTTTGTTGTCATAACAAAGCTTAGTAAATTTGTTAAACAAAACTTTAAAGCTCTGCAGGAGTGCTCAGAAACGGCCAGTCAAATGTGTGCCATTGGGCTTTATATAATGGCTATGGTTTCACAGACTATCCACTAAAAAAAAGCCACACACACACACACACACACACACACACACACACACACACACACACACACACACACACACACACACACACACACACACACACACGCACACACACACGCACAATAGGCAAGTTATATGTTGTTGCTCCTTTAGGATGGTTTGCATACACGTATCAGCAGATAGATGCACGCTACATGGTAATGGCCCCTCACGAGTACCACTGACCTCCTGCTGGACCCTCTCCTTGCTGTTGACGGCCAGGAGAGCATGGCTGTCCTCAAGCAGCCGCCGGTGAAGTGCCGCCACATCAACCCTGCGGGGACCGCCCAATGGGTCCCGCTGCTCTAGTGATGACAGCAGGGACTCAACCTGCGATGCTTCCAGCAGATCCCAAGATGTGCGGTTTCTGCAACACCAATGCATGAAACATCAACAAGGCCATCCTTGTCATAGTAGCAATACACTGTGAGCAGCCAATCTAAGTGTTTCATTTTAAGCTACTAATGCGTACCACATCTTAATTCCCTTCGAGCACTGTGTGTGCAATTGTACACTCTCGGGAAACACCTCAAAATAGGAAGAAGCAATGAAAATAATGCCTTAAATACCTGAAATACATCCCGAGGTGCTTCTGGTCCTACCTGCGCTCAAAAATTTATTTATGTGTGCCGAGTACATTATTGAAAAAAGTGCTGCTATGCTAGTATGTTGCCATTTAGGAAGGTTCTGTTCTCCCTTTGTTTGTGAGAGTAAATGGTTTGCACCCGGTGAATTGCTGAAGATAGCTGTTTTCTAGTCACAATACACATGAAGTGGTCGATGCGATTCACGCACCTCAAGTGTTTTTTAAAGTTCTTGTGTGGAGTCAATATTTGTAACACAAAAAAATTCAATGAATTACAAACTTGTTCAGCTGCTGCCTGTCTTTAATGATAATGAAAAGGAAAGAAACACGTTCAACCTAAATATTAAACAGAGAAAATTAGTTGGGTGCCTAAAAGAGTTATTTGAGTAAAGGTTGTTAATGAATGAAGGTCATTCTTCAAATTCGAATTCACATGATATGAAAGAAAGTTGCCTTGATAATATATGTGGATCTCCCTAACATGAAGGGACCTTGAACATCTGTTACCCTAGCAGATGCTCAGCCCAAAAGATGTTCGCTGAATCAATGGAAGGGAAGCAAGTCACACAAGTGTTCAGCTCATCCAAGAATTACGCTTAACAGAAGCCACCTTCTCAAAAAGTATACTGCAGGTCTACCCAGGAATAAAAATTTGAAAGAATGACAATCTTTTTTTGTTTATGGACATTTGATGGAAAACCCGAGCTGAAGGTATTCACACAAAGGCAGCACATGTTCTGGCTGAACTTGTCTAAGTATTCTCACTGCAGTCATGTTACATACTTCTTGGTTTCATTTTTACTCTGACAATAAACTCTACAACTAGCTTTTGCTTCAGTGCGATTAGGTCACACAAAATCTGTCCTCTGTTGAAGAGGGGGAGAGGCAAGATAACGAAGTTGGCTATGTTATCGCAATGACCGTATTTAAGAGTTTCAGTGGTATGGGCTAATGGTATGCCACCATGATTACCTCACGCTGGTTGATCACGACTTCAGATGGATCTCCTTTCTTCACAATTACAGGTTGGCCCTCTTTCATTGACAAAATTTTTGGAGGTATCATAAAGTTTATTATTTGTTCTGCTTTTGAGTCAGAATCCCAGCTGTACCCCCTGCCAATCTACTGTATAACAAACTATTCAGTAGACAGGCTCACTTAAATAGAAAATGAGAAATGGGCATGCCTCTTGGCAGCAGAGGTAGAAGGCGGTGGCTTGGTGCCATCCAGCATGCGCAGCAGTCGCCGGTCCAGCAGCAGCAACCGCACCAAGCGCTGTCCATGCGAGCGGGGCCCGTGCTTGGCTGCCAGGCGCAACTCGAGTGCCAGCAGCCGCACAAACCAGGCCTGGGCCAATGGAGGAGGCCACGACGGCAACAGCTCCAGGTGCCGAGTGAAGAAATCCCGCGATGAGCGCAAGAAGCGCAGAGCCGTGTCCCCGCCACATGCTGGCCGGATGCACAGTGCCCACAGCAGCTGGTAGCCAAGTGCGAGCAGTACACCACTCCCGTTGTTGCCGCTGCTGCCACGGTGTGGCGGCGGCCGTTCTAACAGTGCCAGCAGGGCGTGCAGGCAGGTGCGTGCCTGGCCTCCTACTCCAGGCTCCTGCAGCGAGGCTGTGTGCTCGGCGCCCCCCAGCAGCAGGAGCTGTGCGAGGCCTGAGCCTGGCTGCTCGAGGGGTTGCTGCTGTAGACACACTAGCAGCAGCTGCAGCAGCATCCCTGCTGTGGCCGCTCGCACCTCGTCAGGGGACCAACTGTCCTCGTGGCCAACGGGCAGCTCTAAGCTGGGCACCTGGACGTGTGTGAAACCAGTGAGGTTTAATGTAAGTTGAAACAAGGGCACAAGAACACCTACAAAGGACAAGTGCTGACTTACAGTGCTTGTCCTGTCGTTGATGTTTTATTTGTCTCCTCATTTGAGTCGTGTTGTTAGGAGCTTATATTGAAAATAAACCAACTAGCTCTCACCAAGATGCCACTACTACATAGAGCTTCAAGCTAGCACATGAATGGGCCTCTGGAACGTGTGTCAAGTTCTTTTTGAAGCTACAGTGGTGAATGAATTGAAATAAATGCATGAGACTGACCTCTTCGAGTGTGGTGCAAATTCATGCCTGTTATCTTGTAGTATAAGTGAACAATTTACTCTTAGCAATAGCTAGAAGACTTCAACGTTAAGAATTCAGTGCTCCCAAGAACCTTTGGAAGCTTCTAAAAACTCGGTGGTGCCTTGTGTTGGCATAGGCCTGGAGTACGTTAGCATTAAACGCCAACTACACCGAAATTTAAAGGTGAACTACCACAAAAATGTAAACTACATTGCCTTGGTGCAATATTTTATGTTAGAAATATAGTGGGCATGTCACAAAAGTAAATGTTTTTGATGCTGATACTGGAAAAAAACAAAACTCGCCGAAAGTGATGCATAACTTAGAATCATAGTACTGACATCATAGCACTGACAACCAAAAGTGGGTCAAAAGCCTAATGCAATCACAATAGATATACTTGGAGTTACACTAGTGCAGGCAGGAAATAAATGTGTAATGGTGGCACAAGGTGCTCAAGCGAGCGACCTTATCAAGCCATGATCTCGCTCGCTTCATGCTCGCCCGATGGCGAGGTGCAAGCCGTCACATCCCTCATGGGCATCTTCTAAGGGGGTGACATTTGCGCTCTTCAGCCGTTCAGTTTTGCTTTTCTGTGTGAAACTACCCGGGATTCGTTACTCTGAAAAAATTATCTCCGTCAACTTTTTGCAATTTTGGAAACAGTTATGAGCACCTTGGTAGGTGTGCTGAAAGCCTTTCATTGAGATCAATCACATGGCTATTTTGGTTTAAAAGTTAATTAGCCTAATTTGCATAATTGCTTTCCTAATTATTACATCTAGTCATTTATAAGTGTATATCTCTTTGGCAAAAGCAATTCAGAAGAAATCATTTAAAAGTCTCATCTTCCCTCTTTTTAAAGGGTCACTGAAACAATTTGGACAAATTTTGTAGTTGCACAGGGTACAGCTACAGTTAAAGATTTGCATCCCAATTTAGGTTAAGCGTGTCAAATTATGAGAGCTACGAACGATTACAAGTTACCTCCTCCCTAGCCATGCTTTTTCACCTTAACACGTTCATTGGGAGACCGGGGCTAGGCTCTGCGTCATGATGTTATGTCGCGGCACCTACTTCCAGTGTCTTGGAGGTAGCGCGCGAAGACTCAACTTCTCCGCAAGTCACCTGGCTATTGATCCCTCGCGAGATATAGCCAAGCAGCTTGCATTGTGAGGTTTCTACCACCAGCACCGAGCATGTCCTGCATTCCAGTAAACGCAAGCGAGCTGGACGTTTTGACAGATGAGCAGAGGCGCAAGCTAAAGCTCCTCCATACTACTATAACTGTGATGAAGGGGCTTTAGCCTAAATGTGAGTAGCCTGCACAGTGCAGCCACCTGGTGTTGCACAGCTTAACCTGTCAAACATAGAGCTAATATTGCTGTAACCAAGTGTAAAACATTTTGAACACTTAAAAAGACAACATGCTCACGATTACGCTGCTGCTAGAAATTTACAACCGCAGCAAAGTAGAGTACACTTGGTTACTGCTATATTAGCTCTGTGCCACCAGGTGGATGCACCCAGCAGGCCGCTCACGTTCGCGCCTCCGCTCATCTGGCAAAACGTCCAGTCCGCCTGCATTTATGAGAATACTGGACACACTAAAGCTTTCTATTGTGCTAGGTGAAGTGACAGCCACGAACAGGTAGATCTTGGTGCCTATCAGATACGAACAGTGCGACGCACTCAGCCACTCCGCTTGCCTGTTGCCTTGCAGCAGAGGGATGTGATGTCGCAGCTTGACATGTTGCCAATCGCTATGTGTGCAGCTCACAATGCAACAAGGGCGATTTATGGTCCTCGTGAAAAAAAACCTCGAGATTAACACACCACGCAGCTCGCATCAACACGGAGCCCGTTGTAGCTGGCACGTTGGAGGACCACTAGCATATTCAAAAGGTGCACTTTAATCTAACCTCCTTATTTTCGGCAGTAACGAACAGCATTTATGTCTTTATCCATGATGCCACATGCAAATCATCTACTGTGTCGTCTGACAGAACAGCCTCGCATCCATTCACACGGCCCTGCTGACAGCAAAGAAGCTAGTTAGTTATTCAGTTACAAAGCTAAGAAGCAAGAATGTGCAGTGAGCAACTTACCTCAATAGCCTCAGCAAAGCCATGCATGAGGACCTGGACCCGGTCGGCGCGGAAGGCAGTTTCCACCTGGCTAATCAAGGACGGCTGCATGCACAGCTGCAGCAGGATACGTGCCGCCGACAAGGCATGACGTGGTTGCAGAGCCCCATGGGTAACATAGGTGGCCAGCACACGGCCACAATCAGGGTGTTGTGTACGCGGGTTAGTGCTGGTCAACAGCAGACGGTGCAGCGAACAACCTGGATGATCGCGAAATGGCAAGTGCAGAGCTCGTTCTATAAGCTGTAGGGCACACAGGCTGGCCTCTGCAGGGTCTCCCAGCTCGCCAGCAGCTTCATCCAGAAGCTGCAGCAGCAGCGACAGCGCACCCCCTTCTTCGAGATACTCAAGCAACAGTACTTCCACACAAGGTTTGCCCAGCACTTTCAAACACGCAGCTGCCAGCCGCCACTTCTCAGTTGCATGTCGATAAGCCCGAACATTAAGGCGTAGAAACACAGCCTCACGCACGTGCTCCAGGAAGTGTGTGGCTCCAGGCCCTGGAGGATGATCAAGCAGGGCAGCCAGCAGAACCAGCAATGCTGCCGTGATGGGAAATTCTTCGTTGCGACTTTCAACCTCATCTAGCTCAGCACGGAGGCCTTGCAGGCAGGGCACTAGCAGCTGCCAGATGCGTGGCGCTAACTCGGGGGCTGTGGCAAAGGCAGCTAAAGCACGCAGTAGAGCTGCCTTCAGCTCTGGTGGCACAGCACAGCCTATCAAGCCAGCCAGAAGTGCCAGTGTGCTGTGATGCGGGTGATCAGCAAGAGTCAGTCGAGCAAGCTCATCATACTGCACCACTGTCTCCAGAAGCTTAAGCATGGCAACCAGTGCACGAAGTTCAAGCGCTGAAACAGGCTGAGTGGCCCGGTATTGCTCAGGCGGGCCTTCAGGGTGCAAGCAGTTGAAGTACTTGCGCATTGATCCCAGAAAGTGGTCCCATGAAACAGGGCTCCATTGTGAACCTGCCAGGTGGCCATTGCTCTTGAGAAGTTGAAAGCAGTGCTGTGCACTGGTGCGAGAACGTGCTAGGCTGCTCAGTGCCGACACATATGGCACAAAAAGTGGCGCTTGGAGTAGGTCGCCCGCCAGACGCACAAATTTAGCCAGTTGACGCCTGTGGCCACCCTCGGGGGCTTCAACCCAGAAGTCCTCTGCCAGTTTCAGTTCGAGTGGATCCTGTGAATACAGCTCAGCAACCAGTTCCAGCAGCTGTTCAAAGTGACGTGGTAGTTGCACAGGCGGTGGTTGCCCATTTTGCGCATAGGTGCTTATAATGCGCGCTGCCTCATCACCCTGGTTGCGCAGTTCTTTCAGCTTGAGTGGCATGAGGGCTACGAAGTCAGCAAGCAGCGCGTGCATCTTCTTAAGGAAAAACTCCTCGCGGTGCAGCAGCGGCGAACGCACCACCAGCTGCCGCAGTGCAGAAAACACCTGGGCCTCGATGGCGGTATCCACGAGACGCTCGTCTTCTTCCAGGCAGACGGTCAGCTCTGGCTCCAGGCCAGCCGCAGCCGGCAGCTGAGACGAGGCACGCAGACTGAGGGCCCAAGCGAACTGTGCGATGCGAAACAGGGCCTCTTGCTTCCACGCCTGCTGCGATGCCGTGAACTCGCGATGCAAGGCCAGGGCCAAATCGGCGTCTCGCAACAGCGGTGTCGTGTCTAGTGCATAGAGCAACGCCATGAGCAGCGTGAGCGATACGCTGTCGAGAGCGCCATCGCCTGCAGTCCGGGCTCGCTGTGCCAGAAAACGCACAATGGCCAAGGTGTCGCTCTTGGAGAGCGGTGTCTGGCAGGCCCAACAGAAGACTACCTCGGCTAGAGACTGCTGCGTCTCCTGGATCATGTCCAGCACCTGACGACGGTAGCGCGGTGGCCCAAGGGCGCGGTTTCTTTGCAGCATGTCGAGTTCGCGCGCATAGTCGAAGCGATCGAGCAGCTGAAGTGCGCGAGCCAGCACGCCATCCTCGTCGCGCAGACCGTTGGTGTACTTGGTGACAGTGGCCAGCACGTCGGCGTTGAGACCGACCGTCCAGGTGCGGCCCTCGGTGACCTGAACAAGCGTGCGCAGCGCATTGACCAAAGCACGCCGGCCGTCGTAATATAGCAGAACGGCTACCAAACCACGCGTGAGTTCAGGGAAGAGCGGCAACTGCTGCTGCGCCGCCAGCACCAACTCCAAGGCAGCCAGCTCATTGAGTTCAAACATTTCGCTAAGCAGCAGCGCCTCGCCCACCACGTCCTGCGGTAGCAGCTGCGGTGTCGACTTGCCGGAGACCGCGATTCCCTCCTGCGGTGCTCGCGACACGGCATCGCGATGTTGGGCGCATCGCGCCGGATTTACCAGCAAGGCTGCGAAGTCCCGCCGATGGCGCCGAAGCGCAGCGACGAAGTCCGCCACGGCCTCGACATCCCTGTGTACAAGCACCGCTTCTACAGCCTGCTGGAGGTCTTTGTATGGCGTCCACAGTGAAGAACAGCTCATGTTTACCAAAGGCCCCGTGCTGGGCATTGTGGTGGCCATTTCGCTGGCAGCTGGCGCAACCCGGGAGTCACAACTGAGAATTTGTTCACGCCGTTGACTTGAACGCTCGTTCACACACCGGCATGGCCGGCTAGCTCGCTCTACGCGCGCTGGCCATTTGCCTTGCGCTGGCTGGCACTGGCTTCCATGCTGGCTACTGCCAAGACATGCACAATTCCGTATCCAACTCAATCCACAAGCGGAGCTACTTAGGAGGGTCAAGAAGGGCACTCGGTAAACGTGCGTGCGAGTATCGAGTGAAAGGCATGAACATGTCTCGCGTTTCTCGACTGGCCGTTGTGGCGCGGAATTTCACTACCTCGGCAATCCGAAGAAGTGGTCATGATGACCACGACACCAGCGGCATTCCTGGTTCGGTGAGAGGCGTCTACGGGAGACGCCGGTACGCGCTCACTGACGTGCTTGCCTACTTTTCTTATTGCAGAACTTGCCCTTCAAGATCAATAACAAGTACGGTCTGACCATCAAGTTTGCCCTATTCTTCGGAAGCGGCTTCGCGGTTCCTTTCTTCGCAGTTCGGCACCAGCTCCTGAAGCAGTGATGCTGCAAGAAATATTGGTAAGTTCTGGCTACTATCGATTGCACTGGCGATCAAGGTTTCATATGTTATTACCAACTACTTTCGTTTGTATTTTCAGGACTCCGCTGCGCGACGCAGGCGCTGAAACGCAAACTGTCGATTTGTGTAGAATAAATTCTATCGGTTCGAATATTTGGTGTATTTGCAGTCATTTGGTGGCCACGAGGCCTGGCGGGTCCAGAGCAGGCCCTCTCGACAGAGTGTGGAAACCTTGGCACCCACTTGGCAATTTCATAGGTTCTGACCAGAGATGCCGGACACAAGTGGTAGTGAGCATCTGCAGGTTTGAGTTTTGCGGGAAGGTCGACTAGCCACCGACACGTGCTAGGACCTGTGCAGTGCAGCCCGAAACCCTTGGCATGTACAGTCGCGCTCATAAGTTTGGAGACCACAGCATCAGCTATAAGAAATTCCTTCCAGCACAGCCGCGCTACATGAGATATCCTTAATTCATGATGCTGGTCAAACAAGCGCACTTAGGCAGCACCACTTGATTTCGGCCTTTATGCCTAGGCTGCGAAGGAAGAAAAAAAACAATTTAGTGCCACCTCTGGTACCCAAACTTTTGCTCACGACTGCACCTTAGTTAACAAGTACAGAGCCAGACCTACCTTATGATGATGCAGGCTCAAGCCAAAGGCTTGATATCTATGGCAACGATACTTGTTCACTGGACCAGATATGCTTTCAATGGACGACCTAATCTACAAATTACCTTCCTAAATGGAAGTTCCTGCAGCAAAACCCAAAGAACCTAGTGGACCTCCCATAGTCTCATAGGCCTTTGACATATGCTGCCCACCTTCCTTTCTTCAGGTGTGTCATTCAAAAGTTTCACTTATTCAAGCTAAGAGCTATTTTCAATGGCCCCCACAGCATCTGGGCTCGCCAATATTGAGTCATAATGTAAGCAACCTAAGGACAGATTCTAGGTGAAACATCTGATTTATTCCCAAGCCACATGTACAAAGTCATTTTGGCACAGCAGTGCCACCACAATTCATATGGACAGTGAAGGAAATATGTACATAACTGTTGCAATAAACTGTCGAACGCATCTAAGCAAAATGTTGATATTGGGCTACTTGGTTACAGTCCTTAAAACAATGCACAATATAGTAAAGCTAAGGAGCATGTTTTTTATACAGCACGTGATCACATGCATACCATAGGAACGCTGAACCCCAAAAGAAGTCAATTGTTATCACCACCTCAAACTACGAATAAAGCATCTTGAAGGTAGCCTGCTGCAGGCTCACATTGTTCAATATAGGACCGAACAACATATTGGAGAGTAAACCGGGACCCTACGAGAAAGACTGCATCCGAACTTCAAAAGAGACCGACTCGCGTCTTCCAAGTTCGTACCGCCGGAAAACAAGCATCTGCACAACCGCCTGCTTGGTCACACCAGCTTGGCTCCTGTGATGTAGGACCTCCCTAAGGTTCACAAGCCTGGCGTCCCACTTTGGCCCATTGTAGACTTCACAAGTTCCCCATTGCATCGGCTTTCTCAATATCTTCATGATGTGCTTCATTCACCGTAAGGACTCCGCTGACTTTGTTGACAATATCAAGAATTTGGCTTTGGAAACCAAAAATGTCATGGTCTCCTTTGACGTCAAGTCAATGTTCACGCACGTACCTGTTGAAGGCTGTTGAGTGCTGCACAACAGCATTGGACATAGACGCTTCTCAGCCTTCGCGCACCTTGTTCGAGGTCGACAACCTGTGCCGCCTTCTTGATTTTTGCTTACGCAACACATTTCTCATTCAATGGATCATTCTACAGGCAGGTGTTTGGGACAGCGATGGGAGCGTCGGTCTCAGTGGCTTGTGCCAATCTTGCATTGGGAAGACAGCGATGGGAGCGTCGGTCTCAGTGGCTTGTGCCAATCTTGCATTGGAAGCCCTTGAAGAGCCCTGGTAACGTTCCAGCCTGCACTGAAATTATTCCTGCGGTATGTTGACTGTTACTGTGTTATCTCTCCGCGAAGACATTTCAACTTTCCTGTAACACCTAAACTCGTTGCAGCACACGATCGAATTCACCGTTGAAGAAGTTAATGGCCGCATTGCTTTTCTTGGACATTGAAATCAACCGCCCTGCATCCAGCCTTTCAACGAGCGTAAATCAGAAGCCTACACATACAGGGTTTCATCCTCATCAATTGATTTCTTCACAATACACATAAGAGATATCCTTGTTTATAAGTCAGTCAAGAACTTTATTGAGGTCCTGAAGAGTTATATACTTTTCTTTGTCTCTATGTGATCTGCAGTTAATGCTGTTATCTGCTTATATGTCTCTTGGTGTTACTTTATTTTATTGTCCCTTTTTGTGTTAATTTTAAATGTACAAAATATTTGTCTTGTTAATGTTTGTATTCCACTCCTGCTTATATATAAGCCCTGCGTAAGGGCTGGCAGTATCTGTAAATACATAAAAATAAATAAATGCCTGCACTTTGAGCCATTACATCCCATAGGACAAAAATGATCTATTGTATCGACACTGTTTTCCCATGCATTCGCTTATGTTCTACTGCTGTCGCACGAAAACTTGAGCTGAAGAGTGAAGAAAGACTGAACAATGGCTATCCCGACCAGTTTATTATGAAGGAAGGAAGGCATGCTGCTAACCCTCCTGCCAAAGCAGAGACAACATGGAAGCAGGCTTCACTTCCTTATGCACGAGGGGTGAGCAAGTCAATTTTAAGAATTTTCAAAAATTATAAAGTGCAAATCTGCCACATCTACAAGCAAACTAAAGCAGCAACTTGTCAGAGTCAAAGGCTGCCTAGAAAAAGAAAAATACACTGGTGTCATCTACATAATTCCATGCCAGGCGTGCCAACAGGAAACTTAAAAAGATGGCTACAGCAGCACAGCAATGATGTAGCCAAAGGGCACACAGTGTCTAATGCACTGGCAGAGCATCATGAACAGGTCACAGTATTGATTGGCAATTGGCTTCAGTCGTCAAAAAGGAAAATAATCATCCTGCCTGCTCCTTGAATACTTTTGCATACAATCTACGGCAGACATGATAAACCAGACATGGGGACCCCTCCCTGAGCTATACTCAAAATGCTTTTGGTACGTATATGTTAAAGACGGCCTTGCACCTCGCTAAACAAAAATATTGTGAGCTAGACACCCGTGTTGGATGCCAAAACGTAAAAAATATTAAAATTTTTTTTTTGCTTTTTGGTTGGCAAGTGTACGTTTCCTTCAACCACAGAACAACCTTGTGTATTCACTTCCTCTACACCACTGACATGTGCTAGGGCCTGAAGTCCTGTTTGGTTTACCAGCACTTCTGCCCCAGCTTTTTATTCAGAGAATAAACTCCACATATTCATAGAGATGGAGGGAAAATCCACTTGACAACTGTTTGAGGGGTTCCTCATCCCATTCATATTACACATTGATCCCATAAGATTTTTATCATAATGTATCTCGAATTAAAAGTCACCCATCTCAAGCGGATGTAGTTTGTCGGAGAAAAGGTGATGTTATGATGCAAAAGTAGACGAAAAAAATAAACCCAGTGTGAAGACCTGCCTAGGGCCATAACATAACTAAAATGTTTCAGGAATGTTTGCCAGTGGTGAGTGTTTACCACATGTCACCTATGGCTGCTGAACTTCGACTCTAATGTACACAGATAACTTGTGGTATTGAGTTGTTGTCCACGGAAGTTCTTGCAGAGATGGACAATCTCGATGTGCTTTGTGAGAGCTTGATTTAGCAATAAATTGGGCTATTTGTATGTTCATTGTTCTTGTGTTATGTACAGCACACACAAACGGGAACTAAGAGGAACACCAGTTAGGAAAGGAAATGCAAAACTGACACGAATGAGAACTGCATTCACACGATGGACTGAATCGCTGATTTAGTTTGCGGGCAAGTGTGATGCGGCACAGAATCGCAGCACATTTAATGGTTCTGCAGAGAAGCTGTTAACAGTGCAACAGACCCATCTCATGCAGGTTTAAATAAGCGCACACTTTGCAAAAAAACTGAAGAGAAACGCCAAGTCTGTCTCTCTTTTGCCCTCGCGCAAAGTGTGCACTTTGCACAAGGACACAAGTATATATTCTACTAGTCTGGCAGTCTGGCAACATGTTCCCTCAGAGCCATCTCACCATGTTCAGAGCACATGTGCACCTGCCCTGCTAACACAATGTTCAAGGCAACCTTGAGGGGAATGCCAAAGAAAATTCAGTATAGTGGATTGTTCTTGCCGATTATTAGGGGGAGGTGTATGGTTGCAGCTTCTCAATCTCACTCCTATAGTACAGTTTTTCTTACCATAGTTGCCCTTCAGCCCTTTAGTACTAGTACTGGACTCACCGCACGCATGGTGCTAACATTAACTTCCTTATTACCAGGGACAGAGTTATACCTTTCGACAAGTGCGTCACTGAACATGTACTCAAAGCAATGGCACAATAGCTCTGATCCTGAAAATAAGATGCTCGTTAAAGTTAGTGCCGTGTGCGCCTGGTGTCGCTCGTATGTGCCATATCGGGCACTTTATTTCCCTTTCATATGACATACTAACAAGCCAAACATGCCACCATAGTGAAACTCATGGCGAGAGCGGTCTACTGAGAGCAGATGTCGCATTCATCTATGGGCCGGATCAATTATTCACTTCATTTTGTGGATCCAACATAGAGGCAAGTGAGCGATGAATTCGGACATTTTGCAGGTATTTTCCTTTTTCCTGCACCTTGCACTGTTCACATCACGGACGTAGCATCTACAAATATGCTGGCTCATTTAAGGGGGAGCCAATTGTGGGGCCACGCGTGGCTGCAGCTGCCGTGTGCGCTCCAGGTCTCGCTGGCGCTGCTGCTCGGCCTGCAGGGCCTCCTTCTGCTTCAGCTGCTGCAGCCGCAAGGCGCGCTTGCGCAGGCGGCTACTCCGCTGCTGCAACTCCGTCATGTCACGCTTGAGGCGCACCAACTTGGCCTGGTACACCCGGGCCCGCTGCAGCTGCACACTAAGCAATCAGCTTGCTTGTTCGCAATCAATAATTCGAAATAAAATATTTCTGGTCTGCAAGACAGTTCCCCAACTATTCCAGATCTGAGACATTGCTTCAAACTGCGAGTATCCCTGGAGGCCATTCTGCAATGGTTAGTCGACTGAAACGCCACTAGTTAGTGACAAAATGAAATATTGCTTTGGCAAGTCGACACCATCACAGCATGTTGCCTGCTCGATAGGAAAAACATCAAAATGGTAGATTCAGTGGAGAAAAGGAGTTGACAAGAAAGTTTATTTAATCATTTTACCTACTGCACGTTCTTGGACTGCAATTTTTTTTTCTGTAATGCTGGAAGTAGCACAATTATGCGGGAACAACAGTCTGTGGTCGGATGATATGAAACATGGGAGCCAATGGAAGGTTTCCCAGTTATTGTACAATTAAGAACTATATGTGCAGCCTGCTGATCTCACTATTTCCAATGAGATTACGCAGAGTAGTCCAGAGGAGCTTAATCAATGCCTTGCTGGCAGTGACTTGCTTTTAAAAATGGCTGTTAAAATTTGAATTTATAGCGAGATGTACAGCATGACAATAATTTGCAAAACAACGTTAATTCTGTATGCATTCATTTATCCAGCTTTAGCTTTTCAGCACGCCATTTGCAATACCTATAGTACATCCACTTTGCATATGCGTAACGGTACAGTCAACATTAATAACTCCCACAATGGTGTGCGATAGTAAAGATGACTTCACTAGATGGCTCTATTCACAGAGATGCTGTATTGAGTGCATGCTGAATGACAGAAAAAAAAACTAGCAAACTTAGAAAAGGATAATACCTGCTAATAGGCAGAGTTCACATAGTTTCATGGCAAACAAGTGTCAAGCATATGAACAGGCAGCAAGAGAGCTGTGATACCGGTAACCACACTAAAACGTTTTGCAGCCTGTAATGTAGTGCAGTGATTTCAGCGTATTGAAAATTTATTATTTAGCAATGTGGCCAGAGCCTGCACTGTGATGACCGTCACCATGGACCCATTACCATAGTCTGAAATAAGCTGTATACAAAAGAGTGTTGACTGACCACATCATCAAGGCTTCCCAAGGCATCAGCAAAGCGGTTGTTTTCCTGCTGCACTGTGTCCAAAAGCAGGCCCTGGTTCCGTCTGCAAAATGAAAAAAGGCTCCCTACAACTTCAGAAGCTGAAGACCTCAGGTAAGGTTCATTTAGATTTAGAAAGCCAAGTAACAACAGCCTTTCTAGTGCTCCTGTCCACCATACTTGTCCTAAAGCGGTAAAATGTCTGGAGCGGTCAGAGGCACAAAAATATTGACAGTTCTCACATGTTTCGCACTTGCCTTCAGTTCATTGCTTTATGTTTCACAACAATGTAGGACGTGATTTGCCAAATGAAATGCAGCTGCCATATCTAGAACAAGTTAGGAAAAGATTGCTACCACACTTGTGGCTGTTTAGCGAAAGTAATGCATCCAGAGCATGCCAACATGCCTTCATCTGGTAGCACAAGCAATTATATATATAGTGTGTGAATGTGCACTGCTGGTGGTAACCTTTCTTCGTTACCAGGTGTAATTTCTGAGCTGTGAAAAATGACACCTTATCACTTTTCAATGGGACTGTAAGGTGATACCTGAAGTTGGGTCAAATCTGGTTGAATATTTGAATAGATGTGCTATCATGCTAGAACAGAATTCAAATGACAAAACCATGAAGCTGCCATTCCATTTTCATATCTGCCAGTGTTTGTGATACTGGCACGATTTACTTCACAGGCAGCATCAAGGCTAAGAAGCCTTTGGGAATCAGTTAGGCACCGATCATGCTTTGCTTTTCTTTTTTTAGGTAATTGACTAGGTGTAGCTTTGTTTTTTCCATTTACGTTTCATTGCAGCATGATAGTACACATAAAGCCTATTTTAACATGAATATCTTACACCTGGCTACCTTAATCTGGACTATGTATGTACATGTATCATATGTATCAGCATAAATTCAAATGCAAGCAATTCAAAAACTACTTCAATGCACTGTTCAGTTTCCTGCATTTGCAACAATGACTAACTAGGTAATTCAGACCCCAAACTGTACACTCAGGGCAGCTCCACCACTGGGAACCAGCTGCATGAGCAATTACATATTGACACGTGTTTATCTTTCTTCGGTGACCGACGTTGAACGTTAACACACAGCACAAGACGCGTCTACATAATCTAGAACGTTCTGCACCGTCACTACTACATGACATCTGGTGAAGGTGCTTGTGTGGTCATGCACCGGACACCCTCGCAAAGCCGTGGTCCAAGCCGGGAACCCGAAGACAACACCAACGTCGCTCCAGACCATCGAGCAAGCCGGAGGCTGTCATTCTGTCTGAAATGACCAGGAATTGCATGGCCACGACAACAGCTAGAATGACAGAACCTGTGTCACCAACACCGATCATACTGCAGCAGCCCAGGGAGCCACCGACGCTCCGCGGATCAACATTTCAGGACAAGTTCGCTTAATAAAAAGATAATTTCGTCATTCACAGTTTTGTTACTGTGTTCTGCACCGTCACTACTACGTGACAATATCGCACTTCCACGTAATTAAGTCTAACAAGCATTCTAATAAGTTATTTCCTGTTCACATTTCAATTTATGCTGATGGTATATCATGAAAGCTCCTTAGTGATATAAAGAAAAGTGCAGCAACAGTTGAGATTTAGCCATGAATACTGCAGTTTGGATCCAAAGGAGTGCGTCATCGTTCTATGGTGTAACTGCTGTATTGTACACTTGTTCACATTGTCAGAGGCATATGACAATGAGGTTGTTTAAGTACATGGCAAAGCCAGAATAGCCCTTTTCCAAATCTCTTCCAATATCCAGTGCAATAACGTGGACGTGTTTGCACTATGAACTGCCCTAACTAGTCTTGGCTGTTTATGCATCCAGCCCCTTTGCTGTTGCTGAACCAATAGGGCAAGTCCTCAGCAGAATGCATTGAAGCTAGTTGGTGCACATTCATAATATATGCACTTTAATGCAAACAGGATAACACCAAGAGGAGACAGAACATAGTGCCTTGTCCCGCCTCCTTCTTGTGTCATTCTGTTTGTGCTGAAGTTTATTATGAAGGGCATCTCCTCTTTGAGGCTAAACATTCTTTAAGGGCACCATTTGCTGAAGCACAGAGGGACCAATGACAAATGCTACTTTCTTGGATGGCCTCTCCTAATTTCTAGACCTGTCCCTTGCAACAACGCCGAAAAATCATGTGGTTTTCATCTTTTATTGTAATTTCCGACCAGCGTCGAGGATGTGCATTTTGGAAGACTTGTATTTTTGAACAAGCAACAAATTATTTGGTGCTTGAGAGTGCACATTTCACATTGGTGCTGTAGCCTATTCCTTTGGAAGGTGGATTAACCTGAATTCATCAGTGAGTCTTTTCGTGACAGTATAACAAAAAATCAGGCTCACCAAATAAAGCTACAGAAATTATAGGAAAACAGGTTTTCCTATAATTTCCTATTCCTACACTCGGAGCAATCTAGTGCTGCCGTCGCGAAGCCTCCAAAGTGCATAGCATGCTGTTGTGTGCGAATGCTGACAAATGTCATGTGGCAACCGGGCTCATCTCTCGCACTTCTTTCTGGACATGCTGTGCAACCTAGTGGTACTGCCAAGAAGTCGACGAACGTGAAAATTGTTCCCTCGCTTACCCAGTGGCAGATACTCACTGACCCAAGTTGGTGAGAGGATCACTGAAGAGCGGCACATAGCCAGTGCATTCATGGTTCAGCCTGCTAAAATTGGCGGGTTGTTGTCCTTGAGGGACCCTTGTGACGTGGGTTCGATTCTGCTCAACATCGGTGAAATTTAAGGTATCTTTGTCATTGTAGAGTCGTTGCAATTCGTCAGTGACCTAGCAACTTAAGTTGGCGCCAAAGTCGTTCGTTGTAGAGCGGCACACACCTACTGGCACATACCCAGTGCTCCAAGCCGGCGTGGTCAAAGTGTTTCAGCAGCGGTGATTACCCAGTCGTGCATCTACACTGACCAGCCGGTCCGACGGTTGGTTTTGAACCCTCTTCCCTCAGCGCAGCAGCCTAATGCGCTACCCATTCGACCACAAATTACCTAGTGAACCAGGTAAGTGGGAAAAGAGTTAGAAGCATACATAGATACAAAGATAGCCCCCGGAAAGTGTGTGAAGCACCCTAATAATGCTAATGCATTAATGAACTGAAAGTCCCAGTTGAATTAAGTTATCGTAATATGCATTAAAAACACAGCATGCCAACAAGAACTTTGCAAATAATTTTTCAATGATGATAAGTAATTACATACTCTGTTTAGTGACGTCATACAACCATGCATAATATCACTAAACATCTCGAATGGCTTCTTAGACATCATTCGCATTCAGTTGCATATGTTGCTGCCATGGTGCAAAATGCCATTGGTGCACTTGGTTAGTCTTTATGCCAAGTCATAACCAAAACCTTATGCAGTTTGAACAAACTATGCTTTTGTGATATATTTCAGCTCACGAACACGATCCTCGTTCTGATTACAGGCAGTTACGACCGCAGTACACTAAGCCAGGGATAGTGAGATAATGTTGCATCATGAGTAGCTCAGACAAAACAACAGCATAACTCATCAGAAACATTATTGCACATGCACACAACACTCATTCTAACAGTGAAAGGCAGAATATTGTCCTAGCTTCGCTGCCACGCCAACTGAATAGAGCATGAAGGTATGTCAAGTTCGCTTCTTCGTTGTTTGGCAGCTGACTGCACATCACTCATGGCTCTGGGATGCTAATCAAAAGTGCACGCTAATAAAAAATGTGAAATCAAAGCAGCTCTATGCAGCATCTCAGTGCATGAAATGTGAGCAGAGCAGACTAAGCAAAGCTCTAACTGTCCATTATCTCAGAAGCCACGTGGAACTGTTTCGTGTGCATAGCTTGATGGAATGTTGCAAAGCTGACACCTATTGGTAAGGTAAAAGGCAAATGCCTGCACAACACTTGATTCCTGGTACTCGACCACTGTTGTACGGAACGGCGTTCCTGGAACTAGTTCCTTTTTGGAGGAACGGAGGAATGCCAACGTTTCATTAAGGGTCGGTGGAACTGTAACGGTAACTCGTTAGGTTTACGACGGAATGGCAGAAGGAACGGCGTTCCTTCTGTAAACGTTCCACGGCATTCAACAAACACACGCACGTACGCAGCACATCATGCAGGGAGGATGGGCGACCACGTGAGGCGCAAAGAACTACCACTTCCCTGTGACGTCACTATGGTACATTTTTTTTCGTGAGTTCACCCTTATACTTTTTTATGACTAGGCTTCAAGATTGTCACGTGACGCTCCCTCCTGTAGACCATCTACATAAACACAGAGCTGGCTGCGGTGACCAAACAAGCCAGCGCAGATGTTACCACCTCGTCCGCGCCCAAAGATATCTTCTCGTTCGGGCGCCAAAGCCTTCCAGCCGAGGAACAGGATGAGCTGTCATGGTACCTGCTGGTACCAGTTGACTACCCGCTGTCACAGATAAAGAACTTTGAGGGACTGAACCAACTTTTCCTCAAGTACAACATGACAATACTCTCAAGCACTTCGGTGGAACAGCTCTTCGAAATTGCCAACGAAGTGCTGACAAAAAAAACAG
The DNA here is from genome assembly GCF_013339745.2 of Dermacentor silvarum. Taxonomy (NCBI): domain Eukaryota; kingdom Metazoa; phylum Arthropoda; class Arachnida; order Ixodida; family Ixodidae; genus Dermacentor; species Dermacentor silvarum. The sequence goes on along the minus strand of NC_051159.1, from coordinate 133,365,037 downwards.
GTTCGTCTGTCGGACACCAACATCGAGATGCAACTCCTGCTGAGTTCAAACAAGGGACTTTACTAAGTTGCGAATATGTATGCTGGACATTTTTTTTTCACTCATACTGCAATATTGAATCATCATTCACTAAACGCCTATGTATTGTTCCTTTCGATGCGGTTTCTTGTGCAAGAAATTTAATTATATTAGTGCATGTGGGTAACTTTCTATTTGCATATCTGAAGCACAGTATCCTGACTGTGCACTTGAAGACCTAAGTGGAAAGTGTCATATGTGTTGCACTTGTAATAGACGGGCACCAAAGTTGTAGTTAGACATGTCTGGAGTATGTACGGTGCTCCCTAAACAAATTTGTCTAGGAGTGTTTCTTTGGATTTTTTTTATCTCCAGGTAATCTGCTGCCAGCGATGTTCAAATTCATATAATATACGTAGTTCGATGTGAGTTTTAAATCGCTCACGTTATTTCGCCTCAGGATCATCCGACACTACATTTCAATTTAAAAAATCAAATGTAACGGTAATATAACGACACATTCCAATGACCGAAGTGTAACTGAAACGCGTTCCTTTCGCATTAAAGGAACTTGTAACGGGAACTCATTTCAAGTTTGGCAAGGAACGATGAACGAGCTTTCGTTCCCATTTTAGAGGAACGTGTACAACACTGTACTCGACGAGCATGTCAAGCCAGTCACTCCTACATTTGTCTGCCATTGTTTCCATTCTATAAGCTACGGGTTCACACTGCTTGATGAAACCAGAAGCCCCTAGAGGTGGTTTGGACACCATGAATGATGGCAAGTAGATTGCTTTTGCAATGAAAGGCCTGCATGCTGCAGGCAGCACTCACGTCAAGTCACCCAGGCTTGCCTGCAGGGCACGCAGGTCATCCACATGGCCAAGCTGCTCCATGGTGGTGGTGGCCATGCTCCACAGCTGAGCTTGAAGCTCCCACTGTGATGCGTTTGATAAATCAAGGACACTGTAGGGTCATAATGAGGAAATTATGATTGATATTAATGCTCCATTTAAGAAATATGCAATACTAACATCTTCTAGGTGGGTGTCGTAACTTAGCCCCATACCAAGTCGACACTCACAAATTTGTGACATGAAGGAATATTGTCACCTGCCGAGGGTAGCACGAAGCTTCATGCTGCTCTGACGGATGACAATCTTCCTCTTTGTGAAATTTTTCAGTCAGCAACATACGCATGTACATGTAACCATACCTAATTCAGAAGCCAACGCTCTGTAAGCTGACTCTGCATTAATTCCACAACACAATTCGCAAAATTCACCTCTGCTATATAAACTATTTTAAAAAGCACCAGTGATGATTTACTTTCATCAATGATGATGTATGGGGTTTATGGCGCAAGGGCCACATATGGCCAAAGAGCGCCATACTTTCATCAATGTAGATTTAGATAATGTAGTGGTGGTGCCTACCAAAGAAGACCACCCAGTTGATGTTTGCTAACACCTGTACTACCTGTACGCTACGCTACAGAGCTTTCAACGGACTTGCGATGCCTGCTCTTTAGACCACAGCAGCCTAGTGTAAGAGCATCTACATTTGCCCCTTACAGTTTATTTCAGCACAAACAGCAAGTTTTCACAATGTTAAAGTCTTAAGCGTGACGGTGCCTGCCAAGTATTTTATGGAATGGTGCACACAGCAGTATTGCACGAACTGCCACGGCTGCAGATGCACAAAGAGCCAGTTGATTATATACAGTATACATAACCTAGACACAAAACATCCTGAGGGCAAGTGCTGCTTCATTGCACATTCTAAAGCTTGCCTTTGAAGGCACAACAAAATAGTAACTGTGCTATACGTGACTGCACATGTGGCTATTGAATAACCGTTACCATGACTGGTGTGCCCATGAAACGGCACAGTGCACCCCCGAATCAGTTCTTTTTGCAAAGTGGTAACAAGCAAATTGGCGCAGTTGCATCTTTATATATATAAAGAAATCAGTACGTGCCAAGAAAAGTGGTAATTTCGTGCTTGCCAATTTACTGTTTCCTTCGTGCATAAACCTCCAACGGGGACCAACCCAACTTCATGATTATGGTCTGAAACGAGTGATAGTACCAGACCTCCGCAAAAACTCTACGTTTGCCCGTACCTCTCGGAAACGTCGAGACCATACATGGTCTCGACAATAGACTATAGTCTGAAATTTTTCCTACGCAAACTTTACACAGCTAGAAGCTATCCTTGGATCATTAAACCTAGAAATGTGTATTGGGCGCACGGGTTTCTCGTAGCTGCACTAACATGCGTGCATGACAGACCACAGTTACCAGCGTCTACGGAAGGAGCGGTACGTGGATAATGCCGACTCCATAGAAAATGTCGCACACACGCGCATGCAACCTTTTAGCCTGCAATGCTCCGTTCGTGGTCTTGATGCATGAATAAGGCAACCTGACAACCAAAAATACAATGATAATGACCTATTCGCCGCGCAGACGAGTAGCAGTCAGCTGTAGCTGTCGGGTTGCGATCATACAGTATGTTGCCAGCAGTAGTAGCAGTATAAAGCCACAGAAAGCGCCAAAATGCATAAAACTGAAATTAGTAACAGGCACAAGCAACCCTTGTGCAAAGTGAGGAAAATATGTGCACAATATTTTCACAAAGGCCATTTAATCGCACTATCATCGTAAGTCAAAATTATGGAGGCCAAAATCATTTCGCATAGCGCGTTGTGGAGATAACAACGCGCTGCTATCTCGAAGTCCATGCAAAACTGGTCGTTGCACACACTACGACGGAGTGCTACAAAGTTGGAAAGAACGCTTGGTAAAATCAGAATGCCAGTGAATTGCGCCCCTCCCTCCCTTCAACGGGCCAGGAATATCACCTCGACACGGCAATATCGTGTACTTTGTCCGCAGAACACCTACATATATGTCAACAGGATATGCCGAAAGAGATGTGCCGCCAGGAGGATTGGTTAAAATGTAATGTGCGATTTATGTTCTTTCTGCGTGAAGAAATTTGCGTTTATTGTGTGATTTGGTCCTATGAAATCATTTAGCATCTCACCATAAAAGTAATACCGGCAAACGGAGACCTCAAAAGAGCACCTGAGATTATAATAAGTCGGGCGGAGCATGATCTTCAGGAAATCCGTCAGAAGCCCCCGAATACACTCGAGGCACTTTGAAGTGCATTCCCGGGGCTTCTTTCACACTCGAAAAAACACTTTTATGTAGCACGTATTGAGCAACAGAAAGCTGTAGCGGGAGTTTTTCATGTTGCTCTACAATTTTCTAATTGACACTTTTCACCTAATTATAATATTTGAGAAGTTTATTAATTAATTAAGACTAGTTATGTTGTTAGGCGGAATGTAAAAAAAAAATTCTGAGTGTCTCCAAGCGACGGCAAACAACATTACCTACGTGGTATTTGCATATTTTAAATATTGGTGCATGATAGTTGGGACACGTCCTGTATAGAAGAAACAAAAAATTGAGGGATTTGATAGTTAGGGCGAGGACACTGTAACAGAAGCCCAACGTCCACAAGGGTTGTCAGCCGTGTGGAGAACCTCACTGCAAGGTTTCTCGTCACATAACAGACACAGCCGAGGCATCGAATTCAGTCTTTGTATATAAAATTAACGATAATCTTGATTGTGATTCCAGCAACGTCATGTACAAAATTAGATGCGAAGTGTGTAAGCAGGAATATATCGGACAAACAGAGACTCCTTTTCGCCTGTGGTTCAACAACCACCGCGCGCATGTGAAGAGGCACGTTCGACTGTCATGGTCACTCCTTTGCTTGCTTGCTTGCTTGCTTGCTTGCGTGCTTGCCTTCAAAAGTGGCTCGCACCCACTATGGGGGATTGGCCAAGAATCGGGTGATTGAAGGAAATTTAACAATTATCGGAGTCTAATAAGGATCACTTTTGAAAATTTTCGAATGACATTGTGCATGATCAAAACATACACTCCTTTGGATGTGTGAACATCGTCCTCTTGCAGTCTGGTTTCCAACACACCCGTGCATGCGAGCAGAGGTCATCTTTTTTTTTTTTCTTCCATAAATTTGGAACGTACGCTAAAGAAATCAATGAGAGTCCGGGGCGGCTGACGGGCCTCCGGGATGTGCAGCGAGAGAGGGGAGCGTGGATACATGCTCTTTACTAGAAAATAGAAACGCTGGCCGCCGCTTGCCGTTTCCTCCGCGTGAGCCTCAGGGGGTAGTAAGTGGTTCGTGAGGAAAGGGAAAGGTTGACGCTATCTTCTGCAGCCCTTGCGGGAGCACGGCTCAGCGCTAACCTCAGGGGGCGAGCGGAGAACTAATAAATCCAGTTTCCCTCGCCCTGCCACTGAAGCAGGTAGTCATTCTGAGTGACTTATTGCCCTTGATAGGAATCCGCGCTTGCTGACGTGGTGTCAGTTGCCCGGTAAACGTTCGAAAACTGCACTTTTTACACGGAGGCTCCCGAACACTGTAGGTCCAAGGATGTACTCGCTTTGCAAGCCGCGTATATTCTTTTCCCTTTTTCCGCATCTCAGCTGAACCACAAATATCGCCGGAGCGGGCCGTGGCTTGTTTTTGTGCATTGTGACACTGCGTTCCTTTACACAAATTGCTGCTTTTCTGTCTCCCTTCCGGGTCCCTTCTCTATTTCGCCCCCCGCCACCCCATTCAACCTTATCCTCTCTCCCGCTACAACGGCGACGCGCGCCCTGGTGCTGCGCAGCGAGCGTTTTCTCCTTCCCTGCCCCTCTCATTCTCCGACTCACGCCTTGTCTTATTTTCTTTCTCTTTCCTTTTCTCTTCTCTCTCTCTCTCTTTGTCTCTGTCCTCCTTGTCCCACAAACATAGAACTCCGCCTTCCTCTTGCCCTGCATCATTGCCAATAAGGCTGCTGTAAATCTGTCAAATAGCCTAGGAAAAGTGAATCACTGTCACTGCTGTCCCTTTCGGTTTGACGTCTCGTATGTATGCTTTTTTTTCTTTTCTCTAGATAGCAGAGCGGCCAACACACAATATGTTGTTCTCACTGTCAGTGCCGAAGTGCCCATTTGTTATAAACCCGGATGAAGCCCGGTCCTCCGGTCGAAACTGTTGAACTTAAATACGTGGTCTTTATATATATATATATATATATATATATATATATATATATATATATATATATACATACAGTCGCACCCGGATATATCGAATCTGAAGGGTATCACAAAAAAGTTCGATATGTAGCCATACACTCGACATATAAAATAACCATTTTATACAAAAACTTTCAAGGGGATTTTACTGCGGTTCATTATACCCAATAATTCGTTATATGTGGGTGCGATATATCCGGGTTAGACTGTATATGGCAACTGCATAGTTATTTAAAGAAATCAACGGTGAAAACCTTTATTTACAACGTAGCCATTCGCACCTCTAACTGCACCCGCCATGGGTGCAATCAAAGTGTGGGTGCTATTTAAATTCCAGATCCAGAGTACAACTAAATCACATCCGCATGTGGAATAACAAGATGATTAGGGCTAACTTTGGTGGTCTCTAGTTTATAAGTTCGCTAAGTTTTCAAAACTCGCCGTGGTGGCGTAGTGGCTTTGGCGTTGCGCTTCCAAGCAAGCACCAGGTCGCGGGATCAAATCCAGACCGCGGCGGTCGCATTTCCATGGGGGCGAAATGCGAGAATGCCCGTGTACCGAAAAGTGTGTGCACGTTAGAGAACCCCAGGTGGTCGAAATGAATGCGCAGTCCCCCCATTACGGCGTGTTTTAATCAAGACCGTAGTTCTGGCCCGTCATCATCATCAGCCTATATTTATGTCCACTGGAGGATGAAGGCCTCTCCCTGTGATCTCCAATTACCCCCGTCTTGCGCGAGCCGATTCCAACTTGCGCCTGTAAATTCCCTAACTTCATCACGTAAATAAAGCTCTACAATTTGATTTTAATTTCCAAGTGCGGCCCGTCGGTGCCGACTCAGGCGTCCTCGGTGTGGCCCAGATTTGAGGTCACTAGCGACTTCAAAAGGCGGATGTACACGAGCTCAGGCTCCACCAATGTGCGCGCACTCTAGACTGAAGTCATGAGCCGGACGGCCGGTGAGCCCGCCGACGGAGAACTTGGCAGCCCGCGCTTCGAGCTGTTCCGAGGGTTCCGAGTCGCGTCAATGGGACTATTTCTTTAGTCGCGGAGGCAGTCAGCTGCCGCGCTTCGGTCATCTGGGCGGGTCCTCTCCTGTCTCCTTAAGTTGCACCCGGCTATAGGAATTTCCCAGAGTTCATTGACTCGCCACAGGATATTCCCGAGCTGTCCCGAAGCAACCGGATTGTTATCATCATCCCAGGCAATAACTATCGGCAGCTTATCCCCTTCGGTCACAAATTATGCGCCGCTGCCGATGGATCTGTCAGTTCATTTTATTCCGACCGCTGCAGACTCTATTCGAAGATAGCCGAAGTAGTAGAATGATCACTTGTGCATTTTCTAGCGAGTGATCGTAACCATACAAAGTAATTAAATATTGCTTCAGTGTGCAGGCAGTCACGTCACGTTTCTCCATATAACGAACCACACACGGAAAGCACATACTAACGTTATTGGCTGCAGCCATTACGAGAAACTAAAACGCCACGGCACAGAACTAGCACGAACCGATCCGAAAACCGGGAGAAACCGTAATTTTTGCGCGAACTGCAACTGTACAGGAACGTTTCAATTTTTTTTTTTTTTTTTTTTTCATTCTGGAGCAAAACTAAAAGAAAATAGCGGTTTTCGGTGCAGGTCGGCTACCTTCTCTGGCGCTTTTTATTCATGTATTGCAAGCACTTGTGGCTCAACCATGCAAAGTGGGCCACGCTTACTCATTTGCGAATGCGCTCGAGTTTGCCGTCATTTTAGAAGTCGACGCACCGTTAGTATACGGTTTTCAACTTGCCGGAAAACAGGCAGGTAAATACACTCACGAACGATTGAAATTAGCGACCGTAAAATAGTTCCCCAATGGTGCGACCCTGATCAGAAAATAAATGGATAAATTTGGGCGGTCGCGTTTTTATCACTTTAGTTATGTAAAGTGAAATAGGTGCGATGAAAATGTCCTTTTGCATGCGGGGTGTGCAGGAGGATCATTGCAGCTGGGCGCGTTGTTTGGGTGTCATAGTGAAAAATAGCGCAAACTGGACAGGAGCACAACATTTCACAAAGCTTCCATAATTAGATTTTTACTACTTGCCCAGTTTGTTTGTTTGTGTGTGCGTGTGTGTGGCCCAGGAGCACCGTTTTAGGAGTTTTGAGGGTTTTAGGAGTTTAGCTGAAACTGAAAAAAAAAAAAGGGTTCGGTTGGCCACTCTGCGAGTGCTGATGAATTGCGGCGCCAGTGTCCCTTCTGTCACCTTGCATATATTGGCAGCTACAGCGCCGGCATGCAGCGCGCACGACCGGTTACTTGAGCGAGGGCCAAGGCACCGAGACTTGTGTGACCGTTTAGCGCCAGCGTCGCTTTGACATGCTCCATGAGAATGATATGCTCCCGTGACAACGATTTGTTTTTATTTATAGATACTGCGATCTTTTACAAGATGTTAGGAGGGTGGGAGCATACATCTACACTCATACATACATCACAAGCAATCTTGCCGACGCTTGTATGATGTAACGGACGACAAGGAAGTGTGTCAGTGGCCTGCCCGTTTTTTTTTTTCTTTTTTTTTTTTTCGTGGAAAGAATGGTTTCAACTCGTTTCATTTTGTCGAGCAAGCCAATGGCGTTTTATTACTTGAAAGTACGACGTCGCAACATAGCGCATTCGGCAGGCGAACCAATAATGTTGTATTGATCCAACTCCGCAACTGGGAATGCCCGCGTCAGGGAACTTACAGAGCACTCACTGACTGAAATCCAAGGACAAAGACACCATTTTGCACTTCAGCTTCCTACAATCTATACTGTACAATGTTTGCATCAACATGCAAGCATGCTTCGGTCCCGGTGCTCCTTCAAAGCTGCTCAGTGAGCGAAGGCGAATTGCAAGATGCGCACGGTCAGAGAAGAGAGTCGGAACAATGAACAAACATCAGCGCCAATTGCGATGAGTATTGCTCAGTAACTGGGCACCGAAAACCCGCTCCGGCTCAGTTGACGAAGACAGCAAGGCCCCCAAAAATTACCGGAAGTAAAAGAAAGCATTCAAACAACAATAAGCCATCATAAACCATAGTTGTCCAATATATATGGCTTATATACTTGGGGCAGCAACCGGCGCCGCGAATATCAGCTGCATCCATTTAAGATACGGCAATTACAGTAATAACGCGTTTCTATACTCTCACATTCGCGTACGTACTTGAGATGCGCACGCACGAAATCAAAAGTATATGCGCGAAAAAAAAAAAAAAAAAAAAAAAACACCGACGTCCCAGTCTAATAGTCGGCTGTATAGTCGGCCGAAGTCGGCCGTTATAGACAGCACAAGAGCCACTCGGTGTCTTGGTAGCAGCAGTCTTTCTGTCCATTGACAGGCGAAACGACATCACGAGAAACTCATCCAACGAAGAATTCGCAGTAGCAAAATATCACAGAAGGAGCGGATGTCGTCGGTTCAACCACCTGGGATCCGGAGTGTCACTGACACTAAACAATGATCAGAACCGATAGTCGGGCAACAGTGCGGCGACGGATTAAAAATACTTGAACGAACAGATTAAACGCGCAAAAAGAAACGAAAATATAGAAGAAAAAAATAGATGCGCGGTCATAACGCGAGCCCGAAGGGGGAGAAATATGCAAATGCGAACGGTGGCAAATGAGAAGTCCTACCGGAATGCAAAAAACGACAACAAATAAATAAAAAAAATACGCGCATATGGTATAACACACTGAGCGTAGTCCACCCGACGCGATCCCTCCACACATGAAACGGGCAGCTTGCTGCGTCTGGCACGTGCTTTCAGAAGAGGTTGGAGACGTCGCACTTCCCACGGGGAGCCATCCGACTTCCGGCGCCGCAGCCGAAGGCAGCGGCGAAACCGCGAACGTTACGCACCGCCGCGTTGCAGTCCGGACCAGTGGGCAGTTGTCCGGGGAGCCGACGGTAATCTGCGCACCTTGGCACGAGAGGGAAGAGTGAAGCTTTGCATCGAGACAGCCAAAGAGGCATACTTGCGTCACCAACGTAAAGATACACTATAAGCAAAAAAAAAAAAAAAAAAAAAAAAACACTAAATCAGAGCCAGATTGAGTAGGTACTCTTTGAAAACTATTGTTTCCTAAATTTTGCGATTATAGGTTGATTAGTAGAGAAAATTGTCAAGTTCAAGATCCATTTCTTTCAAATTTCGCGCCGAAATTCCAGCTCTGGCACGTGGCACGTGATATTACCTTGCTTATCTTTCAGTGCATACATTTTGCCTTGTCCTATGCCTAGTTTTCTTCTCACTGATTTCATGCTGCATCCATATTTTACTGCTTCCTCAATCTTTTCCACGTTATAATTTCGGATATCCGTTACTTTCTTCTTGATGAGTTTCGACAGTTCAGAGAATTCTATATGATCTCTCGAGTTTGACACTTTCATGTTTTGCCGCTTCTTTATTAGGTCCTTTGTTACTTGGGAGAGCTTAGATACTGGCTGCCATGGTGCCTTACCTCCCACTTCAATTGCTGCTTCTGAGATCAGCATATATAGTTACGGTTTCATTCATTACCTCTATGTTGTCTTTATCTTCCTGTTCTAAAGCTGCATATTTGTTTGCGAGCACGAGCCTGAATTGGTCTGTTTTTTTCCATACTGCATCTTGGTTGGCCTGTTTCTTTATGAGTAACTTTATTCTTTCTCTCTTCAAATTGAGAGAAATCCTAGACCTCACTAACCTATGGTCACTGCACTTTACCCTACCTAACACTTCTACATCCTGCACTATGCTGAGATCGGCAGAGAGTATGACATCTATTTCATTCCTTGTTTTTCCATTTGGGCTTTTCCAGGTCCACTTCCTGTTGATGCGCTCCCTGAAGAAGGTATTCATTATTCGGAGCCTATTCCTTTTCGCGAATTCTACCAACATCTCACCTTTAGTGTTCCTAGAATCGATGCCGTAGATGCCAATTACTTGCTCGCCAGCCTGCTTTTCCCCCACTTTTGCATTGAAGTCACCCATGACTACAGTATACTGAGTTTGCACCTTTATCATTGCTAATTCAACATCTTAGTCCACCTTTACCGATAAAAAATTATGTAGGTCCAAGCAGACGGCATCAGAATTCTTGACGTCATAGCGAGCGCGCGCGGGAAATTCAAGGCGGCGTCGCCACTTTCGTTTTTGCTTTTTTTTTATTTCTGGTGGTAACGGTGGCGCTTTTGTTATTGTAGATAGGCAATTTACTAATACAGGTTAAATAACTTTTTTTTTCTATATCGTCCTTTCAAAAGGGCAGACAGTAAAGAGAAAAAGGATATTTCAGCTGTGTTAGTGCATTGCCCTGCAACAAAAAGACGAAGAAAGCGACCCTTGCCGTGATGAGGAAACTTCATAAACCAGAAAAGGCACAAAAATAAAAGACGGGTGGCAAAGCCACCTTCAAAGTCTCGCACAATCTGGGCTTGACGTCGTGAATTCTGACGCAGTCTGCTAGGGAACAGTTAATCATTTATCGCTAAAGATGGACTACATTGTGTTCTAAAGGGGCCCAAGATTGAACAGTGCAAACGCCCGCGGCTACAATCAAACACCTGTTGCGGACATGCCCTGGCCTAAACCAGATACGATCGGCGCTACCTGCAAACAGTGGGCCTTCATATCCCACGAGACCACCGGACTATGATTCTTGGCTCTATAGGACCAACCATCGAGCACTATATTGATGTTCATCGCCGAAACCGGCCTACAATTATATATTTAATAGTTTATGCCGTTGGGGCAAACTTTCGAAAAAAAAAAAAAAGATAAGTTACGGAGGCTTTCACTGAGCCAACGCGGCCCATATACAAAACTTGAAATCCGTAACGTCATACAGACGTGCTAGCGCTGAAGTTTCAGCACGAAATTCAAATAAAGTTAACATTGAACATGGAGGACTGAGGCGAAAAAAAAATGCTTAGCAGCAGAATTACGAGGACACCCCTCCTCGCCCGTAACCTGCGAATGCGAGCGCACCTGCTCAGGCAGTAGGTGAGAAAGAACACCTGGTCGGCAGTGTACAGACGCGTCTCCCTGCTGGCGTCCCTGATGGACAGGAACTTGGGGGACGGCGAGCGCCTCTCGCGCTGCTTGTCGAGATCGGACGCAGCCGCCTTCTTCAGTGCTTTCCAGCTGAGCTCCAAGGCGACGACGTCGGCGAGGTTGCCGATTAACTCGGAGGAGCACTTGAGGCTCTCCACCCGGCGTTTGAAGTCACTGGTGTTCGTCCACTGTGACGGCAGGAGTCCGCCGTCGACGTCCGCGTCCTGAGTTCATGCAAACACAGAGCGATGTGCTCTTGCATCAAATGCGCTTTATATGCGCCCGAGAGCCGAAGACATGTGTTCAGGGAACATAATCACATTTCAAGTTGTTTTGTGTAACTGACTACTATTTTTTACGGACGTGAAAATAAATAAATAAATAAAGCAACGCTTAGATGTCGGAAGCATCAGCTCCATGTACGTTGACAAAGTAACGGTCTCCTCACGTTTATGTCCTCACGTGAAAACCGCTTTCACTTGCCAAAACACAGAGATGAAGATGTAATATAGTGGGGTAGGCTGCCATGTTGATGCCGCATCCAGGAGTTTCATATCGCACGGTTCTTCAATCGCACTTCACAGGCGTTTTTCGTCTTCTGTCCCGACAGAGTCATCTAACTAAGTCTCACAAAAGCTGACGACGAGACTGTGATTAAACCAATTTATTCGGATTACTGTTCCACATGTAGTTGATGTTATGAATATTTTACCGAATCGCTTCGGAGTCAATACACTCAATATTCGTCCAAAGCGAATATTCGCAAATATCGAATATGAAATTCCCGAATGAAATACGATTTGCATAGCCGGAACTTCTCTATTTGTAATCGGCATCTCGATTATACGCGCACATTTCGCAAACGTGAGCTTCGTGGGGATCCAGGTTTTGAAGCTGTCACCCCTTGTCCATACGTCTTATCCTGCCGTTGCTCCGTCTTCCGTATTTCATGGCGTTATACCTCTTCCCATGATGAATATATCATCCAATAGGCCCGCTTACCTATCTCGCTGCACTTTAACCCAGCTACGTACGTTAGTCCGGGACCCTGGTTAAAGGCTTAAGCCATGACCTCCGAGATCTCAAAATACGTTGCCCTAATCTCTGAGGCAATGTTTAAACCATTATGTTGTACGGGACAAGCGGGCAGCAATGACGTCCGTTCGTAAACCCGTTGCGCTCGCTCTCTTCGCTCACCGGAGGCATAAATGTCAGCAGAAGGTGAGCCAGAAAGGAAGCTCCGAGGCCCCCGAAGTTCGCATGTCGCAGTTCAGAGGCGCCGGGGTGGTAAAAGGGGCTGAGCAGTGCTGCGTGCGACACTCGAAGCCGGTTGTTCAGCGGTTCGTACCGCATCGCTTCGAGAGCGTCGGCTTGCCAGCGCAGCTGCATAACATCGAACTTGGCGTCGGGCACGTTCCACAGCACTTGGCTCGTGTATAGCCAGTAGTCCATCAGCGTCGGCGTCGGACGCTTTGTGCTGGTGTTCGCGGACGCCGACACCGTCGGACTGACGCCTGTCGAGTTGTCATCGCCTCGTTCACAAGAAAGGCAAAATGGCCTGTAAAGCTGCCAGAGTGCCTCGTCGGACTCAACCTCGTCTGGCGGCCACACAGAGACCTTGAACGAAAAAAAAAAAAAAAAAGCGAGGACAGGAGATAACATTTTTCCATGCGCTAGCCTACGTGTGAACTAATGGCTATACCAGCACTCTGTTTCATGATACAGCAAGCAACGAAGTTGAAGTACAGCCTTCTAGTACACTGTAGCTGAAGATAGGTAAATATATATACAGGGTATCTCAGCTAAAAACAACCAATGTTTTAAAAACGACTGAGTGCGTTAGGGGGCTGAAACCAACTCACTGGTATTGAGACTCGCGCGGCCTAGTCTGCGGTAGTTTTTGTTTTTCGTTTTGAGAAGTATAATTAGTACAACTCATTACCTAACTTTTTAAATATTTGCTTCGCCAAGGAAATGAAATTTGTAGATCACATTTAAAAATGGCCGACTGAAGTGGTTGCAACTAAGTCAAGCTTCTTGTACTTGCCTTTAAAGAAGTCCGCGAAATACAAAAACAATCGCGTGACAGCGCCTAAAGCCCCTCAATCTCCCAAAATAACCGCCGTGGTTGCTTAGTGGCTAGGGCGCTGGGCTGCTAAGCACGAGGTCGCGGGATCAAATCCCGGCCACGGAGGCCGCATTTCGATGGCGGCGAAATGCGAAAACACCCGTGTACCTAGATTTCATCATCATCATCATCATCATCAGCCTATATTTTATGTCCACTGCAGGACGAAGGCCTCTCTCTGCGATCTCCAATTACCCCTGTCTTGCGCTAGCGTATTCCAACTTGCGCCTGCAAATTTCCTAACTGCATCATCCCATCTGGTTTTCTGCCGACCTCGACTGCGCTTCCCTTCCCTTGGTATCCATTCTGTAACCCTAATGGGCCACCGGTTACCCATCCTACGCATTACATGGCCTGCCCAGCTCCATTTATTCCGCTTAATAGACAGTTTTAGTTGAACGTTAGCGTAATAGCGGAGTTAAGGGAAATAGCGTTACCGTTCCGCAAACGAACTTTGCAGAAAGAGAGTTTTAGTATAGCGTGATAGCGTAGTTTACGTGAGGGACGCTATTCCATTACGCGTTGAATTTCGCATACATAGGGCACCTAAGTCTACGTGTGTGTGCGTCCGGAAAGTGCGAGAGGCAGAGCAATGGAAGCCAGGAGCGCCGTTGTATTTTTACTTCCCATGTCCGCCGATCTGCAGCGAAATCTCAGAGGCCATATGCCGTCGTCGCGCCTATCTCCCAACTTTACCGACGCTCACAACTTAGAGAAAAGTCGGGAGATAATGAGAGGTATACAAAAGTGCTAAATAAAGAACATCTATAGTATACCTGATTAAATCAAGCAGGCTAGGTGACTATTTGTCGCCGCTCCGTTTCAAAGGAGATGCCAATAAATCATCATCATCATCAAATAAAATCCCTATATATAAAAAAGTAGCGCCAACCACTTCCCTCCTCCTCCATTCCGCTGTCGCGCTCGGCTGGCTCGGCGCGGCCAGCGCGATCGACGCCCGATATTGACAGTGGCGCCGCCTACGTCGGGCCTGCCGTGGCACACGACAGCTAACGCGCTGCCAGAGGAAATCCGCGGAAAACTTCGATCGCGCCCTGCGGAGCAGTTTTTGAGGCGCGATTTTGCTTCGTCAGTCAGTAGCTGGCCTTAATAATGCCGTTTTGCAAATAGCAACGCGATGATGCGAGACGGCGCAAATACCAAGTGTGCAGCAAGCGTTTGCGCTCACCGGGTGGTAAACAAGTAAACAAAAAAAGCCTTTTGCCCTCGCCTTGTCGGTTGCGGCAACTTAAGGCGCAGCAGCATGCCATCACAACGAAATTCTTGTCCCTAACACGTTTGATCTGTTAATGCCTACAGCACTTTCGTCGCACAGGCCCGAGAATGGCGGTCGGAGCGCGCTGGAAAGAAAAATGTATACAAAAGCCCAACGCGTGCTTCCACGTGACACGGATTGGCCAATGGGGGAGCGGGGGAGGCAGGGGCTACAGGAGGCGGCGAGGAGGAAACACCGGGGTGAGCGCGGTGGCGGCAAGATCTAAGATTGGCGCTACTTTTTATATATAGGGGCTTTAGGAGAAAATTTCTCTCGTTAGGCTTAGGCGCGTTCGAAACGAGAAGCGATCTCGAAAATTCCTTAAGATTAGCCATAACACTCTCTCGGCGAAGCGGCATGAGACTAAGCAAAAGCCGTTTACGCAGTAATTTGCTACGATCGAACAAAGTGAATTCTACAAAAACAACGCCAAATTCAGTTCGAAGCGGGCGACCGGGACCGCCGCCATGTTTTACGTAAACTACGTAAACCACGCTATCACGGTAACGTTAACTCTGAGAAATAGCGTGCGCACGGTAAACGGTATGGGTAGTTAACCATTCTGCGCATGTGCATTTCAATCCCGCTATTCCGGTACGCCCGCTATTCCGGTAATCACGCTAAACTAAAACTGCCTAATGTCAACTAGAATATCGACTATCCCCGTTTGTTCTCTGATCCACACCGCTCTCTTCCTGTCTCTTAACATTAGTCCTAAGATTTTTCGTTCCATCGCTCCTTGTGCGGTCCTTAACTTGTTCTCGAGCTTCTTTCTTAACCACCAAGTTTCTGCCCCATATGTTAGCACCGGTAGAATGCAATGATTGTACACTTTTCTTTTCAACGACAGTGGTAAGCTCCCAGTCAGGATTTGGAAACTGAACCTGACAACGTTCAACACACGCACCCTCTCGAGTAAGGATAGCTTAGCAGGACTATTTGAAGAATTATCAGGCATTGCCTGGGATATTATTGGCCTTAGTGAGGTTAGAAGAACTGGCGAGGCTTACACAGTGCTGACTAACAGCCACGTCCTCTGCTACAGAGGTCTTCCAGATAAGAGAGAATCTGGGGTAGGATTTCTAGTCCATAACAACATAGCGGGTAACATTGATGAATTCTACTTAGATTTAGGAGCACGTTAAAGAACCCCAGGTGGTCCAAAATTTCCGGAGTCCCCTACTTCGGCATGCCTCATAATAAAATCGTGGTTTTGGCACGTAAAACCCCATAATTTAATCTTCCAAAAGTAGCGCCATTCTTAGATCTTGCCGCCACCGCGCTCGCCCCGGCTTTTCTCCTCGCCGCTTCCTGTCTACTCCACTCCCCCATTGGCCAATCTGTGTCACGTGGACGCACGGGTTACGCTTGTGTCTATTTTTTCTTTCCAGCGCACTCCTATCGCCATTTACGACCCAGGGAAACGAAAGTGTTCTACGAGCGATCAGAGTTTTCCACGGATTTCCTATGGTAGTGCGTTAGCTGGTCGTCTGCTACGGCAGGGTCGACATAGGCGGCGCCAGTGTCGAGGTCGCGCTGGCCGCGCCGAGCGGTAGCGTGGAACGGAGGAGGAGAAAAGTGGTTGGCGCTACGAGGGGCTTTAATAGTGCCACTATTTCAGTGCTCCCAGACGGGTGCGACTGTTTTCACAACAAATACGTGCAGGGGCGAGGCCTCGCCTCGATGACGTTTCACCATTTTCTTTTTTCCCGCTCTGTTTGCCGGCGCGGTCGGTTGTTCCCCGGTGCCGCAGCGGAAGCCGCGGTTCCGGGCGCCGACGCGAAGCGGCGGTCGTTGGCGTGTTGCGGAGCGCAGCGTAGCAACACCCCAAATAAGTACTGCTCCAGTCAGGTAGACTGCTCCCTCCCTGATATTGAGATTATAAATCTAAATACAAATAAAATATTCGGATCATAAAAACAGTGATGCGTTTATTTAGAAATACCATCGATCCCTTAACAGCAGCCACAGTTGTGCCTAGTCACCACCAGTCCAGCGTGTTCTCCGTTCCAACGCCGGCGTTGGAACGCCGCCAAACAGAAAGGAAGAAAAAAAAGAAGAAAATAGTGATACGCCATCGAGGCGAGGCCCCGCCCCTGCACGGATTTGTTGTGAAAACAGTCGCACCCCTCCCAGACGACCCGATCAAGAAACGAAATCTGTCTCTCCAGCGCTATCCGGGACGGGCTTGGCGTTTCCGGCGGCCGCAAGATACGCGCCAGCAGCTCTCGCTAGTAAGATGTGATCGGGAAAGAACATGACAATTGCATTTTCCTTCCCGATTAAAGCGTTCTGCGGTCAACAAGTACCCAAGTCAGAATTCATTTTACAGCGTAAGCTGTTATGTGCTCATTCAAATAGCCGTTTCGGTTCGCGATGATGCTGCCGCCGCTGCAGGCGTTTAGTCGCCGTAACCGCTATCGCTGGAAATGCGACAAAAATTTCTCCGGGATCGAACCCGCGCCCGCTGCGTGGCAGCCAGATGCTCTACCACTGAGCCACACACGCGCTTGCGATCGGCCAGCCCTATAAGGCAAGCGCGAAAGGGCAGACGACCCGAGCCTCCGCCAGTATGGTGGCGCCATCTAGGTAAGGTGCCTGCAAACGCAGCGCGCGCTGGCACAGACGACGATATGCGATTCAGACGAGGCGCGCAATCAACGCGCTCCCGAGCTGCCGAGCCTCCGCCACTATGGTGGCGCCATCTAGTTAAGGTGCCTGCAAACACGGCGTGTCCGTTACAGTTACAGTTGTAAAGCTTGGTCGGGCTCAGCAGACTGATGTGCAGAGAGCATTACAAGCCGCAGCTCGCCGTCGACGCCGGACGGACAGTTCAGAGCGTTCTAGTCAAAACGAGGCGAACAGACTGCCGCGAAGACCCTGTTGTGCGTGGTGCCCAAATTGAAGCTACTCTTGAGCCGCTCCACCAGCTTACGCTGAGACTGTGCTGCGTGTGCCGCGCAGGCCTGTGACTTTTTTTTTTTTGCCTTGCGTGTTATGCCCCATCACGTCGAAACGTGACACATCACCGTCGCTTGCTATGTGCGCCCGATCTCGACCGATTGCCCCATCGCGATGATCGGTCGTCTGGGGGCGCTGAAATAGTGGTGCTATTATAGTTACTGTAGCTCCCAACCCGTAGGGGTGCATATACAGTAACTCTAGGTGCTAATCACGCGGTTGTGTTTTTATTTCGCCGCGGGCTGTCTTTAAGGGCAAGAAGAAGAAGCTCCATCAATGATAGTTGCAAACACTTAAGTCGGCTATTTTCAAATGTGGTCTACAACTTTCATACATTGGAAGTTTCTTGCTGAAGCCAACATTTAAAAAGTTAGGCAATTAGTTTACACTTATTAAATGACTTTGCAAAACGAAGAACACCGCAGACTACGTAGCGCGGCCCTCAACACCACTGAGTTTGTTTCAGCTCACTGGCACACTCCGTCGTTTTTAAAACCTTGGTTAGTTTTAGCTGAGACACCCTGTATACTTAGTGTGCTCATTGAAAACTCATTCTGCGCGTTTCGCGGTGCAGTTTCATTGCTGATCTGTGACGCTTTCTACGGAACAATTCATTTGTATATTACAACTGCTAATTACGAACCAGAGGTTACGTCTAATTAGCCATTACTTATACAGCTTTGTACTTGCAGTATGTCACGTACTGTGTTTTGGTCGCGAACGCGCATGTCGTGCGCTGTGACAGCCGGTCGCAGAAATGTGTCACTCGGCTCGTTATGCGGTAAACAGGTTTAGATCACGACCTACTCAGGTGGTGGTTTAGATCTGCGATGCATTCCACGTAATAATTACGTCGAATGTGTATTTTGCGACGTAAAGGTACAAGACAAAATGTTACATCGAATTGTATGACGAATACCTGTATCTTTCTTCCATGAGTGGCGCCTTATATTATATATATGTATATATACATGTATACAGCGAAGCTGTTACTGCGACTAGAACCCCTAAAAAAACGTTATATGCTAGTTTTCACGAGTAACCTAATTATATCCTGTGTAGAAAGTTACTTATCCAAGCGTTCCAGAGTGTCATACTGCCGCAATTCGCAATATTTACCAAAGTACCAAGACACTTGCACAAGAAACTTCAAACTCGGCGAAATTAGTTGGAATGTTAAATGCAGTACGAGGCGAAACTTTCGTTTGCCTAGTTTAAGTAGAAACGTTACGAAGAATTACTGAACCCTCTTTTTTTTTTTGCTACATTCATGTGTCTTATACCACGTTTGCAAGTGGTTTCTCTGGCGTCCTCAGTAAACTAGACAAGGCAGGTTGTTCAGATATTGTGAAGATAAGGAGCAGGTTATGTTAAGGTGTACGGAAATTACGATATATGTGGGTTAATTGCGGCGTTGGCAGTACTCGCGTAATCAGCCACCCCAGGGCTTAAATAATTAACCTTCACGAACGGCGCAAAATTTTGCAAGCATGCCGTTTCATAACTGCAAATGTTACCGAGATCAAATTTAGCAACGATTGGCGGACTACTATGGAAAATTTATCTGTAACGTTA
This sequence comes from Dermacentor silvarum, assembly GCF_013339745.2. NCBI lineage: Eukaryota > Metazoa > Arthropoda > Arachnida > Ixodida > Ixodidae > Dermacentor > Dermacentor silvarum. The sequence goes on along the minus strand of NC_051159.1, from coordinate 133,345,864 downwards.
AATGCGTGTGGATCAAGTACAGCTTCTGCGGAAAATTAAGTGTTTCCAAATGTCACGCTGTCGTTATTAGCTCGGAAATTTATCTGCTTACACAATCTTCCTGTTTAACACAAAAGAAGAACATCTTATGCGCAACGTGTCCATAAATTTTAACGTTACTGGCTTAATTGGGAGCGTTACAAAATGTTTGTGTGAAGTTAGATGCGTGCGAAATAAATATTGCCTTCGCTAAAAATTTGAGCAAGTGTTCGAAATTGTCATACTGCCGTTTAAGAATTTAAATGCTGCCCTGGGGGAATTGTAATCTGCAACAAGATCCCATCTAGTGAAAATCGGGGGAATATTATGGCCAGTATTCTCACAAAGTGATATGCGTGTGGATGAATTCCTGAATTTGTAAAATTTCTTTACCACCAGCCCGAACGGGGTTTATGCTGGAAGTTTTTAAACGGACCAGTCATACAGGGACGACGTTTTAAAGTGTGTGATTTAATTACAGGCAACCGAGATTGCAACTGCTCGAAAGAAACTGCTTCGCCGGAAATTGTGTTGTGATTCTGCAGGGTTTCTTTGATCGCGAATGCGAGTGATCAGAGACGTCTCCGCAGCCATCGTAGCTTTGCCCGCCATGCATGAAACAGAGTACAGAAATGCATTGACTTGAGTTATAGTTGCCACGGATTGATTCCTCTAAACACACAGTGCGAATTGAAAAACGACAAAGAGAACCAACACAATAAAGACAACACGAGCGCTGTGCGATAGTGAAATGTAGCGCTACTGACACGCGGGTGGCGGTTGTGGGAATTGTCGTGACGCCGACCATATGCGTTATTTTGGGCACCGTCCATACCTCGAGATCAGACAGCCTCTTGGACAACGCATCTTTGGCTTCGGCGTTCAGCCAGTCTATCTTGGAGAAAGTTTCTACCAGGAAGTTGCGTAGGTCTTTTAAGAAGGCGTCCACTTCCCTGCGTGCTTCCGGTGAGAATCCGTGGACGGCGCTTTCGGATGCCAGCGGCAGACCGAACCTGCTGGCCGCGACCGAGTAGCACTCGACCTTGACACCGGTAGCGGCGGCCTGAATGTGCAGCAAGATTCTTCAGCGCCCTGTTGCCGTTTTTACCAGTCAAAGCAATTAAGTAATCGGCAAGGTCGTTGTAAAATGTTTCGAAGCCATTTTGCGAATTATAATGTTAGCCGCTTGGCACTGTTCCGGGGATCCTGAAGCACTGCTCACCAATAGGCAGCAGAAAGAGTGAGCTTTCAATAGCTTGGGCTTCGGAGCGACTAAAGTTGTACAGGGTCGCCAGTACGTGACCCTATAGGTACCGTAGATTAAAAACTTCTCATAGAGACAATCGTGACTCGAAATAATGCTGAAAATTGCCGACAAATCCACGAAACGATCGTACCATCACAATGATGGGCATCGTAATGAAGTTAATTACGCCTAAAAGAGTACAGAACAAACACTTCTCAACCGTTGCCCATGGTCACATAAAAAAACAACAACAATTAAGCTGTCCTGAATAGGGGGGCTTTAGCTTCAACAGAATAAAAAAAAAAAAAACACGAGACGTTATAAATAGAAAAAAAAATAATTACACAATTTCTTGACCGATAGTGGCTTCCGTTCAGTGATTCCTAATTGGTAATGGTAAACGCAACATTCTTGGAACAAACAATAATTATTCGAAACAACTCAAGGTTCCACTGCAACAGCAACCAAAACAGATCCAACGCAATGTAGATAGCTAAATGACGCGAAACTTGTTTGAGTTTTTTAGTGCCTAGCGAGGCAGCTACTGCTGCTGCCTCGCTGGGCAGCAGCAGTAGCGGATAACACAAGCACAGCCTCGTCGCCTGTAGCTGCCTTCGTCGCGAGGACCAAGGTGATGCACAATGCTTGTCGAGGCAATATTATGGGTGAGAGGTGCACGCACATAAAAGTACGACACGCATTTAAGTACATTTATGGCTTCGTGTCTCTTGTGTCACTGTGGCACATGCATTCTGGCGGGGTTTACCAAGAACAGGCACATACCCAGTGAAGTCCCGAAGAAGTCTGCTCGGGCACCTATATAATGCCACATACATAGAGGGCCAAGTTGTGTATACAAAATATGCCCAGCAAGGAAACGATGGCTGCAGATTACAGTTACGGAGCTTTTGTTCGAAGGTTATTTTGTAAAAATGGTTCTCCTTAATAGATTTTTTTTATTCTCGCCAACTTTCGCAAAGTTGTGGCCTATATCGAAAAGAGGCTCCTGGCAGTTAATATATTGACACTTCCTTCAATATGGTACAAATCTCATCCATAGTCGTACAGTGAATTCTGCGCAAAATTCTTTGTCCGTTTCCACGTAATTGAATAAGAGCCCCCGCAAGTATAAAACATTTTCTGATGGTACTTTTCCTTTGGTTCAAACTTTTAGGCGGGTTATCTCTTCATACCTTCGAAAGATTAAGTAAACAGGCTGTTGATCATTACACAGTTTGCACGCTTTGCGGCAATACACCTAAAGAACGTTCAAAAGACTGTCTCTAAGAATTGATTTTGCAAGGGAGCTCACCTCCTGGCTGCCAGCGATGACGTAGTAACCCTGGGGCCAGCCTATCACCGTGAGGATTTGTACTAGCCACCAGGCCAGATGTTCGGCCAGTGCATCCGTGCTGTACGTGGACAGCAAATCGTCAATCTTCCACAGAATGCGCACGTCTTCCAGCGACACCAGCATCGTCCTGCCCACCGTCCTGTCTCCCGACATTTTTCTCAGCGGCTTGAGCCAGTTTTCTACGGTAGAGTTTGGCACGGCAGCAGCGACCTTGTGTACGGTGGTGACTGCAGGACCCGCTGCTGCTCCTGGCGTCCTGGCGGCGTCCAGGATGGACAAGACGTCCTTCTCGGTCGCCAGCAGTCTGTCCCTGCTGGACTCGTCCGGCAGCGACGCGTTGAATAGCCTGTGCAGCTCCTCGTAGTAAACATTCCGGCGGTCACCGAGTGTCCTCACGAAGTCGAGCCACTGTGTAGGCTGTGCAGACGCCTGCGACAGGGGAGAGAGTAGTGCTTCGATAGGCTCGTTCAATGTCCGCACGTGACATAGCATAAAATGTATAAAGGTGATACGAAGTGTTCTGTCACGACAAAGAAAAAAGAATGAAGCAAATCCCACGCACTCGGGGATAGATGTTATGCGAAGCATTTTGCTGGTAATTTGCTTCCCAGCATCGTTTGGGATTACGCAAGGCGTTTCAAGGTGGACCAACGTGTTTTTTGTTAAGACGAGAAGCTACGTGTCTGACGCTAGCGTGTGTTTGGTGACAGCAGCAGGTCGACAGTGACGACGATCGTGTGACGGCGATGGCACAATTTCTACTCCGGCCGTTCGATGCGAGCTTACGACATGCCGGTTGTCGGGTTCTACGTACGGGCAGGACAAGGGATTAAAAGCGAGAGAAACGCGGATTATGCGCCATCAGCGACTACCTGTTATACAATCGCAGGTACCTACGGCTATGTCAAGTGGTTTATGTTCAATAGATGATCGCTATTTGCACCCAGGCGATGAAACGTGGAAACGTGTTCCATCTGGGCTGATCATGTACAAGGTGGCACAGCTTCTGCGTAGCGTTCGCTTCTGCGAGGAAAGTACTAGGGAATGTGGACAGATCCCGAAGACGGTGCAGTCTGATACAGTGTCTCAAACCGCGAGCTCTGCCAGGAGGAAAGAACACGAGGAACTGTCACGTGAGGCGCGCGTCGAACGCCTCAAGGAGCTAGTCGACTTTGGCACGAGAGGAGTATACGCAGTCAATCGTGGCCTAGTGATCGATTAGAGCATTGGGCTGCTGTACTCGAAGGCACAGATAATCGATTCCACTATCGGTCACGAATTTCTTTTAATTGCCGAGTGCCAAAACGTGGCGATCCTTGACGACCTACCTATAGCGCAAAGTGCCTAGAACGAGGCACAGAATGGTTCGCATACAAATAACTTGTTTAACCTAACCAAGATTGCGGACCTTGGGCTAGAATCGAAAATCAAGGTGTCATCAAGCGGGCTTGTGCAACTAGTGGAAACGCTGCCATATTGGTCAGAGCAAGTTAAATGTGTGGGAAAGCTCGCTTACAAAATTTCGCGTATGGTTCATTAACTTCTATGCAAAGACGCACATGATCGATGCATGCGGTTTTATTTCATTTCTCGCTTAACTGTTTACCCGTGTCATAGCTGTGTGTGAGACGATCCGCTACGTCTACTCTACGAGATGCCGATGCCAAACACAGAGAAAGAGTCAAAGAAATGCACGTGAGTCATGTGGTAGCCTTATCAGGATTATCAGGGTTTGCGTCATACCTCCAGGATCGGCTTGTATTAGAAAACTTCAACACATCTGCGAGGACGCATATCGTGCACTGATGTCGGGATGCACCAACAAAGTCACGATTTTGTTGAAGTACAAATAACCGCATCGAACAAGCTTTCAAGACATGCTCTAACAAGTCCCAGCAGGTTCCAACAGGTTCCAGGGGGTTCGAACCACCGAGTTATATTAACGCCTACAAAAATTACTATAGAGACAACTCAGGCGCTAATGTCTATAGGAGCTACAAGACTGGTGCTTTAGCAAGCATGGGAATTAAGGGTAGTACGCGGATTTGCCTGAACTTCATCCGCCTATAAAGCTTCAAAACAGTTTCGTGAATTAGCGCGTTGATCGTTTTCAACAAAATGCTGCCTTAAGTGCAAGTGCCAATCGGCAATGATTATGCTTGTGCGCAGATATTTATTGTCTTGCTTTGTTTAGAAAACTATTGCTACTTAAAATGTTTTGAAAAATAAAGCGTAATACCGCCACAATTACGTCTGGTGCCACACGCACTAAGAATAGACAAATTCATGTACTAACCATTATTCCATGGTAGTTGGAACATCGCGGCGCCAGAGTAACTTTTAGTAATATTTGTAGCAAACCCTGTGGTGTTAACGGAAACAGCTGCGACAACCATGCATCTTTCTGGGGTGTCGTTCAACGGATCGCTTTGTTTGAAGCACGTGTTTTTCGTTTCGTCTGTAATATTCAAGTGGTATTTAATTGGACGCCTTGGAAGTATGAATACCATCTAACCTCAATGAACAAGGCTGAGGCGTTGCTGGAACCTGATACCGACTCTCTGGCCTTGCTGACGTAGGCACGGAACCAAGTGTCGACACCCAACCTTATGCTGAGTGTCAAAACGGTCTCGAGCGGGTGCAACTCGGGCGAGGTCGAGGTAGAATTGCTGAAAGGCCATCGCACGGGCACAAGCTTGAAGAAATCAATGAAACGATCCACGGACTGTTGTGTTCTTTTACTGTCCGTGCACTTCCTCAAGAAGTTGTGGACAATCCTGCAGAAGAAGCAGACGAGTTCATACACTGACAGAATTCCGATTGGTCGAACCTGTTATATCCCAAATTTACGCAGTTCTCATCAACATACTTCACTCGTGCCATAGTTCATTGCCTTGGCGGATAGTTGACTTTTTTTTTTGCTGCAATAAGATTCGCTCCTGGAGATGCAGCAGTACAAGATAGTTAGCAATAATGAAATCTATAAATTCTCCCGAGGCTCTCATCATTACATATCTTAATTACTTGAGCCGTTTCAACAAGTTACGTATTTTTCTTCTATCTTTTCCTGGAACCACTCGCTCTGGCAGCATTGTCCTCTGATCAGTGTTATTTATTTATTTATTTATTTATTTATTTATTTATTTATTTATTTATTTATTTATTTATTTATTTATTTATTTATTTATTTATTTATTTATTTATTTATTTATTTATTTATTTATTTATTTATTTATTTATTTATTTATTTATTTATTTATTTAATACTGTCAGCCGTAAGGCTGTTACAGGGTGAATGCAGACAACACAACTCAGCAAGTGTACACAGCCACAAGTACAAAATTTTATGCAAACCTAGTTCAATGAGCTAGAAACCACCAACCATCACAACACAATCATCTAGCGGCTATATGGATACAGGCCGCAAATACAACAGATTTACCGACCTGCACTCACAACAGTAGGCTGGGTTTCAGGCCAAAAAAACTCGGAGCCTTCGCGAAAGACATGACGAGAAATACAAGAAAATGACAAGGATTTCTATTCAGATAAGTAAGGGGACAAACAATGTTTGAAATTGAGATTATCTGCTTGGAAAAGGTCCTGAGGCAGGGCATTCCTTTCAGCTATTGTTATTGCATACATTTTGTGTTCACAATATATACACAATTTCCGAGACAATCTCTATTTGTTTCAGTTGGATCGAGGGACCGCATTCAAAATAGTCCACTCGTAAGAAGCGCCAGCCAATCGCGATAGCGAGCGTAATATTAGCGAACTCAGCTATAGTCAATGAAGAACAAGTCTTGCGAATAATAATAATAAGAAAAAAACGTGAGCACGGCCTTTGGTTTGCAAAGCAGTTGGTACGCCCGAGTGTGTTTCACATGAATACGGCGTGAAAGAGCAAGCCTAAGATAACCCCAGGTTGAGTACGTACTTCGATGTCCTGAACGTGACCTGGCCATCGAGGAACAGGTCGACGATCTTCAGCTCGTACTGCTTGATGACGTGCGCGACAAGGCTCGGCGAAGTGCGGCCGCCGGTGGTGGTGTACGCGGAGATCTTGGAGCAAACGAACGCGTTCATGTCGGTGCAGGGGTCGGTGCTGTAGTTCAGCAAGCCGTCGAAGGTCCTCGAGAGCTGCACGCAGGCTGCGGTGTCGCAGGCCGTTCGCATCTTGGTTGGGCTCCCGCCGCGTAGCCATACCAGTGTGGCCACTAGGAGAACGATGAGCGCCCCAATCCCCATGATGGACATGACGCGGCAGCGCAGCTTTTGCAGCGTCAACGAGAGCTGGAAGCCTTCCGTGCGCGCCACCGTCGATTCACTTTTCAGCGTGGTCGCCTGCGATTCGAGTGTGACAACAGCGAGAGCTCTCTCACGGCCGTACATTCGACTGGTTCTTAGCTATCGTGCTCCGAATCTGTTTGTATAGCGATGAGAAGGCCTCTCGACGTTGTCGTCAGAGAAGACGTGCCCGTGCCAAACGTTCAGCTGCCCGCAGAACGATCGAAGGGGCCACGGGATCGAAATTCTTGTCGTATCTCGATCGCGCTCACAGCTCGAAGGGGAGAGCGCCTCCGAGCGCTACAAGATTGAACGCGCCGTTCTGAATGGACCAGGCGAATGTGCTTTTGAGTGGGTCGATTTCGACCAACCGAATGTAAACCACAAGAGTGTTCGAAAGCAACCAGTTGAATACACCATCAGTAAATGATCCCATCAGCAGTGGATGTTTCTTCTGGCCTGTGCCAGTCAGTCTGTACTCTTCTATAGACTGTGCCCATCTTACTGAGCATCGTCATCTGCTCACTACGTGTATTCTTCAATACAGATACCCGAATTGCGCTAGCCCAGATAAGCTTGGGCGTCTACTCACTAAATAAATTATTCTTTCATTCACACAATGGCGAGGCGGGCGGGCATCAAGAGAGCGTCCTTATCAAGCGGCTATTTCGGTCGCTTCATGATGGCCCGTACGTCACTCACGTCACTCACGTCACGTCACAGTCACGTCCCGTCACGCACGGGCGTCTGCGATAGGCATCACAGTTACGTGTGTCGGTTGTTCAGTCTCGTGTTTCTGTGTGAAACTGGCCTGAATTAATTACGCTCTAACAATTTTCGGCGTAAGCTTTTCTGGAAACGCCTACGAGCTCCTTGGATCACGCGCTTCAAGTCTTTTGTTGGGATCAATTGCACATCCTTTTTTGGGTAAAACGTTAATTAGCCTCATTTACATAAATGTTTATTTACTAATACATTTAATGAAACACCAGTACAATACTGATTAGCTCAAGCAGGCTAGGTGTCCTATTCGTCGCGCCCCGTGTCGCAGGGGATGCCAATAGAAATCATCATGATCATGAAGTGGAAGTAGAGCATCGAGTCGAAGATCGAGCGAGATAACGAGGGAAATACACGTTTTGAAACACCGGTGTGAAGCGTCCTTCCGCAGCTCTTTCACGGTCGCTGGATAAAAAGGCACTTTCTATCCAGCGGCCGTGGCTCTTGCAAGCCTCGCGATGAGGTATACTATCGCGCGATATGACCCACAGGCACCGACGACTCGCGGCGCTCGCTGAAGTCATTTGCTCTGGTATAGTTCGATGAGGACGGAGAGGACAACGCCCAGAGTGGGGAGAAGGCTAGATGCGTAGTCGTGGACAACGTCACTGTCTCGCTCTAAAGCAGACAACTGAACTACCCTGCGGTAGAAGAGCAGTCATCGAGCACCTCATGTTGCCGAGGCGGGTCGGTCTCCCTGCATGCCAAGAGCTGCTTATATGCCCACGACTGCTTATAGGCTCGAGAACCGATGAAATTAGCGTGGCATGGACGATGGCTCAAATCAGCCTCGGAAACCCTGTTATAGAAGGCCCTAAAGAACTAACAAATAATGTTACGCAAGCCCTTGGCAGCCTAGCGTGCGGGTGCTGTGCCGGTTGGCCGTCGGGCCCGCTGAACGAACCGGTACTTTTATTTTCTATCGCATCACGCAAGCTGAGTACTCTCAGCAGGGTGAACTGTGCTTTTTTTTTTCTGCAAGCTATGCGCAGGATTTATTTAAAATTAACGGGAGGCATGCTTATCATTTTTATCTTTCAGAACAGAGGTATTCGGTCTTTTGGCTTTTCGCTCTAAAGCTTGTCGGAATAGCAAAAAAAAAAAAAAAAAAAGACCTTGAGGTTAAATGTCGCATAACATCGCACTCTCTCAGCTAAGAATTTATGGAGACAAAATAGAAGCACGCTTTTTCGGAAGAACGTAAACGGCAGCTTTTTGGCCTGAAGGTCCTTTTGAACATAGCCTGTCATAATTACTTGTAGCCGTGGTCAAGACTGAAACATTGTTATGAATAATCAACAATGTTTGAGCGAGGTAAGTCTTGGGTAGCCAACGTTTCGATAACAAGACTAGTCTTCGACTTTGTTGACCTGACAAATGCAAGTCTCCTTGCCTAAACTTCGCCTCCAGAGAGATATCTTGTTCAACCACTGTTGAACAGTTCAAGTCCCCATCATCCTTTGAGCCTATATCGCTTAAAAGCATTGATAAGTTCGCAGATAGCTTTGCCAAGAACAGATTGTTCTTTGAAAAACTTGCACGAGAAATTCCGCAACAGCTCGTTCAGGATCATTCGCCTTCCGGCGCACGGTAAAGGTCTGTTCGATGCAGAAGCTTTCCAAGGCTGTGATGCTACGAACCCCATTGCTTTTAAAACGAAGCTTTCTTTTCTCCGCACTTTATGGGCGCTGGCTGCTGGATTTTGCTGTCTTGCCCATTATATAACTTGGGTCATTGCGTATGCGTCGGAATAAATAAATTGTGTCACTGGGTGCGTGTCCGCATAAACATCTTGGGACACTGTGTGTCTGCAAGTTGAGCATGAAGTACTGGGTATGTCAACATTCTTGGCCAGCTCTCGGAATGGGTATGTACCACTGTGCAGATGCCCGAATAGACAAGCGCAAAAAGAAGCTAAACGTGAAGATGTCGGCAACAGAAAATTGAAGAAGTCGGCCACAAAGCAGTGTGGTGAAAGAAGTTGAATGAAATGAGACCAGAGCTTGCATTGATCGACGAGCGTTGAGCTTAAAAGTGAGGAAGTGACAGTAAACATCCAACTAAAGCTACGCTTACACCAGATTCCGATATATGCGTGGGGTCCGCAGATTTTTTGACGTGAAGTTGCACTGTGGTGATTCACTAAAGTAGCGTTATTGATAATAGTGATATCGGTACTTGCCAGCTCTTTGAGCGTTGAGTACATGACGGCAGAGCGGGGATCTGCATCCGGACTATGAACGCGGTGTTCAGGTCGTGTCTGTTCGACGCGGAGTGTCTTGGGCGTGGTGGTCGTCGTAACGCCGCTGCGAATAACGTGGTGCTCGCGTTTCAGCGTCTCTGCTTCCATAGGTGGTGGTCTCGCAATCGTCGTCCTCGATTCGTCCATTGTTGTGTGCTCTGCTCGGGTACTGCCAGCTACAATGTCTGTTTTGTGTTCGGACTTTTCGTTGGTCTTGCCATCCGTATCAACGTGCGTCGTGGCAGTGGTGCCGGTGCCGGACCCGGTCCTGGTGGCGTCAGACGGGCTCGCAGGTGAGATATGCCTAGGCGCGACGGTGCCCATCTTACTCTTGGAACTAGTGTCGCTGACGGTACCTTTATACTTGTCTATTGTCGCGGAGGTGTTGATGTCATGCTCGTGCTCGGTCCTGGTGCCATCGAATGTCTCCGCGGGGAGAATTTGGCTATGCGCGAACTTGCCCTTCTTGCTTAGGTTAGCAGGTTTGCCGATAGAAACTTTCGACCTGTGCTGCTTGGCCTGATCCGAAGAAGGTGAGGGCGCAGCCGGGACGGCTTCGGACCCACGAGCTCGGCCTGACCGAGTGGAAGGGCCGGGGATGTGCTTACGTTTGGGCTTTGGAGACAATGATGACCGTTCAGGCGATGGCGGAGAAAGGACATTCAGGTCCGTGGGGACACCCTGTCGATCCATGGATGGAGCCCTCAAGCGACACTGTTTGCCTTTATTCTTAGGAAACCGCGATTGTTCTTGGAATGGCTCCGTGGTCCCGATCGCAGGGTCCCGGTGGGCTGGAGATGCAGTCAGCTTGTTGTCCGACGACGTTGGAGACAATTCGCTCGTCTCAGTGGCCACTGCGGAGTCAGGGAACGTCTCTAACGTCTTGTGTGTTGGAGATTCCTTCGCGGTTCGTGCCTCGTCTTCGGTAGCATCGGGGACTCGAGGGCTGTCGCTCGATTCAGCATGGTCGGGTACCTTGCGTTGCGCGTCCATGACTGGTACAAGGTTAGCCACGCGCGTGCAGTTCAATGGTGCTGACTGCGTGGGGAGGCTGTCTGCCGCAGCTTCCGGGCCTGCAAGGAGGACGAAGTGTTCTCTGCGCCACTTGTGCAGTGTTTCTGGAGCGCTCACGACTAGAACTAGCGGTATAAATACGCCAAGCTAGAACCAGTTGCCTCAAGCATACTCTCGACCTGAAGCGCCACGCGTAAAGTATTCGCTGACACTAATGCGGCAGCCATCGAGGCAATAGACTTGCTCAGTTTTCTACACCGTGGGCAACACGTTAATCGGGAACAGTACATCTTGAGAAAGACTGATACAGGTTTTATGCCTTACGTTGTCGGCCTGCGTTGCTCGCCGACCACGTTGTCCTTGTGCAGACTTTTGCAGAAGGCTTCTGGATTGCGCTCGGGGCTGGGCTCTGACGTGGCAGAACGATGCGTTCCTCGCTCTCGTGGTGTCTTCTTCTGATTCGCACGAGGCTCACGCGGGCGCCCTCCCACTGTCCGTCTCTTCTTCTTTCTCGGGATCTTATTCTGAGCTAGACATTTAAATATCTGGATGAAGACAGCCCTATTTTACTTATGAACAAAAAATATTTAGGAGACCTGCTCCAACTTCCTCGAAAGTGGCAGCAATTTCGCATTGAATAGCTCTAAGCCGTGGACCATTTTATTAGCTTTACGACATAATTAACCTTTTGCCGATTTTGCCGTGGGGTTGAAGATTAATATGCAGAAGACAAAGATAATGTTCAATAGCCTGGCAAGCAAACAAGAATTCAGGATCGCCGGTCAGTCTTTAAACTCTGTAAAGGAGCACGTTTATCTAGGTCAATTCCTCACAGGGGACACTGATCACGAGAAAGAAATTTACAGAAGAATAAAATTGGGTTGGAGTGCATACGGCAGGCATTGCCAAATCCTGACTGGGAGCTTACCACTCTCGCTGAAAAGAAAAATGTACAATCATTGCATTCTACCGGTGCGAACATTAGGTCAGAAACGTGGAGGTTAACAAATAAGCTCGAGAACAGGTTAAGGACCGCATAAAGAGCGATGGAACGAAAAATGTTAGGCCTAACGTTAAGAGACAGGAAGAGAGCGGTGTGGATCAGAGAACAAACGGGGATAGCCGATATTCTAGTTGACATTAAGAAGGAAAAATGGAGCTGGACAGGCCATGTAATGCGTAGGATGAATAACCGCTGGACCATTAGAGTTACAGAATGAATACCGATAGAAGGGAAGCGCAGTCGAGGACGACAGAAAACTAGGTGGGGTGATAAAGTTAGGAATATTAATCTTCCAACGCAAGTTGTAATCAGCTAGCACACGACAGGGGTAATTGGAGATCGCAGGGAGAGGTCTTCGTCCTGCAGTGGACATAAATATACGCTGATGATGATGATGTCATTTTGCATTCAATGAATCTATAGGAGTTAGGCTCATGACGCCATTCGTGTGGAGCGCTAACATTGTCCATGGTTGCCGCCTATTGCCGGTAGCGATGTCACGCGTCTGGGTATATTTTTGTCTATAAGCTGCTGGCCGAACCACAAGCACCGTACTTCTGGCTTTCGATTGGTACGTCGTTTGTCGACGAGAAAGCTGTTCACTTTTTTGAAGGCATGGCGCACTTGACGGTTTATATTTGTTGCAGTGGGGATACTTAAGAAGGTTTGTTGTTTCAACGCGTAATTCTGTTGAGAACAAACCAATTAACAAGCATATCTCTAGCAGTAGTATAGGTGAAGAGCATGTGCTTCTGAAACACCTATGAGAGTTGGCGTTCGGCAATGAAGGCGACCCTAAACACGAGCGAGCGCGCCCTTTGCGTCGGCGTCTTTGTTCTAACCTCCGACCACTAACCTCCGAGAGCCGCCAACTATCGGCGACAAAAGCGGGCGTAAGAGCCCAAAAAAGCTATTCGCATTAAAACATTGCGCGTGTGTGGTTCTGTCGAGTCGCTCGAACTCAAAGACGGTGACGTTCAGCGCAATGTTGGACTACCGCCTCGCGTCGATATCGTGGCCATGAAGGTCTACCCTGTGGAAGCAGCAAGCTGTGTGTCCCGTGAACAGATTGGCCCGTATTCACAAAAGACTGCTAGGATAAAACTGTTCGTAAGAGGAAATTCGAGCCAATCATGATGCTTGACGCATTATCAGCGATGGTGGCCGGCAAAAGGCACAGGGCACTTACGAACCAAAAGCTTTGTGAATTTGATTCTTTAAAACTTACTTTACAAGTGAATGGTACGCCACAATTATTTGACGAGCTACCGAGTGCAGCGGCCATGCGTCGAAGTGCTCGCAGACAGCATGGTCGTGGTTGTTGGAAACGTATGCAGACTTGTGGTTATCTTGAATCGTGTTACTCGTGCAGTAAGCCGTGGAAAGTTCCTCCGCGTGTATTACGTAACGTGAGCGAATGTCACTGCTTTCGTTAAAGGAGCCCATAGTCACCCGTGGCTGTCTTCAAATGGTGTTCTTGTGAACTTCACCAAGTGTAGGGCACAGAAGAGAACATGAACACACAGACACTGCGCTAGAACAAGAAATGAAGTCGGCCAGTGTCGCGACGCGGGCTTGTCGGTATGCCATCTTGGAATACTAAAGTAGTGCAGGCCTTACGAGGACACAGAAGAGAACACGAACACACATACACTGCGCTAGAACATAGTGTCTGTTCGTTCATGTTTTCTTCTGTATATAACCTTCGTGCATAGATCACCGAATATATCCGCCAAGATATATCCGCCAAAAGGCAACTGTATTAGTAAACCTTCCATATCGTTGATGGATAAATAATTTGTCTATTTAGAGTCATTTGCACGTGGGAAATGCCATAGGCTTGTTGGTTTTTCTTGCGGTTGTGTGGCATTCTAGATTACTAGCACAAGTATGCGTGGTTGTGATCACGTGCGCGAGCTTATATATTCATGTTTATTTGTAATAAACGCCAATTGGAAGTCGGCGTTTCTCCTCCTCGCCTCTTTTTGTGTTTCCGTTATGTTTGTGCGCTGATCGTATCATTTTAAACTACCATTTCGCTCATCACAGGTGTAGTTCGAGCTCGCTGTCGAGTAGAACAAAGTTTTTTTTACAGCCTTAACCGTTAGACCCAGTTAGCCATGTGACAAATCAGCACTCTTAAAGGCAAGCTGCAACGAAATTTCGGACCGCGTAAGAAGCTTAGCTCTAGGTCATGTGTAGATTGGTGTAGATATAGCAGGGGGGCCTCCGCGTAATATTTGACATTGGAAGTACGAGCGGAAGCGATACGAGAAGCTCGGGAAAAAAGCCGTAATTGACACCAAAACTGCAAAAAAAAAAAAGAAAAGAAAAGAAAAACGCTACCATTACCGCTCGGCGGACGTGACGTATGACATAGAGCGCGCGGCTCCTCAGCATGACCTCCGAGATGAGGCGGGGCCCGCGGCGCACTTACAAATCTCGGAGGCTACGCTCCGGAAATTACGTCATAGCGACGACCACCAGGGGCACGCGTCGTCTGCTTAGGTGCTAATTAAGCGCTGCTAGCAAGAAAACTATGTAATTACTAGTACCGTGGCTTTCTCAAGATTGCTTTAGTACTATACATGCACTACTCATACCGTTGACCATATGGTCGCTTAGCGCAAATAATGAAGGAGGGACGGGGTCAAGGGGGAGCGCAAATTGACGGGGTCAATTGGCACTCTCCTTGACCCCGTCCCTCTTTCATTATTTGCGCTAAGCGACCATATGGTCAACGGTATGACATGAACCAACTAGCCCAGCAACAAGTTTTACTAATGCACTACTCATTTGTAACAAATTTAGCCAAAGTGAAATTTTGTTGCAATTGGCATTTAAGAGGAAGCTTTAGCTCAGGGGATCCCATCTAAATACATGGCAACGGAAAAATCGTGTTTCTCGGCAACCACTGCAACAAATTTGATTAGGTTTGCTGCATTTAAAAATAACAAAACTAGAATCAAGTAATTCAGGCTGTCAACTATTTTACCAAGATTGCCGAAAGTTGGAAAACGAAAAGAAGAAGCTTCGTATCAAGTTTACAACTCTGTAACTCAGGAATGAAAAATGATATCATCATGCTGTAAACTGCAACGAATAATACATCGAAAGTGGACAAGAGTGGTGTGTTATACTTTGCTCTAAAATACACTATTATTTTATGAGTATCACTTTCGCAACACCCTTGTAAACATTGTCACCACTTTATGTCAGCTCTAAATTCATATCTCAAAATTGTTGGCTTTAGATGTTCTAATAGATGCAGTTTACATCTATAATTTTAGTGCAGAGTTACGGATTTGTGAACTTCATGCTTATATATTTTAGAAACTTGCCGATTTACGGCAGTTTCTATGAAACATTTTGAGACCCAGAATCAAAATTCTGCTTCCTATAGAGTCACTAGGCTTTAACCATTGTGCACGCACCAGAGTTTCGTGAACAGGTGCTCTATAGTCCATATACGCGCTTTCAAAGGCGTCGTGTTCCGTATAATGCCCTTTAGGCCTACTCGCTGTAGGTCGCACTGTCCTCGTGCGAAGTTTGGGCGGTGTACCACTCAAGTTAAAAGCCATGGCCAGCTTTCCGGGTTGCGTCACGTTCAAACAACTTAAAAGCTTCCTGGGGTGTTCGTCCTGCTTCCGCCACTTTACACCTAGCTTCGGTGCTCGTGCGCGAAACGTCAACCAACTTTTCAAAAAAAGTAGAGGTGGAGCTGGGGCTCGCTGCAGGTTCTCGCCCCTTCCGGAACATCAGGGTAGCCATTACAACATCAACGATTCATACACAATACCGAGACAGCAAATTTAGACGTCTGGTATGAAGTTAATACTAGGAGAAACACTTGGCGCAACGCAGCTGTAGATTTATCTTGACATGAAGAAGGCGCGAATAATGATATAATCAATAAGAACACATAAAGAAACATCGTAAATAAGTTCTCTTAGTGTCCCGCCCTCCAAAAAAAAAAGAAAATATTGCCGCATTATTCCTATTCATGCGATGCAACAATTTCTTGCGTTTATTCTTATAACTCGAATAAACGGCGACGCTTCATATTACAGTAATACCGCGGCCTGGATAAAATAACAATAAATTAAATTATGCTTGGTCAGCCAATCTCTCCTGCAACTAATTAAACTATGACTTGCTGTTCTCGAACGTAAAGAGAGCTCGCTGGCTGATTTTAATGAAACATCACTGTGAATTTTACACCGCGTAACTTGACCCAACTGAATATCGTAACCTTATGTCAATAGTGAATAGCGGGTGAAAAACCTGAAGAGCATAACTAACTTGTAAATTGTTTAGTTAGGCCAAAGTGAAACTATGCTCTGCGAGACCACATAGGGGAATACATCTGATGCTCGGAACTTGTTAACTAACGGTGAAATTCTAACACACGCATTGGGTTTGGCACATAGCCTCCGTTGAAATGCAGTATTCAAACCAATGCCACAGTGAAACGCGACAACCGTTGCATTTGTTCCCAGTTGCTTACGAGCTGAATGTCTCAGGTGGGGAAGTCGACGAGGCGAATGCGAAGAAAAATTTATGTGAGCAAGAATCTACAACAGTTACGATGCACACGTTGTAGTGGCCATGTCGGATGTAGTCGGGGTATTCCTCACTAGGAACATGCAGCAGCGAGAATCTTTGGCGTGAAGGAAACGTCATTTATTAACTGCACTTCACAAACCATCCCGGACTGCACAGCGTATGAAACGAAGTCAGGGACACTGCACAAATTTATCTGAGCTACCAGAAATCGTCACCAAGCGCTTGCCGATTAACATGATAACATAACGTAGTCGGGGTCTCCGGATTAATTTTGACCACCCGGCGTTCTTTAACGTACACCCAATGCACGGTACACGAGTTTTTTTGAATGTCGCCCCCATCGAAATGCGGCCGCCGTGGCTGGGAATCGCACCCGCGACCTCGTGCTTAGCGCAATGCCGTAGCCACTAAGCCACGACGGAGGGTTCAATGAACAGTGGAAAGCGCGCACACGCGTTTACCGCGATGCCTAAAAGCA
Organism: Dermacentor silvarum; assembly: GCF_013339745.2. Lineage (NCBI taxonomy): Eukaryota > Metazoa > Arthropoda > Arachnida > Ixodida > Ixodidae > Dermacentor > Dermacentor silvarum. Next base: position 133,328,873 of record NC_051159.1, on the reverse strand, counting down.
ATCTCTCCCCTTATCCTCCTTGGTGTGATATTATTAGAGTGTACTAGATTGTGTACTAGATTGGGGGAGTGGGTCCAACGCAGGCTCCCTGCTGAGGCCTTTTTTTTTTTTTGACAAGTTGGTGGCACCACCGTCGCTTTCTCCCGAATGAGCGGCCCCGCACGCCGGCCGGGCACTTATCGCGTCGGTACAATGCCTAGAATATACGTAAGTATATTCTAGGCACTGTAGCGTTGGAGATCCTACCGCAGTTGCATGGAGCTTTGACAGGCGGATACTCGGTGGCGGCAACACTGATATTATTGCCCACCGATCTACTGTAAATAAAATGAAAAAAGAGCAGCGAAAAGAATGCAAACGACGCAACAACAATGGTGCGTCGAGCAGACGACAGCTACTCAGCCCGTGAGCTCGCTTCAGCCAATGAGCGCTGCTGAAACAGCCGGAGCCAACGTTTATTGGCCGGAGATTCAAAATAAGGCGACGGCAGCGCCGCCACAATTTCACCGTTTTTTGCTTCACCCTCGGCGCTTGCCAAGGCGTCCGCTGGACCCACTCCCCCATTCTAGTACACTCTAGTTATTATGAAGCCTTGGCTACGTTTGTTCCGAGATGCGCACAACATCACGTGACCAGCCTTCCAATGACATCGACGCAGCATCGCCATGTGGCGGCGGCTGCCGATCTGTCATTCTGATCAGCAATTAAGGCACTTCGGTGATCGCAACAACACGAATCTTGCTGTGGAACCTTGCTGTTTGTTAAGTTACCTCGGCTAAACAATTTCTATGACTGCGACGGTGAATAAGAAGTGAAAATCGCAGAATAGTAAATCAAGACAAATGACGTCATCACTGACGCCGACACTGACACGAGCAACAAAGGCTTGCGTATGCTTATGTCCTCATCGGTCAACATCATTATCGACTTCCGTCGCTCCGGCATTTCAATGAGCGCGGTGTTGCTTTTACTGAAGCGAGCGTTTAAGTGTTTTTCTTGGCAGGCAGTCACCCACTACTTCCTTCTTTGCTCCGACCTCTGTAGTGCCAGAAATGCATAAACGCGGGCCACTCCTCCACTATGCAGGCAGTGTCGACCATTCAACAGGTGAAGTAACTACAATATCTTCTAACTGCAACAGCTCCCGTGACGTTGCGAAGAATACCCCATGTCTAAAAAGAGAAATCACAGTACTCAACTATGAGGCCAGAGCTAAGTCAACACAATCTTATGGTAACTGTCATCCTTCCGTTTTTAGAATACGTTTACCAATCTTCTCATGTGGAGCTATTCATACAGTTTGGTGCTAGGGAAAAAATTCTGTCCCCGCACGTGCTTGAACGTAATCTTATGCTTCCTTTAAAGCGTGCTTTGCTGTAAGAGAGGTATGTAATGTAACAAATCCACAAGTTGGTTATGCATGTATGCCCACATAAGTGTGTATTCACACAAATGTTGATGATGTATCATACGTCATAAACAAAGAACAAAATAAAAAAGTTGTCGCAGTTTCACCCGAAAGACGAAGCATCAATTGCGATAGCAACTTAGTAGAGAGCTATACGGAGTAAGGATAGTAGTTTTATCCGCTGTACAAACTTGGACATGCAGCAGCACCGGCAACACACAGCACTGTTGTCGACGCCGTCGGCGTTTTGCCCGCGTTCGCACGAAATGCGTGCGGCGTTGGTGACTGTTGCCGGAGCCTCTGATATAAATAGGCACTTGGTGCCGCAGCTAAGCGTCGCCTCCCTTCCCCCCCCCCCCCCCCCCCCCCCCACGGCCTTTCGTGCGTCACAAGAAGGCGCGTTTGCTCTACATATATGGTGATTGTAAAGGATGAAAGAGACGCTTACTTCTGCAGCCCTTAAGGGAGCACAGCGCAGAATGCGCGTTTCTTCTCCGCCGTGCGTTCACTCCCCGTGAAAGCGCGCGTCCCTCGCGCCCTTTCAATCGCACATACAGCGTTCGGCGACGATTTCATCTCCATTGACGTCATACGGAACCTCACGGCGACGGCGACGGCGACGCCGACGGCAGAAATCTGCTTTTGAGTGTCCATATATAAAATAAACATAGACCTGTTGCAAATCGATCGTCACGGCAAGCCTCCCATCATGTGCAGGCGTTCGTACAAAAGAAACAACAGAAGCGGATGAAACTGCGATGAAACTGAGGTGGAGACGTTTTCTCATAAACATTTTATTGCGATAGCAATTATATGGACACTCAAAAGCAGATTTTTGCCGTCGCCGTCGCCGTGAGGTTCTGTATGACGTCAATGGAGATGAAATTGTCGCCGCGCGCCGAACGCTGTATGTGCGAGTGAAAGGGCGCGAGGGGCGCGCGCTTTAACGGGGAGTGAACGCACGGCGGAGAACAAACGCGCGTTCTGCGCCGTGCTCGCTTAAGGGCTGCAGAAGTAGGCGTCTCTTTCCTCCTTTACAATCACCATATATGTAGAGCAAACGCGCCTTCTTCCGACGCGCGAGAGGCCGTGGGGGAGGGGGGGGGAGGGAAGGGAGGCGACGTTTAGCTGCGGCACCAAGTGCCTATTTATATCAGAGGCTCCGGCAACAGTCACCAACGCCGCACGCATTTTGAGCGAACGCGGGCAAAACGCCGACGGCGTCGACAATAGTTCTGCGTGTTGCCGGTGCTGCTGCATGTCCAACTTTATACAGCTGATAAAGCTAATATCATTACTCCGTATAGCTCGCTACAAATTTGCTATCGCAATTGATGCTTCGCCTTTCAGGTGAAACTGCGACAACTTTTTTGAGCTGCTTCGTGAAAACTTCGCCCAAAGAATGAAAGCACAAACCAGACGATGAGTACCTGGTAAACATAGGCACAAGCTCGTTACGGCTGGTAGCAACGCATGTCACCGCCTCCGCCGCCAGAAATAGGAATGTTATTTCCATTTTCTCTCGGAAACTGAACAACAGAACGCAGAAACTACGCTTGATGAGCCTTTTCAATACGCCTGGTAATGATTCGATGCTGCCACGGGAAAAGACCGTGGCGACTCAAAAGTGCGCAAGCACTCACGTGCTTCTGGAGTTGCGTGAGTTTTACACGGAAGTTCCTAGAAGGCTTATACATATGATTCCGCTTCCGAAATCAAATAAGAAAGGAGAGAGGAGAGAAAAAACTAAACATAATAAAAGACACCATGGCTACACAAGCCACAGAATATGCGTCAGGTGACCACATTGCTACATTTCTCTCAGAGCGACACAAGTGAAGCGTTATTTTCTTTTTTTTCGCATTGCTCGAAGAAGGCAAGCAATCCTGTTTCCTGGGACCCTGGACTTGCACCATCGCACCGGCAAAAGGGCTTCGGGCAAACAGCGAGGACTAACGGCGAACGCGCCGTCAGCGTTTTCTTCATCCGCTGTCTTACTCTGGCCGCTACTTCCTCGAGGAGGAATGCATAAGTTAGCGACCGTGTCCGGAGCTCCGTGCGTGCGGGGCCAAACCCCGAAGCGCTGATTGCAATTTGTCGCTGCTAGAGCTCCGAAATGACGAACTCTTGGACGAGAGCGGAGCCGTGCGTCTCGCTGAGCCTCAATAAGCACGCTTTTATTCCCTGCAATTTCGCTAGGTTTTTTTTCCCCAGACCAGCTTCGTCCTTTCTAGTTTCTTCCGTCTCGCCTGGCTTCTGGCAATATTTTCATGTGCCTCAACCACTCTCTTTCTCGTTCTATATTCATAATTTCGTTTTGGACGTTATCCTGACGTTGCCTGGGTCATCGTTGGCGCTTTTTTTTGTTTTTGCTATCTCTTACATTTTATTGTCGAAGCGTCCCCTCACACCGACTGGAAGCTCTTCCAGGCATGAAAGCCTTAGCTCCTTTTTTTTCTTCTGCTTGTTTTTCTTTTCTTTCTTTATTTATTTGTTGCGTTGTCCCCATTCCTCCAAGTCTGTAGTAGCGAATCTACAAGTAAGCCAACAGTAGATTCAAACGACACGTTGAAAAACCACAACCCCGTCGGTCTGTGTTGAATGCTTCAGTCAAGGGAGGAGAGAGAGTGAATGCTTTGCAGAGAAGCCAGGTAATGAGGACGACCTATTACGTGTAATAAGAAAATAAAAGAAAGACAAGAGAAAATTTGTCGGCGTAACGACGTTAAGCAGCGCGATAAAACGAGAGAGAAAGAGAGAGAGAGAGAGAGAGAGAAGCTCAAGGGGGGCAGGGTAAGCCAGTGACTATGAATCGGCCGCATTGCCAATCTTGCGGTTCGCCGCGAGATTTATGCTTTTTTTTTTTAACCTCTCTTTCTCGCGGGTTAGCGCCTGCGGCATTCTGTATGAAATGCATTGCGTCTAGTTGGAAAAAAAGACAAAAAAAAAGAGAAAAGGATGTAGGGCGTTTTTCTGTCCCGCTCGCTCTGTTTGAAAGAAAATGTCAGCATGCCAACTGAATTGCTTAGAAGCATAGAACGACGTTGTTTCCCGCTATCCACTTTGAGAGTGACGCGACGACGTGAAACCGTTCTCAGCAGGCATCGCTGGTGCATTGGTTCCTCCGGCAAATTACCACTCTTCACACCGAGCAGAAACGGCAAAACGAAATGATGACGATGATGAGAAGTTGACGACAACAATAATCATGATGCAAAGAAGAAAAATACGATGATACCACGAGACCGCCCTCGAAGATATAAGGATAAAAAAAAAGTTAAGCCGGCCTAAGCTGCGCTCCTTTGTCCCCGATACCTCTTGTTTGCCAATTTAAAGTAAAACTTTCTTTGCGGTCTTTCCCGAACTTTAGTGACCGTGGCTCCTAGGTGCTGCTGCAGCTGCTGTCTTGCCCAACAGTTCATGCACGGCACAGGACTCGTATAACGAATCGGCTTATATGCAGCCGCATCTGTAGTACTACCCCTACAGATGTGCCGGCGGCTGGCTCTATTCTCCACGGAATAAAGCAGTGAAACAACGAGCAGTACATAGATATTCCAAGTGCAACAAATATACACCTACAAACGCATATTTCATGTATTTAAAGCAAACGTTTCTACGCCTTCTTCCCCGAGTTGTGGCGCGTCCATTCTGTCGGGTTTGCACCCAATTATGTGGTTCGATACTGGAGACAGTGCCAAAGATGGGTCGATCTCGAAGATGGTCTAACGAAAACTGTGCCAATCCCAAAGACAGAGTAACGCGCGGTCGCGTGGGTCCCGTGAGTCAAGTGGATCGCGGGAGGGGGGGGGGGGGGGGGGGGTTCTCCGCATATTGCCATCTTTTCGTGCAGACGCGTAATCCTTATGCCGCAAAACGCGGCGCAGAAGGTGAATATTCTTTATAGAGTTTCATTAGTCGCTTCACGAAAGCTTCGCATCGCATGGGTTCCAACAGGCAAGAGACGCGATTATCCGGCCAACCTCACCGCTTTTCCTCTCATTAAACTTTTTTTTTCTCTCCTCTCTCGTTGATATTGTCGCACATCATACATTATCAACTAGCCCGGTCTCACGCCTTGATCTCAGTTCTGTAAACGTTTCTCAGAATTGTAAAATTTGTGATAGTTTTTAGTAGCGCCGGTCCTAGGAGTTGTGAGGCACGTAGCAGGCGATACAAACGAGCTCACGTACGCTGCCATTCAACCTCGCGAAGGGCCTCAACTCTCTCTCGGTTTGTGCTTTCTTCTTTTTCTTTCGTTCTCACGCGGCGAAGGAGTTGTTTGAGGAGGCAGGCGAGAAGTAGGAAAATGTAAGAATATACATTGGGTACATAATATTCACGCTGTTTTGCGTGTGTATTTTCGTTTCCTTGCGCCCCGCCGACCGCACAGTTCACGTTCTTCTGTTTCACAGTTTTTTTTAACCAGCATTCACTTTTCTGCCATAGCAGATACATGCATTACTAGATCGGGTAATACATCCTGCAGCGGTCGTGATTCATGACTATGCGCTGTGTTGCCATCTGCAACCCTCTATTCACTTCTATACAATTTCTTCCTCCTGCTTATTTTGTTCTCTTATTTATTTAGTCTTTGTTTACGAGAGTTGTACGTAAGTTTGTCTTTCCTCTCTATCAGCACACATCGACGCCCCTTTTATTATGTCAATTATAGAGTTTATTTCTGGCATTTGTTTTTCTTGTTGAACGCAATTCTTAAAAGAGATTCGTGCTATAGTGCACCGCTTGCGTCAATGAGTGACTCTACTTGAAGATTCGCCCCGCGGGTCGCGCTTTGTCGCCTTTCAAAACGTTGGCTCGTGCGTCGTGTGGAATGTTGACAGTGTCCTTATATTCTGAGCGCCTACAGCTTAGCTTTCACTATTTATGGGTTTGCGTTTGAAAGGCCCAGGCAATACCTAACTCAGGTGCTCTCATTTTAGATTCGATCAAGGAGTCCGAACTTGCAAGTTTGAGCTTGCAGGTCGACCTGCACTGTGTTTAGCGAGTTCCTGATTTAGCGCGTCCCAGCGCAAAGCTATACCTTGTGCAATCGCGGTGAACCGCCACGGACGCCTTTTATATAGTGCTGTGGTTTCCAACTTGAGTTCGCCTGGAGTATAAGTGTTGCAGCGGTAAAAAAAAAAAAAAGGTAAATGGAAAACAAGAAGGCAGGAAAAAAACGTCGGGCCTCTTTCGTGTCTGTTTTCCGTCAAGTTTCTTTTTTGAACCACTGGAACACAAAGTGTGTTTTTAAGTCAACTAACAGTCCGCCTTACTGCCTGAAGTGTTTGCTAGCACTGCAATCAAATAGAAAAGAAAAAAAAATTGATCAAGACAACAAAAGGCAGGAAACTATTGTTGTGACATCTTCACTGTCACAACTAAATAGCGAACGCACTAAAAGAACAATCCCGAAATTTAAATCTATCGTTTTTTAGCAAGTAGATGTTGAAAAGCAAGAAGCCCGTGGGGATCAAGTCAAATGATAATAGTGATAATGTATCGCTTGACAGAATCTCAAAAAAAGAAAAAAAAGTGTCAGTAATGTCTGAATAAAAGCGAGACGTTTACGTAGAGATTTATTTAATTAATTTGTTCAGGTGTTTATTTACAAGGTACGAACGACGGGAGAGGTTGATCTCATCGCAGAGGTTTTGCCCTGCGAGCAACCAGAACCAACCCAGTACGTAAACGCTGGTGATGCGCCTGGCTGATCTTAGCGTCTAAGTTAAAACTTAGCGTTTTTTTTTATTTGCCAATCGCCGAGTCCTGTTATTATGCGCACCAAGGCTAGAGGCCAACACAAGGGGCCGCATTTCTTAAGGATTTTTTTCCTTCGATTCCATTCATTTCATCTCAGCTGTCCATCCAGATGACGGATTCCGATGATGGTGGAGGTGTTAATGAAATACTTTAGAAAATATGGCACCAGTGGCCATGTTCTTTAGTGATTCCTTCCACTTTGCATTCACTTTGCCCTTCGCGAATGGTTCACACGAAGACGCTATCGTACCACCGCCGGCACCGGCCAGTGGACAGATCAAATTATAAAGAAATGGATGAATTAAACGTAAATATTTCTTACCAAATTGTGGTCCCTGATATCAAGAAGTGGCACACGTGATGAAACGCAAACTTTGGCTGATGCAATGCAAGACAAAGTGAAAGTCCATTACACGATTCCCCTAGTGCTATCGCTATGCGTGTGCGTGAGATACACATATGCGAGCTTGAATATAGAGGATAAAGGAAATGTATTGCGGACGATGCATTGCGGCTACATTTATTACGCACTTTCTTATACGGCCAAGAACTGCCTATAAATCTACAAATACGCGACCTCTTGTGTATGTGTGTGTGCAATTTAGGAAGTCCAGGCAACTGGCGTCACGGGAAAGGAAGGAGAGAATCTAGAAAGCGCGTTAGGAGATAGACGTATCGCTAGCCTTTACGAACGAAGGTCGAAGAAATATTAAAAAAAGAAAGATAAATAAAGGCTTTCGAACAATACAAGGCTGTCCTACGACAGGTGCAAGCGCCGTACACGTTGGTGCCCAACCTCAGAAGCACCCCCTACATCTAAATTACAGCACGGTGTTAAGCGCTCTCGGTTCTGTCTCGTTCGATTCGCGCCCAGCTATGCGGTCAAAACAATACTCGCTTCTGACAGAGACGCTGTTTTCTCGGTCAGGCGAGCGCACAACAAGCGAGTATCGTTAATTGTGGTCGCCGTGGCTATATTTTCGCAGGCGTTCGTGCTGCGTACGCGGTAAGTCTACGTTTCGCCCGTTTCTCCGCTAGATGCGAACATGAGTTGACGCGTGGCTGAATCCCATGCTGAGGTGTATGTCGACGAAGTTCGCGGTATAATCGCGAATGCGTGATTAATACGATCCCTAATTCAGACAGCCACTGCCGAGAGTGCTTTCCGCATCTGGATAGACATGAAAGGTTAAATAGAAAAGAAAAAAAAAAGGGGGGGGGGGGAGGGTGAACAAGAAAAATAAGAAAGATAAACGACCACCTGAAAAGCTAAATACTTAAAAAAAATCGAACCCGCGACATCTTACGCAGCTGCCGAACGACAGAGTCGCCACGCGCCACCGCTGTGGAGGATAGAGGGCGTCACGCATATTGTAACGCATACGCTGTCTCACATTTTGCCTGTGACTGTATTTCACCGGCTTATAACTTCTACACGGTTATCTCTCGACGCAAGATGCGCTGTACGCGAAATACATAGAATATTGTTACCGATTATATATAGCGATGAAATAGACGGGTCTAAGCAGACTGCGCTTTTTAATTAAGCAAATTTAACAGCGTTGTACATTCGCGAATGTACGCGAGTGCCAGCGATTACTCGGGAATATAGCCACCACCACCGCCACCACCACCACCGCCACCACCACCACCACCACCACCACCCCACCACCACCACCACCACCACCATCATCATCATCATCATCATCATCATCATCATCATCATCATCATCATCATCACCACCACCACCATCATCATCATCACCAGCCTATATTTATGCTAGCTGCAGGACGAAGGCCCCTGCGATATCCAATTACGTAACCCTGTCTTGCGCAAGCGGATTCCAACTTGTACCTGCAAATTTCCTAACTTCATCAACTCACCTAGTTTTCTGCCATCCTCGACTGCGCTTCCCTTCTCTTGGTATCCATTCGGTAACTCTAATGGTCACCGGTTATCCATCATACGCATTACACAGCCTGCCGTTTGCTCTCTGATCCACACCGCTCTCTTCCTGTCACATAACGTTAGACCTAACATTTTTCTTTCCATCGCTCTTTGTGTGGTCCTTAACTAGTTCTCGAGCTTCTCTGTTAAGCTCCAAGTTTCTGCCTCATATGTTAGCACCGGTAGAATGCAATAATTGTAAACGTTTCTTTTCAACGACAGTTGTAAGCTCCCAGTCAGGATTTGGCAATGCCTGCCGTATGCACTGCGATGCATAGTACGACAATGAATATACAAATGGAGGAGCTAATTTGACCCGTTAGTTGATATTCGACATCGGACTACTGTATCCGCTGTTATCGTTGCGCTTCGATTGTTGCTTGTCTTTCCAGGCGCACGTTCGCCCAATAAAAGAGTTAAAATCTCGATTCACGCTTTTATATCCATGCTCCCCATTCTTCGCCGTCGCAATGCTAACGTGACAACAAACCCGAGCAGGGAACAGAGAGAATTTAATGACTCGAGTCGTTAAATCTGAGTGCGCACTCTATGGCCCACCTGCACAATGCGGAAGAAACATTCCGGTTCTTTGTTTAGCTTATTTCCTTCGTCGGAAGTGCGTTTCGATGTAACGCGGATTACTAGCTTGTGGGCGGTTACCGTTCGCCGACCGCAACTAGCACAGGGAAGCTGCTTACGAGTTGCAGCCGTGATTCACATCGCATCTCCGTTCGTACCACAGTACTCGCGCGGTCCGCAAACCCACGCGAATCGCTCATGTGCGTGATGCGTTCGAACAGGCTGGGAGCGAGTCCTAATTACAAAGTTTGCTTCGCGCAGCGGCTGTGCCATGGAATGAAAGACAAAGAGGGGGGAGGGCGCGAAATTTGAATACAAACGCGAGTCTGTGCACCACAATCCTCGAGTGCGATGGCATCGGACTTTTCGAGGCGTGCTACACACTCGCTCGCTGTTAGTGCTTTTTGACGAGGCTCGTTAGTGGCGGCTTTGCGTTATTGTATAAGACGCTCGGTGACCGACGACCCGGAAAAAATTTCGCGGCTGGCCGGATTCGCCGGCTATACAGCGACGCGTGCGAAGTTATTTGCGGCTTCGCGAGCGATCGCTGCGCGGGCGAATTCGAGTTTGCGCGCGACGCGGTTGTTCGCGACACCTAATCACCGAGCCGCCGCGCATCGAATGAGAAAATCGCGACTGGCTAATAAGATTGCCGTGTTTGTCGTGGCGTGGCTTTTTTCTTCGGCCATTGAATTGCGAAAAGTGGTCTGCGAACGTGCGAGTCACTGTGGCGACAAGTCAGAGCGATTATTTCTACTCGCCTCGTCGAGCACTTATAGTTTGAGTGGTGGCTTGGACGAGGGGGTGTGACGCACGAAGCGTGTGCGCTGTACGTCGAAGACGTACAGTTTCGTACAAAAAAGAGAAAAAACAAATTATGAGAGGAAATTCTGGGCACTGCGATCGTTCACCTACGATGGGAACGATGGGTATAGTACACACAGATTTGGCTCATCTTCGCGCTTGTGTAGCTTCAGACGTTCTTGTGGCTCTATTATTTTTGTTGACACTTTATATTTCGAGTCATTCGAGTGATCACAGCTTTCTAAAGACCGCGAAACAATAAGTCAATGTGCGCATGCGTAAGTAATGCGAATTGTTGCATTTGTAACCCGATGTTTTGTTAGAAACGATCAATTTACGAGGTCACGAAGCAGCCTGGAGCCAGAAGGGCGAAGTTCAAGTAAATCCATGTACTACCCGTCATTAAGGGCATTTACAGACAGACCTGACAGAAGCGGGTCGAGTCCGGCTTGTCGGGCTATAATAGACCTGTCGAGTTCACGTTAACATCATCGGGTCGCGTTGAGCGAGCGCCGTATCGGTCTGAACCAAGCCCGACTAGCATGGGGCAGATTGACCCAGCCCGAGCTCTTTGCAGCTTGCATGTATAAAAGCGGACGAGTCGGACCAGCCAGCGCTTAGACTTGCGCGGGACCACTGAGACGTCAGCGTTTGATGCGCCGGCAGTGGGAATGGTATCAGGAGAAGGCAAACATAAGCACTGTGCAGTGCAACCTCACTGTAACGATAAGAGTCACGAAATAGGGCTGTTGCGCAGACAGCTGCGAGAACCGGAAGCCCGGTTCGAATGAGTCTCGAATCGACGCTGCGTGCTGCCATTGTCCAGACCCGTCAGAAGCGAGTGGTCAATGACTAAAAGAGCACGATGCAAGTGGAAGTTGTAGCTTTTAAATGCAGCGCATGTGATCCTTCTTGTTTACCCAATCACTTGGTTAAAATGAAGCTTCAGAATACGGGCTACAACTGTTGAGGCTTCCTAAACGAATCGCATGATCGCCGAGCGAACCGCGGTCAATAACATGTGAAGTGCTGCCGTATACATACCAGCTTTCTTGTTAGTCAATGTTAAGCCTCCGAGATCTTCTGAGAGCCAACAAGTGATAACTGCAAGCCAACAAATGAAGACCGAAGCACACGCGAAGCATCGAAGGGCAAGTGGTTTTGAGCAGTAATGTGGCAGCGTATGACTTAGGTGACGCTGATTAACACAGCAATTTTGCGTGCGCATTTCTTGTCCGGAACGACGCCGTATTGGCGAAGGAAAGGCGGCTCTGAGCGCAATAATTCCTGAAGTCAGGAGATGGCGACGTTCCGCCAAATCATGGGACACGAACAGGCGCAATTAATTGCAGCTGTGGTGGTTAGAAAAAGAGAAACATTGTTTAATATATATATACCCTTTGACCGAGGGTCTTATTGTCCGTTTTGTTTAAAATGTAGGGGTGTTCAAATATTCATATTTTAAAACCGAATCGAAAACGAATAGAATAGTGCCAGAAGCGATTCGAATATGGAATACTTTTCGAATAGTTATCTAATTATAAAGAGCTGTTTTCACATTTCCTATAATATGTTGTTCACATACTGTAGTGTTCATAATGATGGCAAGATTGTGCCATTAAATTGTACGTTATGAAGCGTTGTTCATTAAACGCGCGAACGGAACAAATAAGCAGTTTGTTCGCATGCAAAAAGACGGTCTTCGGAAAGTGCGAATGATCACTGTACAGACGGTAAAGCCCGGCTCCCATATCAATGTAACCGGCTTCACTGCCTATGTTCTCACGTTTTGTGCCATTACTGTGTCAGTGTGGATGAAATTTATCGAACTTTTGTTCCAAATTTATGCTTAATTGCGTAAAGTTGACCTTTTGAAATATCCAAAAGCTGTTCTAAAAATATTCGCGTTTACGAATAGTGCCTATACGATTCGAAGACAGAATCGTATAGGACACCACTCGATTAGTTACTCGTAAATTTGATATATCCGGACGTCCCTATTTAATTTTCATATTGTTTTCTATTGCTACCGCTTGAGACATTTTAATGTGTTTCGGTTCCCTAAGCACAACAGCTATATGCTCCACCCCATGGACTATAGACTATAATACCCAGTGACTCAAGTTGGCGGGATAACGCTTAGACCCACAGACAGACAGACAGATAGATAGATACCCGCCGAGGTGGCTCAGTCAGCTAAGGCGTTGCTCTGCTGAGCACGAGATCGCGGGATCGAATCCCACCCGCGGCGGGCGCACTTCGATGGAGGCGAAATGCAAAAGCGCCTGTGCGCTTGCGTTGTAGTGCACGGTATAGAACCCTAGGTGGTCGAAATTAATCCGGAGCCCTCCACTACGACGTGCCTCATAATCAGAACTGGTTTTAGCACGTAAAACCCCAGAAATAAGAAGGAGATAGAAAAATAGCTACCAGAAAGCGCGTGAACTATCTTAAGAATGCCAATTGCATTGAAATGCTGGCTTCTCTGCTGGTAGTGGATGGTGGGACTATGTAGGTGTATAATAATCGTTCAAACGTCCTTCGGTAGTTCGCGTGCTTTCCGTTTCTCTGCCGAGGGAACGAAATACGGATTGCGTTTGGCTCTGCATAGCTGTTATATTTGCGTCAAATGACGTACCTGTTTCAGCGGCACACCAGGCGTTATGTTTAGTTATTTCTCGTTGCTCACGAAACAACTTTCTTTTTTTGTCGACTGGTGACAGTCTTGCTCCTGTTTTGTCTGCCGCAATATGTAAATACTTATTGCGGTCACAAGACAAAGCATAAACTCTAAAATATCGTCAAAGGAGGAAAGAACGCGATAAAACAGAAAAAAACAAAAAAAGTAGGTCATGGTTGTTGCAGGGTCTGTTTTCTTCACTCGAGACGATGCCTCCTAACGGAACGGAGGCCATCACAATATTAAAGCTGAGTCAGGCGCAAACCTCAAAAATATTTTTTTCATGCTCGCATTACTACCGTACATTCGCATATAATTCTAGCATCGCATTGTTTGCGATTCTAGAAGCACCGTCAGGCGTTATCTGACGTTGTGGTACATGCGAGTGCGAACCGGCTATGTTAAGTAGAAACAACGAGCGTATTCTGAGCACAAAGTCGTTTTTAGGCTCGCAGTTTCCTTTCTTCCTTCACTTACCGGTATTAGGAAATGTGGGTGAATGCTCGTTCGCGGTATTCATTTTTCTCGTACCCACACGCACGCTTCGCTGTTTCGACATCGTCGGCGACAGGCACGCTAACGAGTGCGCTGCGGAGGCCACAAAGTTCATTCTCTGACAGACAGCATGAATGGAAGGCCGAAAAACGGCGTCTCGAAGCTCGCGTATGAATGCCCCTTTACGTATACATGGCAACGTCTCGATCAACAGACTCGCAGATACGTTTTCCTTTGAAACATTAGACGGGCGCTGCGCTAGATTGTATATGTGTATAGGTGGCGGGCAAATCGCTGATATGGCGAGTCCGTCCCGCCGCACAATTATCTCGGAGTGGGGCCGCCGGTGACGGGGAATACGACGCCCACCCGGCCCGCTTGCATTTCCATAAGGAGAGCTCGCAGCTTCCATGGGTAGAGCGACTTCGGTGACCTGCACTGAGCGCACTTCGAAGTTCTGATACTTGAGCAGAACCCGCCGTGGTGGCTTAGCGGCTATGGTATTGCGCTGCTAACCACGAGGTCTCGGGATCAAATCCCGGCCGCGGCGGCCGCATTTCGATGGGGACGAAATGCGAAAAACGACTGTGTCTAGTGCATTTTGGGCACGTTAAAGATACCCTTGGTGGTCAGAATTAATACGGAGTCGCCCACTGCGGCGTGGCTCATAATCAAATGGTGGTTTTGGCACGTAAGAGCCCAGAATTCAATTCGATTCAATAATTGAACAGAGCAGAAATGGGGTATGTGAGTATTTGTGCGTACTCAGTTCAAAGACTGCTAGGGACCTGGCGTTATAGCCGAGAGGTACTGGGATTGTCTGTAGTGTCACACGACAGACAATGAGAATCTTCGTGCAGCCTGTCAGACGTGTAAATAGCAGTGATTTGTACAGCCTGGAACAGTTTAGAGTCCAGCTCACTCAATTGGGTCTTCAGTGAAGATAGTCAGCAGTGAGTGATGGTCAGTAACTATACTGAAAACAGGTGGCTAAAGCAATAAAAAAGCAAGCACGGGACTTTTTAAAGCAAAACTTGCATTGTGAACACTCGCGGACTTTGCTGACCATGCTGTCCTGACGCATAGCTTAACGCATGCAAGCGGATATGAAACGAATTGGATTATATAGCCGTATGCACTAGCCCTACAGTTGTGCTGGTCACCGGCCTCTGTTCTCTACATAATTACACAACTAAAGCAACAAATTCCAACTAAATATTGTTACTGCAACAATGCCTTCGTGCTCATAATTCGTTTATTAAAGCAAAGCTTTTTTTTTTCTCTTGGTCCCCGGTGTTTCGCGCCTATGATCGGACGGTATCTTGCTGAGTAAAGCGGCCCAATCTTGGAAACAGGGCAGTAATAAAGTGGCCAATCGCAGAGATAGTGTAACCAAACTTAGCCAATTGCGGAGGCAGTACAATCGGCGGTGGCGCGGATAACGTGTTTCACGTGGCGGGGTACATTCGTGGCTTCTTGTTCTGTTGGGGAGGAACGTATTCGCTATGCCGCAAAACGCGGTGAAAAACACGAACAGTTAGTTACACGCGTGTTACCGCGAAGCCAATTGACACAAAAAACTTCCACGATAGAAACTAAAGTTGCAAGCATCATGCGTGTCCTCGCCTATAGCGTTTCATAGAAACGTTTCAAGAAAGCTTCACGTAATCTTGATCGCAACAAGTGCGTTGGTTCCGCCGCAATTTTTTGGATGCTGCAAACTAAATCTAGACGCTAGTGCTCAGTGGTGATAAAGTCTGGTACGAAGAACGTTCAAAAGAAGGCGGTTACGAGAAGAGAAGCTTTCGTGTCCATGCCCTTGTCTATACGGAGGCTGCCGCTCATAATATTTCTGCAAGGGCACACACAGGAAAAGATTCTAATAAAAATTAGCCTTCTGGTGAGAGCAAACGTAGGTAATCACTGTAGTTAACGGCTTGCCCAGCATCTTACGTATTTAGACGGATAAAATTAATTTTACAATAGGATGACGTTGCTTCCAGATTCAAATGACAAAGAGAAATCACTCTTGCCAGCAGCGACGCTTTAATCCGTCTCTTCCGTACTATTGTGTGTCCTGAAACATGAGTGACCAAAACAAAGTTTACGCAATATTTCAAGGACACTTATAAGTGAATATGTAGGTCACACAATGGAGACACAATAGGGTACAGTGGGCCCGCGTTAATTGTGCCTTGTCGGTGCCCCGAGGAAATTTGTCTCGTTTTACACCAAGGCTGTAAATTAAATGGGGACTTCAAGACGTATATTGATAAAGGCCGGAACGCTCAAGTTGATCAAATTAGGCTTATAAATTAAATTAGGCGAGGTTGAATTGGTAGCTAGAAGCCCGCTCTTTCAAGCTTTTATTTCCCTTCCAAGACACTGACATTGTTTTCTTTGACGCCGGCTATCAGCCGTTCATTTGTAAGGCCGCTTTTAAACTTAGCTACTTGTTTGTTAAGGTATCAGCCGTTCATTTGTAAGGGCGCTTTTAAACTTAGCTACTTGTTTGTTAAGGAAAAATTGGACGCTTGCCATCTCGCGGATTGCCTTTAGGTCATTTGAGAGAGGCACTACGTTACCGAAAATATCTCTTTTTATACGAGCAAAACGAAAGAAAGAAAGAAAGAAAGAAAGAAAGAAAGAAAGAAAGAAAGAAAGAAAGAAAGAAAGAAAGAAAGAAAGAAAGAAAGAAAGAAAGAAAGAAAGAAAGAAAGAAAGAAAGAAAGAAGAGTGGCCGAAGTTGGGATTCGCGTTGGGTGGTGCTTATGTACTGAAGGAGGGCCGATAAGAACTTAGTTGGTTCATATTGAAAGACTTTAGGTTCTACGGGAGGCTATGAGCATTGGCTCTCTGTGCACTGTCTTCACGGAAGAACATGCGCATAGTAACTTTATATGCCGTGCAAATAAATTTATCTTCGAAGTCCGAAAGCAAACACAAGATCAAGGAAGCCACCTATAGTTTGTTGTCTTGCTTTTGTTATTCAGCCACTTAAGCATTTTAGGCTTGGTGTTTCTGCCACAACTTAAATGTTGGGCCACTCAGCTGGGTGATTAGATGTACCGTGCTCAGTGATTGAAACGCTATACTCGGACCACATAGGATAGGATAGGAATAAACTTTATTTGTCCAACGGTTATGGCTGGCGGACCACATAGCGACTGGCGCTTTTTGCTCCACAGGAGAACGCTCAGTGATCACTGGGGGACCAAATGCAGTCACAATGCATTACAAAGTCCCTGGCCTTCGTTGTATACCTCAATTAATCACCTTGGTGTCCCCAGCGCTCAGTGGTGGTGCAAAAAGCGCCGGCAGCCTCGCGCTCCGAGCATCACATTTCAATCGCTGAGCCCGGTACTTCGAGAAAAGCTGCCTGTTATCTTTAATACGGAATGTCAAACCTGACAACATCATAGCTTATTGAAGCGACAGAGGATCAAATTGCGTAATCACTTCAGAGAAAAAAAGCGCATAAATTCCCATATTTCATTATTTATTCCTATAATTTTTCTAAAGACCGGTCACATAAGTTTGCAAACGTGCTACTTTGCGAATCGGGTTTTCTATCCGAGCTGATGCAGGCGGCTTAGCTCGCTTCTCTTTCGTGAACACAAATACCATAGATGCCGCTTTTTTATATCGATATGTCTTTTATAACCGCCATAGCCATAATTGAATTACTACATGGCAGTCAGTCGAACCTCATCGCTAAATATACCAGTGGTACAACGAGATTGCGAAAGTGCTCTAAGTACACCTGTCATATCAGTTGGAAAGGCATAAAGTTATGTCTTCGATTTATCCCGCATTAGAGTGCGAAGGCTGTAACGAAGTCAACTGCGTCACACACAACGCTTTTTTATCACTATTGTGGTCCTCTGGTCTGCAGGCCCGAGTGCCAAACTTGGCGCCGACGAGTATCTGCACGTAAACTACTATCGTGACGATCTATCAAACAAATTCCTTCTAATTAAAGCTTTTGGTTTCTGACGAGGCTCCCTGTACCTAGGATTAAGGAACCGCTATAGGATCAACGCAATGCATGTTCAATAGTCCCCTGCCGAACTTACTGTACTTCTCATGACTCGGGGTTCGCAACAGTTGTGGAAGCTCAAGCGTTTACACAAGGGAAGAGAAGTTGTGGTAGTACAACAGGTCTTGCAAGTACAGTTTTTCCATCTCGCTCATAGAAACTCGCGTACGCGTGAACTGGTCTCAGGGAAGAGGCGCCGCCGCCGACTGACGGTGGGGTTGCGACACTCTTTCTGTTTCCATGGTTACACGGCTCCATGTTGTCTACATGGACGACGTTGAGCTGCGCTTTACGTGACAGGAGGCCGGTGACCAGCGCTTCCTCCGCGTCGCACGAGAGCGGTTCATCCGCGAAGGCCGGTTGCAGTCGCCTCAGCGCACCTGGCTTTGCGAATACCGCGCAGCCTTCGAGCTGGGGAAACGGGCTTGTGTCAAGACCGAGGGTTACTCGGCCGAACAGGTCACCGGTCGACTGGGAGAACCAGTCTAGCGCCGATAGGATGGCCTTGACGTCGACGAACGTGTCGTCACTGACCACTAGTGTTAGCGAAGCATTGGGAACGAAGCAGGGAACCCACTCGGTGGCGAGAACAAAAGTGCAGGTCTTTTGTGCTTCCCATCTGCTCTTCAGCTCGACCACAATGTCCTTGTGCAGCTGGAACTCGGCCTGCAGCATTTTGAGAAGTGAGACAGACGTGACGGCATGCCGTGATACGCTGAAATATCAATATTTAGAGCTGATAAATTTGGTGCTAACATTTATCAAAAGGTCCCAGACAGTGTGCGTTATGTATAACGGGTTACTTTGTGTTGCGTTGTTCTTCTTCTGCGTGCGTGTGTCTTTCTTTTTTTTTTTCGGTGTGCTCTATGATTTTGTACATATTAGAATATTATTTTCATAAAGGTTGTTATTCTCCTTTCGTCGTTACCCATTTCATCGTTTTCTCACAACGTGACACCTAACCATCAAACGGCCAATTTGATCATCGTTCCCACACCACCCCTTTTCTTTCGCACGAGTTTGCTAGCGAAAAAGAAGAGTGCAGAGGGTGTTCCCGCAGAGCGCACCCTGATGGGTCTGACGATACTGTTGGTCGCGGCGGCGCCCATGAAGAAGACGAGTCCGAAGCTACAATTTGCGTAGTTGCCGTGGTAGCCCCAGGTGCGCCGGATGACGCTGCGCTGCGCCCGCCGCTGGGCCTCGGTGCGCACTGCCACGACGAGGCTCGTGTAGGGGCACTTGCTCGCTCCCTGGGCGCTGATCAGCAGCTCGCTGTAGTCCCACAGCGCGGTCGCGCGCCGGGCCGTCCCCGTGGTGTTGGACGAGCGCCCGGTTGACGGCGGCTTCCGGACCACCAGCCAAGGACTCGGCAGTGGAGATGAGCACTTGACGCAGGCCACCACTTCGTCTGGAGGGCCTGCGCGATGCGCGAGTTTTGCAAGAGGTCGCTACCGAAGGCGATCGAAAGTGGGCATCGGCAACGTCTCACAGCAAACGCCCGGTCGTCTTCAGATCACCGAAGCTCAGGGACGTTGGAGTCGTTTGGCCTAACGGAACGAGGTTTCAGCAAGACGGAGTGCTGCCGAGTTCGGGCGTCAGTTGAAGTTTTAGGCATGAAATGATTTTAGCTCCCGTTGTCGGCGATCTTCAAGAGACAGTGGGCTAAAAGGCAGAGCCGTTATCCGGGCACTCAAGAGGAGAATGAGGCGAGAACATCCGGGCATCCTTGCGAGAGAAAAACGAGATCACCCGGGCAACCAGTCAAAACTTAAGAAAATGCGGTCTCTGTCAGTCCCCCAACTCCTTGTACAGGACCGCATTACATACGCTAGTTACTGCCCAAACAATCTAAAAAAAAAAAAACATTGCTTCCCATTTATTTCTAATGTGTGTTCACAATGTCGATCAAGCGGTAACTTCTAGTACGCTGAAGTTTAATTTGTCATTTCTAATAGCGACTTTCAAAAAGCAGATACAGTGCACCACACACTTAATTGTCATCTTTTGGCGCTGAGACAGGGTTGCCTGTGCTCTTTTCAACGCCAGCGGTCTGTGAGTTCCGCGGCGCGGGTTTCGCGCCGCCTCCTTCGAGAGATGGCGCCACGCTGCGTGACCAGGCCGGCAGCGTCCGGCGCACCGTGGATGGTTGTTTGGCCGAGACGAGACTTGCAACGAGGTTCAGTTCAAAACAGGTTCATTTCGGCTCACTAAGCTTTCAGGCCTGCGTCGCGGCACCAATCTGCTTTCCGGTAGCCATTTCATGCTTGCGCGTATACTCTCGATTACGGGAGAGCCAGCGGTTTCTTTTTAACTTATCGCCTTATATATATATATATATATATATATATATATATATATATATATATATATATATATATATAGTTGTCTTCCTTACTGTATCGTCCTCTCTGCTATCCTCTCTCCCTGCCCTTTT
Organism: Dermacentor silvarum; assembly: GCF_013339745.2. NCBI lineage: Eukaryota > Metazoa > Arthropoda > Arachnida > Ixodida > Ixodidae > Dermacentor > Dermacentor silvarum. The sequence continues at coordinate 133,308,720 of NC_051159.1, read as the reverse complement.
ACTCCCCTACCCTCATCCTCTGCCTGCTGTCGACCGGTCAGGTGTCAGCAGACTGCATCAGACAGTTACAGTGCGGTCAGAATCAATCTGAACCTCTTCCTTTTTTATTTTATTTATTTATTTTATTAAACAACGAATTACTACTACTGCATTTCGAAGCGTAAGGACTTGTCCAACAGGCCAATTTGCTGTTCTGGTGTATAGGTACTTCGCCACCGGTTGTAGTGTCTTTTTTTAAAATCAAAAAGATCTTACAAACCTGTGGACGAAATTCAAATTCTGCCACTTCGAGTTGATTACCTGAAGGAGCGGACACAGCTCGGACTACAAATCACGGCGCCCGGTTAGCTAATTAACACGTTTCAACTACTTTCAAGATTTATGTTGTAAATGAAGAACTGAATCCAGGTGGTAATGAAATCATACTTAGGACAGCGACATTTTCGAGATATACGCATGCCCCAAAAATGTGATACAAGGTCCGATGGCATTCCAAATGGTTTTCTTCCGCAGTGTGGGAAGGAAGCTTTTGGGAAACTACAACTGTTTTGTGGTGGTTATCTCCAAACTGGTGCTAATATAAAAATTTGTTCTAAATGGCAATGACATCATGTGTACTGCACTGCTTGCGCTACTACAAAGATTAGTCCAGAAATTCTTTCGTGTGGCCAGCTGACCACGGTTCACGCTTATAATACAGTTAGTCTAATATAACGCAGTGTAGTTTTTTATAGTTACTTTGATCACCCTTCTACCGTAACGCTTGCGCGTTGCCTGACTTTTTACGGCGCCAAGAAGGCCAACCAAATACTGCAAATTTTGATGACAATGCCTTTTCACGAAAGTTTCGAGCTGGCTGTGAACATTCCTTAAAAAAAGTCCTGACGACTGACATTAGCAAGCGCTCTCAAATTAGAGCAGCAACTCGTGTCATTCGTTTCTCTGATCGTTCTCATCGTTTATCTGTTCTCGTCAACCTCTATTTGTCGTGTCATTCGGGTGTAACAACTGCCGGTGCCTTCGACACGACAAGAGGTTTATTGACACTGGCATTCCAGCATTCCAAAAGCCGTCGCGCAGACTCTGCACACAAAGTTCTGGCAACTGCTTCTACAGAAGTAACTACTTTTCACTTGAATAAGTTATGTTCTGAGAGTTCTCGTGCCCACGATGGAGGACACTCCGTTTCTGCGCATGTACCGTAAGCGTACTCCACCGGAAGAGTTAACATGCGTTCTTGAAGGATTGAACAGAACGCTCGAATGTATAGAAAACAAAGGTGCTGCAAGCGCGCTTTCTCTTTTCATGACACACAAGCTCACCTGTGACGCAGCATGCGGTGACAATGCGGCTGAGACTGGAGCCACTGTAGGCGGCCGTGTCGCGTTCCTCCACAGAGGGCGCATCGACTGCGTGCGCCGTGCGAGCTTGCACCACAAGGCTGATCAGGTAGCAGACCTCGAGGAAGAGAATGGCGACCAGCACGTACACTGCCAAGCAGAGCTTGGTGTAACTGGGAGACAACGCCAAACCGAAGGCGGGTCCTAGCTGCGTGCACAACGGTCACCAAGTCAGCGAGTGAACGATAAACACATTCTTCTTTCTTCTTTCTGGGGTTTTACGCGCCAAAACCAGTTCTGATTATGAGGCACGCCATAGTGGAGAGCTCCGGATTAATCTTGACCACCTGGGGTTCTTTAACGTGCACTACAACGCAAGCACACGAGCGTTTTTGCATTTCGCCTCAATCGAAATGCGGCCGTCGCGGCCGGGTTTCGATCCCGCGACCTCGTGCTCAGCAGCGCAGCGCCTTAGCTGACCGTGTATAGTGACTATGTGTATAAACACATAGGGAGGAGTGATTGCGTGAGTGCGTGAGTGCGTGAGTCAGCCAACTGGTCAGAACACTTCAGAAATAGCGAACGCAAAATACAGTATATGCGTCTACCAGAGTGCTTCGGTAACTCCCGCTTCATGAGCAAAAATGATGCGTCAGAGGCACTGCGCAAGAGCAAGACTCGAACACTTTTGTACGCAGGGCACATAGTGTACTCTAATTCTTGGTCTCCTATATATCTCTAAGACACCCTATCTTGGTTTAGGAGGTGTGTGACTCATTGGTTGGGACAATATAGGCGTTGATTAGTAATGAGTGAGAGTCAACGACAAAGTTAGTGATTTGTCTATCAAATTACTAAAAAAAGTTGAATAGGAGTAAGCCAACAGGAATCAATACTACAGCCTCAGAAGTGCATGGGAGTATAAACCTGCTGCAAGGGAACTATGAACTGTTAGGATCAAATGAAAGCAAGAAAAAAAAATTATTTCGCCACAGCTGCCTCCAGACGCACGACTCTTTCTTTTATGCGCGTATATGTCTAAGTCATTGCCCTCCGGCTCTCCTAAATGCTGGGTAACTCTATTTTCCTTTTAAATTGTGGCCTATCTTGAGCAACCACCTTACAAGCACAACTGACCGATGTCCAGTTGTGTCAAACTAATACCACGCAGCACGTCTCTCTGCGATCTGCATCGAAAGCGTGAAAAACGTCACCCAGAATTTCGGGCACAAGCTGGTGTTCTCTCGAGAGGCATTTCGCCGCACGCTAGCTAGCATGGACCTCATTATGTAAGTCCTTGATGCATGAACGGAGAAGAAATAGCTGCGCGTGTTTATTTAGCGGGACTGGTTAGATTGATCAGCAAAAAACAGACCTAGCACTAGCAATTACTGGTCCACAATCACTACGCCGACAGACATAGTCGATATTGCACGTCAAGGAAAACTGAGCATGTTGTTGATGCGTTTCTTCGCAATTCTCAGACCTCGACTGTCGTGGCACCTGATATCATTAGGTAGTTATACCAGTCACGAACGCAATACTGTTCGCAAAGACGGTGACATGCGATGAGACGCAAGTGGAAGCCAGTAGCCACGAGGTTGGCATTGCAAGGAATAGACGTGCAAGTACAGTATGTGCGAACAGAAAGGGTGGTTCACAAATATTGCCTTACTGCAGATGAAGGACAAGGTGATAAGGCCGCTAAGCATAATAACATTGCGCACTCTAGATTCTTTTACCTGTCCAAAGCGAGCGATGGCGCCCATAAGGAAGAAGAAGATGATGATCCACAGTACAAATGGCACATACCCACCGTGGAGGATCGGCCAAGAATTGGGCGGTTTGGAGAAAATGGAATTATAAAAAGATACAAAGAAAGAAAAAAAGGAAGATGAATTCTGCTTGGTGTTCTAATTACTTATTATAATTGACTATTTTAGGAAGGCAGTCGATTCGAATTAATGATAAAGTTTTGCATTGCAGTGCAAACATTCTGGTGGCTGTACCCCAATGTGAAAGCTCCAAACGAAAGCAAGACGCAAGCATTTACCATAAGGAAATGTTCCCCTTCTTCTTCTTACTTTTCATTCATCTGGTGCCCACGTGCATATGTGGCGATGACGATGGTAGGTCGATTGGTGCGACCTTGGCCTCTGGACTGAGGGGACCACCCTCTGCAGAGCGGAGCAGCTACGTATACGCTCGTGTGCTCTTTTACATAAGTTTCTTCTCTCTCTCTCTCTCTTGCACCGTGCCGGCATAACACAGCAGTTCTTCTCTAGATGCTGCCATTTCATAACTAGTACGGCGCAAGATTTATTGGTGAAGGTAATCAAGCTTGAAGCGAAATTATTTCCATTATATTTTCCTTGTATTATCATATTAAAACGAGCTGTACACGGCGAACACGTTAAAATTTAGGAAAAGCTGTGTGTGAAAGACACCGGGCGAGTTAGAAAAGATGGCCCTGCCCTTCCCTAAGCAACGCTTGCCATTAACTACTCCTACACGAGATAAAAGCATTGACGCGTGGTGGGCGATCGATATGGTCGTTGTTCTTGTGCCAGTATCAAATTGGCCCATGTCATTCTGGGGTCACTGGCCACGCAATAAGAACACGAAATATACAAAATATAAACCATGTAACCTCAAGCTAATAAAGACAAAACGATATGTAACACATAAACTGAAATATTCAGTATGGGACATGTGTGTCCTATAGATATACATACAATTAGATATTTAAGGATAATGCATTTAGGTATAATTGCTTCGCAAGGTACAGTTCTGACCAAATGGCCCAAATTAACGGGAATAAAACAGCGCTGGGAACGCAACGGCCCACTTAGCCTTTGTTGTGTGCTGTAACAGGTTCTCACGCTAACCCTTTAGTGGCATTGTTTTCTTGTTGATATACTGCGACGCATAGTGTGGGGGACAATTGACTGACTGATTGACTGATTGATTGGGATGAACATCACTAAGCAACACTGGGGCTACGAGAGACGCCGTTGTGCAGGACTCCGGAGTAATTTTGGCCACTTTTAACGCGCATCTAAATTTAAGAACATGAGCGTTTCAGCATTTCGCCCCTATCAAAATACGGTCTTCGCAGCCGCGATCCAAACCCGCGACCTCGTGCTCAGCAGCATGACGTCATAGCCACTAAGCCACACGGCGAGTGTGAGAACCATTTGGCAAGGATATGTACTTTGTAGGGGTTATTTTCAAGCGTTAACAAAGTAAGGATTACGGAGACTTAAGGCAAAATAAAAGGTAAGTATCTTAAACGATTATTTATCATGAATCGGTTAATCAACAGCAAGTACGAAATATTTACTTTAGGTACAGGACACGTTATTGCACCTTTAGAATAAACTTCGGAATTGTAAATCTGGAGAAAAGTTTATTACGCTTTAATTAGCAACCCTGAAATAAAAAAAAAAGGGGGGGGGGGGTGGGGCTTGTGTATGAGTGGCATAGTGGCAGATGCTCTTGATGATAGACAGTTGAAGAATTGGAGAGAGTAAGGAACTTATTTTACTGAACCGAAGCTCAGTAAGCTGCTTCGTTCTAAGGGAGCAATTGTTGTTAGCCACCGACGGGAAATCCCCAAATGCTGCGTAACACAGTCATAGCTGGCTGGACGAGGTCGTCGACGATTGACAGCGGCAACGTCCGATTACGATGATGATCGACGTAGACAGAGGCGACGGCGCGACATTCACGCTCTTCAGTCGGCAGCTTCAGGCGACAAATGCTGAGCCTCCCGAAACATCGACAAAACGACGAAATGGGTAATTTGCTGTCGATTAATCACTATGAAAAGCAGACATGTCAGCCCAAAACTGGCATATCAACGAAGACACGGAAGACATATAAGGTGTGCAAAACATTCATTTTGCCTTCAGTTAGGGCAAAGACAATAACGAAACATTTTCGGTCGCTCAGTTTAGAGGGTCTTGCTAACCTAAAGGTACGTGGCACATGAACACAAATGGGTATATACCGAGAATCAGCCACAGTTGGCCAAGAATAGGACGGCTGAACCGGGACCTGTCACATTTTGGTGATGATAATAGCGACGGACGACAACTACAACATCCGAGTCATTTGAAGTGAATGGGAAGAGATAAAAAACATCACCCAAGAACTCCGTACAGGTGGTTAACCAGCGAAGCTGAAACGTGCGGCCCCGGTGTTTAGCAGCGGGTTAATCCCGACGCTGTATTGAAGCGTTTCTCAATTATTGGTTACATGTTTGTGTTTCTAGTGGAACGCAAGCTGCCAATGGCGGGCGGGATGCTGCTAACCCCGACGCCGAGCTAACTCGAGATATCGAACGCATGCGACAACGGCGAGCCGAGGAGCCGGCGTTGCGGGCAGAGCAGGTACGACGCAGAGAACGACGTCACTAACGGCGCTGCCAATGGCGCGCGCGCTTGGTTGCGACGTAGAGAACGACGTAACTGACGGCGCAGCCAGTGGAGACGTTTAGAGAAACGTGGGACGAACGGTTTTTTCGTTTCGCCTAGCCATATACAGCTTTCAGCTGTAATAACTGTTGTTGCTGCAATAAATGTGTAGTGGTTGGAATTATTTGTACATTTCTGAGCGCGTAGAGCTGAGTTAGTGATTAACAGGAGCACACTGATGTGTACACCTGCTGTGGACTTGTTCAAGCGCACGACATGCCCGGGAGCCCTTACTCAGGTGGTCCGGCCACTGCAGTGCATGCTGATTATGCACGCGGATTCAAGGTGACGGTCATTACAGAGCCTTAATACTCTTCCTCCACGATGAGTAATTAGATCGATCTTTGTTGGCATTGCTTTCCTATGCCGTCAAAAATTAAGGCAGCCCCTCTCCCCCTACCCTCCACAAAAAAATTAAAATAAAAAATAAAACGGTAAGGAGCTCGTCGGTAACTCCGCAGTGTGGCTCTTCGCGTGACTTTACGAACGACGAAGACGACGATAACAGTGATGATGACACTGGCCGAGGTCATCGCAGAGGACTTTCTTATCGCGCTTATTACTTTTCATGAATGCTAGATTTTCAACTGCTGCTACCTTTTGGCAATAAAAATTGAATTAAACAGGGTAACGTGCCTCCAACAGGTTGGTTGACGTTCTGATGGGTGACATGCTGTTGTATATCCTCCCTTCATTTTCTTTTGTCTAAAATTTGTTGTTGTTAGCTCCATGGTGAGCCCGAGCCAGTAGTTATGAAACTAATACAAAATGTACTTAGTCGTGAGGAGATGTAGCATAAGAATAAGACGAGAGGGATATTTTCATCGTTTTCCTTTCATCATTTCTATTTCCACGGTGAAATATTAATTTAATTTAAAATCATAGGTTGTATTTTTATTTACCGTTTCAGTTATCCCTTTTCAAGATCACTTTAATGAGAGCTTCTTGACCAACCCTCTTATAGTGGGTAAGTGCCGTTACTTGGGAACAAAAGCAAGAAGTATATTCATTTTCCAGCATCAATTTCCCATTACAATATTTAAACACTTCTGTTTTATTTATGTATTTACTTATTTAATTATTCAGTCATTCATTAACATTATCAAAATTATTTTTGTATTCTTGTCTCCTCCTGTTCTTGGTATATTCCTCTTAGAGGGTACGAGCGATAGTTGAGGAGCATCATCATCATCATTATCATTGTTGTCGTCATCATCATCGTCATCGTAATGCTGACGTTGGCCCCTGTGGCTGGTTCTGCGCTGAGGAAGACTCGGGACATTCGACGGCAATGACGCATGCGAAGTCTCTTGCTTCCAGGGTAAGCGTACCTCTTGTACATATAAACACGCTTGAGGCGCACCACAGGGACCAGTCCTTTCTCCTCTTTTGCTTAACTTATTTTAATTATATTTCCTTTACCTAAGATATTCAACTGCATCGCTAGGCCGATGACATTGCCTTTTCTCTTCTATAGTGGCGAGACTGCTATACCATGCACGATATTTTACAATATTGCGTGTCTGAACTTGAGTCCTGGCTTGATTGTGTCTCTTTAAAATTTTATCGTTCTTAAATGCCCGATGCTTGTAATCAGATTTTTATTTCTCTTCTTTAAATACAGGATCCCATTCCTCAAGCATGTTAAGATTAGTTACGACAATACCTTAGTTTGGTGGACGAATATCGAGGCTAATGTACTCACAAAGGAGAGTAATAAATATACTGGAATGTGAACAGCAAGGTTATTGACGATTTACAAATGGTATATTCGACCCATTATCGAACTCAGATGCGTTTATTTTTAGGATGTCCAGGTTACAAACTGTCGCCTCTATTACTATCGGAAAGGCAGACACTGCTTGTGGTATACGAGTTATTCGGCTAGATTCCAGGTTTAATCAGATTACTGCACAGAATTTTCTAAAGCTCTACGATTCAGCTCTCTCCTGTGCGCCAGAATACTTTCACCACCTTTACCAGAGTATTTTTCCATTACATTAGCATCGCTATCAGTGGCCCCAGGTTATATTTGGCCACTAGCATTCCGGAAATGCTCGACAAGTCATCTAGGTTTAACTGTGTCGATTTCAAACCTATTCTTCAGCGCGTATCAGCGGGCCGCCAGCCATGTGCACGGGTACGTGATAGCAGCTCTCCACAACTTGATGCGTCCGTAAAGTTGCGCTGCTAGTGGCAGTGATTGTGGTGAAAATCTTGCTCCCCCCTCCCCCTTCTTTGTATAATAGGCGAAATCATATTCTTCTTCCATTCTGTCACCTGCCGTTTTCTTTGCGATTATTTGTTTCATTATATTCTTCTGTTCGTAGTTTTTACCTTCTCCTACGTGGCCGATGTGCCTCGTAGCTTTTAGTCATATTTTGAGGCCACACCATCGACAACGATGCCTTGGTCTTAGTCCTCCTGAACACGCTTCGCTGATTCACCCAGCATCCCGCATAAAAATGCGACAGCGGCGATTTACGCCGTAATTTGGTCGGAATACCGCACTGTTCTGTGCTTTTATACCTCAGGGGCGGAATTTCGGTTTTCAGTTCGTAAAGGTCGCTCGCCATTGGCAGGCGCAACCTTTGCTAATAATATTTTCAACATCACCATTATTAGGTCTAGCTAGAACGAACAGTTAGTTCTAGCGTAAGAACTTTTTTCGTGAGTATGGGCCCAAGGCCAAATACACGGCTTTTCGTTCTTAAGTTATCTTTGTCACTGGTCGGTTGCCTCCGCTAATAATATGTTTACCGCCAGGATTGGCGGGGATTCGCTCTTACGAACAATTCTAGCATCAACGGGCTCTAGGCCGGTGTTCAGAAGATATTCGTTACGTTAGAACTGTTCATAAGAGCAGGTTGCAGCCAATCACAATGTTAGGCATATTATGTCGCAGATGGCCTACCAATAGCTTACATCACTCACGAATTCGGCGCCCAGTTCTCAAGGCAAGCTAACATAGAGGGTGTTTTGTTTTTCGTTACGCCAGTTAAAAAAAGTTGCCTGTTGCAGGTAGCACAATTCTAACCCTTGAACTAAATTGATGCGGCCATTACTTCTACGTGAAATCAAAACGCCTAATTGAATAATTAACATAATTACGCTAATTAACTTATTCTAATAATTACTTTGTGGCCCCTATTCTAGCTTACGAATTGTAGCTAGTGAGTATGCAGGGCATATTGACTCAGAACGAATCCTGAGCATGGCACCGGTTTCGGCATACGCACCGTCAAACTTGCCGTAAAAATGCACTGTTGTTATACTTAATTTTTAAAGACAACGGTGTTTTAGGCATTGAAGCACAAAAGTAAGTGTAACGCTTATGCACTTCTTTGGACATTGAAAATTAATATCTCGGAACTGGCGTAGTCTGAAATAGTCGTTGCAAGTGGATACGCGTTGCGAGCTCACCGGCTACAGTTCATAAATTGAAATTTGCGTTGTAATGTAAGTAATTAAAAAGATAACGTTTGTAATTATGTTAATTACTCAAGCATTTTGACATTCCCGCAGGAGTAATGGCCGCCTCACCGTTTTTCGTACGTGGATGCTTATTCTGTAAGTGCCTGCCAACTAACGGATGAAGAAATACATTCAATATATATACATATATATAAGGTGTCGCTGCTATCACGCACCAAGTATTACAAAAAAGGCAAATGCCACGTAGCTGGCCTGAACCAAGGTAATGTTGTTTGCGGTCGCTTCGAGATGCTCAGATTATTTTCTGCATTCCGCCTAATTAGATAACTAGTCTTCATTAATAATTCACAACTCAAATATTATAATTAGATGAAAAATGTCAATGAGAAAATGGTAGAGCAACACGAAATAATCCCTATACAGCGTTCTGTTGCTCAATACGTGCTACGTAAGTTTTTTTTTTTTTTTCGACCGTGAAAGAAGCCCGCGAGTACACGCAAAATTGCCGTGATAGAGTGTGACAGGCGAGGCAAGGCGAGGCAGGCGCGTAGGCAGGCAGATAAACAGATATAGAGAGACAGGGAGACACATGCAGACAATGAGATGACATGTACTGGTGCGAACGGAAGGTAAGAACTGACGATGTTTGCTTCTCGCGTTCGCAGATACTCAAGCGACGCTTCGTGAGCTGCCTAGCCTCGGTGTTCTTGGCCCTGCTGTCGTTCGGCTGCCTGCGTATATGGCTTTTCGATTGGTCAGGAGGTTCGCCCGTGACGCAACCCCTTGCCCAGCGACGCATCGGTAACTCATTCGACTCAGTTTCTAGGAAACGGCGTCTGTTGCCAAGCTGCTTCAATGGACAGTGGCAGTAGCTCTTGCGGTTTACATCTGAACGTGCACGATCACAGCTCCTTTCTGGTTCATCTATCGGATATTACCAGCATGAGGCACAGCACCGTGACACGGAAGACTGATGACTCACGTACTCGCATTTCAGAACAGGCATATTGCAGCCGCGTTTTCAAGGGCAGTGATTGTTGATTAAAAAAGGAAGATGCGCAGATCCAACGCACATTTCGGAATCTACTATGTGAAGCGGAGCTATCGTGAGCTGGTCAATTAAGCACTCTAAAACTGTTAATCTTCTGCAACGCGTTTTGCAGCATAGCGGTCACGTGCCTAGCTGTCCGGCAAGCCAGCAAGACGCGGAAACCCCGCACCTCACGAACCTGTGTGCGCCACGCTACCCACGTGATCCACGCGGCTGCGAATTGCACTGTCTGCGTGATCGGCCCATTTTTCATCGCGCCATCTCTGAAATCAGCCACGTTTGCATTATTGTACTATTGAAGGCGGAATTTCCGGCTCCACTCTGAATTTTATTGATAATTATGTAAGCGACAGGTCACAGATATAGTAGAAGTTAACGGCAATGTTTCTGCCAATAAATATACTAAACAAGGGGTCCCGAAAGCATCAATTTTAGGCCTGCTACTTTGCCCGTTATTCATCAAAGACTCGCCCATTGTACGTGGCCATGCCGACTGTATACTGCACGCAGGCAATGCCCAAAGCGCTAAGTGAACTCCAATGTAAGTTAAATTTTGTTTTAGCGAATATTAGCACTAGGTGATAAAACAACATACTTCACATTGACATCTAAAGCCGCATTCATGACATTCCACAACCCCGTACTGAAGATGACTCCGATATTGTTAACACTTGGCAACCAAATAATACCGGCAACAGACTAAGTTGCTCGTTGTGACTTTAGATCACTACTTGAAATGTAATACTCGCTTCTATCTCTGTTACAGAAACTTTCATTCGGTATTCACTTAATCATCAAAACTCGCAATTACATCCAGCCACACATTATCTAATCACTATATTAGGCTCTACGTTCACAGATATCTCTTTTGCTGGGAGCCATCACATGGAGAAACACTTACTCTACTAACCTGGAAAGTTTTCAGCGCCTTCCAAATCAGGCGCGACGGCGCGAGTTTCGACAATGTTACGTACTTGTCCCGTCTGATTTGGTACACGTTATTCGCGCCCTTTTAGAAACCTTAAGTTCCATTCGCCATTGGTGGACCACCTTCACTAATAATATCACATCGCAGTGGCGTGGCGTCTCTCTTTACGAAGAGGTGTAGCTTAACGAACATGGCGCTGAACGCGCGAAATCTACAGACAACAAAATGACGAGATGAAGTTACGTAGCGCACTCTGCACACGCCACTTCCTCGTTTTAAACACAGAAGACTGGGCAATCTTACGCGCCAGAGCCGCTTATTGTAATCAACGCAATATCGCAATACCGTGACTGTGCCGCTATCTATGTACACATTCGGAGCAAGTCTCCTGTCACGTTTATTCTGGGCGCCTAACGGGCGTGTGTCTTCTTACGGACATTATCTGTCTATCCACCGTCGAATGCGAACAATGCAGGCATGGCGCATTCTGACGACAACACTTTTTTTTCCTTGCGAATACGCTAAAAGATAACATTAAAAGATAACATAACAGATAACATTATTCTGAGAGCGCTGCCAGAGCTCGCGGAGATCCCAAACTTTGCCGAACTCGGGCCTTCCTGCATAGCAACCTAGTTTATTTTCAATGCCAAAGCATTAATTATATGCCCTATTACACGTAAATCCGGTGTCGTCGGCGTCGCCACCGAGCGGTCGTGCCAAAAATGGCCGACGGCGAAAAGAGTAGAGACACATCAAAAACGCTCGGATTGACAGTCACATTTCTCAGGGAGGTTCCTGTAAATAAAGTAAACCAATGGCTTTGAACAAAAGATTTGGTAAATTTCAGCCTGAGTGGGAATCGAACCCGGGTCTCCGGTGTGCGAGAGGAGCGCGCTTACCCGACGCAAACAACGGCTTTTTACCGCGAAAGCTGTATATGGCTAGGCGAAACGAAAAGCCGATCATTCCATGTTTCTCTAAACGTCTCCATTGGCTGCGCCGTCAGTTATGTCGTTCTCCACGTCGCACCCAAGCACGCGCGCCATTGGCAGCGCCGTTGGTGACGTCGTTAGCGAACGCGTTCCCGCCATTGCCAGTTGACGCTGCTCTGCCCGCAACGCCGCTTCATCGGCTCGCCATTGTCACATGCGTTCGATATCTCGAGTGAGCAGCATCGGCCCGCCATTGGCGCTTGCGTTCCACTAGAAACACAAACATGTAACCAATAATTGAGAAACCCTTCAATACAGCGTCGGGATTAACCTACTGCTAAACACCGGGGCCGCACGTTTCAGCTTCGCTGGTTAACTTCTGCACGGTGTGCTAGGGCGGTGTTTTTTTTTTTTTTCCTTTCTTTTTTTTCTCTTTGCCACATTGAACAGGCCAATTGCAGAAAAAGATACATTCGAGGGAACAGTCTCTAGGAACTGGCTTTGCGCTATCCAGTTAATGTTCGGGCACGTTTAACAATGCTTCCACTCTTTGGAGCCATTCAGGCTCTGGGGTATGAAACTGGTACACAGCGATAATTCTATTGATGCTTTCCTTGAAATATAGCCTCATCAGCTTCTAGTCTATGTCAGCGTTCCGAACTGTCACCCTATAGATCGCCAAATGCCGTGGACGCCCAAGAGCATAATGAGGTAAAATGAATACCATCCTCATTTTCAAATCGCAAAAATTGTATGCCGAAAGAGTCCACAGGTACTAGGTCTTTATTGAGAGCAAGTTGCAAGATATCCCAGAAGAAAAATGCTTCACAACAATCTAAATATACATGCATGAAACAGTGAGTTCCCCAAGGTACAAAAAATCGCTTTTCTTCCAAATAAGTCTTCACATCTAACTTATTTGTAAAAATGTTTTAACCCCCTGGTATACACTCATGCTTTTAACTCGTTTAAGAGGGTTCGTCCATTGTCCGGCACAATAGTGTGATCTAGAGAGAGGAACTGGTCTACGGCTTTGGTTGACGAAAGTTGTGCCTAGTGCGTGCGTCACTGCACACGTCACGTCGCAGATTGAACGCCACTGAGCGGTCTTTCGAGTTAAGAACTCAGCGCGGGCAAGCGAGCGCGTTGAGAGGCTTGGTGCCTTACCGAAGTGCAGTTAGAACGCAGGCTCGAGCTTGCGCGGACAAGGAACGCGCGGAAAAACACATTTCACCAAAGGGACCATAATGCTTTCGCATTCTCACACGCAGGTATAGTCTCAAATGGCACTGCAATTTTTTTTCTTCGTGCTTTTTTTTTTTTCGTCAATTGCTCTCGCGACGTTCATTACATGCAGCTCCTGTAGCCTCGCTCGTGGTCTGCGTGAACTGCACGAGCAGGCAGTTGCAGCGTGCAACGAGAACCGTGTTTCGAGATTTGCGGCGAGGGACCCAAGAGGTCTCCGGAAGCACCGATCTGTGGACCTACCCGAACCTGCACAAGATTGCGTACCGAAACATGGGATTGCTCCAGCTAGCCATTTTCGTGATGACGTCAGCCGAGAGGCTAGAACAGCGGAGCGCCATCCGCGAGACCTGGGGAAACGAGTCGAATTACCCGAACCGCACGGTGCGCGTCATCTTCTTCATGAACATGGTGGCCGGCGCAAACGCCTTGAAACAAGTCCAGGTACATGTTCTTTCTTTCAGCATATATATCGTCGCCTATAGTGGACGTGAATAGTGGCTCGTTCGCTATAGTGCTGCGTCAAGGGTGGCATGTAAAAAAAGATGCTGCACCCTTTGCGATTTAATTTTGTCCCACATCAATTATCGCCGTGACCCTCTTGACCGGACGCCGTTTCCGACGTGTCCCAAATTCCACCGGTTTTCAACGTCACAACTTTAGCTCCCATGCAATACACAACCTTGGCATTTGCTTAGAGTATATATATATGCGTGTAGGTTGTCTATACATGTTCCTCTCACACTCGTAACAGTCTCAAAGAACTAAAACTATAGCGATAAATAATTTTGGTGCCAGCGCATTCCTTTAGGCTAACTGCCATTGCCGCAAAGCTATGTTTTCCTTTTGATGTTGTAAGCAGTACCTGCGCTGTAAAAGCATTCCCAAAGAGGGTGCCAACGGATGGCTGCAATGTAATGTGGCTCAAAAGCTCTTTCGTGGAAACTAACGCACGCGTCCATCTTAAAGACAATGCGACTATACAGCAGTGCTGTAGAAAGGTGCAACCTTGTTTGCCAATATGTGTGCACTGTTTAAGCGCCAGTCTGGAAAGAAGTTGCAGAAAAGGTACTAAAGCCAATTCCTTATAGGCCAATTAGTCACAGGGAACGCGGATCATGAGAAGGAACTCTACAGAATGAAAATGGGTTAAATCTCTTGCAGTTGGCATTACGAAGTCATGACCGGCAGCTTTCCGCTATCCTTGAAAATAAAAGTGTACAATAGTTGCATTCTACCTGTACTTACATAGTGACAGCGCGACTAGCAATGGAAAGAACATTGATAGGAAAACAGCGGTGCGGATTAACGATAAAACGGGGACAGTCAAGAGATAGAAGGAAGGAAAGGCAAGGGAGGTTAACCAGGGGGCAGCCGATATTCTAGTTGGCAATAAGAAGAAATGAAGTTGGACAAGCCGTCCAAGGCGTAGGTCAGATAACCTGTGGTCTAATTAGTTGAACAATGGATGCCAAAGGGTAAGAAGCGCAGTCGAGGATGGCAGAAAACTAGATGGTGTAATAAAATTGGGCAAACTTGCAGGCATATGATGGCGTGCAACTGGCGCAAAATGGGTAATTGGAGGTTTCTGAGATAGGCTGTCGTCCTGCAGTAGACATAAAGAGATGACGATTATTACTATTACCGAGGCAACGCCTCGGGGCCACCGTTCATAGCGCAAGTTATTTCCCCACATGCTTGACTTCCAGCTGTAAATAAGGTTAACGTAGCCGACAGCTAATAAAATATGTATAGGTCATAGCAAAAAGTAATAAGAACAAGTTGCAAAATGGATAACAGCTACTGTTATTAACGGTGGCACCGGAGTTCTGGTTCTGTGTGCCACCGTTAGCAACACAGCTGTTATCCCTTATGTAGGAGAGTTCTCTAACGGTTTTCGTGCGGCGGCGGAGCCGGTCAGTGTCGGAAGAGAGGGGCATTGTGCAGAGCGGTGCCGCCATAGTTTCATACTCGTGTACTTTGATTTAGGTAGGCGTTAAAGAACTCCACATGGTCAAAAAAGTCGCAGTTTCACCTGAAAGGCGAAGCATCAATTGCGATAGCAAATTTGAAGAGAGCTATAGGGAGTAATGATAGCAGCTTTATCAGCTGTATAAACTTGGACATGCAGCAGCACCGGCAACACGCAGAACTGTTGTCGACGCCGTCGGCGTTTTGCCCGCGTTCGCTCAAAATGCGTGCGGCGTTGGTGACTGTTGCCGGAGCCTCTGATATAAATAGGCACTTGGTGCCGCAGCTAAACGTCGCCTCCCTTCCCTGCCCCTCCCCCCCTCCCCCACAGCCTTTCGCGCGTCGGAAGAAGGTACGTTTACTCTACATATATGGTGATTGTAGAGGAGGAAAGAGACGCCTACTTCTGCAGCCCTTAAGGGAGCACAGCGCTGAGCCGTGCTCCCTCAAGGGCTGCAGAAGATAGCGCCAACCTTTCCTTTTCCCTCAAGAACCACTTATCGCAAAACGCGCGTTTGTTCTCCGCCGTGCGTTCACTCTCCGTGAAAGCGCGCGTCCCTCGCGCCCTTTCACTCGCACATACAGCGTTCGGCGGCGCGCGGCGACGATTTCATCTCCATTGACGTCATACGGAACCTCACGGCGACGGCGACGGCGACGCCGACGGCAGAAATCTGCTTTTGAGTGTCCATATAATTGCTATCGCAATAAAACAACGCGCACTCTTTACTGCGTGCACCTAAATTGGCACGCAAAACCCAAGAATTTAATTTTAAAACGCATCAACTTCATCCAATTTCACGGGGGTCACTCTTTAGCGCTGCTACCATTCCGAATTACGAAGGCTGCCACGACTTTCAAGAGAAAACCAGCGTTGTTACTGGATTAGACCATATACATAGTTCCCGACCAAAAATTACTAGAGGGAACTGTGGCGTTGAGATAGTTCAGTTATCACGAGAAGGATGGTTAATTACTTCGTGAATTTGTTTAATTTTCGTGTTTGTGGCTTCCAACGTTTGAGTGACGTTATTACGGCTTGTTTTTCTTAGTTTCCAATAAATTATAAATACAGCAATGACAATGAATGTGCATACGCGCACTCATTGTGAGCTGTTGTACTTTTACCGCAATATTTCGTTGCAAACGATCGAAATGCAAAGCCACAACACCGGCCGTTTTAAGCCAGCAGGACGAATATTGTGCAAATACATGCACTTTCCATCATCCTCATGCTGGCTGAATCTCCGTAGCTGCGGCTCCCGTAGACGCTATAGCGCTAATAATATGCAAATCTATGCATTCTCCACCATTCTCATGCTTGCTGAATCTCGGTACCTGCAGCTCGCGTAGACGCTAATGCGCCAGAGTTCACTGCAGTAATTTTTATCGGACGCTGTGCATGAAACGAGCTAACGACACGCGATTGCTGCCCCTCGCGCTGTCTCGTTACAGGAGTCGCTGGGCTTTCCGTATAGACCATGCGAGCTATGAGCGAGCCTCGTTTCCCACTTCTCGCGGTGGAAATGAGGCGAAAACATGTAAAGAAATGACCGGGCAGGTAACGCTACCTGTCCGCAACAAGTGTATAAATCAACTGGTCCAGCAAGTACAAACCAACAAACTCGCCATCAAAACTTGTGCATGACAATAAAATTCCTAAGCTAGAACGTTATTTCGCAAGCACGAAAAAAAGCTGACCTATTCTTTTTTTTTCCACGCACGGTCAAAGAGTGGACTGCATTACTCGTGCGAGTGCTCTTGAGCGAGCAGTTGAGTCACTCCTCGAGGTGCGGTAATTTTGTACTACGCTTATAGAAGATTATGCATTCGTGAAATTTGACGAAACTGCAGATTTCTTTTCTTAAAACCGGTGTGTATAACGGACGATTTGCCTTTCTATCATGGTTTCTATATTTAGCGTTGTGCAATCATTTATGATAACTAGGTTGATCCTGTACCGTGTTCGATTGTCTACGTTTTGATCAGTACTACCACTAGGTTAACAAAATGAACATTGTTGCAACGTATTCTCGTGTAACGCCAACTGCTTGGTCTTACTTGACCGCAGTAAGTTCCAAATAAATAAAGAAAAAGCAATGATGTACGCTTCATTTCCCACTGCAGAACGAAGCGAAGGAGTACAGCGACGTGGTCGTGCAGCCGGTCGGGAGTTCAGCTTCACTCAGCTCCCTGGTAACCGAGTTTGTGCCCACGCGCGCGTGGGGTGCGTCGCTCGTGCTCGTGCTTCGCCGCGACGACTGCTTCGTCAACGTCAACGCGCTCCTTGCCAACGCCCGCCGACTGACCAATGGGAGCTTTGACGTCGCTGGACGGCGCGCCACCAGCACCTCGGCACGCAATCTAGGTGGCGGCACAGTCGGCGACATCAAAGACGTACGAAGCGTCGACGCTGCACAACACGGCGGCCAGGCAGGTCACGACGCTCAAGGTGACGACGACTGGAACGAACGACGCGACACAAATCGCCGCGACGTACGGGATCACGGCGTCGCGCTGCTCGATCCGTGCGCGGTGTTGGTGCGCGGATGCCGCGTCTTCGAGCGGCTGCAGCCTGTCTGGTGTCTCCATTGCAGCAGCGCCTCGTCCGCTGACGATATGTTCTTCAGCGGGCGGCTGGCGTACGCGGCTAATGCGACACTCGCGCACTTGGACGCCTTCGCACCCTGCGACGGCGGACGTTCGTCATCTTCGAAGTCGTCGGCGGTTCCGCGAAACAATTCGCTCACGATTAACGGACTCTCGCCTGCCGAAATGAGAGCGGTGCACAAAGAGAGCATACAGCTGGTCTCTGCAGGTAAACGACGGGGACGCAACGAGACGGCGCTCGACGCTAGATGGGAAAAAGCGCTCACGCCTCAGCGACTCAGCTAACCAGCTGCCAACGACGTACCGATTGCTCGAACATTTGAGCAATCTCTGGTTTGAATGTGCATGAACATATTTGTTGAACATATTTCATAGTTTCGCGCCACGTGTCGCAATTGTAATTTTCTTGCAGCGACGACAATGAATGGTTGAAAGCAGCGAGTCAGCACTCGCAAGTCTAATCATAATAAAGATACATATAATCACAGAGAAAATTGCCCTGCCGCATAAAAAAAAGGGGGTACGCAGAAAGACAACGGGGACAAAAGCGAAGTAAGCGCCACTAACTTTCTTACTTTCAATACATTTGCCTGGACATTTTGACACGGCCTAGGGCATCTTTTGAACGCACTGTTGCAGTCGTCCAGCAATGGTGATTCATTTCTTATAAAACACCTGCCCATGAATGGCTACTCATGGAAGGACAGATGGCTCGTTCTGGTTACTAAACAAAATGAGAAATTCATGTTTAAATGTGCATGCTCGTTTCATTGCATTTGGGCATCGTATATCGAGACTCGCCTGCCTGGATTAGTAGTTGTACCACCGGCGGCTGCTGCTGGTAATAACTCAGTAACAACCGTGAAGAGACTTGCAGATATAGCCGTATAGTCGTGCAATGTAAGGCCACTCCCGATTGCTACGATATTCTCAACTTCGTCACGCTTAAGCTTCGAAGTCGTATATATAAACTTTATATGGCTGGAAAATATTTTAAGTAGCGGTGGTCGGAGACCCTCAGTCCAGGGCCCCACTGGCCTCTGCCACCTGCCCGACCTGACTTATTAAGGACTTTTGGCCTGCCAAGTCGGAACGGACGAGCTGTGCCTCCCACTGCTCCATTGAGATATTATTAGTTGGCCTATGAGGGTGCTTAGTACGCTCCCAGGTTACATGTATTAGTGTAGGTATGCCACCGCACCAAGGGCACCTGGCCCATAGCGGGTGGGATACATGGCGTTTAGCAGATTTAGATGGGGGAATACCCCGGTCTGTATTTTGCGCCAATCGGCGGCCTCTTCCCCGCTAAGTTGTGGGTGATGCGGCGGGTATTTTCTGCGGACTCCGCGCTGATGAGCAAGGATGTCTTTGACATTTAAATTGATGGAATTTTGTGAGGGATAGTGTGAGGGGTTGGGGTTCGAAGAGGACGCCATCGCTCGGTTAGTAGACGCTCGAGCTAAGGCGTTAACTTTTACAGACCTCCATGATTACAAAATACCATAACAAAT
This sequence comes from Dermacentor silvarum, assembly GCF_013339745.2. NCBI lineage: Eukaryota > Metazoa > Arthropoda > Arachnida > Ixodida > Ixodidae > Dermacentor > Dermacentor silvarum. Next base: position 133,289,216 of record NC_051159.1, on the reverse strand, counting down.
GAAAAAAGTGCCTTCCGCTAACCACACAGCAAATGAAACGTCCACTCAGGCGGAACCGAAGAAATACGACAAGCGTGTACACACGCACGCACGCACGCACGCACGCACTTGAGAGAAATCGAAGTCACTGGAGTCTGGGACTTTATTTTGTTGCTTGTCTTCGTAACGGTGGCAGTACTCTTTTCACCTACATTACGTCTAATTTAGTAGTCTTTCTTTAAAATGTTCGGATTCACCTTCCGAGTTTTGAACACTTGCCATTTACTTGCGGCTGATATGGTGGCTGCTTACAGAGTGGCTGCTGCTATTGCCGACGGAAACGATGATGATGATGAATGCAAATGAGGACACGGTGTTCATGAAGCCATTGTGATTGTCTTTATGGCTACGCTCACAACGTGCTTCTAGTTGATCTGAAGTCAAGTTGAGCCAGAACTGAACGGTTGAAGCAGAGTTGCTGCTGGTGGTGATGATGACAGCAACAACGGTAAAGGAGGGTGTGGCGTCCGTCAAGCTAACATTGGCGTTAAAGTTCTGACCGCGCTCCCAGAATGCCTCTCCACGTAAAATCCAAGTTAAAGCAGATGCGGTGGCAGATGCTCTTAGCATAAATCGACGTGTTTCTTTACGCATATGTAACGTTCACAAACAACGGACCAAGTCGCAAGCTGCGAATACGAGTTCATCGCGTGCAGTACAAACAAGTTCGTCAGCTTCCATCTGCGGCAAGGAGAAACTTCCATCAGTTGTTTCTCGGCGTATCATTGCCATCCCACAGTCTTGTCGGAGTGCTACAAGTTTTGCGCAGGGGCCTGCAATTACACCAACACGCAACGCAGAAAAACCACTGTGAGAACTTGCGCGTCGAAGCAGAAGTGTCCACCAGAATGACGTACATATTGGGCGTGAGAAATCACAGGTGTCCATCGCGCTACAAATTGAAAAAAAAAGAAAGAATGATGGCAAAGAATATCGCATTAGTAAAGTGGTAACGGAGGAGGAGGATGGGTGCTTCAAGCGTTCTTGTACATAGTGATAACAACGACCTGGTTACCTACGAGAAGTACAGCCTCGTGGCGAAGGCAACAACGAGAGAGAGAAAAAAAAGAATACATTCTCACCGTAAGCTATGAAAGAACTGACGCCACTAAGCATGTAGACTTTCAGGCGTCACTGACGCACAACCAATTTGAAGAGTAACTATTGTAACCCCGTTGCAAACAAATAAAAAACAATAATAAACAAGGATAAGTTATGCTTAAGTGACCAAAGCACAAACACGTGTAAAACAAAAATGAGGAAGAAACAAACGTAGATAAATTACGACTATCGATAGGCGCAATAAGCAAGAACAAATCTGAGAAAGAGTAGTGGCTGTTCGCGGTTGCACACAAAACACAGCACTGCTTTGTTGGTCTCGGCGAGCAACGGTAACACTCGTTCGGCATCGTGCTTTTAGAAGAGCTCGGAGATGTCGCAAGTCACGTGGGGAGCCATGGGAGATCCGCGTCTACAGCTGAAGGCACCAGCGAAACCGCGCACGTTCCTTACTGCCGGGTTACAGTCCGGTCCAGGTGCGTGAAGACGGGTGTGTCGCTTTTCTCCGCACCTGCTCCGACGGCGTAGAGAAAAGCAGAGAGAAGTAGAACGCGTGTGAAAGAAATACGGTGTGTTGCCCCGCGTGCATGGCAGCGCGATTCAACGATTCGGCATCAAACCGACAAACCTCGCCTATTCTAACACAAGCCTTTGTTAGACCTTAGTCACGCTTACACAAAAAAAAAAAAAAAAAAAAAGCGCAGTCACGTCGCTAGTAACATCTCAAAGCACTTGTTGGAGTTGTAACGAGAGCGGTGTGCATTCGTCTGTCGCTTAATCAGTAGATCGTCGGTTGTGGCTGAGGAACCATAGGAGGCGCACCGTTAGGGGGAAGAGGCAAAGAATGCTTCGCTATAAAATGCTAGATGCTATGCTGGCGCAACTGCGCAAGGTGAATGCGCTTAATATACCTGCTCAGGCAGTAGGTTAGGAAGAAAAGCTGGTCGCCGGTATACATGTGCTCGTGCCCGTTGGCGTCCCTGATGGCCAGGAATGTTTCGGGCGTCAGCGACGATGTAAGCCCGCTACGAAGCTGCCCAGTGGACGCCTTCAAAGCGTGCCAGGCAAATCCCAAGGCGGCGACGTCTGCGAAGTTGTCGAATAACTCGGGGTCGCACTGGAGGTCCTCCGCCCGGCGCGCGAGGCTGGCAATGTCCGTCCAGGGTGCCGGGATGATGCCGTCGTCAATACTCGGATCCTGCGATCATCGGCGCAAGCTACGATTTCTCACTGTGTTCTTCGCAGTTGCGATTTTCCAATATGCGAACTTTCAATTGCCGTTTCACTCGCGCCGATTGCGGCTGCTGCGATTTTCGCAGCAACGTTTAGTGACGGAGGGGTGTGAACTGCTGGTTGTATGATTGCGATCCTCACATCTCTATCTTTTTAAACCTTTCTGCCGTCAAGACGGTCAAGACATCTAGTTTCTCACAATCTTAACTAGGGGGGAAGCTGGCGCCACCGTCTATGCGAGTTTTCTAACGGGCGTTGTTGTAGCCATCACGAGAAGGATGGGATGTGCACGGGTGGGCGATTAAAGTTATTCCGGGTCCATAGTGGTCAAAATTATTCCGGAGCCCCCGACTACGGTGTGCCTCATAATAAGATCGTGTTTCTGGCACGTAAAAGCGCATAATTCAATTTATTTTTTGTTACAAATGCAACAATTCGCGATGATTCCGTATGTGCGCATAAACTAATTACGTGGGTACGTTCAGGAAAACGAGTGCTTTAAAATTTGGAAAGATTAAGCGTAATAAATAACGTCGTAAGAACGTTTGAAGCCACAAAGAACGAATATTACGCAGAACATTTTACTAATCATTGATCACGTGGTAGCTGAGCGATTGCAACCACAGAGTTTTCTCTGAAATTATTTCGTTAGGAACCTCGTTGCTTCTAACACGACCTTCGGGATCGGGCGGCGCGCGCGTTAAAGGCCATGTTTCCAAAGGCCTTTAGCCCCTCTCACTCGCTCACCGGCGGCATGAGCATCAGGAGAACGTGCGCCAGGAAAGCAGCTCCCAGACCAGCGAAGTTTGCCGGTAACATTTCGGCGCCTCCGGGGTGGTAGAAAGGGACTTCGCAGCGCCGCGTGCGACACCCGCAGCCGGTTGTTCCACGGCTCGTAGCGAACCACTTCCAGGGCGTCACCCTGCCAACGCAACTGCATTTCCTCGTACTGGTCTCTGGTCTTGCGCCAAAGCATGGTGCTCGTGAACAGCCAGTAGTCTATCAGGGCCGGATGAGCAGCTGTGGCGGCCGTGGACGCCGAAAACATTGACAGCTTTGCCGTAGTGCGGCCGCCACCTCGCTCACAGTTGGAGAGGCAAAAGTCCGAGTACAGCTGCCAGAGCACCTCGTCGGAACGGCCCACGTCCGGAGGCCACACGCAGACCTTCCGGTAAACGGAGAAACGTGTCAAAAAGCGTTCCCTCTTTTTAATGCTCAATGCACACGGCGGGCCGTATTACTGATTCAGTCTTAACGGACGAGCACCACGTGGCTCACTGCCGTCGAATCACGCTACACAATGAGGGCACCGCAGACGATGCTGCTGCTGCTAACGGCGCGGTTCATTCCGGTTCAGCCATGTCCCGTTCGTTCGAGAACTGATTCAGCAATCCGTCCCGTCGTGTGATAATCCAGCTTTACTCGCACAGTCGTGACAGTGACTTATGGGTGAGCGAGTTTGAATGTTCAAAGGCATAAGAGGCGTTTTTCGAGCGCATTCCGCAGTTCAATAGGAAGAGATGACTCGCGGTGGGTCTTGAAAATGGGACCGTCGTATGACGAGATTATTCGTCCTCGTCAAAGCTTCATTGCTTAGCCCTTTCTGTCCGCACGAGAGTGATGCGGAGTTCGGTATGTTTACATCTGAGGCGCGCGAGAAATAATTTATTTCCACCGTATATAGCATGGAAGCACAAAGCTCTCACTCTGCCTTCTCGTTGTACCAGAGAAAGCTCTTTAATGAAGTAGAGATAATTCTTCCGGTGTATATGTAAGCACCTGCATGCTACTCTGCATAGGAAAGATGATCGGGGGGAGAAATGCCTTAGGGAGAGGAGGGTGGTAAAAGCAAATAAATGCAAGAAAATATATGATTTTGGTATGCATACAAACAAGTGAGACAATGGTACGATTACGAGATCACGATAGGTCAACATGTATACTTTGTTTATAGCTCATACTGGCATTTTAAATAGGAACATTTCACATTCAGTGTCACTATGTATAATATCCCAGACGCTGTAACCGCAGGGAAACCGTTCTATAGTGCCGATTCGGAAGGCGCGTAAATGTGGCTGCAGTCTGGTCAACTTTAGGCACATACCTCGAGTTGACGCAGCCTTCTGAGAATCGCGGCTTTTGTGTCGGTGGTCAGCCAGGGCGTCTTGTCGACGGCATGTACGAGTGAAGCGGTCAGGTTTTTGAAGAAGGAGTCCGCCTCCAGGCGCGCTTCCCGCGCAAACAGGCTGACCGCGCTCTCGGAGGCCATCAGTAGGCCAAACTTGCTGGCGGCGATGGAGTAGCACTCCACGCTGGTCCCGGCTGCCGCCGCCTGCAGTTTGTAGCAGCATGTACTATTGCAGCACGCAGCTTTAACACGATAGCGTTAAGGGCCGCATGTCGCTAGAAAATCTGGTGTCGGCGCCGGCGGACTTGTCCGTGCGCGTCGCATATATTTAGGTGTATGTTTATGCCACTGCTTGCTATATGACGTGCAGGTATATGGGCGGGTTATATTGTCACACCCTTCTACCACTAAAGTTGCTGATAACTTGTCTTAGATTACAAAGTTATTCCTCGGAATTTTGAGAATGACAACCCACAAACAATTGTCATGAAACAAAACACCGACAGCGCATGCCATTTATGTTAAATCTTCTCAGACAGAAATATTAAAAAGCGCTATAAACAATAACAGAAACCTGAAAATGGCGCACCTTTTTTTTTTTTTTTTTTTTTGACGTGGCTGTGCACTTTCCTCCGGGATCGGCCCACGCAAGAAGGCCGCGTTTCTACCAGAAAGCTCGATTTCGTGCACAGCGTTCGCCGCCAGCGTTTCCCGGTAAACATTACGGTTACATAAGCTGCAGTTGCCGGGAAGCGTGAGAAGCAGTCAGAGATCTATGAATGATATCGCGTTCTTAAAGGTGAAGCTTAAGCGTCCTCCAAGTTTCTTTTTCTTCCCTATCACCATACTACAAAATGGAAATTCGAGCTAGTTGGTTTCGCATAATAGTTAAATCACAGCGCATTAGACAAGGGACAACCGCAAAAACAGCGCTCCGTGCGTCTTGAGCAGAATCATGGTTATAACTGGTTGGTGTGTCATACCTGATGTGCGTCTTGCTTCTGCGGTCGTCCCATTGTCTATAGCGCTGTGATTTATTTATTTCCATAGCCAGAGTTGGTATTCTCAGCCAATCGTTTCCGAGGTTGGTCCTCGGAAACGATTTGCCCTAAGTAATGTCACGTGTGGCGCGTCGCTGAGGCAACGGGCATTGTGTTAATGCAATCTAGAGCTACATGCGACATCAAAATACCTGCGGATAAAGCTGTTGTTATTCGTTTTGTCAGGTCATTTTCCATCGGCGGAGCCAGTGACCGTGCACGAAAAGTGACGTCCAGAAGTGACGTCCAAAAGTTACGCCCAAAAGTGAGTGATTTGTCCAAATCTGTCGCCCTCTTTCCTACCGTATCAATTGTGCGCTGTATGTAAGGCGTTTCCTCGACGAAAGATTGTTTGGCTACCCAGCCTAAGCTGCTACTCTTACAGACACAACCTGTTTTGACCAAATTATATCAGTTGAGAAAGCCTGAAAGACGCCGAGTTTCAGGAATTGGGCACATTTATTGGCTAACAAATTCGAAACTGGTGACTATCGCATCACCTGTAGCGAAATAATGATGATAAATTAGATAAATCACCTGCAATGTCTCACACTGAGATGGCAGTATTTGTAAATAAATAAAATAAAAAATAAATAAATAATTAATTAAAAATCTGATTCGAGCACCACCTGAATAAAAGACGTCTGTATACAGTATACAGCGTCTTTACAACCAATACGTTATTATTTTTTTTCAGTCGTATCTTTATGTCAAGCCCTTTTTTGCACCCCGATAGGCGACGACGCACCAAAGCAAAATTTCATATTGTCGCTCACTGATGGCCCGTCAACCAATAGACGACCGCATTTTTGCCTTCACTGATACTGTGGCTTGGGAACGAGTTACTTGAGTACACGGTGAAAAAGCGCTGTCAGTCTGGAATCCTGTGTCGAGCAGTATGCGCAGTATCGGGATGACTGGGTTGTAGGATCGAGCTTCCAGGCCCTCACTGCTTCCCCATCGGCTTCTTCATTCCTCCCATTCAGTGCACGGTGTAAAATTAGCGTGGGTCTGTCGAAACGCAGCGTCAACGTTGCGTACAAGAAATAGAAGGGCAACGCGCAGCGGTGAAATTACTGAACTGTAGCTCCACGTATAGTCGTAATCCTGAAAGAAGACGAAGTACTACACTGCAGCATCAGATGAGCGTACCGTGCACTACCAAATATAAGACCGACGTCGCCAGCCCTCTGTGATGGTCGCCATTGAAACCCAACAAATACAACCAGGAGGACAAGCCCCGGGTCAATGCCGTCATCAGCGTTTCTTGCTTTCACAACTTCTCGCCACTCCCAATGTTTACAAGCACACAACTTTTCTTTAAGAGGATGCTTTAGATTAGGAGCTCCTATCACAATACATGGTAAAAAAGAAATAGCATTTTTCGATATCCACTGCGTGCACATTTTGTTGAGGCATGATACATTTAAAAGAAAAAGCTGTAATCTACCGAATTTAAGAAGGATATTTTTTTAAGTAGGCCATTTTCTCCCCCCCCCCCCTTTTTTTTTGCAAATATAGTTAGAAATTGCAAGATGAAAATGAAATACTGAAGCATCAAGTTTGCAACTCTGTCACTCAGCAGTATAGAACTATATCGCAATTCTCTAAACTGCACCTACTGGGAAGTTAAAAGCGGACATAATTGATGTAATATATACCGCTCTGAAAAATGGTATTAATTTATCAGTAGGAACTCTGCAAAACTCTCGTAAACATTGTACAAATTTCACGAAAGCTGTAAACTTACATAAAAATTTGTCCCTTTTAGGTGCTCTAACAGATGCAGTCTACCAAACTGCGATATGTATGGTAGGCGCAGAGTTACATATTTCTTAACCTCCTGCTTGACTTTTTTATATTGCCAATTTCCGTCAATTTTTTTTAGATATTGTGACTAAACAAAATATTACCGCCAACTCCTCTGGGAGTCGTCCAAGTGCGCGTAAGCATTATGCAAGCGTAAGCGCTTGCTCATCTCCACGCAGCCCGGTGTCATTCATTATCAGTGTTATAACACTCGATCCAGCCAGTACAAACAATAGCGCTGCGGCGACACGAAGACGGCGGCGCAAGGTGCATTGATAGCGCAAGAAAAGCAAGCGAAGTACTACAGGCGGCTCGGCGCCAGGCGCGCTGATGACGTTCCGATCATCATAAGCCGTTATCGCTGTTTATAGCGCCTTGTGCATCCGTGTCGAACCATTATGAACCGTATTCACAGTACACCGGCGGTGGCACGGACCGATCAAACGTATACTCTGGCATGGCCTTGCGGACCGTATCTTGAAAGCGACTGGCGGAACGGACAGAGTGCGCCGACCGCTGATAGCTCCACACGCTGTGTTTTTGCCGCTTCGTTCGTGTTGAAGCGACTGGCAGCACGATCGCTCGCCGCTGCGGGCTCTATCTTGAAAGCGATCGTCTTACGGGTCGGACGAACAGTCGGACGGACGGACTGACGGACAGTTTTCTCGTTGGGTAAGCATAGAAATGCTTACGCATTTAAAAGTTACAGTGACGTTTCCCTTCGTGAACCTGCAAGCGTATGGACGCCACGAATATGCACAGCGAGAACCGCGGCGTCGAAGCACAACATGAAAGGGCGCGAACGCGGTCGCCACAGCGATCACGACGGTGCAACGCCTGGCGTACCACAGGGAAAGCGCATATTGCTACACATGCAAAGACGAGACATCCATTCAGCGGTGGCCTAGAGACAGCATTTCGTCGTTTCGCGTGTATTTGAATAGAGAAAACAGGCAATAAAAAAAGTTCGTGCAGTGGCCAAGCTTAGGCTTCCTCTTAAGTACATCTCATTGAGCCTTTTAATTCGAAGTGCCACCCCATGACTGCAGCGGTCTCCAACTCACCGCCTGGCTACCGGCGATGACGTAGAACCCCTGAGACCAGCCAATAACCGTGAGGATCTGTACGAGCCACCACGACAGGTGCTGGGTCAGAGCGCTCACGCTGTACGTGGAGAGGAGCGCATCGACTGCCCGCAGGACACGCACATCTTCTAGCGACACCAGCATCGTCTCGTCCGCCGTACTTCCACCAGGCGCGATCGACACCGGTTCGAGCCAGTTCGATACGGTGGAATTGCTCACGAAAGCCGCGATCTTCACTACGGTGGCGACGGCAGGGCCCGCAGGCGGTCCTTTTGTCCTGGCGTTGTGCAGGATGTGCAGGACGCCCTTTTCGGTCGCCAGCAGATCCGCCTTCTCGTCATCGTCCGGCAGCGTCGCGTTGTAGAGCCGGTGCAGCTCCTCGAAGTACAGCTCGCGTCGGTCGCCCACAGTTCGCAGAAAGCTGAGCCATAAGGAAGGCTGCGCACAGGACTGGAAAAAGTATTTCAGTGGTGATACACTCTAAAAAATAATTTGCACTCTTTGGGGTGTACCTTTTCCACAAACGATAATCGTCAACGACCCTTACGTGCATTATGCCTTTCTTTAACACTCTGTGCTCGTTACTTCCCTGTCAAGAACGCTATTATCGCTCATTATGTTCGTGACTTGGAAATACTGAGGGAGCAACGTAAAAGAAGGGAAAGACGCGCAATGTAGGTTTCGATTATTGTTTGTGGACAAGATAAGCTCCAAAGGGTACAGATGTCTCTTAGAATCAGTAGAATGTCCTCACACATTCTACATCAGCTGGCCTTGCTGATCCATGCGACGAACAGATGGTTCGCATAATATAGTACAAGATATAGTACAAGCATATATAGCACAAGGTAAACTCTTTGTATCAGCGCAGACAATTATTATAGCTGTGCTCTACACAAGTAGTTAAACGATGCGGTGGAGAGAACACATGATAAAAAAAAAAAAACAATGGTTCATCGCTTTTGACGCATCCATTCAACTGCGAGGCTATACAGAGATGGCATAGTAGAGTTAATTGGGACCACCTGGACGACATTACCGTGCACTTAAATCTAAGCACACGAGCGATTTAGCACTTTATTCCTTGGAAATGCAGCCGCCCCGCCAAGTAATCAAATACACCACTTTGTGCACAGTAGTATTTTTGTCGGTATGAATGCATTTTATCTCGTTAATTGTTTTCTCTCGTGAATACTCTGTCTTAGTTGCAGTGTTTTTATTCATAAATACGTCTGCGTGGACCGGAAACAAACAATGCTAATATGGGCTCAGTCGCACATCCACTACTGCCTTGTTATAATAAATACTTGTAGTGAGAAAAGACATAGAAAATAAAACGCCACACCCGCTGAACCACTGGGACAAACCCAAGGAGATCATGACAAAAGGACATCCTAAAATAAACGGTTTATTTCTTTTAGCTTCTTTGTTAGCATTATACGCTTTGAACTGTTGCCCTCTATTCAGCATAGCCACAGTTAGTATAAATGTTGGTGCTCAGCGCTTTTCTCTTTTCCCCTAGTCATCACTTGTGTTCCAGATGTTCCGGCTAGTTCGCTTCATGAATCGAGGGCAGATGTGATTGTCGAGATTATACTAATACGGAGTGCACACGTTGCGATTTTTTTAACAGCGGCGCTGTTCTTAGTCGAGCGTGCGCCGGCGATGACGGCCGCCGTCACGCAGTAGCGGAGACGGAAAGGTCACGTGACCAGGAGAGGATGAGAGGCGCGCTGGGGGGAGAAGGCGACCACAGCGAAGCTGCGCATTCGCGGCCGCTTGACTGGCCAGAACGGCGATACTTGCGGGGGATGGGACGCGTCGGCGTCCACGGGCGACGGCGTTCCTAGCGCGTTGCGGGGGGTGGGACGCGAACTGTCGAAACAGCGGAGATGTGGTCGTTCCTTCGGTCTAAAACGAAGACTACCACAGCGAAAAAAAATAGGGGCAGCTTCACACTAGTGGTGCGAAGACTGGGCAAACAGCGAAGCTGGCGACACCACCTAGCTTTATTTTGGTTCGGCCAAGCTTTTGTGAGGTTATGCGTCGAGACTCGGCCACGTTTTGCGCAAGATCACCCCGGAACCATCGACAGCCCAAGGAGCACCGAACACTCGGTCATTGAAGTATCTGGACGATCAAACACTTTTGCTCGGTTTCGCGGGCTCGTAACCCCGGATATTCTGCGAATCGCCGACGTTTCGCCGCCGCTTCGGCGGCGCGATACTCGGGATCGGGCTGAAGTCGTCTCACTCGCTCTCGAGTAGCGGCGCGGCGGCTTTCGCGCCGCGCTTCCTCTTCTTCGGTAGTGACGCTCTTCTTCGGCCGCCCCATCTTCTCGGCGACGTGCTCGGCGCGGTGACGGCGGGGCTTTTGTGTCGCCTCGGCGGCGACGCGGAGCTATACGAGTATATCCCGTGGGTTGGCGCAGTGACGTCACTGGCTTAGCTCCGCCTCTTTGCATGGCGCGGTGACGTCATGCTTCATAAAAGCTAAGGCGAAGCGATGCAGCACGCGCGATGACGTCATGGTTCCCGCAGCTGTGGCAAAGCTCAGCGCGGTCGGCGCAGCTGGGACGATGCGTTGCTAGACGACACATGGTGACGTCATCGCCAGGGGAAGTTTTTCGGCGTACACTCGACGTACCATCCTCGAGCTCAACCCTTTCAGGCCCAAATTATTTCTGGTCAATGTAAAAAATTGGTCTTTACAATTTGAAATGTGCATGATCGTGGTAGTTAAAAAAATTAAAAATCTGTGCTGACACTTTTCAATCAAAAATTATTTAATGATTCCAAATGGAATCAGTGGGACTTGGTGGACTTGAAATGCGTCGTTTCAAGCAATACGTGAAAAGTCTATTTTAGATGAAACTCTTTGAAGCAATTCTTTTCTTTGTTGAGGCCGAGGTGTGTGCCACACTGCTCGCACCGAATGCGGGAGTAAGAGCTCATTCATCGCAATTTTTTATAGTTTGCGCGATGACTTCTTTTTCATCCGACGAATCAATGCCTCCTCGAGGAATCAGCACAAGCTTCGGGACGTATGTCTTCTTCCCATAAAACTCGCATGTGCTGATTATCGCTATCTGCTCCCAAAGAAAATTTTTCCGTATTATGGAGGGATTTCACAAAAGAAATGTTTATCTACACCGCATAAGCTCATATCAACAGCATAAAATCACAAAAAGCAGAGCAAGGCTCCACCAACAATAAAGGCTATTGACGCGATAATGATCCATCAGTTAACACGCACCAAAAACATGGCCAAGTACGGCATGAAAACGTCGTTCGAGCGCGAACAAACATGCGATTTAGTCAGTGAGGTAACGTCAATCGAAAATGTATCGCGTGAGTAGTCGGGGCCGCTACGTCCCAATGATTTCATTTGGAATCATCAAGATTCGGAAAGTTCACCGGTACCCACAAATACTTTTCACCGAATAAATTTACTGCGAAGGGAGAGCACAACACCTAATAGTCAGAGGCCAAATGTTCCGAGAGAAAAATAAAATATTTGTCCAACCTCTGCACGGTGAAAAAAAGAGGGGATCTCAGCGAATGGCGGGAACAGCGCAAGCGATTCTTTTATTTTTTCGGTCAAAGGTGACAGCACTCCCTTCAGTCTACCAGCTTGCCAGAATATGTAGAACAAGGGCTAAATATGAGTTGTAGCGTAAGAATAACTTTTATTGCGATAGCAATTATATGGACACTCCAAAGCAGATTTCTGCCGTCGGCGTCGCCGTCGCCGTCGCCGTTGCCGTTGCCGTCGCCGTCGCCGTGAGGTTCCGTATGACGTCAATGGAGATGAAATCGTCGCCGCGCGCCGCCGAACGCTGTAGGTGCGAGTGAAAGGGCGCGAGGGACGCGCGCTTTCACGGGGAGTGAACGCACGGCGGAGAACAAACGCGCGTTCTGTGCCGTGCTCCCTTAAGGGCTGCAGAAGTAGGCGTCTCTTTCCTCCTTTACAATCACCATATATATAGAGCAAACGCGCCTTCTTCTGACGCACGAAAGGCCGTGGGGGGGGGGGGGGGGGGAGGGAGGGGAGGGAAGGGACGTTTAGCTGCGGCACCAAGTACCTATTTATATCAGAGGCTCCGGCAACAGTCACCAACGCCGCACGCATTTTGTGCGAACGTGGGCAAAACGCCGATGGCGTCGACAACAGTTCTGCGTGTTGCCGGTGCTGCTGCATGTCCAAGTTTATACAGCTGATAAAGCTACTATCATTACTCCGTATGGCTCTTTTTTTAACCGGGGGTTGTCCACTGAGCTACAAAATTGATGATTCCATTTGGAATCACTGGGACTTAAAGGGTTAAACAGCTTCGCTAGTTCACAGGGGTATGTGCAAGCTTTCTGTACTATACCTCCAGGATCGGCCCACATTTCGGGCGTACACCACCAGACTACCTCCAACCTAAACAGCTTCGCTGGTAAAAAAAGAAACGCACACGACAATCGCAGAAACAGAACGACCACAGCTCCGCTGTTATGACAGAGTCCACTTCGTGGAACTGGCTGCATTTTTTTTCTTCTACGCACTTCTCATTGCCTGCACCTTCTCACCTCAATAAACAAGGCAGGAGTGCTGTTAGCACCCGATGTCATCTGCCTGGAGTTGCCGATGTAAGCACGAAACCAGGTGTCGACGCCAAACATTATGCTGAGCGTCAAGACAGCCTCAAGAGGGTGCAGCTCCGCCGTGGTTGAGTATTCGAACGGCCATGGCACGGGCACGAGATTGAAGATGTCGATGAAAGCGTCCAAGCCCTGAGGCGTCTTGTGTGTGTTCGTGCACTCGAGCAAGAAGTCTGTCACAATCCTGCGCAGAGAGAGAATTCCAGTTGTGACCTTCGTTCTTCGCGGTCGAGAGACGTTTCCTCAATCCACTGATGAACGCTCTTTGCTTACCAAGTTCAGTAGTTAAATAATGAAGTCGTCGTTAGGGCGGAAGTCGTCGTGTAGTTGGATCGAATGCAGCTCTCTAGAAAGTGATTGCTCCGTTTCCCTTTGAGCCGCGAGAGGCGATGTCGAAGCAGTGCACTGAACCAGCGTTTCGTGCTTTTCTTGTTGGGGTTGTTCACCACTATCATTGTCTTGTCATTGTCATTGTTGTATGATCTCGCTACATGTCCGGTTGAAAGTGCCCATTCGTAACAATTTAATGCGTAGCATTCTTTCGCTAGGTAATTTTCTGATCCGTTGCACTCGTACTTCCGTTTAGTGTCCCCAAAAAACCCGTATCGCCATCTAGGCTTGAGTATCTGCGAATACACAAACTTCCGTACTCTTACCACCACCTACTTGTGGGCGTACGGAGCTCCGACGCGATATTTTGTCAGCCAGCACAGGAGTCAGGGTTAGTACATGTATTTGCCTAAACTTCATCCTTCAAAGGGCTTCGCAACTGTGTAAAAATGTCATTTTAAACGAAGCACTGATTTATAAATAATTAAATAAAGACCATTAAAAGTGTCCGACGGCAGGATTCGAATACACGACGTCTAGTACAGAAGCCCGATATTGCAACTATAATGCCACGGACGTATGCGACAGCGGCATAGAACACCCTTATAAATTTCTCGCGGGCAAGCGAGCGCATTGAGACGCTTAATTGGCGCGTTTCGATTAGGCCTTACCGAGGCGCAGTTAGAATGAAAGCGAGAGCTTTCGCGGGCAAGGTACGCGCGGAAAACGCAAGCAACCGAACTTCTCCCAGTTGAAACAACACGGAAAAACATCTGAAGGGGACGCGTTGGAACGCAGGCGAGCCTGTAGGCGGGCAAATTATGAGAGAAAAAAAAGTCGTCGCAGTTTCCCCTGAAAGGTGAAGCATCAATTGCGATAGCAAATTTGTAGAGAGCTATACGGAGTAATGATAGTAGCTTTATCAGCTGTATAAACTTGGACATGCAGCAGCACCGGCAACACGCAGAACTGTTGTCGACGCCGTCGGCACTTTGCCCGCGTTCGCACAAAATGCGTGTGGCGTTGGTGACTGTTGCCGGAGCCTCTGATCCGCAGCTAAACGTCGCCTCCCTTCCCCTCCCCCCCCCCCCCCCTCTTCAAGGCCTTTTGGGCGTCGGAAGAAGGCGCGTTTGCTCTACATATATGCAGCCCTTAAGGGAGCACGGCACAGAACGCGCGTTTGTTCTCCGCCGTGGGTTCACTCCCCGTGAAAGCGGGCGTTCCTCGCGCCCTTTCACTCGCACATACAGCGTTCGGCGGCGCGCGGCGACGATTTCATCTCCATTGACGAAATTCGGAACCTCACGGCGACGGCGACGGCGACGGCAGAAATCTGCTTTGGAGTGTCCATATAATTGCTATCGCAATAAAATAACACTGTAACCATAGCCACAACATTTCTTTCATTTACCAAACACGAGATTGGAGGTAAAAACGAGTTTAATGGTGACATCGTTAAAGTGTGCGTGCAATTCTTTGGAGTTGCTTTGGAGTTGCTTTGAAGTTGCATGCCAAGAGAAGGAAAGCGCAGTCGAGGACGGAAGAAAACTAGGTGTGGTGATGAAGTTAAGAAATATGCAGGCGGCCCAAGTTGGAATCAGCTAGCGCAAGATAGGGGTAATTGGCGATCGCAGGGAGAGGCCTTCGTCCTGCACTGGACATAAATATAGACTGATGATGATGATCTCATAAAATATGACAGTCTTGGTTTCAAGGGTAGAGTATAAGCTTCAGAAGTATACGCTTGGCGCCAATGATTGCGAAGAATTGTACGCACTATATGACAATTCCCCAGTGGCGAGTTTCTGCGCCACTTTTTGTAAAGATACGCTTAGTTGTAACACTGGCTAGGTTTCGAACGGCTAGTTATCACTACCAGTTATGTTAACACCACCAGTTGTGTTACATGCCAAAAGAATGCCGCATATATGTGGCACATAGTACAATCATGGCATGGCCTAAGGCTTAAACCATTCCCGTTTCGACCAGCAGGACTCGGCCTTGAAACCCTTGTTTTTTTTTTTGTCTTTTGCTTGTCTTTTGCTTACTCGTCTGCTTTTGTTCGTCATCTGCTTGTATTTTGCTTACTCGGCTGGCGCTGCCAAACTCGTTATTTCTACCTTACTGCTGCGTTTATTCTCGGCGATTTAAATCCGTAGTTCATGTTATCAAACCATCGAACCCTAATTACCATCAACCATCTAGTGCCGTTAGCGGCCATGAGGTAGAGATAGAAGCTATTTAGCTACAGGCTTAAGGCTAGTTCCAGCAAAGAACTAGACACTCGGGCAACGTAAAGGCTTGGACCGAATAGGTTCTACGCGCCTAGCTTCACATAACGCATGAGCGGTATCTTTCATATTTTTTGTGGCTGTAAACCTGTTCTAGATTGCTTGCAGAATTATAGCATATGAGTCTATGGGAACCATCGAGCTTTGGACGGATTCTTGTGCAAAAGGAAGCAAGTTGCACAGAAACTATGGTGTCGATTAGAATGATTCAGGGGTCTTTCAGCTGATTTGATAGCGTTTCGTACATAAAACCGGGCCGCAAAAGCAAGCCAACTGTGCTTGCTTTTGCCGGATTCATGTCAACTTCTAGTTTGTCGCTGAAATATTGTGATCGATATGAGATAAGGCAAAAGGCTCGCGCGCCACACGATTATCAGACAATGTTTCACTCAGTAGATAAGCTAAGCAGACAAGGTGCCACCATCTTCCTTGGCAGAAGCTTTTCTATTTATTTGGATGACGAAACAGCAAACGAATTTTTGCTTTTGATTTCAAAAGTGTTACCTTTCTCTAATATATAATAAAAGGAAGAGGAAGCATAAATACGCTAAATGTTTACAAGGCAGGGCAGTAAATGTTCATAATCTGTGTCACCTACCTCTGTTGCACCAAATGTTTCGTTGAACGCATCATGTACAGTCGTCAACAATATGAAAGGAAACACCAAAATTTTCTCAAAGAACCATAGTAGGCTAAACTCACATGGCCGTTATAAAAATATTCTATGAGCATAAATGTTCAACAGGAAAACTAATTGTTATAAATCAAGTTCCCAGATTTGAACCCTAGTATCACGAGTTAACGTCGTTTAAAAAAAATATGGAGGACGCTTAAACTTCGCTTTTAAGAGTGGAATGCGATAGCATTCAAAGATCCCTGACTGCTTCTCACGCTTCCCGACAACTGCAGCTTAAGCAACCGTAATGGTTACCAGGAAACACTGGCGGCTAACGCTATGCACGAAGGCGATCTTTCTGGTAGGTTTTTTTTTTAGGTTGCCGTTTTTGTTTCGTACTTTTAATATTTCAGTCTGAGAAGATTTAACATAAAAGGCATGCGCTGTGGGCGTTTTGTTTCATGACATTTGTTTGTGGATTGCCATTCTCAAAGTTCCGAGGAATAGCTCTGCCAAGAATGCAAGACAAGGTATGAGCAACATTAATGATAGAATGATGTGGCAATATAACCCGCATATACCGCATGTCATATAAGAAGGCGTGGCATATACATGTACCTAAATATATTCGGAGGGCCTGCGTGGTTGGGGATGACTTTCTCCGCCACCCGCCGACATCGCACACCGACGCCGGTTGCCGACGCCTGATTTTCTGCGAGACGGGGCCCTTAACGCTGCCGCGTTAAAACATTCGCTGTTCCCTTTCATATTGCTGACGACTGTAGTACACACAAAAGCGGCAGAAGCTTCATACGCCTGGCAGCACGGATAGGGGAGAGGAGAATCGAGCTGGAGCGGTGTACTTCGATCCGTGACGTCATGCTACCGTTGCCCGACTGTCATAGAATCTAATGGGGACGCTCCCGAGTAAGCCACAGTGATTTTGACATCACCGCTTTCGTCACACCGGGCTTGGCAACTGAAATTTCGCTCCAAGTAGCATGACGTCATAAATCAGAGTGCTCAGGCCTGCTACCTTGGCTGGAGTGTGGGCGGCACGCTTACTTGGATGCCGCAAACTTGGTGTTGCCATGCAGGAACAACTCCACGATCTGCAGTTCGTACTGCCTGATGACGTGCGCGACAAGACTCGGCGGAGTGCGCCAGCCAGCGGTGTGGTATCCCGCGCCCTTGGAGCAAACGAAGGCGTCCATGTCGACGCAGGGGTCGACGCTGTAATTGAGCACGCCCTCGAATGCCTTCGAGTGCGCCAAGCAGGCGGGCGAATCGCAAGCAGTGATGATCCGAGTTCTGGTGCCTCCTCGTAGTGATGCCAGCAGGGCCACGACGATCATGATTAGCCCGGCAAGCGCCACAAACCGTATTACGCGACAGCGCAGGTTTTTCAGCGTCGACCTGCGCTGGCAGCTCTCGGAGAAAGGTAGCGCCGTTTCGGTTCTCGGCGTCGTCGCCTGCGAAGCGAAGCGTTCGCTGCAGAGGGACTCGCCAAATGCATTATTGCGCTAGCGCGCTGTGCTAACCACGGACATTCCCATACAGAGAAATGCGGTTACGGGAAGAAGCGGCGAGTAAGCACGATTCACTAACATGCTATTGCATCTTGCATTCCCTCCTTTACAATTTCACAAACTCTCTCACAGTTTTTTTTAAGCTCACACAGAAGCCTCACACCGCCTCTAGATATTCACAAGGACTATTGTGAGAATTCTTACTCCGCCCGTTTACTTGACGTTATTTAAAATCTGTAATGGTGCAGTGGCACCAAACCACCGCAGCAACACAACTCGTACACGACACCACTTTGATTGCGTTGAATTTTTGGGCTTGTCGACTGCACATGTTCTGATGTGAACAGTTCCTTCGTCCTACTGTTCAAATTAAAATTTTGTCTTAATCGCATTAGCGCTCTCACCGAGACTCTTGTAAGCGTGAAAACACCTGCCTGGTGGGCCGATTGTGTGAAATTCAGAAATCACTGGTGTTTGGTTTTGCGTACTGGCGGTGCCGTCAGACCAGCGACCGCTCGAAGCTAGGGACGTTGTTGTCGTTGCCTCAAACGTATTCTGCGACGATCACTTCGGCAAAACTATCGCCTTCGTGTGACGTTGTGCTCAACCAGCCAATCAGCGCACCCCTGACGGCGACACTATCGCCGAAACTGATCGTCGCAGAATATGACCCCTGTTGCGAAGAGCCGTTATGGCAAGTGATCTCGAAACTATTATAACTAAGGATGCCAGTGGAGGCAGATTTCTGTAACATGCGTCGTGTGGCAATTTTTTTTTTTTACTTTGTAGATGAACACAACCACAATTATGGCTTAGGTCGAAGTCTGTAAAATACCTCGGTTTTGCGGTTGAAACAGTAATTGCTGGAATTTTCGTCTGGAACTGAATTTCAAGTCGAATTATTCATTGTGATTTTTGTGACGTAACTACTGCTACGGCCCGAAAAAAATCTTTTATTCGGATATATTCACTCTAGAATTCCCGATCCCTGCTACATGACCGGGCAGTTGCAATAAACGTTGATGAGACGTGGAATATCGGTCGTATCATTCTGAGACAATGGGTGGAGAATAGCCGTTTCCTGTTCTCCGGGATAAGAAGGAGATTTTTGATGCATTCGTATGCTACTTGCCTGGTCTTTGGACGTTGAGAACGCCATTGCAGAACGCTGATCTGCATCCGACATCTTCAAAAATCGGCGTTCTAACCAGGCTTTCGTGTTGTGGGGTGTCTTGGGCGTCGTGAAGGTCACTGGTTCGCTTCTGGCGTTGCTGTGACCCGCATCACGTGTCTCTACGAGCAATGAAGCGTCTTTCACCAAAGCAGCCTTCGATTCGCTGGCTGTTACGCGCTCTGCTTTGCTGTACGCTTTAGCGGTTTCTGTTTCGTATTTGTATCTTTCGCCAGGCTTGCCTTCCGCTTCGACTTCCTTTTTGGCGGCTGTGTGCGTGTCGGCGTCGGCCCTGGTCACTTCAGCCGTGTCTTCGGAAAGGATTCGGCTAGGCTGGAACTTGCTCTTGCTGGACAGGCATTCAGCTACGCTGGTCGCATCTTTCAGCTCATGTGGCTTTGAATGAGTCAGTGACAGCGTGGCTGCTGTAACTTCGCTATCCGGATTTTGGCTTGGCGTAACAGACAGGTGATGAATGGGCCTATGCTCGAACCTTCGAGAGGACAGGTTGCAATTCAAAGGTGGTGCAGAAGAGACCTCGGGCTTTGTGACGACTTGCTCTCGCTTCGTGGGTGAAGTCGTCGAGCGAACCACTTTGCTTTTTTTTCTGGTACTTAGAGAACTGTTTCCCGGTGGTGGTCTTGTGGTCATGATTGTAGTGACCTGGTCTACTGGAAGTGTAGCCAGCCTGCTGCAGGTAGGGAACGTCGGAGCTGGTTCACTGTTGTCGGCGAGCACTGGACGCTCGTGGGAGACCGCTGATGTCGCGCCGACTGGGGCTTCGTTTCCTATTCCGTCCTGGCCTTCAGGTAGACCATCTTGTGATGGGCGGTCATGCGACGTTTCAGCAGGTACGGTCACTTTGGGTACCATGTCCATGACTGATACCGAGGATGCCACAGCCACTACTCTGGATCGTCGAGTTGATGCAGGCAAGACAATCTTTTGCCACGGCTCCTGGAGCTATAAAAAAAAAAGCTTTATAAGCACTTTATCAAGGCATATGTTGAAATGACAGTTTCTATAGTGTCTGCAGCAATAAAGGTGCAGCATGTTTCCCTGCGCGAACCTGATTTCGAGCATGACGCGATACGGTATACGGCGACTCGGATGCGGCCAACACGCACTATGCTCGAATGACACTGCATCATTCCTTTACCTTGTCGGCGTGCGCTTGTAGCACGGCGCACGCTACTAGTGCTTCGGGAGTGCACTGGTGGTCTTGATTGCACTTCGTCTCTGGTAGGACGTGGACGAGAACGATGCGTGCCGACCTTTCGTGGGTTGGTCTTCTTCTTCTACTGCCACTGCGCACGCGCTCATTGAACTTCTGATGATAAGCCTGAAACATGGCATGTACCCGCAACGGAAGATAGGTCAGTAATAATAATAATAATAATAATAATAATAATAATAATAATAATAATAATAATAATAATAATAATAATAATAATAATATATATATATTATTATTATTATTATTATTATTATTATTATTATTATTATTATTATTATTATTATTATTATTATTATTATTATTATTATTATTATTATTATTATTATTATTATTATTACTCCCACACCATCTTGCACTTGCTTACACAAACGAAAGCGTTCTCGGGTGGGGCAAGATCAGTAATCTTGGCGTTCCTTTTGACGTCATGTTCACGTTCTTTCCACACATTAAGACTCTCGCGCTATAAGCTCTCAGGTGCCTAGGCGCTATTTGTCGACTGTCTAGAGAGTTTATAAATCCTGACTCTTTCCTCGAAGTCAACACAACTCTCATCCTGTGCTGGCATACGTAACGGTTGCGTGGAATGACACTTGGAACACCGAAAAATGGCAGTATTGAGAAGGTGCAAGGTAAGTTATCGTCAATATATGCGCCCCGAATTTCTTCCCAGGCTGACAATTCTATCTTCAACCTTAATTCTATGCGTTCACTTTTCACCCTCAGAGATCGAGGCGTGTTAAAGCAAACGTTGTATTTCTTCACAACCTTGTACACTAAAAAAAAAAAAAAAATGTTGCACTGACCAAATTTGCTCTTTCCAAAGTTCGCAATAGGTTCTTTTCTTTTCTAAAAAAAAAGAACTTTCACGTAAGATGTTTTTTATGTACACAACTCTTAAAATAACTACTGTACCTTATTATGGCCTTCTGAGAACATTTAATAACTACGCTGCAAATATGGACATGTCTAAAAATTAACTATCCTTGTTCTTATTGAATCATAATCAGCATCGATTTAGACGACGCCAGCCTATGAACAAATATATATGCAGATACCGAGATTGTACTCGTGCAATTTGTTTTATAATGTGCGCCTTGACATTTGAATGCCTACATCCTCAAACCTAAGACCTGCTGTGATTGTATTACTACTGCATGTATTGTATCCTTATATCGCTTGTTTTCTCAGTATATGTCTTATTGTGAGAGTAATTTGTCATAGTCAAAGCATCATAACAGCGCGCCCGAATGAAGGCCGAAGTGTTGTTTCTTGGCCTTATATAATAAATGTTGATTGATTGATTGATTGATTAATTAATTAATAATTGTGCAAACATATATAAACGCCATGATTACGCACAGGAAAATAAGCAGTCCAACAATTGTCTCCTGAAAAGGACATGTCAAGGACCCACTTGAAAATGAGACAAAATAGAATTGAGGGGAAGAGGAAGGCCGAACTCCGAACACATCCACACACAAAGTATGATCACTATAGACGAGAGCCGAGTGCCTTAGTTGAGACACAGCTTCCGTGAGCGACATATCGAGTTGAAGCTCGAGCTTCCGAAAAAGAAAACATCCCTGAGATCAGTGCTACCGATTAACCTGTTAGAATGTGTTCGTGCTGAAAGTCGGGCCCAGTTAAAAGGAACGCAATAAACAAACTCCCACGCTGTCAACAACCCATTCCGTCCAGTCAATCAGTCTTCCCGCTAGAACCACGTATACCAAGGCCGTTAATCCTCAAAGAGCTCATAAAACCAAATTTCAGCCATCCTCTTTGATACGCATAACCAAAGACCGGAACGTTCTTTCAGCCCACATTGGACTGATGGTTGACCGCTCTCTGTTGAAAGCCTCCGTCACTGTTGGACCTTCATTAACGTATAACCCGTACCGCCATTTTAAACTCCCACCTCTCATGTTAAGCCCCACCATGGGGCCCTTGTGGTGTAATAAATAAATAAATAAATAAATAAATAAATAAATAAATAAATAAATAAATAAATAAATAAATAAATAAATAAATAAATAAATACATAAATAAATAAATAAATAAATAAATACATAAATAAATAAATAAATAAATAAATAAATAAATAAAAAAATAAAAAATAAATAAATAAATAAATAAATAAATAAATAAATAAATAAATAAATAAATAAATAAATAAATAAATAAATTGAGCTTAATTGCGCTTCTCTCTCCGTACATTCGTTCTTTCTATCGGACTTTTTGGATTAGATGTCATACCAAAAAGGTATACATGTACCGAACCAGCGACAGTCAAATTGCAAATAGTTGCACAGCACCAGTATAGCTTACGGCCCTCCTAATAGCTCTTGGTACTCGAAGCGAACTTACCCAGAAATTATAGTGACTTGCTGAGAAAAGCGGCCCTATTCACACGCCGTTCGTTTTTTTTTCCTAGCACAGCCCTTCCCGTTGTTAGCCTACGTGTCAATTTCTAAAGGCTTGAGAGAGAAGAGACAAATGTAAACAGACCGGGAAAACCTGAATAGGTGACAGAAATACCGCAGTGATGCAACAAGGAAAGATGGGGAGGTTGGATAACTTCACTTCGTTCACCTGCGCCTCATCTAAATCGCTCCCCTGTCGCTGCAGTAGCTATACCTTCTTCCTATAGCATGCGCTCTCAAAATCCTGAGCCAGTGTGCTTACGGGAATGTTTTTGTTTTCCTTTCCGATTAATATGTATATTTTTGTCCGAATAAACTTTCATTTCAGCGGGAAATACTTTCGCGCTGATGGCCGCGATGTAACCGCAGTGATAGGTCTACATTGCGCACTGACGCGATTACCATGCATTTGTGCACAATGGGTCAGCGAAGGTGACGCAGGTAACATCAATATCATCATCACGCGCTTGCTCTTAACCCTGTAATGCCCCAACACAGTTCTACATCAAGGAAAATTTGAAGAAATTGTTGACATTCATTTCTGGCCATGGAGAGTAAGTACATTAGTCGAAAAAAAATGGTTTTCAGTTACAACTAAATTACTGTACTAATCAATTAATTAGAAAATGGTTTAATACATTATCTACTGGTTAAACTTCACTGCCGCATATTAAAAACGCAACTATGGGCTTTGTATTTGGTTTTCCACGCTTCAATCAGCATTTTGAGGCATCAAACTCAGCGTAGCACATTTGATAGGTTGGGCATTACAGGGTTAATTAAGACAACTGGCTGCACAAAAGAAGTAACAGCCCATAAATTGAGCCAACCTAACCCCACCCAAGGCCAGCAAATATCATAATCACATTACTCCGCCTAAGCCTCTACCACTCTCTACTGCGTTTTTCTGCCCCTAACACTATAGTTATGCGACTCTCATAGACCTCTTTTACGCATTGGTTGAGCTTTAGTACCTTTCCTCTTCTTTAACTAGGATATCATAAACCCATACTCGAATGCTGATACAGGCTGCCATTGTTTTACCGCTTCACGTAGCGCCCTCTCATTTCCCTTTCCGTGCCTTTTTAATGTCCTAAGTTATCTTTGATGTTTCGAAACCATCGAGGCATCGGTTGTGTAACAGTCCTCGGCGTGACATTCAACGCCCATCTCTCTGCGCAACGTTAAACCGGCTAGACTCTAGGCCATTTTCTGAGCCATAGATGCTCCGACCATGACCAGATCTGTCGCTGGAGCAAATATTTAATCATGCACTAGTAAGATTCTTGAAGCTCACTGGCCTTGAGTGACCGTTTATAATGTTCCTGTGCATCCTCCTGCGTGCCCGCAGTGTTTAGTCTATCCCACTTATCCGCTTTCTATTCCCACTTTTTCGTACCCCTGTGTAGGGTAGCTGACTTCGCTGCCTTTGCTGTCCCTGCTTTCTCTCTCTCTTGACCTCCAAGTTCTTGCCTCAAGACAAAATGGAGTAAAAGTTTTATCCTCAAGCATATTGTCAAGTTTCCGTTCATAATTGGAGTGTGCATGTCCAATGCACTTCAACCCATTCTTTTATTAATCTGCAAATTGAGGTTGCTCATTGCTACTTTTCCCAGGAAATGCTTATAATTAGTGGCCTAGGCAACACTGCTTGACCTCGAAATCCAAATGATCAAGGCTTAATGCGTGAATCAATCAATCACCCGCCGCGGTGGCTCAGTTAGCTAAGGCGCTACGCTGCTGAGCACGAGGTCGCGGGATCGAATCCCGGCCGCGGCGGCCGCATTTCGATGGAGGCGAAATGCAAAAACGCCCGTGTGCTTGCGTTGTAGTGCACGTCAAAGAACCCCAGGTGCTCAAAATTAAATCGGAGCCCTCCACTACGGCGTGCCTCATAATCAGAACTGGTTTTGGCACGTAAAACCCCAGAAAAAAGGAAGAAGAAGTTCAATCAATTAAACAATCACTCAACCAACAAACAGAGCAGAGTTATCGACTCAGACCAAAGGCACGTCTCTTTCGATGCTGTTGAACCATTCCAAGGTAATCAAACTAACTGACGGAGAGATCACGCGTAGGGCAAGACGCAAAGGGTTATCCTGTTGGGCATATTCAGCGTTATACGAAACAGTGATCAAGCACCGTTTAGGGTTATTTGACAAGCCAAGGGACGAAGCACTTGCGGCGAGGCTCGGTCGATAAACGCGCTGTTCTTCATCACGCGAAGCCCATCCGCGGTATATCCATATCCTTCACGTAGTGCTCGCCTCTCTTGCTTCAGTGTCGTATATAAGAGCAAACATGGCGTAAAAAGCGGGCGAACAAGATGCAGCACAGCTTAAAGCCGACACACCCGGCGTATCGCACAAGCGCAAAGTCGACTACTCTACAAGAAGTGGAGGCAAAATCTGAAGTCACAAGTCGCGTAGTGCATAACTGCCCTCTCCCACTTCAATCAATGTCTGATCGCCCTCAGACAAGCCTGATCCTTCTTCGAGGCCTGCCTCCAGCATGCGATCGACGTAATGGCGAGCGCTGGTTTTTATCCACGAGTGTTTTACGACCGTGTGCAAACTATGGGTTTCTGTTAACGATTCAATAAAAGCAGAAGCTGGCGGTTGCGGCCGTTGTAGGTTAAGGACTGCCCCCCCCCCCCCTCCTCCCCCACGAGAAGGACCGGTAGTCCGACGTCTAGTTCGAAGAAGTATGCCGTTACCAGCGTTTTGTCTTACAAACGGCAAGCGTGGAACGGGCCTTCCACTGCCAGAGTATTGCGCCTTGTCCCGCACCCGTCGCTCTTTATAAAACAGGGCTTCAATCTCGGCGATCTAAGCAAGCATTCCTCTTGCTCCATTTCGAGACGCTGATGCAAAATTGTTGCAAGGGTCAGCGAGTTCTACTGCACGTACGGTTTGGCGCTCTTCCACTTTATTGAAGAAAATGCATACATTTTGCAAAATACCGATTGGATGATGTAGCATACGCCTGTGGGAAATATATTCAGAGGTCGTTCTCTCGAAAATTTTCTCTCTCGCATTACATAGGACAAGCAAGCAGTAGCCGGCAAGACAAAGCAAGCGTTTTTTTTTCCTTTCTTTTTTTTCGAGGGACGAATAAGCTAATGCGGGCTGGATACTTTGCGTTCGAACTGTTACCGCTTCATATGGAGATTTCTCTCTTTTCTTTTCTTTCTTTCCTATATTTTCTTTTTTTTTCGATTCGCTCAGATGACTAACAAGGAATATAACTGGGCGTCAGCGCACTCAAAACGTGTAAACGTTTCACTTGCACGGCCAAAAAAGACCTTCCTTTAAGCACGAAGATGAACAACAAAGATACGCAATTTGTTGTTGAGGCAAACAAAAGATTTCACGTGGTGTACCAAGCCGCAGGCCATTCCATCTTGTAATCGTTCAGAAAAAGAGGAACAAAACTTACACAAGTTTTCTTACCCACCTAAGAATAGGTTCGGAGATTCGTATATTGAATGTTTGTGTCCGGTTGATTGAGTTCTCTCTTTTTTTTTGTTCTTTTTGGTCTGGCCTTATCACAAAGTTTATAAGAAATCTACCCGATAAAGTTGCTCCTCGTCGCAAGTTCACTTTGTTTAAAGCTATGTGACTTCACATTCTGCAACGTTGCTGATATTTGGTACGGTCGCCAGCATAACCTACGCGTGAAGCGCAGTGGGAGCTTCTGCACCGACTCATATTGGATCTTCATGTGGAAGCAGCTGGTATAGTGCTGCGAAAGCTTCAGCTAGTATACCTAATACAATTTCCTTTACGTTTAGAAATACGTTTCTATTAATCTTTATTTATTGAAATTTCAGTTTACTCTGATCTAAACAGCGTTAAATAACACGACCACAGGTGTTCAAATCAGGCTATGTTCAAACAGCAAACCTAAGTTCTAAAGCTAACAAACCTGTTTATTATGGCGCTGCTAACACGCCGATGTAAAGTTAGCAACAATTTCGAACGGGTAATTGCTTCAATGTCGAAACCTGTGATTTCCAGTGTAAGTACATTCAGCACGGAACATAGCTAAAGCGAATGGGCTCAGTTGTAATACGCCAATGAACAATTTGTTTCATTACCTTTGTATGCCAACGATAAGGCAGCGGAACAAAGCTCACAGTCAAGGGTAAGGGTGAGTCCAGTCAGGATAAAGCAAAAACTGACTGCTGAATATGTAGTGCAGTTCGCTTCGAGTTTAAAAAGTTAGAAAGTGGTGTAATGACCTAAACGAACTCTTGATCGTTGCACTGTTACCCGCAGCCACTTTAAAGCTTATCGGTCATTCTTAAGCGACAGGAAATAAATATGAAGGAAACACACAATGAAGTCAGATAAAGCGTAGGGGAAATTTTTCGTCGTATTTAATTCAAATGTAGAAATGTTTCTTTTGGTTCTTCTCGTTCATTGCATAGCAAGGGCTTCGACTTTCGCAGCCTTGATGCCAAGAGGTAGTATACGAAGGTTTATTGGCCTGTTGGCTGTTCCTAAGATCGCGTATTTGCTCTGACTTGCTCCGACGACGGCAAGCAACATTAGTTTGGTTCTCTTCAACTATACGTGGCAATTGCATATTTTTAAGCTTAGGCACAAGTTACCTGGGACGCATATTCTACAGCCTCCCGCAGTTTTAGCTATATCGCGCGAGCGTCCATCACGCGTCATTTTAGCGTCTTTAAGCGGCGATAATCAACGAGACCGGCAGAAGTACTGTCAAGTGCACTAAGTACTCTTCGAGTCGTCTAATGCGACGTTCGCAGGGGCCGGAAACTCCCTATACCTCCCACGAGATGCTCGGTCCCATGCTGATTCGCGGCGGCAGCGCCGCTTCCACAACTGGCGGCTGCCGGATATCCTACTGGTAATAATTCACGAACAAAACAATGCCCCCATGACGTCACTAATGAGGTCAGAAGGTAGAGAGAGAGGGCGCGCAGCCGGGAGGAGGAGGGTTGCCGCTGAAGCCCTCCTTTCCCACTTCGCATGCAAGGGGACTGTGTTCGTGCTCTCTTGCAGATCCGCTGGCCGTGCGGCGACATTGGCCAAATCGCGGAGCAGATCCCGCTAAGTGTGCCATGTATTAGGAAGCGCTTTCTTCCTACCAGCTTTACCTTGCAAGCTGCTATTCATTTTCTAAACCACTGAGACATTGCTCGTACGCACCAGTGCCAAGCTATTATAATGAATACGAGCGTCCCTGTGTTCTGCTCGGCAGCATCGTTCTGGAGCGTGCTTTCCTTGAATATAGTTTCACTGTACCGAAACACAAGGTGGTTGACCAACCAACGAGATTTAATGTGTGTGTATTTATGCACATATTTACATAGCGAATCATTGTTAATTACCAATATTCGCGGTTAATATATTACATTTCGTCTTTTCGTGAAATTAGTCGCTTTAAAACACCTAACCTGCGGCTACGTTTAATTAGAGCTACACTTCAACTAGTCCACAGATATAGCGGGGGTTGCATGAAGAAAATAACTTCCTGGCACCATCAATCGTTAATTTTGTTCGTGCGTTGTGAAGTGAATCGACTACAACTAGCCGATTTCTCGGCCAGCCAAAACTCAACACAAGTAAAAGTTGAACGCTTTTGTTTTTATTCACACATTCGGTACTGGAAAAAGACTGACCTCGACGCAATGCGAAAGTGACAATCTACAGAAGCAATTTTCGTTCACAACGGAAATTTGTACAACAGTGAAAATATATTCCAGAAGATCCATACCAATGCGAAAATTATTAACCACCATGGCTGCGTCTTTTCTTTCTTTTTTTTTAACCTTGGCTGTGCATGTCGACAAAGAGCGAAAAAAATGTACAGCCCAAAAACACGCACTCAAACCCTTCATTACAAGTGTTTCACCGGCAACAGATGGGCTGCCGTCATGACGAATGAGTCGAGCGACACTGCTCTTATGTCAGTCCACTCAGGCTTGCACAGAACTGGTTTACTCATGCAAAATGAATACCTGCTCGGAAAATAGAGTGAAATAATTTTGCTTACCCGTGGTGATTAGGAAACCTGAAAAACTTCGCAGAACTGGAATTCCCAGTGTTCGAACACCACAGAGCCGCGCGACACATGTGATGCCCCGATTTAGCCATCTTCGTCTAATGCTTGGTCAACCTGATCTCCTGCGTCTTCCGTTCGTTGCACGCCTGATCAAGCTTTTCTGTCTTATCTTTCCCATATTTACACTTGGCACGACAACCGAAGCAGACGACCAAGCGCGATACGACTTGTGATATCGCTGAGCGAGTGGCAAGGGTGCATGAGCGGACGCGAGCTCAACGGATGCACGAGGACGACCACCTTCCCGCGCTTCGCCCGATTTAAAACTCACAAGAAAAGAAATAAGAAAAATAACTTAGGATGTCCGGCAACCGCTAGGAGCGCGGATGTTCCTTGAAACCTAAACTAGCTTTACTTTCCGGGGGCTGACGTTCCCTTCAAGACGACGTACGACCATATTATAGTGTTCTCGCGCGATATAGCTAAAGATGCGGGAGGCTGTACATATAGTAATACTCTGAATATATATATATATACAGTATCTCCAGATATGGAAGCCCGCTCCATGGGGGAGAACTTTGAATGTCTTAGCTCACTACATGTCTGAGCACATATCAGAACACGTCAGGACACACCTGAGGACACCAAATGTGTTCGCTTATAAAACAGCCGTCTTCCCTAGTTGACCCTACTAGAGAATCTGATGACCTTGGTGCCGCCAATAGCAGGGGTCATATTGTCCACAGAACTCCGCCTCTAATGTTGCACCCTCGCCCTCACATTTGCCGCAACTGCGTGGCCATCTGGGAAACCGAGATCGTCGCCGTTCCCAGGGTAGTAATTCCACGAAGTTGGCCCCTCACATCGATCCGCGACGGTCAGCTTGTCATGGTCGGCGTCGGGCACTGTCGCCAGGTAGGCAGCCGCTGATGAAGGGGGTGGCATCAATGGAAACAACCCAAGAATGCGCCCTGCCGATTCGGGACGCAACAACACTGCGAGGCACGAGACAACTTGCAACAGCCCATTCTTTCTTCTGCATGCACGGCCGCCTTGTTGTACTCTAGGCACCATCCTGCCTTTGTCGACTGCGGACGATGATTCTATAGCTGAGACACTCTGTCGTGCCGAAGAGGCTCGTAGGCTTGCTCGTCAACGAACGCTAGCTTCGCAGGGTGCTATCGACCAAAAAAGTTTACGGGCCAAGGGATATGACAAAAAGCTGAATATCTCCGCAGCCTCGAAACGCTGCCTGGTATTCCCATTTCCAGCCTCTACTGGTATATGCGAACAAAATTGTGATGTACGGTTTTACTGGATACTTTTAAAGGCTGCTCGGATATTTAGCGTTTTCTGAGATCCTGTGGCCCATAAACTTTTTGGGTCGATAGTACATCAAAGGCAAGGTACGACAGCCGCCACCTCCCCGTTACCTATGCTGCTAGTGACTTGGTCTGGTTGTAGAGCCCAGTACGGAAGCGCGGTCTGTGCACAAAGCTTTTGGCACACTATGATGGCCCTTTCGTGATACTCGACCGCCTCAGTGAGGTGAACTATGCCATAGCGCGTCTCATCGCCAACGGGCGACGCACTCAAGTAACGCATGTCGCCAGGCTCAAGCCATGCACCCAACGCGACGCCACCTGACTCGCCCAACGGGCTTCGTCTGAGCGAGGAGCAACAGAAACGTTACAAGGCGGGATGCGTTTATTTAGAAGGCTGGATGGAGAAAGCACTAGATGGGGCGAGGCCGCCTGACCAAAAGCAAAGTCCTCGTCTTCCTGCTCTCCCACCGCTCGTTACCTTCGCCTTCGTGTGTACAAACACGCCGTTAGAATATCTTGCTTAATGTCAGCTCCAGTCGTGTTGTACAAGCGGCTCACGGAAACAATGTTGCGCATTTTTTCTTCAGTGATCTTTCCATAAAAATCTATCAGTGATGAAAAGATAGAAACGATACTCTGCATAGCATTTTGATTGGTCGCTTACCTTATTTCCTGACATAGAAGTCAGTCTTTCTTCTGGTGTGTTTTCGGGCCACGAAATGTTAGACCAAACTTACGCACGTCCTCATCGAGCTCTGCAGAATAAATTACTCTTCCATGGCTACTGTTCCCACAAAAAAAGCGCAGAAACCTGAAGGGTGTGCGCCTTCGTGTTCATGTTCGTGTAACAATCAGCTATACGCTGTTTTGTTACGTTAAGTTCAGCTGATTCAGTAAACTTCCTTGAGGCGCTAAACGAAAGATTGCAATAAGACGCTGAGTTTTAACGAAATACCGTGCTGTGTAGATTAAATAAAGTTCTTAATTAAACTAGAATCCTTAATTAAATCAACATTTAGAAACATGCGCGGAATGGTATAAACAAGGAAAGTGCAGTACCCACATTTGGTGTTTCTTTATTTTGTTTCAGTTAGCCGAGACGCCCTTCGTAATGTTTGCGTTTAAGATGTTCGCGCGCCTGTTGTTGTTTGTTTGTTTCTTTGTTTGTTTGTTTGTTTGTTTGTTTGTTTGTTTGTTTGTTTGTTTGTTTGTTTGTTTGTTTGTTTGTTTGTTTGTTTGGTTGTTTGTTTGTTTGCGCGCGGGTGTGTGCGTGCGTACGTATTTCCGTCCACGTGCGCTTGCTTTGCCACAGTGCACCAACGCTTCACAGACAAAACACGCTTTACAGGACCAATTCAAACACGCAAACCTTGTTTGGAAGTTGTGGCGGTTGTCGGCACTAAACACAATGGCGCAAGTTTTAGTGAGGATAGGCCAATAATTGGGTGGTTACAAAGCCAAATTGTCTTGTTTTATGGTTAATGCTATTCTTTTTCTTCACTTTGTAGTGAAAGGGCACCGGCTACAGAATGTTACATGAAAGTTTTTACAGTCCTTGCGTTCGCTGTACATTCAAATAAATCACCAGGCAAGTAGATTTCTCTTTTTCGGGTTCATAATCTATTTTTAATGCGCGAGGGGAAAAAAAGAAAAGAGAAACTGATACCGAGCTAAGTCTGAACGCTTTCCGCGATGCATTTAGTACCCATTTAGAGCGCAAAATTGCATACGATCAATCCACTTTTTTTATATATAAAGTAGAAAACTGACGGCTGCTTTTTTCTAAAGCATATGTATTGCGAGTTTTCAATGCATTATACGAAATATTTTCCTGTCGCGATGAAGTATGTCGTAAAGGCTACTACCAATCCTTTAAAACACATAAGACTTATACGTAGCATAATCTATACGTAGCCTAAATAATAATTAAAAAGAAGGATACGTACATGTCTATTTTCAACAGCACCTCAATTCAGACGTTACAGTTAATGCGTTAGTTTGCTTCGAACATGACTCCAATTTATGCTTCTAACAATGGGTGTCGTACGCCACACATTTGCGAAAGTACTAGTTAAGCTAAAGTCCTTCACGGTGCCCTCGGCAAACAATATTGTGCTTATACCAATGGCGCTAACAATGTGGGGCTTTTTTGTTTTTCTTTCTGATTAAATTGCCGGTTCGTTTAAGTCGTGAATTGAAGTGCAAAAACGCGAGACGGGGCGGAACCACTACCGCGTGTAACCAGCAGCACAAGCTCGAAAAGTAATCTCACTTTCCATCTGCGTACTAAAAAATGTTCAAAACTAACCACAGCCGAATTATCACACAAAGGAAGCTTTTTTTTTTCAATGCGCTAATGATCTGCAGCTGGTTATGTGAGTGCCCGGGTCCGTTAATAAACTCGCGTTTCGTTATTCATACTACAAACTCTGAACCAATTTCTATTTTGATTTTGAAGCTTCTATCGTGACGAGAAACAGCTAGCTGCAATAAACCTTTCTCTTCCTACTCCTTTTTTTTTTTTTTTTTTTTTTTTTTTTTTTTTTTTACTACCAGTGCATAACTGACCAAGGCGCACCCACAACTTCTGCGCGGCAAAAGAGGACTTCGCCGTGCTTTACTTGGACGTATCGCGCGTTTCAAGTCGCGCGGAAAAGTCCAAGAAGAAGCGCTCGTTGCATAAACAAATCGAGTGACGCAGCATAGTTCGCTCACGAGCGTCTCACGAAGGCGAACTTCATCGTAACGGAGAAGCAAAAACGAGAAAGGCGCCCAATAAGAGGAGTCAAAGCGCGCCGAGGTGAGCGCGAGCGCTGTGGTGATTGGACGACGCCCCCGCGGTCTAGCACCAATGAGCGCGACAGGCCGAGGTCACGTGCCACGGTGACGTCGTCAGCGCAGAGGCGTGTAGCCGACTCGTACACCGATATAAAACGAGTTGCGAGAGCTGGCGAAAAAAAACTTGGACCTCGCGCGGTGCGAGCAGTGCCAAGCAGCGGGGCAGCAGGAGACAGGCACATCGAAGAAGGCAGTGCAGCGCCATCTCTCGTCCAGCGACAGAGCTGCGGAGTTTTTATTCCGACTCGGGCCGCCGACACCGGGACCCATTCGAACCACCGACGCCGTCTCATAGAAACCGTGAGTGACATGTCTTGATCAACTGCTTGTTATAATGACCCACGAAAGGCACTCGAGACTGCGTTCCTTTCGAAATCGTCTGCTTTCTGAAAGCACTCCCTTCAGCATGAACTACCCCTAGACCGGTCATTCCAAGTGCCATAGTTTCTCCTTCAAATTTTTTTGTAAGAACGACCTGTTTTGTGTTAGGATGTAGCACGAATGGTTAACTCAAATGTTGCAACATTATTTGAAGGTCTAAACACCAGTCAGAGAGGCGAATAGAGCAACCAGTCAAATGAACACTCGTACAGAAGTGTTTGAAAAGTGCAGTAGAGAACAGTTCAAAACTATTTTATAATGCTCTGTGCAGTAAGCAATAGCAGACCACAACGTTAACGCAAGCAGGTAAATTTCCAGCGAGGAAGCCTCTTTTATCAAAATATCGGTGCGCAAATGCAGTGACAAAAATTATAAACGGCATTTTTTTTTTTATACTGCAACCCATGGAAAATGCTCTCAAAGACTATAAGCAAAACGTACGATTGTTGCGATAAGACTCAGGAGACTCAGTACTTAAGGTACCCATCTAAACTGCACGCATTTTGCTGGGATGGAAAAACCTAACATTTTTCTAGGAGAGGTAAAGAGATACGCTGTTTAAAGAAACTTGGAGAGATTTGCATAGCGGCACGCATAGCATGCTGCCCCAGATGGGTATTATGAATAATAAAATAAGGAGGTTACTTTATTGACCTTTCTGGCTCGCAGTGTGTCAGTATAATCTGTAGTCTGGTAGCTGACCCACCACGCCAACGTGGCTGACATTAGCCTGCAAGCCAAAAATGTGTCAAAAGCACACGGCAATCGACACCCATTTGAAGTTAGTAGGCCCTTTGTGCTCTACCTTGTAGCATTGCTCGCAAATGAGACCAAGGAAAGAAAAGTCAGCATTACCAGGTAGGCAGAAAGGAAGACGTGTGGAAGGGAATGTTTTTAAAAATCTCTCCACTATACAAGTGTCTCGTTATTCAGTGGAGGTGATTTTTTCCGACAGTCAAAGGCAAGGCGGTAACGTAAAGGGGGCGACAAATGTGAAAACGAAGCAGTGCGCAAATGTCGAGCCTGTTTCAACACATAACGTAGTGTAACACTCCCGACACCGTCCACACCGGTTTTTCCCGAATGTTCGATCTAACGGCGAGAAAGAAAACTGTAAACAATGAAAGCCGTAGGCCTCCTTTCCTTAAGCGCACAAGAAACAAAGGAACAATACCCTTTTCGGGAAAAAGGAACCATTTTTTTAATCGCACTTCATTATGCGCTGTCTCTTAAGAACTGGGTTGTTGGTAATTAGTTTCAAGCCGAGTCGAAAATGCGCACTACTCGCCGTGAACACCTTCTTCTCTCTCGCCTTCCTTACGAGCATTTCCTTTTGAGAGCGCATGTACACACAGTGGAAGATGCCCTAACGTTCGACCATTAATTAGCTTGTACGAAATGAGTAAGCAAGTGCAGCGTTTCGTGCATAGTTTGCTGCCAAATAGTTGGCACTGGAAACAATTGCACTTGCAGCGTTTCTACGAGAAACGCCGCATGCATCGAGGAATAACGCCGTTGCAGCTAGTAGCTATTTAACTCCCGGGTTTCAAGGCAAGCGCACGTATTCTGGATTACGCTCATTTCTCTGTCGCGCCACTGTTCCTCCAGAAATCTTATCGCGTTAGCCGTAATGCTTTTCCCCCACCCACTACGTCGCTTCCGCAACGGTGCGCGGCGATATTTATCTCACCGCTAAAGGCTGAAAACAAGAACTGCTTTGGTCTACACCCAGGACGATGTCGTGACGTCGTCGTTGTTGCATTGTCGCCGTTGTCATTCGGCAAGCTTCCGACGTTTTTCCGAGAGGCAAAACACCACCATTCGAGTGGTCGCTGCCGTTTTCATATATTACGAATTTTGTCAAAAATAATTAACGAATGAGTTACCCATATTATCGTGCCAAGATGCACACGGCGTAGAGCACTGGTACGTGCGATATTTTCACCGGGTTAATTTTGGTGCAGAATTTCGAACAAGTGAGCGTAAAAAATGTGTAGTGCTGTTCTACTCACTTTTGAATGTGTAAGCATTTCATCGCTTCCCCAACGAGAAAACTGTCTGTGCGTCCGTCCATCCTTCCCGCAAGACGATCGATTTCAAGATAGAGCACGCAGCAGCGAGTGACACTGTACCTTCGCGCTGCCTGTCGCTTCAACGCGAATGAGGCGGCGAGAACACAGCACTCACGGAGCTCACATGCCGCACTCTGCCCGTTTCGCAGATCGCTTTCAAGACATAGACCCGCGCATCTCTCTTCAACGCTAAGTGAGCGGCGAAAACACAGCGCGCCAAGCTATCAGCAGTCGGCACTCTCTGTCGGCATCGCACAGCGCTTTCAAGATGCGGCCCGCGCCGCCGCGCCATACGTACCCGCCGCCGGAGCACAGTTGATCATGATTCATAATGGTTCGACTCGGGTGGATAACGCGATAAAGAGCGATAACGGCTTATAATAATCGGAACGCCATCAGCGCACCTGGCACCCCCACCTGCAGTATAACCAACCAACAAGAGACAGTGCGCCTAATAAATGTTGCACACATTTCATTCATTTCCTACATCTCCCTCTCGTCATTTCACCCCACGTCCACATTCGCTGCGGGCTATCTATAACACGAGCTTCTACTCGCCTCTTCTACGTCGTCTCGTACAAGTCTCACTTAGGAGTTCGGTGTTGCAATCTCTGTTTCTCTGTTTCACGATTCTTTCGCGGTCATTCTCGCAATTATACGAAACACACCAGCGCACGGCCACTGAACACCCCGTCGCTACTACGAAATGCTTACGCATCTTTCAGATGACTCCCCCAGGAGATTCCACGTGGATTTCTTTCTTGCAACTTGCCGATTGTGTTTGGAGTGCAACGCGGTGTGAAGACCACGTCAGAAAACCAGAACGTCTCTCTTTCGCAATTCATTGCTAACATTTTTGCAGTAACACATTGCCTATACAAACAAGAACTAAAGTAGTGTCCGTTGATGAGGAAGTTCCCGTCGCTACGCTCGACGCCCATAACTAGTCGCTTTGGAAACTATGTTTGGCACTTCCCTTACGTTATATGTTATGGCAAGATCATTACTGTATGACATTATTTAATTAGGCGCACTGCGTATTCCCGGCACAGTAGTAGTGTGTCGCTGGCTAATTCGTGCCTGACTAGAGACGGTGCGAACAGAACCTACTCGCGAGAGGTGCTGCCTGCATTTCGCGGTTTACGCATTACTGGCTCGTGCAGCATCCGCCCATTGAGTTAATCTAATTTTGCCGCTTTGGAAAAGCTAACCGACCAGAATCGCGACGCTCTCTTGTCGTCCATGCTTGAGCTACACGGGCCGCGTAGGTCAGGCCTCGTGTCACGCAATGTGCGAAACTTCCGCTACCACGTGATAGCACAGGGAACATTTACGCACTCTCGACGTGTATGTAGGAGTAAATTTCGCTTCCTCTTTTGCTTAATTTGCGCTCCAGACAGACGATTCTCGACACCGCGTATTATGAACGAGTTCATAGAGCTATAAATGATGGGAGCAGGAAACCCTGCTTATGAAAGTAATTTCATTTGTCACAAGGCGCGGCGTTGTGGCAGTCGTGAAGAAAGGAACGAAAGTATCGCTTTCTCCAGCTGGTCACAAGCGTGTGGGTTTGTGTGTCAGCCTTTCGTACATCGTTTTCCTTCTCTTTGTGCATTAAGTTAAATATATCGAAATTATTTTTTTTTCATTTACTCAGTTTCTAACGAATAGACTGAGTTATATAGCGCACTGCCGCACCACAATCAATCTGGTAAAATTTTGCTGGACATTTGCACCTGCATGAATGAACTGCAGAACGCTGTGTACGAGCAAAAAACATCATCGACTACTGGCGCGCTCATGACAAGCAATTGCGATTGGGGATAATATGTTAGCAAATGCACTAACCGTCTATAAGTAGAAACATATTTAGAAAATGTGCAAGTTTGTAAAATCTGCCGCCAATTAGCAGACGTCTGCTCAAGGTTTCAGAAGCTGCGCACATTTTTATCTATATATGTAACCGAACATACAGCTGTAACCACATGGTATACTTGCCGACCTCTGAACCAAGAGGGTTGGGGAGGAAGGGGGGGGGGGGTGCACACGACCTTTGTGGAATACATACGCATTGTTTACGATGATTCGCTTTTAGGCGCACCACACAAGCAGCAGCAAACTAGGAACAGCAGAGAGTGAAAAGCAACACATTGTGTTTGAATCCCGGTTACTTTTTTAGCGGCGTTTCTGTTGCAGAAACGTGTTGGAACAAACTCGCTCGAAGCAACTAGCCCTCTGGTATATGGCACCTTGCGCTGCCACAACAGGGCGGCATAAGTACCATCACCATTTCTTTTTTCGTGCGCCTTTTTCTTTTTTCTTTTCAATCTGGAGCGGCCCCATCCATTCAGCACCTCTAAAAAAATGTCTTGCACAGGATCTATTTTCCGTGAAACTCGACGCCGCATTCGTAAAATCGCAGTACGATTCCAAATTCGTAAAATTTGCGAAAAATTGGGGAGAGCTGGCATGTATGGAAACTTAGCTCAGACGAGTTTTCGGCATGGGGATTACTCGGCGTCAGAACGTACATCTTAGGTCGCGCGATAGACGACGTGCTAACAAGCACGAAACGTGTTCGGTACGGTGATAGATTAAAGGTGACGACCATTAGAACACGTTAAGGGTCCCGTGTCGCGGAAAATCCGGCGTTGGCTTCAAGCCGTCGGAGGGAGGGTAGAGAGGCGGAGGGACCGCGCTTTACTGCGGCCGCGCGTTCCCGCCGGGCGGGAAGGCTCCGGGAGGAGGGGGGGAGTAGGGGGGGGGGGGAG
Source organism: Dermacentor silvarum (assembly GCF_013339745.2). Taxonomy (NCBI): domain Eukaryota; kingdom Metazoa; phylum Arthropoda; class Arachnida; order Ixodida; family Ixodidae; genus Dermacentor; species Dermacentor silvarum. The sequence continues at coordinate 133,251,157 of NC_051159.1, read as the reverse complement.
CGTTCTGCGCCGCGAGCACCCGACCGCGCGGCTGTATCTTGAAAGCCATCTGTGGCGGGGGCAGAGTCCGCTCTCCCTGTGCTTTCGCGGCTAAGCTCGCGTTAATGCAAGCGCCGGCACGAACCTCAATTCGCTCGCTGCTGTTGCATTGCTGACTGACTCCAGCGTTTTGACAGCGAGTTTCCGCGGTCATTGAGTGAGATGCGCTCATGTTTGCTTGTGCGCACGTGACACCATGCTTGTTAATTGAGTTAGTGTGCCTATGTTTACAAGTTTATACAGCTGATAAAACTACTATCCTTACTTTGTATAGCTGTCCACGAATTTGCTATCGCAATCGATGCTCGCCTTTCGGGCGCAACTGCGACATTTTTTTTTCTACAAAAATTACTAGTAGGGAACCCTAGCGCCAAGATCGCTTAGTTCATATATTTGTCTAATCCTCACGGTTGTGGCTTAAAACTTCATTGTGGTGTTAATTATTGCGCTTTATCTCTCAGTTAAATTTCTAAGCAATTATAGCTATGGAAACACAGCAAGGCGATAGGTTCCCGCGCAGATGCATAACCATCGCGAGCTGTTGCAATAATAATGCAGTATCTTGTTGGATAAATTTGCGAAGTTGCAAAGCTGTTTGAAGCCGTAGGGACGATGTTTATAGTCAAATGCATGTACTATCCATCATTGTCACCCTGACCGAATCGCCATACTTTCAGCTCATGCAGACACTATCTCCGCAATTCCTTCTAGTAATTTTTGTAAGAAACTCTATGGTAAAAATCACAATACATTATGCGAGAGAGATACAGAATGAACACCAACCTTTAGCACAGAGCGAGCACCGCCCCAAACGCTCGCGCGAATCGGGAGAAATTCTATTTACCCATCCACTCACAAGTAAGACGAAAGTACAGCGAAATCGATTGACAGCGACCTCACTTTTTGTATTGTACACCCTCTCCAAGGTCGTGCTTTTAATTAAATTCACCAACTCCGGGATCAGCCCACGATGTAAATACATGGACTCCGGGATTGGCCCTTTTTACTCGGTGAGAAACCTACCAGGCAGACATGTCAAACCCGGAAAAGAAAAGGGGGGGGGGGGGGGGGGGCATAATAGGCTTCGCTTTAATAAAGAAAATGTGCATTTTAAAGCGTATATATCTTGCAGTGAGGAAATTTACGCGCCCGCTTATTGTTTCATTGCGAAAGAGAGAGAGCAAGCGAGAGAGGAAAGGCAGGGAGGTTAACCAGAAGTCAGTTTCCGGTTTGCTACCCTACACTGGGGTGGGGGGTAAAGGGGTTGGAGAGAGTGCAAAGAGTCCACTGGCCTGTGTGAACGTCTGTGACTGGAACGCCTCCTTTGTTACCAATGCCTGTGTTTTTTTGTTTCATTGCGAAATTCCGTAGAGAACAAAGCCTGTCACCAGCACGTAGTACACATACGCGGGCACTGCCGCAGCCAAATGCGCGATTGAACGACATCCTCATTTAAGAAATGACATTTCCGGCAATGCGCCGGCAGTGGCGCTTCAGAAAATTATTCAGTGGCCGTAAACACCGGAATCGGTGCTTCATGAATGTTTGATCTCTCATCGCGGCAAAAAGGCAAAGTTTCGGCGCACCTCCACCAACTCGTCCTTTGATTTCTTTGAAAGAGACTAGCACATACAAACACGGGATTAAAGGCGGCACGAGTATAATCTGACATTCAGCCGACGAAGCTGTAGACTATACTTAAAAAAAAGATGGTTCGCAAGCAGTGTTTGTGTCAGGCTCCTTTTAACTTATCGTGTCATAGAACTTGAAATATTAGAAGCTGGCCAGCTTCAAAGCTGTTAAATGTCACTCAACAGTAGGGGCCGGGCTTCTGAACGGCAGGCCAATCAATTTAGCCTATAGGTGACTGTCGCAAGAGGATCTTAAACGAACCATTTATCTAGGCACCTGGACGCTTCAATTCAAAAATGACCCCCCCCCCCCTCTCCCCCATTCCATCCCCTAATTACGCGTGACTTCAAAGCTAAACCGTCAACTCTTTTTTTTTTTTTCACCACTCTCCTTCCTGATAAGCGATATACAAATTAAGTGAGCCGTTCGGAAAACACGCGCAGATTTCAGAGCTCAACTTTCGTTTTAATGATGGCATATATCTTTTGGTGCGGCTCCACTGATCGCAAGCGCACGCACCAAAGCCGAAGTCGACGAACGAACAGATTCGTTAGACGCTCGCCGCTCGGACCGGTAACATCGGACGGCGTGACAGATACGTAGCAGATTTCGGAGCTGTGAAATTGAAGGAGAGCATAGGTTCAAAAAGGTCTCGTTTGGGACAATTTCAGCAAGTACAGCTTTTTTTTTCTTTTTTTTTTTACGCTACGACGGCATGAGCGCGCATTCCACTGACGATCGACGTAGGCTGATTCGCAGAACGTAAGAAAATTATACATGCTCTTTTTTTCTCAAACAGAATGTACCAATGCCGAACGAGATGGTCTTTTTACAAATATCAAACGAGGGGAGTTAAAGAGGTCTACCCATTTCCATAAAAATAAAAGATACAGACACAATTAATATTCTCTTTTATTTATTCGTGATAGTGTTTATTTATTAGGTCACGCCGTAAGCGTCATTCATATCAATACACCTTTGCGACAGGTGTGCCAGCGATTGGAAATAGGCACTGAAATGACATTCGTTGCCCTTGACAACTCCCCGTTCCTGAACTTAATCAATTTTTGGCCCTCTATAGAAAAACGAAAGAGGCCTAAACTAGATGCACATTAAATTGAAAACACGCACACCTGTTACTTTTTTTTCATATTTCTTTTAGACAACGTTGCCCTAAGAGATCACGTGCAGCACTACAACTGTCTAGGCATTTATTCTTCCGATAACCTATCCTCGTACAAGCATACAGACTACATCGCAGCCAGAGCGTGTAGCTCGCCTCATTTCATGAGCCGAAACGTTCTGAAAGTGCCACCGCGCTTAAAACAGCTTGTATACTTTAGTAAAACGCAGCTAGTACTGTAAAGATACCTGTGTTGCAAGGCAACCCCGATTCACTGTGCAGCATACCTGTGTTAAAATGTGGGCAGAAATGCGTCGCTCGTTTCGCCAGCAACGACTGCGACCGTCACAACTCTGTGCCCGAAATAAAGTGCAATTTAGGCTTATTGATTGATCGTCACGGCTTCAAGTCTCAAAACAGCACACAGGCTATAGACACCATACTGGCGGCTAAGGAATAACTTTGACCACCCGTGTTTCTCTAACGTGCAACCATAGAGTTTCTCACTTTAACACCTAGAGGGTAAACTGGCGCCACCGTCTATGCGAGTTTCTTAAACGGCTGCCGTGCCCTCATGAGAATGACGGCATATGTGTCTGCGAGGCTTGTGTTGGCTGGTGTTGTACGTGGCTTTGTCTAAAACGTGGATATGGCTACACAAATGACGCGTTCTTAAAATAAAATCTACATAAAAGCCTTTCACTCACACCATATTACATCTCTCAATAAAGTTTACTTACCTACAATGCAGCATCAAGCGAAGAAAATCAAGAACAGACAAGTTGTTCCAAAGCGAGCGAGAATCTTGTCGTCTGCCCTCCAACTTTAGCGGCCAGCTGATACTTTTTTACGTTTCATAGAATTGCGCATCCAACAGTAAGTCCTCAAAATTAAACAAAATATGTTTTTGTGTAATAATAAAGCTAAAGCAGTTTTTTTACGTCCTGTTTTAGCAGGAAATGAATCATTGTGACAGACGGAACGGTGCTGACCAGGCGCGTCTTCAAGGCGTTCTGGCTCTCCAAGAACAATGCCAATCCGAATCCACAATATACCGGCATTCCCTTGCACACCACGGCGCAGCAGCGCCACATTTCCCTCTAGGTTTTATAGTGTGAAACTCTATGCGTGCAACCTAAAGCACGGTGCACGAGCGTGTTGGCATTCCAGCTCTATCGTAATGTAGCAGCCGGGGTCGGGAATCGAACCTACGACCTCGTGCTCGTCAGCAAAGCACCATAGACACCGAGCAACAACTAGGGGGCGCCGCCGTCAACTACAACTGCGCTGCGTCACAAAATTGTTGTTGTTGTAGTAGTAGTTGTTGTTGTTGTTATTCCTTAGTGTAATGGCGCGCAACCCACTTTTCGCGATCGGCCATGAATCGGGCGGTGAAACCCTTACTATTGTAATCATTGTGTTAGAGGGAAATAAGGTGAAATGAAATTACTAACGTGTATATTGTGAACTAAAATGTCAACTATTAGAGAAATGAAGGCTAATATATCTAAATGTTGAAGTAGAAATTAGGTGAGCATAAAAATGAAAGAGAACAATTTTAGCCTTGAATTCTTTCTTTCTGTCTCTCTTTTTTTTTATCACGCAGAAAATTACGGAGGGCATCACAAATGTTCATGTGGCAACAATCCAGTACGGTAGACCGGAAGAGTCAAATCCAAGTCATAGTTTTAGAAGAGTTCTCCTCAAAATATTTTCGTTTTAATATTGAAGAAGAAATGTTGCACAGAATCACTCTCATTTCACAAAGTAAACAATGCTGATAGACCTTGACCAGAGCTGTGAAGGTAAATGTTCAGTGGAGGGACTCGGCAATAGCCTCTCATTAGAAAAATCCACGGATTTTGTGCGTCTAAATTATTCTTGGAACCGACAATGGTGTCCTATCCGAGAATTCGAGATATTATTTACAAGACTGCGTTTCTGTATTCCACCACTTAATTATTATTTGCACAGATGTGGTCTGGTGGTATCCCCTTTATGCTACCTTTCCAATAAGCTGTAATCCATCGATCACTTTTTACTATCGTGCCGGCGGTTTTCTACTCAACGAAAACGATATTTGGAAATTGCGCTTCGTAATCTAGGGCTGCCTTTTTACATTACTGTTCAACTCTCACTTCGAGCATATGTATGCAGATACAGCCACACGAACGTTTGACGAGCCATTTATAGTTGCCTCTGCAACACAAAAGTATTACCTTTTTAATATTTCAAATTTTCCAAGGTTGATTTATTTCTCCTTCAAAAATTTAACAAATTAGAAAATTAAAATAGCAAAATAACAAATTCACAATATTAATAATAATCTATTATTAGGTATAACTCTGAAAAGAAAAAAAAAACTTAACACGCTAATCAGAAAGAGTATCAAAAGAGTACTAGGCATTCCGTTACGGGCGAGCACGGACCTCCTTATGCAACTAGGAGTGCATAACACTTTAGACGAGATAATTGAGGCCCAGGGGTCGGCCCAACTGGCCCGTCTATCCTGCACCCCGGCTGGAAAGATGATCCTGGCGGTTCTTGGGATCAACCCTATACTCATGGAAGAACGTAAATATCAAATCTCAGAAGATCAAAGGAATAATATACGAGTCGCACCGTTTCCCCGTGATGTTCATCCTCAACACAACGTAGGCAGACGCAGGGCAAGAGCCCTCGCTCTCCTCAAGAGTATCAAAGGCGATCCCCACTCGGCATGTTTTGTCGACGCAGCCCAATATGGACAGTCGTCTAACTTCGCCACTGCCATCGTTGATCACAACGGACAGATAGTCAATGCAGCTTCCCTGAAGTGCTCAACTCCATCCAGAGCGGAGCAGGTCGCAATTGCTATGGCCCTCCTAGACAGCAGCAAAACATAAATCTTCACTGATTCGAGATCGGCAGTCTGGGCTTTCGCTTCAGGGTCCATTGCTGAGGAGGCTCACAAGATTCTCAAGAACAAGATCATCTTTACACACACCATCACGTGGTTTCCGGCGCACCTCGGCCCCCAGCTTGACTCCTTGCCCAATCTCAATGACATCGCCCACTCCCAAGCGCGCGCACTAACCCACCGCGCAAGAGCAGGGGCTAGCTCAGAGACCAGGGTTCTCGAGTTTCGGGACACTCTCATTACTTTCAACGAGATCACTAAGCACTATCACCTGGGTAGGAGAACTTATCCTCCACCTCATAGAAAACTGGCTAGACCTCTGTCGTCCACTTTACGCATGCTTCAGACTAAGTCCTATCCCAACCTGGCCCTTTTTCATTCGATCACTCCAGAGGCTTTTAGCTCTACTTGCCCCGACTGTGCGGCTGTTAGCAATCTAGAACACATGCTCTGGCGATGCCCCTCGTTACAGGGGCCCAATCGCATCACGGAAGAAGAATGGAGCTCTGCCATCCAGAGCTCAGACCTGTCACGACAAACTTGGGCTGTCCAGAGAGCCCACGATGCGGCGGTTAGGCTCGGCCTACCCGTCCCCACGTGGGAGCGGCCCGCAGCTCTGCCCTAGGGCAGGGCTTCTCAGGACCTATTTAATAAAGTTCTTTGTCTGTCTGTCTGTCTATTATTCAGAATTTTACTGACCCATTCTTGACGATGACCCTTTACTTCATGTATTTTTAGGACTAAGTTCATGTTATTCTACCTGTTCAAGCAAGACTGACGAGCTTATTACATGCTATTTTATATCATTCATTATCGGTTTATTTCTCACATCCAATTATGTATTTTATCTCATGTTTTCCTTTCTTTTTTATCATATTACCACCCGGTTCATGGCCTAACCTGGACTGTGGGTTCGTGCTATTAAAAAGGGAATGAGCATCATTCATCATCATCTTATTCTCGTAATCGATACGTCAAGTTTTATCATGGAGCGGCATTTGTTATTCCAAGAAAATTGAGATGCGGAAACTCAAATGTGGGCAACGATGATTTGCCGAAGTTATTTGTCGTAGCACAGTTTCTGAATCGGGCCGCATTGACGAAAGCCGACGTTGGTGCAAATCTACTTGACGATGGATCATGACCGTCGTCGTCGTCGAGAAAAGGCGGCAAGCGTTCAGCGCGATCAATGTGCTTCCAAAGCGTAATGCTGACAGCGCCTTTGAAACTGCTGCCGCTGTACTTATTGAAGATTGAACACACGGATATGATCTGTTGTATTGCTCCTGATATACATATGACAGGTACGCGAGTGACTCAGCATAATCGCGCATCAGCGAATAAATATGGCAAGAACAGATAGCACTTCACAAGGCCTGATCAAAAGCGCTTGGAATGACGAGACCAAAGGGATAGCATGGGAAAATGCAAAGAAACAGCTGAGTGGGCGAGAAGCCTTTTTGCAGTCTTTTAAAATGCATGAGGCGCTGTTTCAGGTGGCGTACATACGCGGCACGAAGTTTTGTGAGTGTCATGATGGAAGTTGGCGGAAACGCTCAGTTCTATACCTTGAGGAGTTGAATTTGAATTCCTACGGTGTCAAAATGACTGTTATTTTAGACACTAACATGCAGATATATGCAGCATGAAGTACATTCAGGAGAAGTTGTTCTACAGCGTTGCACTTCTCACAGAATTTCCCCGAAAATTGGGTACGACACCTCCGGGCTACCTGTTCTACACATACATCCTGCTTGAGAGAAGATAACAAGAGCGGACTTCGAGCCACCTATCAAAGAACATTGGACAAAGTCAATTGCCAAGGAGACAGGACCACGCCAAGCGTCACGAGATACATACTCTGCAACGGCGTGAGGGTAACTTCCTCTCTGGCAGTTGCCACAGAATTTATGTGGATGCATCTCTCTGAGGACTACAGGAGCAGCCAATGTCCACTATGGTGTAGACAAGTATGAAAGCAACCTAACGGGCAAGCAAGCTCCACCTCACGAAACACGTCGTTCAGTGTTCTACGGCATAACTATATATGTCATCCTACACTTTGTCAGGCATGCCGAGTACGCTGGCCACAAAATGTCAAGCGGCGGCAAGCCTCACTGCAGAGTGTTTAAGGACTCTCAAGATGTCTTTCGAAGCTGCAATGACACTCGCACAACCACCAGTCTGGGAAAAAAACGAAAAATAAAGCAGAGAACTCAGCCTGCATGTGCGGCGTCTGTGGGACCGAGGACATGATTGCCGCACAAAACAGTGCAAGACTTTCTGTGCACGATACTGCGCCAGTCATCTCATCGCTGCTTCGCATTACGAGCGAAGGTGCAACTTTTTTCGTATCGTCACACCTTCGCCAGAATGTGAAGAGTGAAGCTAGTGCCTCTTGTAAAATGCCGGAGCGTGATGGGGAGAGAATAAGCACTAACTTCAGCACACTCTAAGCACGATATATTGCTGACAGACTCTTATTCGAGAGAGTAACTACATGTCCCATAATAAAGTCCACTGTCGGAATTTACCGTGCTCCCCGAAGGAGCGCCCTTTACACTGCCTCGTTATTTGACACGTTCGTGCATTCGTTCATTACGCTCTGGTTCAAGCACCGCAACGTAAAAACACAACTACCGCATGAAATTCCGGCCGTCTCGTGTCGCGCACAACACGACAGCTTTGATGTAAACGCTGGGATAGTAATGTTGAGTTCTTCCTTCGCTTCCTTATATTTCGCTCTGCGCTGCACACAGCCAATTGATTAGATAGATAGATAGATAGATAGATAGATAGATAGATAGATAGATAGATAGATAGATAGATAGATAGATAGATAGATAGATAGATAGATAGATAGATAGATAGATAGATAGATAGATAGATAGATAGATAGATAGATAGATAGATAGATAGATAGATAGATAGATAGATAGATAGATAGATAGATAGATAGATAGATAGATAGATAGATAGATAGATAGATAGATAGATAGATAGATAGATAGATAGATAGATAGATAGATAGATAGATAGATAGATAGATAGATAGATAGATAGATAGATAGATAGGCCTACACCTAAATGTCAACACGTTGGACCATGGTTGCTTCCGCCTGGCGTGCCAGATTAACAACGGTGTTGAGTGTGTACCCTCAACAATGAAAAGTCGCTGCGGGCTCCTCCCTGTTTCCCTGTCAATGACCTGGCGGTAATGCAGAAAACAGTGCAACTCTTAAAGAAAAAAAAGTGTTCAAAAAAGCATGGAGGGTGACAGAGACATGGGCGGGCGATAGGGCTAATGCGGATCTCCAGACCTCCGATTCGAAGACACTAGGCTTTTGCCCTTTATTTCGATTTTTTTTTTTTTTCATTTTCGGTGCACTGTCCTGAAAAGGTGTTTGTAATGAGCGGCTGCTATGTGGGAGTGAGACGGCTTGTTATAGAAACCGTGCAGTTTGGCACTTACACCTTTTTTTCCGTTCGGTTACCGTTAAGAATCCTCTTAGTACACTACATTCCCGACATTCCTGCTCCTTAAGAGTTCGAAGATCTGGTCCTTACATCAGGAGCAGCAGACAGCGACGTAGGCCTTGACACTTCTCAAGCTTTCCGTTCTCATACGTCTGTAGTAGCAGGTGTAGCGCCTGAACAGATAATGGCTTCGGTTCGTTGTGCGTACGGTATAAGCCGATCACCCTAACAAGAGGTGTGCATTCCCGACCGCGCTGCGTGTTCCCCTCTTCTTCCATACAAAAGCATCCGATTGTGTACCAAGTTATATGAAGAATACCCTAATTGATCGATCGATCGATCTCCTAAAGGCCGCTGCGACAATAGACAACATCATGTACAAAATATAGATAGCACACAATAAGGTAAATGTTTGACTGCGATTTAGCATACTGTGGAAGAAGTAAAGAAATTCCCACTGTTATGTAATACATGCAATACACTGACTCCACCATGATGTAGCGAGAAGTTTGTGAAGTAAAAATTAAAGCACAGGTGAATAGATTCACATAAAAATATCATTCTGTAAAAACACTGTAGCGTACGTTTGTTGCAAGCGCGTAATAGGGTAGGCAGCTCGTACATGTATGTAAAATGTATGCAAACACTTACATGCTTTGCCAGACTGCGCACGGAATCGTAGAGGCATTTGCCGGTCTATGCCTCAAAGCATGCACATACTTGTTTCCACTGACACGAATTTAAAAAAGTTGCCGCAGTTTCACCTGAAAGGCGAAGCATCAATTGCGATAGCAAATTTGTAGAGAGCTATACGGAGTAATGATAGTAGCTTTATCAGCTGTGTAAACTTGGACATGCAGCAGCACCGGCAACACGCAGAACTGTTGTCGACGCCGTCGGCGTTTTGCCCGCGTTCGCACAAAAAGCGTGCGGCGTTGATGACTGTTGCCGGAGCCTCTGATATAAATAGGTACTTGGTGCCGCAGCTAAACGTCGCCTCCCTTCCCTCCCCCTCCCCCCCACGGCCTTTCGCACGTCGGAAGAAGACGCGTTTGCTCTACATATATGGTGACTGTAAAGGAGGAAAGATACGCCTACTTCTGCAGCCCTTAAGAACGCACGGCGCAGAACGCGCGTTTGTTCTCCGCCGTGCGTTCACTCCCCGTGAAAGACGCGCCCCTCGCGCCCTTTCACTCGCACATACAGCGTTCAGCGGCGCCGGGCGACGATGTCATCTCCATTGACGTCATACGGAACCTCACGGCGACGGCGACGGCGACGGCAACGGCGACGCCGACGGCAGAAATCTGCTTTGGAGTGTCCATATAATTGCTATCGCAATAAAAGCATCTCTGTCGGGATTATGCTTAAAATAAATCATCATGATCAGCCTATATTTATGTCCACTGCAGGACGAAGGCCTCTCCCTGCGATCTCCAATTACCCCTTCCTTGCGCTAGCTGATTCCAACTTGCGCCTGCGAATTTCCTAACTTCATCACCCCACCTAGTTTTATGCCGTCTTCGACTGCGCTTTCCCTTCTCTTGGTTTCCATTCTGTAACTCTAATGGTCCAATGGTTATCCATCCGACGCATTACATGGCCTGCCCAGATCCATTTTTTCCTCTTAATGCCAACTAGAATATCGGCTATCCCCGTTTGCTCTCTGATCCACAGCGCTCTCTTCCTGTCTCTTAACGTTAGGCCTAACATTTTTCATGCCATCGCCCTTTGTGTGGTCCTTAACTTGTTCTCGAGTTTCTTTGTTGACCTCCAAGTTTCTGCCGCATGTGTTAGCACCGGTAGAATGCAATGATTCCTCCTCAACGACAGTGGTAAGCTCCCAGTCGGGATTTGGTAATGCCTGCCATATGCGCTCCAAGCCAATTTATTCTTCTGTAAATTTGGTCAGCGCTAGCATCGCGATGTTGAAGAGAATCGGGGAGACTATCGCCCCTTGCGGCGTTCCTTTGTTCGGCACGTCGATCGTATCCGATCGAGTCTGGCCTATTCCGATGGTTGCCGTCCGGCCCGTCAGGAACGATTTGACGTAATTAAAGATGCGCTCTCCGCAGCTGATGTCGTTCAGTCCCTTGAGAAACCCATCAAATCACTTGGACGCCGGGTCACGCGGGACTGGAGGGGAACGAAAGGGCGAACGCCTTAGCTCGAGCGCTAATTAACCGAGCGGGGCAAAACCAATCGTCTTATCAATCCCCTCCCTTTACCTTTGTGCCCCTGCCATCAAATTACTGCGACCGACTCGAAATCCAGCGACTCAACCGCAGGATTTATCCTCCCCCTCACAAAAATCTCAGCACTGAAGAGGCAATAGCCCTCAGACTTATCCAAACAAACACATTCCCAAACCTACACAGATACAGCAAAATATACCCACAAACATATCGCGGCATCTGCCCCTGGTGCGGCGACACACGCCCTACACTCTTTCACATCTCGTGGGGGTGCGGGGGCAAACCTCAACATTTAAAGACGCCTAACACGTCATTTGAGTGGTGGGAGGTACAGCTGACCGGCGATACCCTGGCGGGACAACAAGCTCTCGTCCAGCAAGTACGTCGAGCAGCCATGGCCAGTGGAGTCCTGGAATGAGGACACCACCCACTCGTCCTCAAGATCAACGATCTGAATGGTCTAAATAAATGTTTCTCTCTCTCTCTCTCTCTCTCTCTCTCTGTAAATTTCTTTCTCATGATCAGGGTCCCCTGTGAGTAATTGACCTAGATAAACGTACTCCTTTACAGACTCTAGAGGCTGACTGGCAATCCTGAGTTCTTGTTCCCTTGCCAGGCTATTGAACAATATGTTTGTCTTTTGTTTGTTCTTCAACCCAATTCTTACACTTTCTCGATTAAGGTCCTCAATCACTTGTTGCAATTCGTCCCCATTGTAGCTGAATAGGACAATGTCATCTGCAAACCGAAGGTTGCTGAGATATTCGCCGTTGATCCTCACTCCTAAGCCTTCCCAGTCTAAGAGCTTGAATACTTCTTCTAAGCATGCAGCGAATAGCATTGGAGAGATTGTGTCTCCTTGTCTGACCCCTTTCTTAATAGGTAACTTTCTACTTTTCTTGTGGAGAACCAAGGTAGCTGTGGAATCCTTGTAGATATTTGCCAAGATATTCACGTACGCCCCCTGCACTCCTTGATTGCGCAATGCCTCTATGACTGCTGGTATCTCTACTGAATCAAATGCCTTTTCATAATCTATGGAAGCCATATAGAGAGGTTGATTGTACTCCGCAGATTTCTCGATTACCTGATTGATGACATGGATATGATCCATCGTAAAATATTTCTTCCTGAAGCCAGCCTGTTCTCTTGGTTGGCTGAAGTCAAGTGTTGCACTGATTCTATTGGAAATTATCTTGGTGAAATAATTCATACAATACTGAAAGCAAGCTAATGGATCTATAATTCTTCAATTCTTTAACATCTCCCTTCTTATGGATTAGTATGATGTTGGCTGCTATGTCGCTCGCTATGTCCTTATGGAGTAGAAATCCGACCCCGAATTCCTTCTTATCTGGAAGACCTCTGTAGCAGAGGACGTGCCCGTTAGTCAGCACTGTGTAAGCCTCACCAGTCTTCTAACCTCACTAAGGAAATAATATCCCAGGCAATGCCAAATACCTCTGCATTTTACACTAAGAAGGAACAATTCCGCTCTTCAATGACAAGCCATACAGGTCATTAGTGTTGGCACTGCAGTGTCCACGCATGATTCGATTATAAAATTCGAAATTCCACCACAACTTTCGGAAAGTTTTGACTTGAGCTTAGCTACAGAATTGAAGACCTCCTTTACCGTTAGAAATTCATGCGCTAAACAGTCGGCGTTTTCGTCAAAACCGATATACGTGGTTGCGGCGTTAGATTACAAAAAAGTAGAGCTGAAACTGTTAGCAAGCGCCTCGCACACGTCTTTAGGTTCGCAACAAGGTTTATCACCAAATTCACTGCAACTGAGCTTACATTGGTCTTTGTGGTCATAGAAACTTAAATATAAATTAAATAAGGGAGTTTTACGCACCAAAACCACGATACGATTACGCCGTAGTGAAAGACTCCGGAATAATCTTGACCACCTGGGGTTCTCTCGGTGCACCCGATGCACGCTGCACGGACGTTCTTGTATTTCGCCCGCAACGAAATGCGGCCGCCGCGTCCGGGATTTGATCCCGCGCCCTGGGGCTTAGAAACGCAACGCCGTACCCACTTACGCCACCACGGCGGGTTATAGAAACTTAGCGAACTTAGTTAGCACTAATGACTAAAGGATTAGGTAGCACTAATCCTTCTTGTTATTCCACAGGCTGATGCGATTTAGTTGTACGCTTGAGCTTAAATAGCACCCAGACCTTGATTTTAGAGAGTGCCACATGATAAAGTGTCACATGATTCATGTTTCAAAGAGGAGGTGCCTGGTACTCTTGTTTTCGGCATGCTAGGGCACAACAGTGTCGCGTGCCGCAATTTATCTGATCGGGTGATCGGTCGCTTGTGCTAATCGGTTGCTTGTGCTAAAGTGAGCACAAAGGTCAATTCGCTCACTGCTGCCGCTGCGCTTCCTCACTCCAGCGTTTCGACAGCGAGTGGGCGCGGTCATCGAGTGAGATGTGTTCATGTTTGCTGGTGCGCGCGCGACACCGTGCTTGTTAATTTAGTTAGTAAGCGAATGTCTACCAGGTTATACGGCCGATAAAACTGCTATCCTTACTTTGTATAGCTGTATCCTAATTTGCTATCACAATTGATGCTCGCCTCTCGGGCGAAGCTGCGACTTCTTTTGTTACAGTTAGCCTTTACAAAAACCTAGTGCAGTGTCGCCTTAGTTTCTGACTTTATCTGTTCCGACCTATACAATCGTTCACTGCCAGGCCCGATCCCGTTTCACAGCACGCTACGAGGAGGAGAATAAAGACGCTTATTTTTACGCGGAAATGTCGCGGTAAAATAAACATGGCGTTGTCACCACCATGAGGGTACACATACCAATGAAAAGAGCTCACAGAATAATTTTCGAGAGAGAAAGCGGTGGGAAAAGGCGAGCATTTGTCGCGATGTTAATTCCAGGCTCCTTTTCTCGCTCATTAGTTACGCGAATCCATTCAAAGCACATTATTACTCGCTAAATAGGCGTGATGATGTTTGCCTCCTCGCCACGGCTGAGGGTTTGCAAAGTTTTTACAAGCGGCTCAAATGCAACACACCCGCTTTGGTTTTCCCGCAACGTCGACTCATTTGCGTACTTAGACGGATTCTGCCGGGTAATGTTGATGACTATTTGCTCAGCGTGAAGCGCTTTAGTAAGGCGCGATTTCCTAATCCGATTTACTAAAGTTAACCAATATTCAAGGTTATTCAATCTTCTAATACAAGTACCAACCTCTAAGAATTGTTTTGATAATGGCCAGGGACCCTTTTCTTAGAATTCAAACGGCGCCCGACAAGCCCGTCAAAAGCAACATTCTGCCACGCAACTAAATAACGCACACGTCCAGCCGAGGGATTACACGAAACCTTAGTATTACACGAGCGAAATATGCCCGTCGCGAGATATAACGCCGCCTCTGTTCTTACAACCACAGCCACCGACGCTTGTACGTTGGTACTGCAGTTTTTCCACAAGCGCGTCGCACCCACTGATAGCGTAATAGGTGCGCCTGACAGGGCGCCAGGTGGGCGCACAGTTTTGGCGTCCGTAGGCATGAGTGACGAACGGAAAGACAGAGACAAGTAAAGAAGCATCGAAACAGTGTGCGTTCATTTTGGCGCGCTGACCGCTAGCAATGCACCACGCTTTCGGCTGGTTGCCGCGACTGACTCTCCACGTTTGCCATCTTTCTGAAATAATCATACTGCCTATGCACAAGTGCTCCTGGAGAAAGGGAGGCGTGCTGAATAATTAAATGAAACGTCGTTGGGCTGACGGGCGGAAAAATTCGGTGTTGAGGACGAAGCACAGGGACGCGCATTTTGCCTCGTCCGGATAACGAAGACGTGCGTGCGTGCGTGAGTTCGTGGGTGCGTGCGTGCATTTGTCCATCTGTCTGTGTGTATGTTGCGAAAGTTCGTGCTTGTGTGCCTTCGCAACCGTTTGGTTTTGTCGCACTGCGCGGTCGTTATACAGGCAAAGCACGCTATACAGGGCACACGTAAACGCACAAACCCTGCTTAGGAGTTGCGGTCGTTGGCCCGAAGCAAAATGTTGCAACGCTTAGTAGACGATAGGCCAATAATCACTAAGTTACATGAGCATATTTCTAGCTTAACGGTAAATTATTTTCTTTTTCTTCGTTGCAATGCGCGTTTTCTGCGGACTCCATGATTGTGAGTGAGAGACGCTGACGCCTCCCTCCTTCAATCACTTGTTCGATTGCTCACTCATTCCCACATTCTCATGACTGTTTTTCTTTTTCTATTTACAACTGCACGAACTGAAACTTGGTCTGCGTCACTCTACAAGTAATTTAGGTCGCGTGAGACACTCTACGTTTGAACAGGATGGCTGAACGCATCTGTGAAAGTACTGGTGACTTACTTCCCCTCCTAGGGCAGGTGTCGCTTGGGAATCTTATGAACAGATTGCTGCGCAGTTGTGCGCTTATATGCAAGCTTTATTTTCAATGCAGTCTGTGCGTGCGGTCGCATAGACGTACGGTATTTTCATCATTGAATCTCAAATCACTACCAAGTCAGTTCTTCCTATAATTACGCAGAGCACGCAGGTGTCAGAAGCATTTTCAGCGAAGTTAAGGCTCTTGAGACTTTATTGTCTTAGAAGTATAATAGCTTTTTGGAAACGGCAGGGAAACAGACACAAAGCCCGTGGTTACAGCTTCGACTAACGCCATTATGTTCCCAACATGTTTTCAGTGTGACATATTTTTATCTAACATTTGTCCAATCGATTATTTGGCGACACGTTTTCCAAATTTTCATTTTTACACTGTTTGGTAGAAATTGTGGATCGTGTTGGTCAACTTGTTCCTCGGTGCTACAGTGTCACGAATAAGAGTAAAAAAGAAACAGTTAAACTTTGACAACCGCTAAATTCCGAACGTGCAGAACAGGAATGTAAACGGAACAAACAAACCTCTAAGACGAGAAAACTATTGGCAATAGCACGATTCAGTGGGATAGTTGCCTCCCGAGCGACATTTAATCAAACGTTCAACACTGCCACGAACTTAACAGAACAAGGAATTGCATGCGCAAAACTCGAAAAGCGATTCAGCATACCAAAGAATGGTGAATTCCAGCAAGGAGAACAAAGTCAGAAAGTCACTTGGATTGGACAGCCTCAGCAAAACCACTTGTTTGCACTTCATCGTGTCCTGTAGTGCTTGTGAAAGAACGCGAGTTGCCAAGCGTGCGACCGATATGGACCTCTACGGTCCTCGTGAATGCGTTATAGAGGAGAAACGCATAGCAAGGAGAAGCTAAGCAGTGAATAATAAAACGCACTCTTGAAGGTTCGAATATTGCCCAACTAGAGGTCATGCCGGGTCCTTCTAGAGTAAAAGCTCTATAACTCGCTGAGCTGGACGAAAACACGCGTTCGTGGCAATCTTCGCGAGGGTGCGCTCTGGATTCCTTGCGCGGACGTGGGAAAGCTGGAGGCGGAAACCTCGAACACGAAACACGAAAATCAACCCCACGTTCGGTTCGGTACGAGTTCAATCGAGACTCGAAAGAAAAAATAGAGAGAACATCACAGTATACGAGCAGTCGACAGTGAGAGTTCAATCTTGCCTCGGGTGAAACCTTTGAATAGAGAGAGTTCTACACTACTGTCGGAGAGAATACATTTTTTCTTTACTTTTTTTTAGTCTTATTTTCGTTGGAAGGGAACCAGAAATAGGAACGTAAACAAATTCGCATGCGCAATTTCGGACGATGGAGACATTTATTCATTTCAAAAACTTTTGGTTTGGGTTCCGACTGTCAAAAACACACAAAAAAAAAGAACATCAAGTGCAGACGAAATTTTGCTTTGTCCGTGGCTCTTTCGTTAGTGATTGTGTTTGCTGTAGCATTGGCAAGAATAGATTATTGTTTTCTGTGCAGGCCTTAGTCATCAGAGAGTAATCACTATGATGAAATATTGGGCTTGTTGTTTCTGCATTGTTATAACAAAATCCCAAGCACACAAAACGACGGGGTGCGCTTGTTCCAGCAATTGTTGAAAGTAGCGCGCTTCAGTGTCCCGCACTCTCTGGTTCGCCGGCTCACCATCACGCCCACACACCGGCACAGACCAGTTTTTTTTTTTCTATTGAACTGAAAATAAACGGAAGAGATGCAGTCACCCTATAACGGTGACGGTTACTCCTTTTCGCATAGCAGAGACAACAATATAAAAAATATATGTAGTAAGAAAATGAAAAGAAACAGTCATAGGATCAGACCAGTTTGTCGTTACTACCAGCGTATTCCGACGTTATGCTCCTGTACTGCGCTTTATTCAAGGCAATGTATACTAATAGCCAGTCCGAATGAATTTGGTAATTCAAAATTATTACCGGCTAATGTCTAACAGTAATAAGGTTGAAAATACATGCAGCCCTCAAGGTAGGATGCCTTACTCTCAGCAAGCTACAGTTGCGAATAGTCACTGCTAAAGTCCAACGCGCGGAGTGTTGTACGGAATTCCGCGCCAATGGGCACCTTGTGTCATCGAATAAAACCTCTGTTGCACGTATAGTTAAGGAATCAATCTGGGAGGCTGTGGGTTTGTTATAGCGCTTTCTATGTCTACCATGTTTCCGGCCCCTCCACAGAAAAATGCAGTGGTGGACATGTACGTGTAAATATTGCTCTAGCCTTTCATCTTCTAAACACGTTAATTCATTGTTCTTTATTTATTTATTTATTTATTTATTTATTTATTTATTTATTTATTTATTTATTTATTTATTTATTTATTTATTTATTTATTTGATTGTTTATGCGATGATCGTGGAAATGTTATCAACCTTTGTTGGCGGCTTTTGCTCAACATTTGATTGCTCATTCTGTGATCTCCGTTAATCCTTCGCAGACATCCTCACTGAACTATTTTTTTAAGTCTCTTAGTTTATCTGCGTACCACATTTATGGCGTCCTTATTCTTTTGCCTGGAAATAACTTGGTCCTCGTCACCCTCGATCGTTAAAAGCAGTATTCCCACATAGGTATTTGCTTACTGTTTGAGAAAACTGAGCACATTTTCGGCGAGCAACACTGAGTAAACCGTAAACAAAAATAAATTAACTGTAATATGCTGCAAATTACTTACAAGTTAAGGGTATCATCGTTATTATTGTTTTTATTTTTTTGCCCGCGACCGCATAAAACGTATTTCCCGACGCATTTCAGTGTGGTGCCGATGCATATATTTTTGAACCGTGCAATTCTCCCGCTGCAATCAGGGACAGTTAGCAGGTTTGTGGCTGTTGAGTCGTAAGACACGTGGAATGCAACTCTTTCGCGAACATGGCACTGGCATCACTCGGCAAGAAGTGGAAGCGGTGAAGTCACGCAATAAAACACGTCGAAAATACACACTACGCGGTTGCCTCTCAGAAACAGATGACGCGGCAGGCGCGCGGGTATCTCGACGGCTTTGGCCGCATCCTCAGCTTATAGTATACGTTTGCCACGCATTTTAGTATTAGTCGTAGTGCACTCTTTAGTCGTAGTGCAATTTTAGTATTAGGCGTAGTGCAGAAGCAGGCCGCGCCTAGAAAGCCGTCCTACAGAGCTGCCTATCTGTGCGGCATTCTTAACAGTCGACGTTGCACAACGTTTGCCACATCGAGCTCCCTGCTTCTGCACGATATTCATTGCGTCTTGATAGTCGTCATTCCACGTTCCTTATCGCGATACAAAATCTAACGCAGCCATAAGCTCCTTCTTTTAAGTGTACAGGGTAAGAAATCAGCTGGTTTTTATTCTACAAAGAAGATAAAAAGTTGTGCAGAGCAAAATGAGCTGGAAAGTGCTGTCATATATGATGTCTGTCATATGATACAGAAACTAGTAGGAAACCGGTGTTGATGACAATACTGTTTAGAGAAGCTTATATTATGTTCAGGTTTCAGCATGCATGCTTAGCACGCCTTGTAGTATATAGTTCTCGGTCAGAGACATGTCGCGCGCTTTCGCGCTATTTTCTTCGCCTTTTTTTTTTTTGTTCATCTGACAATTTAACGCGCAGTACTGGATCACGCGTTGGCTATGAGCTTTACATTTGTAGCACGCTGCCATAAATTGCGAGTGTTTGCAAGCATAGTGCGTCGAAACATGACTCCTAACGCTGAAACAAGACGACCGAACAGTCAAAAGAGGCAAACTAGGCGGTCTACTTGTGTTTTTGTACTCATTAGCATGCCATCTAAAGCACACCACACAAACATATTTGTACCCCGTGCGTTCTAGCACTATTAGATAAGAACCTTTAACGATAAAAGAGAAAGGAAGTTTAGATAGTAACGAATCATGCGTTGTGTGAAACAAAAATTAGAATGGGGAATGAGGGCGGGGGGTCCTTTTAAATGACCATTGCAGCTTACAGCACAAACAACTAGTGTCTTGTGTTCTATACCCTTAATACGCGGTATTCATTGTACAACCTTCTGGATTTTTAATAATATAGCGCGAGCTACAATCGCACGACATGTGTCTAAGGGCGAGTAGTAGCACATCTCGCCGCTTATAGACGTATATAAGGTGCTCACATGCCGTGTTGTCGGCGTTCGCGCGATATTATTAAAACTCAGGGAGGCTGTACTGGCTGAGAAGAACTGCAGTGCATCCGAGTGTCAGCTTACCGTCTATCGAAAAGGTGCCACCGCTAGTAAGGAAGTAAATGCTTGCCAGGCCACGAGTTCCTCAAACTTGAATGCATAAATGTGTTTCATTGTACAATCAGGCGGCGTTGTGTCTAGAGATATCACTGCTATGCCGTTCAGCGGCATGCGTATTAAGATGTCGAGGCACCGCGGTTAATACTTGGGATAACACTGCAGCCTTAAACGCGGGAAAGTAAACGTGACTGGACTTTGAGCAGAAAAGAAAATGTTTCTCTACACGCTTCTGCAGTCGAACAGACAAAATTCAAAGCCGCGAAAATCCAAATAAAACGACCGGGATTTGCTGCCAAATTTAAACAAGTTCGCAGTCCGACTCAGGAATCGAGCAATCGATCTTGTGCAAACATATGAAAATATATGTAGTTCTTGTTTATGTTGGTTCAGGGACAAAGTTGTTACTTGCAAATAGATTCTCAGTTCCTAAGTTGCACCGTCACTCGCTGAAGTGTTGCTTCGTGAAGGCACGAAGCACACGTGTGAATTTAGCTAGAGGCAACATTTGCTTTTTCGATACAACAACGTTATGGGGCAGGCCATTTTCCGTACCGCGCGGACGGTGTCATCGCTAATGTGCCGGGATTATCGCTTCATAGCTAGTTACGCAACCGGAGCGAACCAACGTTGTTTACACGCACAAAAAGAGAAGTCGGCGCCACTGCCCGGAATTCATGGAATTGTGAGTTGGTTTGCTAAACTTCCCAAAGTACAAGATGAAAAAAAAAATCTGTACCCCCAAAGAGTAGCATAAACCGGACTCGCCGTGCTGCGAAGTCCAATTTGCATTTCAAAGATGTGGAGTCTGTAAACATCCTGCGATAGATTGCCTTAAGCTTGCAATTGCACTACACGGAGTCATTGCCCTCTGTATCGCGGCAGCGAAGAAAAAAAGTCGCAGTTTCGCCCGGAAAGCGAGGCATCGATTGCGACAGCAAATGAGTAGAGAGCTATACGAAGCAAGAATATTAGTTTAACGGGCCGTATATTAAAGTCGTAAACATTCGCTTACTAACGAAATAGACAAGCACGGTGTCACGCGTGCGCAGGTAAACATGAACACACCTCGCTCGATGACCGCGGAAACTCGCTGTGAAAACGCCGGAGTGAGAAAGCGCGCCAGCAGCAGCGGGCGAATCGACCTTCGCGCTGTCTCTCGTCTCGCTTCAACGCGAACTAAACGTCGAAAGCACAGCGCATACAAAGCTACGGGCACTCGGCGCATGCACTTTGTCCCCTTCGCAGATCGCTTTGAAGATGAGGCCAGCGCGGGCGCGCACTTCGCCCACATCGCAGATCGCTTTCGAGATACGGCGGCCGCGCGGGCGCGCTATGAGCAGCAGCCAATGGAGCAGCACGAGAGAAGAACGCACGCTTCCGGCCTGCCTTCCTCCCTCGCGCTGCGCTACATTGAGCCGCAATTGCCGGCTCACCCTCGTACGCTTTCACTCGCACACACAGCGTACGGCGCGCGGCGATGATTTTATCGGTATTGGACTTTATACGGAACCTCACGGCGATGACAACGGCGACGACGACGGCAGAAATGTGCTTGGAGTGTCCATATAATTGCTATTGCAATAAAAAGAAGTAACAAACGGTACGACTTGTCGGTGCTCCAAATCACTCAGCTTTCTGTCTTTCTCAAGCAGCATTTCATTTTAGTGCCTCTCAAAGTGAGCGGTTTTCTTGCTTGCTCATAGGAGCGCCTGAAGAAAGTTAAATTGAGAATGCTGCATGACACGACGATCATGAAGCCTCTATGGCTGCATTTCACATTCGCGTCGCCTTTTTTCTAGTTCTGTATTTTTAAGCGTTGCTCAGCTCTACTCGCAAGGCTCCGGAGATTTCCAACCGTCGCATGATCGTGCTTGATCTGACATTCCAACCGCCATTAGTAACCATAGTTGCAGTAATTGCACTGATTTCAGTTATCGCAGCGTCGCACCAGGAGAAAGGTGATGGTAATCGCCGATTACAGTCAGGCCCTCTCCCGGCACGACATTACGCTGCTCTGCTGTGCCGCCTACGACTAGATGTAGACTTCTCAAATTTGTACTCCTTCGTCATAATAATGGGACGGCGCCCCTTATGTGGCCACTGCAGATGGGAAGAGACCTTCGAGCACTTTGCTCCTCCACTGCACCCGGTTCAAAGTCCAACGTCAGTCTCCTCGGAGCATGCTCAGCCAACTCAATGGTTGAACCTATAGAGAGCCAAAGATCCTGGGTGCATGACCTCACCCATCATCAGTCCAGAAACCTAAGCAAGCTCTAATGACTTTACTAATATCAATGAAGTTGAGAAGACACTTATAAACACCCTGTATCTGCCGCTGTGCCCATAAACTCTTTCCACTTTTGCCTCGGTCTTCTCATTCCTTTCATTCTCCCATTCCTTTTTTCCTGTGCAAGGTACAGCTATCCGAGTGGGTAACCTCCCCGCATTTTCTTGTTTTCTCTATCTTTTTCAATTTCACAATTATACGCGACTTATAAAAAATAAATAATGGGGTTTTACGTGCCAAAACAACGATCTGATTATGAGGCACGCCGTAGTGGAGGACTCCGGAATAATTTCGACCACCTGGGGTTCTTCAACGTGCACCTAAATCTAAGTACACGGGTGTTTTCGCATTTCGCCCCCCCCCCCCCCCCCCCTCTAAATGGGTCCCCCCTCCAAATGGCCGGGACTCGATACCGCGACCTCGCGCTCAGCAGCCCAACACCATAGCCACTGAGAAACCACGGCGGGTCGACTTATGGAGGTAAAGATTAGCGCAGTCTCGGGCCTCAGATATTTCAGGATGATTCTCTATAGTTAAGTCACTGCGCTACGGAAGCGTCGTGGCTTAAATATCCACTCTATGTCCAATACAATGAGGCAACTACTTGACCGTCCACTGAGCGCACGGACACTACTGGAACACCATCCCCACCGATCATCGGCCACGAAGGTAGTGAAGGCACTTGCATACTTTCTGAATACGACTGGCTTGTGCAAGCGCCTTTGACTGCGTAGTGCCATCCGCACACGTGCGCACATTCAGCGCATTCCTCTCTCTCACCCTCTCTCTCTTTTCTCCTCTTACCTTTTCCCAGTGCGGAGTAGCCAACAGACGCTTTCTGGATAACATCCCTGGCTTCTCTATTTCCTTTTTGTTCTCTTTCTTATCTCTCTCTCTCTCGGCAAGCACTGAACATATCGGTCGTGTTCATAGGCGGGCCTCGACTGGACTGTCATCCTACGTTCCTCCACCTCACGACCGAAGCAGTTAATGCGCTCTGATAACGCCCATCTGTGTCTCCGGGCTTTAATTTCGTAGTCAAGAGCTTTTAGCGTGTACTGAAAAAAAAAAATCTCCAAAGGAGGAAGCCTTTATAAAGCAACTCTTGATTGACGTAATCGTCGAGGAGAAAAGTGACTTCTCCGCTTGGTGGTTGGCTCTGTGTCTTCCACTAATAAAGTGTCTCGGTGCAATAAATCGCAGCAAACTGCAACAACTTTTCATTGATTTTCCGTGCATGAAACAAGAATAGAAAGTTGAGGCCGAATTTTCAAAGATCGTCGTCTGTAAGTGATGTTTCCCCCACTTTTGTTCTTTTTTTCTTTTCTTCTTTTTTGCGAGTACGGATCCTCTTCCGTTCCGTGTTTCTTTTCATTCATTCGCATCCGTCACCAAATTTCATATTCTACAGACATTGTGAAATTACTGAGAAGCGGTCGGTGAGAAGCGGCTCACAATTTGTACATGCTCTTTATTACGCTAAAGCGTTAGTAGCTGAAAAACTGTTGGAATCTAACGTCAAACGGTTCAAGTACGCAGACGAGCACGCACTGCACACGGCCGTGAGTCAAAGCAATGTACTTATGATTAAAAAAGCAAGAAAGTCCAAGTACGACTTTTGTATTTTCCCGCAGACGATATAGATAGGGCTGCGCAAATTTCACTTATGTACACGCGTAAGTAACCACGCATTAGCGATGTCAGGCACAACACTGTTCATGTATGTATACATGTAAGTAACCATGCATATACGATATCAGGCACAGATACGTGCGGAGCGCACGCAGAATGCCGAGCGGTTCAGCGGCATTTCGAAGTTTAATTTATGAAAAACTTCGACGTCGTATAGCGTAGAGAGCGAACAATATTTTCATATTCACTTTCCTGAAAATGTGTAGGAATCATACCCTTATCTTGAGCAATGCTTCCTGTCCAAGCCGGTGCCGGTGAATCTGCTCCGGATGAGTTAAAACGTTCACTGCTTCAGCATCTATTGATCACATCGCAAACACCTCGCTATTTTTATTTGTCGAATCGAGGTGTTGATACCAGATCAGTTTATATCGGCAGGCTCTAAAAAGGGACCCCTTAGCGCGCCCCTAAATCGCACTTTGGATTCCGGCAACAGTGCGGAAAACAAGTTGAAAGCCTTTTAATGTGTTTGCCAACATGAACTCCGCTAGCAGCGATGCCTTTCTTTTCATCCACTGAGCGCTACAAAAACGTCTTCCTTTTCCGCGTTCTCCTAAAAAAATTGGGGGGGGGGGGGGGGGGGGGCAAGTTTATAAAGCTCTTTGAGTTAAGCCAGATTCGTTTTTGAAATGTGCACATGAAAGGACGACATCGCGCGTTTTTCGACTGCCTTCAAGCTTAAAGGGCAAACATTGCGGGGGTGTCCCTATTGCGAGTCGTTTTCCGGCAACCCACCGCGCTTTCTCTTCAGCGTCCTACCCCGACCCGCCACCACCGCCAACGCATGGGATATACGAGAGAACAGGCCCGGCCCCGTGCGTAATTTAGGCAGCTCACGACGTCGCGTTTGGCTGCTTCGCTCAAAGTCGTTCTCGCGTAATGAAAAGAGTAAAACGAAACATAAGAAATCGAAAAAAAAAAGTTCCATATGCTAACATATACACGCCCGGACGGATGATCCTAAACAGCTATGTGCAAATCTCAGACACCTCAGAATGCGTCAAGGCCCCTTATCGTACCACGTGCGCTTGCCCTCTTGCCCACGCTACAACCCTTTTGCACCTTGCTTTGCTCGTCGCCGAGGTGCGCGCTGACCAGATGGTAATGAAACGAACTCGCTGGCGCCGTGCGCTCCGAGGCGCGAGCGAAAACCCCACGGCGTCCGCTCGCGTCCGCTCGCGCTTGCGCGGCTTAGAGCGCGGTTCTCTGCTGCCGCGCGCAGTGTCAATATTGACGCAGCGGTTTCCAGTTGAAACGGTAGCCGGCGCTTCTCTACGTGGGCTGTCCGCGGATCCAGCGCATCGCGAAACTGTTTAGTGCCGGACATAGCTGTCACCAGGCATGTACGCATGCCAGCAACTGGTCTTTGCTGTAGCGTACCGGTTGAAGCTGGAAACGCAGCCGCGTCGAATGCGCGCGCGGTCGCATAATTTGCGAGCTCGTTACGAAGTGCGAGGAAGCGCAAGTTGAAACAACACGACGGGCGCGACGACGGTCTGCGGTGAAATGCGAAAGAAAGAAGAAGAGATGATCAGCTTGAAATATGTAATGGGGGGAATTTTTGTTTCCCCCTTACTCAATAACTGACGATGTTTGCTTGCAACGCGTGGGTGTTTGAGGAACAGGGGAAGCACGCGGCGCGTCTTTTAATTAGAATGTGTCTTTTTGTCATATTAGTTTGGCTGTGGCGCTAACCGCTATTCATTTGAGTGCAGCCACCGAAACGACTTCCCGAGCGAACCTATACGCACAGCACGCTGTTTAATTCGAAAATATACGGAACGTCAACACGTGACGCCCTTTCTGAGTTCAAAGTTGGTACGCCAAAGAATGGGGGGAAAGAATTACAGCACGATATAAACATTTTCGGCTCTCTCCAAGTTTACAGAAAAATTACATTTATAGCTTCGATGAAACGCAAATCAGGAACAGAATAGAAAGTATACAGAACAGATTCTGTAAGGATCTTTCTTTCTTTCTTTCTTTCTTTCTTTCTTTCTTTCTTTCTTTCTTTCTTTTCTTTCTTTCTTTTTATATGATGTTGAAGTTTCGTCTATGTTCGTAATAATTCCGACTGCAAACAAAATCATCTCGACTTCTGAGGTAAGAAGCCTAGATTACACTAATTATTTCTAAACTTCCGTGAAATGTATTTACTTCCTGAGTTGTGTAGTGCCTTTTCAAACTTTGGGGCTGAAATTCTACAACCGATAAGCTAAACCTTAACCTCGTGACATCAACTTATAGAAACGAAGTTTCGACGAAGCTTCAGAGGCGAACAGTGCGGCAGTCTTCCGCGCACTTTGGCCAACAGGACGACTTGCAGATGAAACGAACACAATCATGCACCTCTTTAAGAAATGTTCTATTTTGCAGATGTTAGATGTTTCTACCTTCTATATGAATGCTTTAGCGAAAGCGCACATACAATATACAGCATAATAACGTAGGTGTAATTCGGTTGCCTTTAGGTTTCACCGATATTCCGTCTTAAGCACGGTAACCTACATCTCCTCCAACGAATGAACAGATGGTAATGATTCAAGTTAAAAGGGTGCAGAAGAAGTCTGAATAAACAGGTCTCCTTCCAGCAACATTACAGAAAACAATGAAGCAAAGAGAGACAGAAAACACATTGAATAATACGTATCGAATTTAAATACCCAGTTACCACATAAAACTTCGAGCTCACAAGCCGTGGGAAATGTCGAGAACCTTCTTTTCGTTTTCGCCTATGTCACCCGTATATACCACGATCACGCACTTTTATTTCGCTTCAAGCCTTCCTGTCCCCTGTTTCGCTATTTCTTTCTCGCAACTGTGCTTTCTACAAAGCTTCTCCGTCTCCCTGCTGCATTCAGAGTATAGCGCCGGCAGCCATACACGCAGCATCAAAAGCTGTGCACTTCAATAGGGAACTCTTTCTTCAACTTATCATCGCGCTGCGTGGCTCACGGGGCGCCAGTAGTTTCCCGCGAAGCTCCCTGCAGGAGCACTCGCAGAGCGATCTCTCATGCCACTCGCACACCCGCGCACTCGAGGCTACACCCTTTTCAGGTACGAGTGAAGCTTACCACAAGTGGGCTCCCTCAATGGCAACTGCTTCTCGGAAACATCCTGTTGGTGGTGCTTCCTGGACTGCTCTATCGTTCATGTATACAGACTCGTAATCTCAACGGGAAAACGTTTTGTGTAGCACCGCTCCCTTCTCGTGCCACGTTTCGAGGCATTCGTTTTGGCACTGCGGGCTCTCCAACCATAGCGGGTGGTGACCCTCTGTGTAAACGCCGTTAACACCGAGCTAAGCTATAGGCACACTTCGTTACGCGCCGAGGCCCGTATTCACAGAAAGCTCTGACGCTGTTCGTAAAGGAAAATGTCAGCCAATCTTGAAGCTGGACATATTCGCCAAGGCGGCCTACGAATAGCGAGAAGCAGTTTGCGAACAAAAATCTTTGTAAATTCGGCCTCTGGACTTGACGTCACAAGTAAACGGACGTGTGTAGGTACATGCTCGGCACATCGTGCCAGAAATGAGTTTTGTTGGACATTAGGCTTAGGATCTTAATGTCATTGGGACCTGGAAAACAAGGAAACATCAAATACACAAAGCAAGTACTGGTACTTGCTGATACGAAAGTTGCATCGAGATTGAAGTCTTTCAAGCACACACGGGAAAGTTCATTCGGCCGCCATATTCAGGTTAGAGTGCTTATCAAAAGAGCAGCAAACATGCCAATGCATATTTCTTTTGCCTTTTGAAACTAGTTACATTTCCTGTGTATGCAGATTTATTTGCAACTGCGCATGCAGTAACTTACTGACATGCAATGATAATTGAATGCGGATACTTCAACCCGTCTTTTACTAAAGCTGTTGTTTTTGTTCTTAGAGAGCAAATTACATGTAATATAAAACTATTTACCATTAAATTTTGTGCACCAGTACATAGAAGCGCCAATTTGCTATGGCGCTTTTTGCTTCAGATTATTGCGTTTAAATCCCGCGAGCCGTTATCCTTGATTATGTGAACAAAATTACGCAAGAAAAAAAAAGCCCATAGCAAGCAACTTGGCATTTATGTTTGTCGTGGCATGCTTTGCAAGAAAAAAGATATATATCCGTTCATTTAGCTTAAAGCAAGTTTAAAGTGACCGAAAAAAAATTTGATCCTGACGTAGCCCCGCACAAGCGGGAAGATTGGGAAATTCACATGCGCCCGGAGTAGGTTGGTTCAAAAAACTGCGCTTCCAACGCCATCGCAGGTCCAGCGCAAACTTGATTACAAAGGGACGCGATGCGAAGGTGCCGCGCTTCTCGGAAATATCCAGTCTCAAGAGTTTCTCAATGTTCATCTCATTCATGCAACCACTTTGCCCCGATGGTGTTTAATATTCAAAGTGCGACGCTACAATGGAGGAAAAAAAACGATAATAATAAAGCAAGCAAAACATGAGAGCATGAGCGCCTGTCACTCCTCATAAAATCTTGGTTGAACGAGTTCCTTTGAGAATTAAAACGCGTTTGGAAAGCGACTCACCTTTCGGATTAGGATCTCTCGGAGTGAAGAGAACCCCCCGAGCTTGAAAAAGAAAAATGAGAAACAAGGCCCCAGCTAAGTGTCTCTAGCAGGCAACTTGCTCTTCGGTTGCCGCAACCACTTCTTCAAGTAAATCAGCGAAGCCGTGAAAAACTTACCTGCAGCCCTCGTCGGGAAAACTCGCGTCATTCTTTACGAACCCGGACGGCCGTGATGGTTTAAGTTGAGCGAGACTTGAAAGAAAAGGGCGCCGTAAGGGAAGTGCGAAGTTCCCATGCTATATGTGACCGTTTACACGTGTCATAGTTTGACTGAAAAAAAAAAAAAAGGGGGGGGGGGGGATCTCGGTTCCAGTGAATTCTCGCGCCCCTTCGATATGTCCGCTCGGTTAAGGGATGCTAACACAAGCCTCATTAATTTCGCCAACGACTGAGTGTCCATTTTTTTTTCTTTGCTGTTTTTTTATGGCACCTCACGTTTTCAGCTCTCTAAGGACGCTGATGGCGCTTGTCATTTCTTAAGAATTTAGTG
Organism: Dermacentor silvarum; assembly: GCF_013339745.2. Classification (NCBI taxonomy): domain Eukaryota; kingdom Metazoa; phylum Arthropoda; class Arachnida; order Ixodida; family Ixodidae; genus Dermacentor; species Dermacentor silvarum. The sequence continues at coordinate 133,222,061 of NC_051159.1, read as the reverse complement.
TTTTATGAATGGCACAAATTATTCGCATTTTACTGTCCCAGCGGACACCTTCAGGCTCGCGATTGGCACATTACTCTCCCAGCAGTTTAATAATAATAATAATAATAATAATAATAATAATAATAATAATAATAATAATAATAATAATAATAATAATAATAATAATAATAATAATAATAATAATAATAATAATAATAATAATAATAATAATAATGTTTCCATGCACTAAATTACACGTCAGTCCAACTACATGGTATGAAACATGGGGCTGTTTGTTTGTTTACTGCATCTGGAGGTTCGCAATACATTATACAGGAGCCACGAACGGTTCGCTTGCTTCGATCTACGCGGCTACCGACTTTTGTTGCCTCGGTTCGACTAAAGCTCTCGAGATTACAGTGAAGAACAACTACCTTCAATGTATTTATTTCACTCATACAGTTTCGTTTTATCGAACAGTGTGCTGTTCAATAAGAGAACAGAGAACAGAGTAACAAGAGAAGCCAGGCAGGCTTCTCTTGTTATTGTGTTCCGATATGTTGTGCCGTTGAGTCCCTCCCCACCCACCCCTTGCATTCGTATTCTTCTTTCCCTTTTCTCCCTTTTATCCACGCAATAATCTTACCCTGACCTAAATTATCTTCTTTTTTTATCTCATTGCTGCCTTTTCCCATGAACCGTATTTTCCTGCATCATTACGTGTAGCGCTCTGGCCAGAGAACGCTTAACAACACTGGCACGCCCCTTGACTGTAAATCATGTTCCTTATTATTTTTTTTTCATCCCTAAAGCAGGCTCACCCACTGATATACGCTTTATGCGACGCAGCCAACTTACCAAAGGTCAAAAAAGCGATGCACTCGCGAAGGACGTTGAAACAAAGAAACTAAGGAAACCAGAGAAATGTTGGCCACTGAAGAGTAGGAGCAGGGAAGATTCGTTTTACATGATCGCGGAATTATAAATTGTATTCGCTGCGTTTTAATGCCAATAGGGCTTCGAGAGAAAGTGATTGCACCGAAGATTGATGGGATAGGCGTCGGTGAACAAGCCCACCAACTTTCAAAATACGCGCTAGCCGCCGCTTCGACTAGGCGACGAGTTTTCCCAAGTGCCAGTTTATCATTGCCGCGAGGTTCTTATTTTGTCGGTCAAAAATATAGAGTACGAGCCGGTGCCGCCCTATTTCAGAGATTGAAAAGCTGTTTTCGGGCATGCAGCGTCATACACTGTTATCATCGAGGTCCTTCCGATGATCATAACTTCACGGAGAGCATCTTGCTCTACAAAGAGAGAGAGAGAGAGAAAGATCCGGAAAATAACTGGATGCAACAGAAATACTTGGAAACATTTACTGTTCCCACAAGTAAAACAGTGGTAATCTCTCGCCTGCCTATGCAAGATGCCCGGACAGATTACTGAAACAAGCTTACGCTCGATGTTTCGAGTCTGTTAGATTAGTGAACAAGGCTCCCGTGTGGAAGCCGAAAGGCCCAACCGGTCTGAGCGCAGAATTTTGGTCGGCGTTCTGTGTTTCTTTTCTTGAATATGAGTTTACTTCCTGACGAGATGTCCAATTATGGATATCAAAGAGACGCTTCACTAGCCCCGGGTGATAGAGAGCCGAGGAAATGCACGCTTCATGTTTAAGGTGATCGGCTTAGGCCTACGCCCAACAAATGGAAGCGTTGATTCGTTCAGGCGCTACGCCCGCTACTAATGCACTATGAGAACGGAAGGCTTCAGAAATCTTGACGCCTACGTTGCCGTCTGCTGTTCCCGATGCATGGACCAGATCTTCAGACTGTTAAGGATGAGACATGTCGGTAATCTAGTGTCCGGAATCCATAGCCGTAACAGAAAAAGAAAAAAAGAAGACGTCGGAAGTGCTAAACTGCACGGTTTAACTGCATAACAAGCCGTTGCACTCTTTTCTAGCAACTGCTCATTACAAACGCTCTTTCAGGACAGTGATCCGAGAATAAAGAAGTCGAACTAAAGGCAAATGGCCACGTCTCTTTGAATCGGAGCTCTCGAGATCCGCATTAGCCTTATCGCCCGCCCATGTCCTCCTGCCCTTTCATACTTTTTTTATTTTTTTGAATTCTTTTTCTTCTTTAAGTGTAGCACTGTTTTCAATACTACCGTCAGGTCATTGACAGGGAAGCAGGGAGGAGCACGCAGCGACTTTTCATTGTTGAGGGTACGCATTCAACACCGTAGTTAATCTCGCACTGCTCCGGGTGGAGACAACCATGGTTCAACGTGTTGACATTTGTGTGTACCATATCAATCAATCAGTCAGTCAATGAATACCTCTATCTATCTATCTATCTATCTATCTATCTATCTATCTATCTATCTATCTATCTATCTATCTATCTATCTATCTATCTATCTATCTATCTATCTATCTATCTATCTATCTATCTATCTATCTATCTATCTATCTATCTATCTATCTATCTACACATTTAATGCACTGAACCAGTGACCAAATTCAGAGTTTTCCACTCAAAATGGCTATTTCACGTTGATTGGCGGCCTTTGCTACTAGTCATATAAACACTATCACGATTGTCCGGCAACTGCTCGTCCGTAGCGCTCAAGCGCTAGTCAATATGGTACGTGGTCTGCCCCTCCACTCTGTGAAAACTAAGTCTGAGGCCTCGGTAGGTGATGGAAGCTGAACCAGGCTGAACCACGTTGGTCGTGTAGCAAATTTATAGCTCTGGGTCTTTATTTGAAACAAACTTGGCACTGCTCGGCGTTTTTCGATATCGGCAAGTTTGGTTACATTACAGTCAAATGACGGACCACCTTGTTGTACGTAAACGAGGTTCACGCGAATGTTCAGGTCGAATTCTTGGAAAAGGCAGCGCACTAAGATAACAGTCTGACGACTTAGGTCTCAAAGAGTTTACGCATAATTACGTGAGATTAAAGAACGACCATCTATCCTAGAAGCGATAAGCCGCGGCAGGTGCTAGCACAACAAGTTGGCGGTGCTGTTATAGGATCGTGTGAGTTGCAAGAAGTTACGGGCAACACCATGGCCTCGTAAAGAAAACGATGCTATAGCCCCAACGCCCAGCTTCCGCGGGGTTTGAGACGTATGGTTCAATTTCGCTGTCCGAGGCTGACCACAGCTTCAGAAAACGGAGTGCTATTAACGGCCACATAACGACGCCCCTGGCAGTAGATTAACGAGGCACTGTTGGGCGAATGGTTTCGGCGATCGTGTTGCACGATACTGAGCTACGCGAGAGTCCCTATACGGTCAACAGCTCGCGAGAAGCGTCGTTAATGACGCAGAAAAATTGCCCCCAATATATATATACCTTCTGTGGTTATAATCTTACGAAACGCTGTAGTGTAACAATAAATAAATAAAAATAAGAAAAAGAGTTACTTAAGTGTACGCATCCATATTTCGGTAGTTACTTCATATATAATGCGAAGTTTCTCTTATAAACTCAATTCCCAGCATGTAACTGCATACAAATGTAGCTTATGAAAGCACGCAGCGCATTTATTTAGGATGTTAATCAGGCAGGGTGGAAGAGAGGAATGCAGCGCCATCTCTGAATCCCGCATCTGAATTTGCTGAAGCGTTGTCTGAGTAAAAAAAAAATAATAATAAAAAGGGATCCTTGCAAATAACCACTTATAGTGTAGTGTAGTTCTGAGAAATTATCGACAAACACTAACTAGAACCCTGTAAGATTTAACAGGTTTCTTAACGGAGAGTGACGTTATTTGACTAATGATACGCAGTTCAATCTTGTCTGTTTGCTTTATTTATGTTCAATTGCCTATTCACTAGTTTGTTAATTTAATCATGTATATGCATGTTTGATTATGCGTAACTCGACTTTGCTCAACTAACACGAATTTGCTCACCATTTCTGTGTTCGTTGTGCAAGCGTCCCTATACACTTGCGACTGATTGTTACTTTGTATATTCTGCTGATTTCTTTAATCGCTTGTTTTCGTTGTTTGAATATTTATGTGCACATAGTACCAAATTTCTTTTTTTTTTCGAACACTACATTGCTCATCACTTCAAGCCCCCTGACGCCAAGTACTCGTCATTGTGTGTGCGTATGTCACGTCATTTCAAAGACAATCATGTTACATGCATATTCAAAAGACAATCAAATGTTGTGAAAAAGTTGCCGACGTTTTTAATATCATCAGATAAGCCAAAAAATCAATAACGGAATCCGCCAAACGGTGGCATATTTATTAGTTCAATTCCAGACTACAGAATACCCCTGAGGAAGAACTCTCGTCTACCATGCTTTAGGTGTGCGTTAACAGACCTTCGGGCAAAAAAGTAATTCGGGGCCCTACTTGTACGGCGTGTCTCGTAACTGGTGCGTTGCTCCAAGACGTTAAAGCCCATCAATGAGCAAAGAAAGTACGAGTAATAAGCGCGCTAGTATTGTGAAATACCTATCATGGATTATCTAACGGATACAGTAAACAGAGTTCGTCAGATTCTGTAGAGAAATTCGTAGTCTCGCTTAAGCTCAAAATTTGTGTGGTAAATCAGTACTCTTTAATAATGAAGCAGTTACTGTACTGCTGCAAAAAAAAATTTCAAAAAACATGATTGACAACAGATTTTTGGCCACCATTGATCATATTCCGATGGTTGAAAAAACGAAAACGTCAATGTACCGAGTTTTCTCTACATGGTACTAAAAACCACGAACCGTAAGAAGCAATCCGGAACCTCTCCGGCACCCGGTTTTTTCAGCACTGTCTGGCGCGTCTTTCGAGGGCCAACGCCTCATGAGTCAATCAATCACTTAGTCGTCTATAGTCGATTTTGGAATACGTATACGAAGCGCGCTGCAGGACAAAGGATGGAAGAAGGGCGTCCTGTTGCGCAAAGGAAAGGGTGCCTGTGACTGTGATGAGACAATCGCACGTCTTCAGCACATCCGTCCGCGTTATGTAGCACGGAGAGGACATTTGCTGCGCGCCGCACTAAATATACTGGACAGACAGACGTGATCAGAAAAAAAAAAAAGGTGTTAACAGAATTGTCAAAACTGACGTTGGCGCTAAATAAAGGCAGCTATAGTGCTAAATCGCCTCCTGCGGTCTACAGGCCTGTGAGTTATACTGTGACAAGAATGCGTGCCGTCTCAGATTTTGCGCACCAATGTCCGTTATCGTAGTCGTCTTTCTCCAAGCCTTTCTCCATCCCTCTCCCCATTTTCCCCGCGAAGGGTAGCAAACCTTCTTTTCTTCCTTTTCCTGGTTAACCTCCCTGCCTTCCTTCTCTTTCTGTTCTCATTCTCTCTCTCTCTCTCTCTCTCCTTGTATACACTGAACTAAAAATAAAGAGAAAAATCAAGAAGGTTAATCTTGGTCGCGCCTGGTTGACTACCCTACATCTTGGGAAAGGTACAGAGAGAAATAAGGATAAGATGGATGAAGGAGAGTCTGTGCGCACACCCGAGGCGTCCATCCCAGTGGCCATCTAAAAGTGCATTGTAGCTTTGTTGGCAGAGGATGCCTTACGTAGGCTGAGCCGTGCTCCAACAACAACAAGTGTGTGCCGTCTTTTCTCCCGTTTGGTTTTGCCCTTATTCGGCCGCAAACGCTGCCTCTCTTTTGACAGCGCGGTCTCTCTCTTGTTTTCGCCGCAGGTTCCCCGCCAGCAACAGCAGCCATCGCCATGTTGAACGCCCGCGCCTGGGCCATCGCCCTGCTCGCGCTGCTTGTGCTGAGCGTCACCTCAGCTGCCAAGGGCACGCCCCAGTTCGTGCCCAACGGACGGTACGGTCGCCGGAGCGTCACGCCGCCTCTCGCTGGTGAGCACGCCGAGCGGAAGTTGTTAGTTCTCAGGTTAATTTTTGTTCAGATTTCTTTCCTTCATTTTTTTTAAAGCAAAGCTTTAAAAATGTCGAATGAAGTGAACAGGGGACGTATTCTCGGACGGTTTCTTTGGTGATATTACTTTCAGTGCGCGCTTATTGGCGGACTGAGCAACACCGAATGAGCTGATTGGCTGATTGAGCACTACGTCACGCGAAGGCGACAGTATCGCCGAACGTGATCGTCCCAGAATACGTCCCCAGCTTCCCCCATAGACGGTACATCAGTTCCCTGGGACGCTACTCGAGTTTTACGCTTTGGCTTGGGTACCTGGAAAAAGAAAGAGAGAAGGGGGTGCTGGAGAAGGGGGCGAGAGGGAAGCAAGGCTCGGTAGAACGACTGGCAAGAAAGTTAGAAAAGCATCTTTGAACAACCACCCCGTAACGTCAAGAGAAGTGTAACTATAACCTCTATATGGCTGCAATTGTAGCAGTAAACCACGGTGTCAACAAAACACCTATTGGTTCTCTCCTAACCGCAACTACCGTCGATAGCTCGAAAATATCATCACAGTAGCTAATCTGTCCGTATTCACAAAAGGCGTGGCGGTGTCGCCTTCAAGTTGGCAATGCAGTTCCACTCAACGTAACGTACACATTTTTTTTTTTCACGACGCCTCGCCTAGTCTGGCTATTCGTTGGTTGCTTAAGATAACTGGATGTACGCTCGAAAATTATCTAAAATTCAAGCTGGCGATTTTCTGCACACTCCTATGCACGAATATAAAGGAAGATAAAGCCACTAAAGTACACGACGTGACATGACAGCATCAGCGTCGTAGCTTGGGCTGGAATTTAGAAAGATAAAAAAAATCTGACCTTCAGTTTTGCGCATAAGTCATCTGCTTCTGCGGAATAAGCAAACCTTAGGTGTAATTCTCAAATCGCAATTCCCAAACAGTTAGACTTGGTCTTTCATCTTCACCAGCTACCATTCGTATAATTTATTAATTGGTACCCCCTTTTTAGCTATTTCACACATTGTTTTGTTTCATTTATCGCGTTATTTACATTGTTGGATATTTGTTATTTCGTGTTTACCCACTCACAGTGTATAATTTCGTTGTACTCCTTTCTTCTTGCTAATTTCCTGTATCTCCCCCTAACGCAATACTCCTTCGGGAGCCTGTGAGGTAACAGAATAAATAATCTACACTCCTTTATACCACTCCGCATCTAGAGCGCTATATAAATACTTATATAAATACGCTGTTCCTACGGAAATGACGCTGTGTTGATAGAAAATATTTACCGTCTGTAACAAATGCCACAGGAAAATGTATTGAATCATTGAGCCAAGTACAGTCCTTTGGCCTGTCGTTTAAGAAAAGGCATCTGCTATGCTGTTCGTGGTTTTTGTGGTCGCTATAGCCTCTTTAATTTGATCACACAAGCTCTACGGCATGAGTGAACGAATTCACAAAGCTCTTGTTTGCAAACTGTTCGCCATTGGCCAGCCACATTCGCTATAATACGTGCAACATCACAATTGACGGACACCTGATCTTACTAACAGTTCCAGCGTAAGAAATTGTTTTGTTAACTCGAGCCCAGTTGAAGTCAAGCTATGCTGGAGTCCAAGTAGTCAAGACTTAAAGGCCGCTGAAATATGTTGTTTCGTTAGTATACGCAGCACTATGTGGTGTACCCCTGCACTAAAAGCTTCTGTGGCGCTATATGAGTATTTAAAAAGAAACGGCTCAATTCGCCCATATTGAGCATGCCTGTTGAAACTACCGCCAAGAAGAAAGAGAAAAAAAGAACAAAAAGAAAAAGCAACGCAGGTTTCTTCCTTAGCTCTGTTTTCTGTTTTTCCGCGATTGAACGCAGAATTAACGTGGTACAACGGATTACTTCAGTAAATCCGATTACCTCACCGTCTGTGACCCCAGACACACGGTTTTTGCCGAAGTTTTCGCTCATAAAGAAGCTCAAATGAGCCGAGAGCAAACAAGGACACCGCATACTATAGAGGCCGTTCTGCTACTGGATCCAAGCTTACAGACTCCCAGCGGCGACGCTTCGAATGAATCAAAATGAAACGAAGTGACTGGCGCGAGTTACGCTCGGTGCGATTTCAGCGCTCGCCTTAATCGGTGCAAAACTGGCGCGAAGTCAATTAAATCAGGACTTCCTTACAGGTGCTCGGCGTAACCTCCTTCTCTCTGTTACGTAATCTTATTACATGTGCGATTAATCGCGACGCTTGCCCCTCCTTTTCTTTCCTTTCGATTTTCTTTTGCACTAATTCACACAGGCCAAACATTGGCTACCTTCAGTCGCTTCTGAAACAGACCAGAATACCATTTTGTCAAACTACAACGGGCAATTCTGAATGGCAATTAGATTAAATGCATCCCTGCGGTAGCTGCTAGGCAATTCTGGGAGGCTGACGGCAGGGTAACGTCAGAAAGGTAAGGAAAGGCGGATGTGTGCCGTGGAATTCCTTCACGGAAGAGGTTACACAATTGCGTTTTTTTTTATTGTTAATAAATTACTGCATGGTTAGTTAGCCAGCCAAAGGAAAAAGGCAGTTTAAAAAGCTGAGCGATTGAGAACATCCCAAAATTAGCACTGGAGCGCGGCCTTGGCTTCCTTGCCACTAACTACCGCACGAATACAGTAATAAAGTAATAAAGGCGAAGGCGCGACTAAATCCGCTCAAGAAATTGGAAGCGACTAACTGGGTGTGCCATTTGCACGAACCATGTCGAGCCGGCTGACCCGGCGGGTTGCAGCGCCTTCTGCCGGCACCTGCACAACTGACAAGTAACGTCACCGCCTCCGGGAGAATCAATTCGCGACCTCGTTGATTGCGTTGGACGCGACGCCTTAACGAGTTCCATCTTGACTGCTGTTCGTTATTCCCGAGTTAGCAACTGGCGACAGACAATTAGTCAGCGTCCGAAACAAGCGCAAAGCGCTCAGCTCCATTTATTTTATTTTTTTCTGTCGAAATGGGTCACCGCACAAAGTTATAATATGTGGATTTCTTTTGCGGACTTCGATGTTAATAAGGCAGAGATGTTGAACACGTGCGGGGAGAGAGGAAGAAGGGGGGGGGGGGGGGTATTCGTAACATTTGTGCTTCCGTTCAATCGTATTAGTGTACTTTCCGACCTTCTCATACACTCTTTATGCCTCCAAAACAAATTCTAAGAAGCAGCCTTGTGTTTGTCTTGCAGCAACAGTCGTCATCGTCCTCGAACACTCTTTCATTAATGTCGCTTCCGGCGACAGGGTGTGTACAGAGTGCAACTGAAAAGATGCGAAGCTGTAATGAACCAAACGCACCCTTAAATTGTATTTGTCATTTTTGTTTAATCGTCATGCTGCATTTTAAGTTCACTGTTTGTGCGGTGGAAACAGCCTTCGGGAAGCAGAAGTGCGCTCAATTATACAGTAATTGCACCTGAGGGTGCCTTGACTGCATTTGTTTAGCACAGGCCTTGTAGCTGAATGTCATTCAGGAAGCTTATTTCGATATATCCGAGAATCGTCGTAGGCTAATAAGCAGCATTGTGAAAATATGTTTTTTTCCTTGCATTTTGGCTAAAGCTGACGACGCGAAAATTAAGGGCATTCCCGTGGGACGTATAACTATGTTGACGGAACGTATACTGAAGATGATCGAAGTAGTAAGGAGCTTTAGAAACAGCGAGCCCAAAGTCATCATCATCATCATATTTTATGTCCACTGCAGAACGAAGGCTTCTCACGGAGATCTCCAATTGCCCACGTTTTGCGCCACCTGACGCCATCCTACGACTGATAATGTCACAATTTTATCATACCACCTAGTTCTCTGCCCTGATTGACTCTGCTTTCCTTTCCTTTGGCATCCATTCTGTAACTCTAATAGGTAATAATAATAAAAATGAAATAATAATACTAATAATATAATCATAATAATAATATAATAATATCAATAATAAAGGCCTACCACAACAACACATCACATCACACGCAAAGTACGAGCACTGTTTAGACAAGGGTCTAATCCCATGGTTGAGAAGAATTCTAGTAAGGCTTTGTGCAGCCTCGTATCGGGTTGAAGCACGGCCTTTCGGGAATTAGAAATCATTGAGCGCAAATCGAGAGAAATTAAGTTGCTGTAACTTGCTCAGCGGCATACAGCGATGAGTGCGGAAAGCTGGCCGTTCTAACAGCAAGTGATCAACAGTTGTGGACATAGCCGGGCAGGTATCTTTCTTTAGTAGTGGTGTTCTGAGGTTTGTTGACATATCTAAACGTTTCTTGACGGAGATTTTTGAATATTACGACTATCTTAGTGAGCCTGCTTACGGCAAAAGCGTTTACTCCCAGTGCTTGGCGGGTATACCCCACCTGTACCAGGTGGACCTACAACACGTCGCCGTTCCTACTCGGAAGTAAAGAAACTACCAGACAAACCTAGCAGAATTTGTGTGCATTTCTTTTTCACTTGTATACGCTAAACCGCTTGCTTTCTTTATTTCTGAAACTCTACATAGCACCCCACTAATTCATAAAACACGTGGAGAGTATTAAACAGTGAGTATATGTTGCAAAATATGTTACATTGCCGCTGGTTCTAGATCAGCTAGGACGAATGAATTCAGCAATATTTCAAGAAGCTATAACTTATTGGCCACTTCACAAAGAGCAGCCCATGAATGGCCCTAATGCGGATATGACTGGAACGCCACGCAGGCTAATGAGTCTTTTTCACTACTTGAGAACCTTGAAACGAAACCATTATCCCCTCAGTCTTTTGAACGCCTCAGCTAATGTCATGATCAAATATCAGCCTTGTCAGTAAATTGACTTCCGGAGCAGTCCCTTGATTATCAAAGACGCTTCAGAACAACTACATCGAAGTATTCATAGGATGATGCCTGTAAGTCAAAAGGCCTTGGAAACAGCTCGTGTCAAAGGTATTTCGGTTACAGATCCTCGCCTTCATCGCTAAATAAAAAAAGTTGCATCAACGTTGCGGATGCGACATTGTCACTGGAGCTTGAATAATGCCGAGTGCGGTCATTTGTTATCGCTGAATAAACTTTCTCTGTAGCTTTCTGCTTCTCGTTAGCGTTCTGGTACAATAAGGTGGATGATAAGCTATCCGTTCTTGAAAGCCTTTCCACCGTGCGCATTCCCGAAGAACAAAGTTTGTTTAAGTCCTCAGTGTATTCCCTGATAATGTTACCTTTCATTGGGATAAGTATGACACGCCGCGGTGGCTCAGTCAGCTAAGGCATTGCGCTGCTGAGCACGAGATCGCGGAATCAAATTCCGGCCGCGGCGGCCGCATTTCGAAGGAGACGAAATGCAATAACGCCCGTGTGCTTGCGTTGTAGTGCACGTTAAAGAACCCCAGGTGGTCAAAATTAATCCGGAGCCCTCCACTACGGCGTGCCTCATAATCAGAACTGGTTTTGTCACGTAAAACCCCAGAAAGAAGACGAAGAAGGAATAAGTATGGCTGGTGCCTCGGACGTTCTAGGTAATCGAAGACGTGCAACTGAGAGGAACTCGCTGATGTGGCCGAGGGACGATAAAGTTCAAATGTCTTTCTGACAACGGGCGGACCAAAACGACCACATTTTAATAAGGACGAAGCGCAGAAATGACGGCAGCGTTTAGAGAATGTTCCTTGGCGTACAATAAACAGCGTCGATCAGTAGTTCTCACTTTTATACAAACGCATTCAGTAGGAAGGCTTACGCTTCCGCATCGAATGTCGATAGTAATTAGTGTAACAGAAGGGCACCTCATGTTCATACGTGCCTTCAGGCCCACGACAAAGCCTTCTCTCTCTTATCTCTCTCTCTCTTTGCGAAGAAGGTGTCTTATTTGCATTGCGCCCTGTAACTTCCCTCTTTCTTTTTTCATGATCCAGGTGTATCCAGAGACCTGACGGTGAACTTCTTCGGCGACTCGAGCATATCCTGCACCTACACGGGATTCGCGGACATCTACAGGTGTTCCAGGTAAGCCGGTCCAACCTAATTAAAAAAAATGAAATCGAGACATGCCAGGACGGTAGCAGGCAGTCAGCGTTATCATCAGCCTATATAATGTCCACGACAGGACGAAGGCCCCTACAAGTGATCTCTAGTCGCTCTAGTATTGCGTCAGCTGAGTCCATCATATGTGTGAAAATTTCAAAATCCCACTACTCCCCTAATCCTTTGCTTCCAAGACTACGTTTCCCTTCCTTTGGCATCCACTATGTTACTTTAAATGACTACCTGCTTTTTTGCTCTGCGCATTAAATTACTTGCACAACTCCGCTTCTTCTTCTTAACACCCAGTAGAATATCAGCCAGAACCGTTAATTATCTAGTTGATACCGCGCTTGCTTCCTGCTTCTTAACGTTACGCTTACTATTTCTTATTATAACGTTTGTTGCGCAGGTCCTTGCGCAGTTGCCGTACCTAGCCAGAGCTATTAACGCGTGTTCAGAGATAAAGGATTAGGCTATGAAAGTTAGGTTAGGTTAGGCTAGGTTAGGTTAGGTTAGGTTAGGTTAGGTTAGATAAGATGCAATTTTAGGCCTCGCATGCAATGTTCCACGGCGCTAAGGTGGTGCTTTTTCGTCCCTTTCTGGTCAAATCTTCGTAAAATGTTTGTTTCTGAATAAATATTGGGAAGAAAGAAAGAAGCCCGGAGAGGAGCCGCGGAAGGAATGGCAAAGCACATTGTCCTACAATGTAGGAATCGGTAGCGGATAATTTGGGTCATTTAGTAATTACGTTTCACGACACGTTAGATAATCGCATAAAACTTTAAAAAAAACGAAAAGCTTAGATTTAGAATAATTGATTACTTAAACCACCCCGCGTTTTTCGCATTCTATTAGAATGTGAAAAATGGTTCGCGAGAAAAAGTGGCTACTCTAGCTGAAAAACGCCACAGCACCTGTGTTCTTGGGTTTAAGCGCGATAAGCCGCCTTGCCAGAGAAAGCATCACACCCGTCACGGTCGTGTTCGTGGGCAATACTCGCACCAGCATTTCGGCGGGCGCTAATAAATACATGCAATGGGCGAGAGTGGTGGGCGATATGGTCCGCGTAACAGAGAAGAATCATGCGAAGCGTTATCGTGAGCACACGTGAACAAATGTGTCACAGTCACCTGACCGGACTTCGTGAGCACTGCAAACCATCTGCACTAATCATCAAAGGGTGACGGTAGTCTTTGCAGCTGCAGTTCCCTTCGCCACGTCCCCTAAATCAAATTTCACGCTAATGTTGGTCCCGTAACAAATGAGGACGAGGCAACGATAAAACGAGGCAGGAACTTCCTCTCACAAGATGTTCTCACGAATTGGCGGAGTTTTGTTTTTCACGCGTCCGTACACCCCCGTGGAATTGGATTCAGCCCACGTCACTCCGTGCGCAGTTCTCTTTCCCTCAGTCCGTTTATCGCGCACTGGAGGTAAATCAATTGCTTAGCAGACAGCCGGCTGCGGTTTAGTGGCAGACGACAGCACCCAAGGGAGAGGTGATGGGCGAGCGGAGCATTCCCTCCAAACGCTACGTGGTGCACCGGCAGGCTTAGAGATGCTTATGATGATTGAGAAACATCGCATCTTGACACGTTGGGGCAACTACGCAAATGCCGCAACACTTTGCCTGTTCATTTTGCGTCATCTTGGTTATCCCTCCGAGAGTATGAAAAGGTCGGGGGCAGATTCTGTTTGCGAAGTAGATGCGTTGCAGCGTAATACACCTTCACTGTCGCATGCCGCACGAAGTGTATTTTCCGAGTCAAAGAAATAAATTTTGGGGGACGGACATTCCTTATTAAGCAGTCATGTTGAAAGATGCATTATCAACGCGTCTCTGGTGTGCCGATTTTTTTTTCTTTTTTACTTCGATTGTTACTGCTGGCGATCTCAAATCCGTTCAAAATAGTTTGGTGTTCTGTTATACGTCGGTCGTTGTGTAGAAATTAAGGTAGAGAGAAAGAGAGAGAGAGTGTGTGTGTGAGTGTGTGTGTGTGTGTGTGTGTGTGTGTGTGTGTGTGTGTGTGTGTGTGTGTGTGTGTGTGTGTGTGTGCGTGCGTGCGTGCGTGCGTGCGTGTGTGTGTGTGTGTGTGTGTGTGTGTGTGTGTGTGTGTGTGTGTGTGTGTGTGTGTGTGTGTGTGTGTGTGTGTGTGTGTGTGTGTGTGTGTGTGTGTGTGTGTGTGTGTGTGTGTTTGCGTGTGTGTGTGCGTGCGTGTGTGCGTGACAGGGACAAAACAGTAATCAGAACGGTTCCGTTTGTTTCTTCGTTTGCTTTTGTCCCTTAGTTTGGTAGGTTGTTCGCTTCTTTCTCTTTACCAAGTACTTTATTTCATGCTTCTACGCCTCTTTTATTTTCGGTCAGAGCAAACTAGCCAACCAGACGTTTTTGCAGCTAGCTAACATCCTTGTTTTCATTCCTATTTCTCTCTCTCTCTCTCTCTCTCTCTCTCTTTAGTTGCTGTGTTATTTGTTTGTCTGTTTGTTTGCTGTTTGTATCAGATAAGGTCAAGGCCAAGTAGGCACAAAAACATACGATGCGATATCCGTATACGGTAGTTACGAAATTGCGATGGCCCCTCTCGACAACAAGGGCAGCAGCTCATCGTTATCACCGGAGTGGCCAAGAGTCCAGTCATTACAGTGCGGCTGTTTCTCCGCTTTTCTGGCAATGGTGGCCAAATATGAGCGGTGGCAGCGGGACCCACGACAGGATAATCCCATAACCAAAGGTCCCTGTTACCAGATGAACCGTTGCTCAATGGGTTCGTATCCTTGTTCCTGCCGTATGCAACGGCCATTAGCACATATACTACGCTACCCGTTCTCGTTAGCGTTCCTGCAGCAGCGCCAACGTTAGGCTGTTTACGAACGCTCGTCAACCGGTGCCTAACAAAGATGGACCCCGTTCTAAGGTAACCTTCACGACTAGTCATGAAAAGGTTTGGCAGACTTGCAATGGTGTACGTAACGCCAAGTTTTAAACAGAGGCCCTGAGTAACTTCCTTGACAATTCACTTAATGACGTTTCGTCGACTCTGCATAAGCTAACGACACAGAGAAACCAAAATTTAAAAAAGCAGCAAAGGAGAGACAAGATATAAAAGATACTGAAAGCAGTGATACTGAATAACCCGGGCATTGGTGCGCGCGCCTTCTGACATAACTTCTAAAGTGGATTTCTTTTTTTTTTTTCAGCTTCCCTAGTATAGCATTTGCTCCACTGTACAAAACAGCAGGCTCCAAATTCGGGTACTGCCCAGACTCGCAGGACTCTCTGCTAACGGCACAACGTCTGCATGAAGTACGGCGTGCGTCTGGACTCCAGGCCCGCAGGCACAGCACCCAGACACGGGGCGCGCTAATTGTGCACTCGTTAGACAGCAACCGATGTTGCGCTGTGCGGCGACCACTCGCCAAGCGCGAAACCTAAGCTATAGGAGAGAGAGGTGGAGTGAGTGATAAAACAAAGCGACAGAGAGATAGCGCTGTCTGTGTGTTTCCTCTGGCGCGTAAGTGGCGCATCACGTGGCCCACAGTCGTGCGCGACCGCACGTCGCAAATGAGAGTGTGCCTGACGCGTTGCGGATGCCAGCGTTTTTATCTACGCTCGCGCGCATTACTTCGTGGCTGCGCAACGCACCCCGGAAGTCTGACAGACTGACCTCGCCGCGGAAGGGGTCCGTTAGCAAATAAAACGTAGAGGAAAAGTACAAGTTAGCCCGCCACTGTGCGCCACCTTTATTTCTATTGTAACGCAACCATTGAGCCAACGCTCTATTTCAGGAAAACTGGCCATATAGCGTGCAGAAGACGACGACTCGAAGTGATGATCGTGGTTAGGTACAGTTGAGGAACATGAGGTCCATGTAAATGCTCACACCAATTGGCCCCGCAGACGGAAACAGCCAGCCTGGTCGCTAGTTTTCTTTGTGATACCGGAGATGTCGTCATTCGCCCTCAAACAAACCTTGCTTTCATTCATGCATGAAAAGCATAGAGAACGCACCCACGTTTACACGGACGGTTCTGTCTCCTCCAAAAGTTCAGCTCGAGCAGTGGTAATTCCCGTGAAATCTGTCACCATCCAATTCAAGACGTCTCGCATTACACCATCGACGGCTGCAGAACTCGCAGATATCCGTGCTGCTCTGGAATTTATTGGTCCCAAATCATCACAGTCATGGTGCATCTTTTGTGACTCGAAGGCAGCTCTCCAGTGCCTGCTGTCCCCTTTCAATCACGGACCTAAAGCACAATTATCGCAGACATCCGACTACTTCACCATCACGCAACCGAAAAGGGGCACAACATCATCTACCAGTGGATACCGGGTCACTGCGAAATTTCGGGAAATCACAGTGCGGATGACGCTGCCAGATCGGCCCACGATGGTGCCCCTATTGTACCAATACCACTGTCGAGAACAGACGCAGCCACAAAACTTCGTTCCCTCGCACGCGAGCTTACGCAGACTCTGTGGAACACCAGTGATTTCAGCAACGCACGCCTCCACAGATTGGATCCACGTCTGCAACTCCGTCTTCAACCAGGGTTATCACGAGCGGAAGCAACACTTCTGTGCCGCCTGTGGCTCGGCGTGGTATTCACGAACGCCTATTCCTTCCGCATTGGAATGGCTGACAGCCCTGCTTGCGACAACTGTGGTTGCGAGGAGACAATCAAGCACCTCCTCTGTGACTGTCCCCGCTACAATGTGGCAAGAAAAGTGCTCGCGACTGCGCTTGAAAAACTGGACAATCACCCCCTCACAGAGGGAAAAGTTTTAGGACACTAGTCTAGACGAGCTTCGGCACTCAAGGCCTTAAGGGCTCTGCTGAAGTTCTTAAGGGCTTGTGAATTGTGCGACCGGCTTTGAACGTTGTAGCGCGTAGGGTCGCGTTATTGCGCGAATGTTTTTACTTCACTTTTTTTTCTATCACACTTCATTCCCTTTACCCCTTTCCCCAGTACAGGGTAGCAAGCCGGTATTTACACTGGCTAACCTCCTTGTCTTTCTTTCCCTTTCTTTCTCTCTCTGGCCACAAGTTAAGCCATCGTAGAAGGCCGAGTTAAAGGGAAAGCTTTAGGCGGGAAACGTGCGCGGTCCTCTGTGCCGCGGCAGCGTCGGTCAGACGGTGTATCAACAAGTGTAACGTGGTAGTTTGCCGGGAAGGTCTGTTATATTTGTTCGTATTATTAGCTTAATTAATTAGTTAGCTACTTAGCCGGTCAGTCATTCTGGTATTCTCAGTCACGCTAAGAGTACCTTCTTCTCTCTCCTTTCTTTCTTTTCATCTCTTTAAACCCCTTCCCCCGTGTAGGGTAGCAAACCGGACGTGCGTCTGGTTGACATCCCTGCCTTTAGTTCCTTCTTTTCCTCCTCCTCCAGTCAGTCAGTCAAGTATTGGACTAATTATCAGTCAGTCAGTCAAGTACTGGCGCAACGTATCTTAGTACACGTACGAGCGTTATACTGCATTCCTCTCTCATAAAAATACGGCTGCCGCCACAGCCACTAAGCCACCGTAGGCAGCATTTCAATAGTGGCGCAGTGCAAAAAAGGTTTGGGCACTTAGAAACTACACTACTGTCGAAATAATTATGAGCAATTTGTTAACTGGTTATTATTCCATTCAATACCACCGCCTCAGAAGGTAGAGGTGTCCTCGTCGCTATATACTAAGGGTAAAAACAACAATATGGGTCGTATTTCCACAGGGTATGCGACGCACGCGATCTTGTTCAAGTGCGTCGTCGTCATTTAGGCACAACAACGGCTTATACGAGAACACTTCAGCCGAGCTATAGCGTACACATATTCAAGTGGTTCCACGTAGCAACACAGCCGCGTGTATATACAGACAACAAATGCACCACAACATCGATCTCACGCTAAGCATTTCGGCTGTCCCCCAATAAACGCGCAGACCACTTGAATCAGGTTCAGGGAACCACAGCGGCCTGTCTGTTTATCGCGTGTGTCAACTGTCCGACTGGGGTGCCGCGATAAATGCGCCAAAAGAAATAATAAATGCACCAAAGGAAAAAGAAAGAAACGGCGATAGCGAGCGCCCGAGTTCCTTTCACGCAGGAGATAGTATTTCGCACTAAAGTGAGAAAAAATACGTACACAAGGCAGATTTGACGACATAAAGAAAAGTATAGAAAGGGGGAACGGACGCTGGGCGTGTTTTTGTGACCTGCAAGAACTTCAGAGGCAAAGGCTGATACTGCGTGTGTTGCTTGTTTGCAAATTACAATAGAGGGCCATATCACGGAGGTCGCTTTTTTTTTTTTTTTTTTTTGCAAGTCAGGCTATATTGAGCCTCGCACGCCGATTGTTTGAACTTAAAGGGTTCCGCGACCCCGCAACGTAAGTCTGCCATGGACTACTTATCTTCATTAAAGATATGCCAGAGCAAAACATTTCTTTTTTTTTTCTATTAAAAAAATGTTTTCTTTGTAAAACGTAAGTGCCGGCGCAGTTTTGCTGTACATTATATTCTTTATCGTATGTCGTCTGGCACTCATGACGATGCGCCTTTGTGACTAACTGGCGCTCATTTTATATGTTTTTTTTTTTTATTGTTCCAGGAAAGCTTCCGAGGATTACAAGGACACGTCGTTCGAATGAAAGCGACCACCGGCCGACCCCTCCAGCGGCGGTGACATCCGACTTCTCCACGATCTTGCTCGCTACAATGAAAAAGCGCAAGAAGACATGACGAAGGAAAATGGCAGCACACCTGAATTTTTTTTTTTTCGACAGATCCCGCCGACTTTCCTTTAGCTAAGACAACGTATATACTAAACCACGAGGTGCTAAGCGATGAGACATCCTGTTAAGAAAAAACAAGTACATTCGTTCCTCCTGGCCTATTTGTAAAACGAGGCAATACCCAATACGCTCGACTGTGAGAATTTATTCCGAGCTCGCGAACAATGAAAAGTGGAGGATATGTCTGCCAACAAGTAATATAATGCGCATAATGAAAGTATCGCGGGCTCATTTCTGAGACCGTCCCTGCCCCATTTACTTCATTTTCGATTCGACACCCTCCCTCCCCCTTCCATCCTGTGCTGAAATAAACGACTATGAATTCACGTTTGACGCGAGGTTTGTCATCGGCTTCTTGATTGCTTGTATTACACCCTATAGCGTCTCATAGTACAGAGCCGATGCTACTGTGATCCAATGACTTCCCCGGACGAGCGAAGGAGCTGGCCGGCAAAAGCTCGCAAAATGGCTGCACTGCGTCCTCTTGAATACTGTTTGGCAGAGTAACATACATATTATATATATATATATATATATATATATATATATATATATATATATATATATAGTCGATTTAAAGTCTCCATACAATTGTTTCATGCAAATTTGGCTCTGCTCGTTTCGCAGTGAGTGTTCCGCTTGCCTCCAAGCGTGTCCCGCTTTGTTCCTGAATTGGGCCCTCTTTACCAGGGAATTATACCGGAGTTATTTCGTCCAAGCAAGCGCGCCTTAGTCATCCAAGCCTTTCAGGCGCTTTTCGTAATCCTCTTAGAAAACGCGTCGAATTATCGCCGCAAACCTATATAGGCGGGCTGAGGACGCGTCCAGCTGTAAAGCGTAACTATCTCGAACGTCCGGATTATAGCCGCGCTACGGCCGTTAACATTTGAAAATTGAGAGCGAACTCTGTAGTCTCTAGAGTTTATAAGTTTCTTACCTGAGCTCGCCGAATATAGTGTTAATAAAGCTTTACATCAACACCACCGGCCCATACCGACTCTTAATGAACGTATCTTAGGACTTTGTTCTTTCACGGGATAGCTGGTAATTTCTCGAACGCTCGGCGCTTTTCCAGCGATGATGTGCAGTATCGCATTACTCAGACTATACGTATATCCCCAAGATTTTAAATTCAGACAAGAGAGTTTTTGATTTGCATGTGAGAGGATTGTAAAAAGAATATACGCGCGCGTGGTGGTTCGGTGATCACAGCGTCCTTATTCTGCACAACCTCCCTCATTCCGTGGAGAACTGCCCTTCCGTTACCCAGCGGCTCTCCGTCGTCACTCGATTCCCCATTGGCATTCTCATAAACTTAACCTGCGACCCATGCGTTTTGCTTAACATTGCTTTTTTTTTGTCCAGCTATCTCGCGCAAAGCACAAGATACAGGTTCGAGGACTCTTTGACCACGCGTCAAACGTGAATGCGAATGAATACTTAGTATCGCCGACAAGCTTTATTATAGAGCAAAACGAAATAACCCCAAGTCCCTGTGTGCGATGAGCCCCACTTTGTATCTTTCCTCTGTAGTCAGGGCGCACAACCTGCGAGACAATCCCCTAAGAAGCGGCTTCTCCGAAACATGACGGCATCCTTATCTTCTTGTGCTGGGACACCGTTCAAGCTGGATAATATTCTGTATTAAATAAAGGTGACGCATATATTCCAGCCTGCTTTCTGCCTGTTGACTCTATGTTTACTGTGGTGTGCGAAAGGCACAGGTGGATCTAGGCCGACAGGAGCTTGTCGTCTCTTAGCGAGTCGATGTAGCACCTAACGCACAGCAACGTATACTGGCCTCCGTGTACAGAGCCCAAAGCATGCAGTATCGCACCGTCACATCTCATCTTGGTTGACCTCTTTCAGAGTTTGACCTTCTGCCCTGCGCGAAGTGGAAGGAGAGAGTTCGCTCTCCCGACCCACTGCTTACTGCTTTGCTATACCGTCGAAGATCCTCTATCGGTACCTCAGTTATGGGAAGATAATCTATGGCATCAAAAGAGCGAAAAGGTAATCTCAACTCGCTTGTGTTTGGTAAGAATTAGGTAGCCGTATACATCGTGCTTACATATTAAAGAGGCACTATTTAAAGCGAAATATAATGCCGAGTTGCAATTGATAGATTTTAAGTCTGGCATTACAGTTAGTTAGTTAGTTAGTTAGTTAGTTAGTTAGTTAGTTAGTTAGTTAGTTAGTTAGTTAGTTAGTTAGTTAGTTAGTTAGTTAGTTAGTTAGTTAGTTAGTTAGTTAGTTAGTTAGTTAGTTAGTTAGTTAGTTAGTTAGTTAGTTAGTTAGTTAGTTAGTTAGTTTACGGTTCCGAAGAATAGTGGCTATGAAAGAATCAGGGGGAAGGGCTCCGGTAGAAATTTAACAACAGGGATTATTTAACGCGCCACCCAAAGTTCGCTACAGCAAGCTTTTCACATGCCATCGATATGCGAATGCTACCGCCGATGCCTGGAAATCCAACCCACGATCTCGTAACTGGCAGCAGAACCGTCATAGCCGATGAACCAGTGCGGTGGGTCTGGTAATTTAAGTAGGCAAGTCGAAGCGTAGGCAAACCAGAAAGGGCAAAAAAACGAAATCCGTGGGGAACAATGCCACGTTGCGATTTCCTTCGCTCTTTCCCATGACGCCATCGAACTTGGCGGTTTTGTTCTAGGTATAGTTACCTTTTTGTTGAAAAACTAAAGTGCCACATTACAAATAAAAATGAAATAAAACTCCTACATAACAACCTTTGTGATTTTTCCTGCAGGTAGAGGTAATAAATTCTATGATACGGACGTCGTCACGACTCACAGAAGGCTGATGGATTTTGCGCGAAATTCATAAATAGAAATTCAAATATAGAATTCTACCTTTAATTTGCGCCGTAGATAGGTAGATACATTTTCGAAGGAATAAGCTACCAGCCTACATTGATTTAGCCTCGACTTAAGAGTATCCTTGGGAGAAGCGCCCAATGTCACCGCATAAACACATAAACACATACAAACACATAAAAAGAAAAAAAAGAAAAATGTCACGTGCTCCACCTCACACCTCAAATCTGCAAAGCAACGGAGCGAATAAATGTAGCATACACGCCAGGTGCTTCAGTAGAGAAAGGAAACATGGACCACAACGTCTGATCAAGATGCTAACAAAAGATTCTGCTCGTGGCAGAAAGAGAACAGAACCTGCTCACGCGCAGTTGTACATCCTGCTTTTTATAGCCGCCTTGCTTAAAGGGACTGTAAACCCGGAGCAAGTAAAGAGCTATACAGGGGGAGCATTGCGTATAACACTAATGAAGCGAGAAGAGTCGGCCCGACGCGTGATTGTTACCTCATATTATCGCGCGGTAGTTTTAAGTGCTCCCGGTCCGTCAGCGCTCTGCCCGCAGAGCGTGCTGAGCAGCCGAACAAGTGCGCATCGATTAAAGAACTCTCAGGAACAAAATATTCTCAGCCAATACGCTAATACTAAGAGGTCACGTGTTGGACCGGCTTCTCGGTGGACAAAGTGAAGGGCTTCACGTAGAGCCGGCTTGACAAGGCTGGCTGCGCGACGTAATGCTCCCTCCTAATTCGTTTACTTCTTCCGTGTCACCTAAACCAACTCTGTGAAAAAATAAAAACATAATAATAAATAAATCAATCAATAAATCGCGTGCTTCTCCTTTGGGCCTTTCGGGTCCCATCTTCGCACGTCGTGACTCCAACAAGGTCACGCACGTGAACGTCACCAAAGTGAAATCTGTCGATAGGTTCATACACGAGGGACATAATTTCCAATCCGTCTGCTATAGCACGCCTTCGCCATGCCAGCCGCACGGCTGCTCTTCCTCGTCGTCTTGATATTGTCTGTCGTCTGCAATCAACTAATTTCACCTCGTGTAGCGTGTTTTGCATTGCACACGCGAGGCGCCAGCAGCGTGTTGCCGTTAGAGCGGCGTCGTCCTGATAAGCGGGAGTTGGTGGGGCTGTCAAGCAGGAAAAGACAGCCAACGTGACGTTTGGTATTGACGTAGTGTATGCACGTGTCTTCTAGAGAAGTATGCGGCGAGGAGCAGAGAGCATCCGTGAGGAGGGGCCGGCGAAGACGACGAAGAAAGTGATTGCTCGCCGTGAGCTCGGAGTGGTTTAGGGACCCTTTAGGTTTCAAAGAGAAGCTTGTAAATGTGACGATTTTCAGGTCAGAATAGAACACGAGATCATAAAATTATTACAAAAATAATAAAAAAACTGTAGCAAAGATTACCGCCAAGTTGTGAAAAAAAAAGAAAAAAGAATGTGTTCATTCTTTTTTCTTTTTTTTCACAACTTGGCGGTAATCTTTGCTTTATTACCAACAGTATGTGGACCGACCTTCGTCAGGGGTGACAGACAAGGTTACAGGCACTTGCCACTCCTGACGAAGGTTGGTCCACCGACCCAAACTTTTGGGCAATAAAGCAAAGATGACCGCGAATTTGTGAAAATACCTGGCCCATTGAACACCTCTAACACATATATATTGATGAGCGCAAATGTATGGTTTCCTTAGACAAAAGTCAATTTTCAAGAAGTAAAACATGCTTTATTCGGACTAATACTGTCGTACAAGCCGCGCGGCTTAGTTGGGCTAGCGTTTAGAGGGCCGTTCGCTTGTTGGGCCAAATTCATCCGGTCAATCTGCGTTATGGTGAGGCAATACAGGTGGCTCCATAAAGCAGGGCCCAACTGGCTACTCATAAATCGAGATATAAGTCCGCACAACATTGAAATCCAGTAATGTAATAAGCTTTCCTGGTGCAGCATTAACTACACCTCATGCCGCCTAACTAAATCGCTCTCTCGGCGCAGCGGCCACGTTGACGCGTCACCGGCAAGCCGCGGCCAACCCAAATGGACGACCACGCGAGTGCAAAGTCACAGGTTTGTGGTATAGAAGGCGCTGCTGGAATAAATCGTTCGTTCTTATTGGGTTATTCCTGCGCCGTGATATCAGCGCGAGCGCGACATGACAGATGTCTCCTACAGCAGAAGAGACCCACGTCACTCGGAACAGGAGTTGCGGGAATGCCTACGCACTTTGTTGCTCAGCTGAGAGAAGAAGCCACAGGCAAGACACAAGTTACACGTGCTTAGTGCTCCGGTAAACTTAATAATATGGGACCATGAAGAATATTCTAAAGCGTCGAATATCAACGTCTCCGAAATGATTGCCAACGGAATAATCTCGGTACTGCTGTACTTCTCACAGCTTTCTTATAGGCAATGGCGCACCGCAGTATATGTATACGGCCAGCGATAAACGCTTCAGTTCCGTGCAATAGTTGAATATTCCAATCGTTTGCACCCCAACAAACGTTCGCCTGGCTTTTCGTCAAACTCAAGCGTATAGGCGCCTGGGCTTGTGGGTGTTTCGTGTTTCAGCAAAGAGCACAAACTTCAACGTACAGACGACGGTATAAAGGAAGCCACAAGAGACTACTCTCCTAACAACGTTTGTTCGCAAAAGGCGCTACAAATATACGTAGCTGCAATCATTATCTCGGTTGAGTCACATAGTCCAACATGACCAGGTGATCAAACAACGCACCACACAAAAAGAAAAAAAAATGTCTCGCTAAGCATGAGCATAGCCTTACACGAGAAATAACTGAAGCGTAAAATATGCATCTCGGCGAGGGGCACACTTATTAATTTCTTCCAGTCCCTAACCGGAAAAGGAGCTCAGATATCTTGACATTGCCCGAAAGTGTAAGATTTTGCTCGTTTGTTCGTGTTAAAACGTCGCTTGCTCACCTGCGCAGGCCCAACAGTACCGCTGTGTCTTGACGCTGTATATGCGTAGTACTCTATTTATATGAACTTTGCTGGAAGTGCAGCGCTGAGTGGCGCCCTCTCTGTCTCTTGTCCTCATTGATTTGTAGTGTTAGTTGAAGCCTCCGTGAAGAGCCTTTATCGACTAGCTGAGGCAAAGTGAGCTGGTTATGATGCTGAACGTCGACAACCCGAAGCTTAATGTCTAATCAAAGTTTCCTACGTTAAAATGTGCTCCTTTTATTTCGATCCATTTGAGGCTGTGAGAAACAAACAAACAAAAAATAGGATGATGAGAGCGTGAAATTAATGAATAGAGAGATGCTGACCATTATGACAAACTGGAGATGTCTGCCTATATAGCTGACGACCTGGCATGCTATACTCAAACTGTTCACAAAGTTGCATTTCGAAACCTGTAGATTTTAAGTTCACTAGAAGCCCTGGCTCCAGGACACTCCGGTATCAATGAAGAATATGTTAGGGCTGCTTACACCCATGGCGTGTCTGGGTTAAAGCAGTGACTAAAGAGACAGTCATGAATCAAATATAAAGTAAATGCGCAGGCTGGATAAGTATTTTATATCGCTCCTTTTTAAGGCACCACGGATACAATTTAGTCATTAGTTGCGTGGCAGCAAGCCGATTTCACCACGACGGTTGTTATGCTTCAAGAGGCGGATGTTATCTTGCTCGACAAAGCGTGTCTTCTAACGTAATTACGATGCGCCGCTATTTACCTTTGAAGCGATCACCTTCCCGCGCATGTCGAAAAGGTGAGAATGATCTAAGCCGATCTGTGCTAGAGGCGCATAGGGTGATTTGGGAATTTCGAAACTATAAAACCAGTTTCAAGACACCCGTCCCTGTAATGAGCCACGTGATGCATGGACGTTCCACTTAGTTTTTGGTCCACGGTTTTATAACACTTCTCAAGAAAATCATACGTGAGCGGCATATCGACGCACATTTTACGGACTCGGATACCAAAACTGGCGCTATATTGACTGAGTGTTGTAAGTTCTCCTAAATTTCTCAATTTGTCTGAGTATGAATTAATGGGCACGCCTTGAACCATGATGTGATTCAATCCAGTAACTGCAATGCGTGCCATAAAATATTTAATGAAACGTTAATTACTGAAACTTTATTATTTACCTCGCTTTTCATGGTGATTTGTAATGTAAGTAATGCTCGCATTCTAAATGAAGTTTCAGGCATGTGAAAGTGCTTATGCTTCTCTAGATAAGCAGACTTGTGCAGTTGACATTTAACGCTGCCCTACTGTTAAGTTATATTTTGACGGCTGTGCGCGTGTAGAAAGCAGTCCCTCTCTTCTATTGGCTCCTCCTATTTCTACGTTCCCTTCCCCCTCCAACATCATCATCAGCCTATATTTATGTCCACTGCAGGACTAAGGCCTCTCCCTGCGATCTCCAATTACCCCTGTCTTGCGGTAGCTGATTCCAACTTGCGCCTTCAAATTTCCTAACTTCATCACCCCACCTAGTTTTCTGCCGTCCTCGACTGCGCTTCCCTTCTCTTGGTATCCATTCTGTAACTCTAATGGTTCACCGGTTATCCATACTACGCATTACATGGCCTCTCCAGCTCCATTTTCCCCGCTTAATAATGTCGGCTATTCCCCTTTGTTCTCTGATCCACAACGCCCTCTTGCCGTCTCTTAACGTTAGGCCTAACATTTTTAGTTCATCGCTGTTTGTGTGGTCCTTAAATTGTTCTCGAGATTCTTTGTTAACCTTCATGTTTCTGCCCCATATGTTAGCACCGGTAGAATGCAATGATTGTACACTTTTCTTTTCAACGACAGTAGTAAGCTCCCAGTCAGGATTTGGCTATGCCTGCCGTATGCACTCCAACCCAATTTTATTCTTCTGTAAATTCTTCTATAAATTCTTCTACCCCTCCAGCATGCAGGTTAGCAAACCCGTTCTTCTGTCTTCATCTCGGGTTATCAAGTAACCCCTTCAGCACAACAATGACGGATGAAGGACTGGATGAAGTGCTTCCTGTCGCTCAATTCTGCGCACAAGTATAGTGTTACCGAGAGAACGGCGAATACTAAGCGAGGAAGTATCACGCCTTTCTCCTCGCGTATCTACGAGAAAACAAAGTGACGAACAAATGTTCACGCCTCCTCGAGCCCCTAAAGAGTCGCCCAGGCGTAGCAATCACTGGCCCATTCCGACAAGCTATAAGGCTGTCAGGCTAACTAGTTTATTTATTCGCTAGAGAGCGAATAAATTATGATAGATCTCAGATAATCATCGTCAGGTGATTTTTTTATGCCAAGTTCAAGACAAAGACCACTCTCAGAAACCTCCGATTATCCCTGTCCGACGAATACCGAAGTCTCATCACTGCATCTAGCAGACATATACCCTCGACTGCGTAGCCTTTCTCTTGGTACCCATCCTATTAGTCAACATACATTTTCTGCACGCTACACGACGCGTCTAATTCTATTTAGTTCTCATAATCTGAATATAACATCAGTGTCTGATAATAGGCAATCAGCGGTGGTGATTACAGTAATCTGCACAAACTTTTCGCTAAACGAAACAAATTCAGCACAGCTTGGCGCAGTCATTGCGCAGTCCGGTATACAAATGTAGCCTTATGCCTGCTCAGCAGCAGCTTTATTCTAAAGATAAATTTGGTCATCGGGACATATATATAAGCCTGGGCATATTTCTTAATAACGCAGCGAGATTGAACACTCCAGCCTTCACGACCTTGTTCAGCTTATCGCTGACAACAGAAAAGAAAATGTTCTGTAGCGAACAAAAGGTGGCGACCAAAAACAGGAGCGCGCCTTCGGAGATATTTGCGGGCATTTTGTGCACAAATCCTGAATCTCCACATGACGGTGTGCGGCGCTGCTGATTGAGTTGCGTAACAGGTGGTGGCGCAACAGCTTCACGCAAAGTCGAGATTAACGCAAGGTCCGTATCCTGTCGAAAAATCAACAAAACAAACGGATGACGGGGGCGCCGCGTGCGGTGGTCAATATTTAGCAGGGCATCCTCGATAAGATCACTACCGAAAAGCTTCACTATATATGGAAGACGCTGCCCTTTGGAGCTCCGGAACTTCTGGCAAAGGAAAAACAAGGCTGATTAGTGGGCGAGCGGTGTGGAAATCACTTTGTAGCACGCCTCCGTCGAAGATGCGGAAAGATCAATAAAAATAATAAAATACTGCGTGCATTTTTGTATTTGTCGTCAAAGTTGCTGCGCTTCCGCGAAGCAGGGCGAGTGGCATTCGAGAAATCGCCGATTAGGATATGTGAATCGCAGTTCGGCCGTTTCCGATTCGCAGAATGATTCAGCAGTTTGCAAATATTTAGAGGTATGCATGATGTTGTGCCCTGTTCTGATCTTCTTTTTCTTTAGCTTTCTTCAAATTGCTGCATTTAATTTTTATGTTTTAGGTATTGTAGGGCTGCCTAAAAATTAACGCGTGAGCGTTTGACGAGAGGCTGGGTGTTAACATACGTGGTTGTCACGTATGATAAGGAGCCGCGTCTTTATTCAAACTACGTAACTCCAGCATGGACCAAGTATAACACAATTATATCAACCCCTTACAATCAAATCATACGCTAAATTTGCGTCAACGCAAAAGGCATAAAACCCTTGTGTATACAAAACAATTGTCAGTAGAAAGCAAGAAAAAAAAACAATAAGAAAGGCAGACAGCCTGTATATTTGAGGGGCAGAGACCAAGGCTGTTTTGTTGCTCCATCTAACACACTTTCTGACGCACTCACTCAAGGTGACAGGTGTTTGACGACGTTCTAGAGCGATGGCTGGCGATAGCTGTTAGAGCTCCTGTCCGACAGAGATACGCCCGTATAATCTTTCTCGTTTACAGCGACGTCTGTGATAACTCATACTACAGCTTTTCTTAATATCGCAGCGCTTGAGGAGGAAACCACACCACAATGCGTTGAGCATCGCACTGGTCCATCAAATGGCAAAATGTAGGACAACAAGCGTTGGCGAATTGAATTGAAGTGAAGTGAACGAAAATTGAATGTGTTCTGAGTAAGTGTTGTGAGGATGACCCTCGAACTGCAGGGTAAGCTGCACGCTTACGTAAGCTGCAGCTTACGTTTGTACCCGCACGCAGGTTTAGCCTATGTGGGGAAATGAATGGGAGGAGTATAAAATATATATATAACGGGAAAAAAAGAAAAGCGTGGGGTGAGGGGGAGGGGGGAGGGGGGGGGCGTACAACACCATGCGGATTAAGGAAACGTTGCTATACTAGACATGGCAACTATTGCGGACAAACTGGAGAAGTTTAAATTAAATGTAATGCATGTACGGTACGTTTCTGCTATACTTCTGAAAAATAAACATCGTGCAATTTTGTCCACGCTGACAACTGACGCAGATTGTGCAGACGCAAAGCCCTATAGAAGCATATCGTAGCGTCAAGACGTCGCTACACGTAAGCGGCCGTCCAGCAATTCAACACTTCTACCACGATGCGATGCGCCGATGAGCCGTGTGAGGCAATAGAGAGTATTAGATTTTGCGGCAACAAAATTAGGGAGCGCAAACGGCCGGGTGTACAAAAGAACGCAAGGTGAGCGTGGCGACCTGGGTACGCGAAAGGACGCTTGGGTGCGCTTGGGTTAGCAATTGACAGTGCTAACCTCCTCGCAGGCTGCGAACAATGGCGCGCAACAACCCCTCGAGCAAACACGTCTCGCTGTGTGTTCGGTGTACTACGAAGACAAACACAAGTGGTGCGCACAAGTTAACGTTTAACATCAACTCACCACTCTCGTATTGCCACTAAACGGTAAACAACTTAAACATTCGCTGTCAACAACCCCGGCCAATTACCGTCAAACATCACCAAACAGCACAGAAAGCTTAGCTTACATCGATTCCCCGCACTGCGTGTGATCCGCATGATTTTTTTAGCTTCAAGTTAGCAAGCACTGTCATCAACGCGTGCGAAACGCCTTAAAGCAGTTACTTCCGTTTATTCGACAAAATTTTAATACTGCGTTTCTCACATCTGATTCCTGGGTTTATTGTTGCTTGTTTTGCTTTGTTTCAAGGTACGCTAGGTAGACTTTCCAAGAACATGTTAACTTGAACACCAACGTATTTCGTATTGCACCTTAGACACAGGTGTATTGAAGTTGTTGCTAGTTTTTTCCTTCGTTGTTTTTTTCTGCTACATGGACTTACTTCCGTACTGCCCGGTTCCATTTTCACATGTGCCGTAAAATGAATTATTATAAAGCTAATTAACAAGCTTTTGTTCGTTAGTTTATGTGCACATTCTAATATGTCATGAAAATGATAGCTACATTTTTCAATTAGGCGATCTGAAGTAGAGGAATTGCACTAGATTCCTCAGTGCGTTCATGTTCTTCTTTAATTAGTGTTATTTTTCGATTTCTATATAGAGGCTAACAGAAAAGCATCCCGTAGTATTTTATCCTGCGTTCATCTAATGTACGTACGTGTGCCGATGACGAACTTACATTCCGAACTGTGTGCGAAGTAAAAGCTTCCGCTAGGCTTCTCAATTTTACTTCATCGTCTGTATAAGTAGAGAGAAATATTGAAAAAGAAAGCTAAGTTAAAAAATTCACGCAAACCTTCTCTTGGGAGTTATCTAAGTATGCGTAAGCAATGTCCCACTTGCTCATCTCCACGCAACCCGGTGTCGTTATTAATGTTATGAAACTTGATCCTACCAGTATAAACCCTCATCAACCGTTATCAACCTTATCGGACTAGTTCCCACCCTTATCAAACCTTATCAGTTGTTATCAACCTTATCGCAATCTATCCGACCCTTATCATCTCTTATATGTCCTTGTCAACCTTATCCATGACCCGACGCTTATAAACTCTTATCGGTCCTTATCAACATTATCGAACTTGATCTGACCCTTATCAACCCCTTATCGGTGATTATCAACCTTATCAGAATTGATACGATCATAGTAAGCCCTTATCGCTCTTTAGTACCTTAACCATGCGCCTCGAACCACTATCAACCGTGATAAGCAACTATCAACAAATCATCCTCAGTGTGAGTCTTTTTTATTACCGTTAAGGACATAACATGGCAAGCTGGCCAAGGAACAACACAACACACACAACGAGAGCAGTTATACACGTTTACATCTACTGGAGAGTTTCGGCAACGAAATTTATCTTCTATAGTGCTTACGGCTGATTGGCTGTGCGGTTGTTTCACATCGTTTTGCGGATCAAAGAATAACCAGGTTAGAAAGTTACAGTCCAAGCTTGCGTATTCTCCGGAAACGCTTTATTGGTGCTTCTGTTAATGCCGGCCATCATATCGGCATTATAGGGCGAGTAAAAGACAGGGTTGCATGTTTCACCCAGTATTATCACATTTGCGTTCAGTAAGAACACGCGAGCGGTGGCATGGCATAGCTAGTCACCCATGATAATATAGAGATAAAAAGAGCTTCCGGTATTTATTCTTTCAGTTTTTTTTTTTCTTTTGCATTATTCGACACTCACTCAGTTCCCGCTATTGTTTTCTTTATCTGTCCTCGGTGTTTGCAGGTTTCACACAGCCCTGCACAAGTAGTATAGAGTCCACGACGTCGCTCTTATCTTTGGCAAGTCACCGATCGGAGAAACGTCTGCGATAGCGAACGCGAAGAATGGGCCGTGAACGACCAGCGATAAGAGAAACTGAAGGAGTTTAACACTGATGTTATCATAGCGCAATACTTGACGTTACAGTCGTTCATACATCAAGGAAATTGTGAGTAGCACACGAATATTTCATTTTAAACTTGTAATGGTTGTAACACAGCCCAAACGAACAGAGAAAAAAGGTAGGGAAAAAACTACGACACGGCACGCTGACACTCAACTGATTTTATTAAGAAAACATCACTCATATCCTCCTAAGACTCCTTGTACAACACATTGCACATTGCCTTGTACATTTTTATATATATAAATATATAAATTCACGCGGAAGTGATTACGCAAAATATTAATTCTCGGTATAAAGTACGGTGCATGTGTAACTAAAAAAGTGGCTTACTCATATTCTTGTCAACCACTTTCGAGGAATTTGACATTCATCTAGGCCTGTGTGTCGTCCCGGACGGCCGAAAGCAACCTTGAGGTGCGT
The DNA here is from genome assembly GCF_013339745.2 of Dermacentor silvarum. Taxonomy (NCBI): domain Eukaryota; kingdom Metazoa; phylum Arthropoda; class Arachnida; order Ixodida; family Ixodidae; genus Dermacentor; species Dermacentor silvarum. Next base: position 133,190,419 of record NC_051159.1, on the reverse strand, counting down.
TTCAAAATCACAGAAATTGCGTGAGAATACCGGACGCGCCAGTAACATGGCAATGTACTACACGTAGTTCCATCTATATCTCTACATTTAAGCAGTGAAATGCAGTTTTTACCATAGCAAACATGAGGAGATGAGCTGTTCACGGACATGGAGACGCATTTTTTGGCATCTAACCGTGGTACCTAAATTTTAAAAGTAGCTTTTCAAGTTCATAACATAACATTAGATAATAAAAACCACCTCGAAGAATGATTATATCACATAGTTGTGTTCGGGTCTCAGGAGGATATGTAAAAGAACCAGAGATCGAGAAAAAGAACACTAAAAGCAAGAACCGAACGTGCGCATGACACAGGGCAAAATGTAATGACGTTGTGAAAATTAAAACTATCAATATTGGTGCAATTAGAGAAATCCCTTATATATATATATATATATATATATATATATATATATATATATATATATATATATATATATATATATACAAAGTACCTCGAGCGGCCAGTCGCGCGGCAATTCTGCATGTATTCGCGGGCTCCTTTCACACTCGGAAAAACACAGGACATGGAGCACTCCTAACCCCACCACCTGAGACACTTATGTAGCACGTATTCAGCAACAGACAGCTATATCGGCAGTTTTTCGTGTTGCTCTACAATTTTCTCATTGACACTTTGATAATTAGGACAGTACTTCTCGAGTTAGATAATTCATTACAATTACCTAATTTATACTTAGTAACAAAAAAATTACTGTACTGGAAACAATACGCACTAGGCTTGCTTCGCATAACGCCGTTCCTTGTTTTTTTTTTTTATTATTATTATTATCGTGCTGCGCGATAGCTGGGACAACCTGTATATAAATCACCGGTGGTTCCCTTGTGCATGTGCCACATATACCTAATTCTTACGTTGCACGCTTCCACTAATTGGCTCGTCCCTGTTCGTTTGCTGTGCGTTAGGCGTTCAAAATGAATCCTAACCCCGCCACCTTGATTCTGCCGGAATATTTCTTCGATTTGGCGCGAATTCGTTCAGAAAGCCCACTGCGGCTTCTTTTGCTGCTCTTCGGGGTTCACTTGTGTAGCGTGCTGCACCTCACAACGTTTTCCACTTCAACTGTTTTACGCTAACAGCCAATTCATTTCAATGCATAACTTTCAGCGCATAAGTAGATAACGACGTCTTTGACCATATCCGGACTGCGAACACCACCAAGTGCCCGAGACTTTGCAACACGCTCATGACGAAAGCAGATAGCACAAGCGGGCAACCAGGACAAGACAAAAGACAGGACGAGCGCTCTCTGTATTTCTTCTTATGCTCGTTCCCTTCTTGTGCGCCCAACCTTCTGGGCGCACAACCTCTTTTGCGCTGGCAGGCATAGGAAGCCGCTATTTCAGCCGCATTGTGTGACCACACGGCAGCAAAGACAGCTATATATGGCCGTTATAGAACGATCTGCAAAACGCCGGACTGGACTCGAGACTTTAAGTCAGCATCACCTTTCATCACTCATTTTTGTCCCTTTCCTCCTTCCTCTGTACAGTGTAGCAGGCCAGAACATACTTAGTAGCTCAGGCCGACTTATCTTCATTTTCTACAGTGATTATTTAACCCCCACCACTCTCTTTGAGCATGCGATGTCCGGTACCACACAGCGACCGTAATTACTTGTGGCATGTCAACAGCTATTTTTGTTCGTAAAGTTATAGAAAACATCACATTGTAGAAATTAGTGGCTTAATGAGACTAATTGTTGTCAAACAACATATTTGCGATAAAAGAAAATGGCTTCAAGCCGCTTAATTAATATACAAACCAACTAAAGATTGTTCGAAGCCGAAGGGACGAAGTGTGGTCAGATCCATGTACATGACCACTTTTTTTTTTTTTCGTGTGGGCTGAACATCTATACACGAACCCGCCGTGGCTGGCTTAGTGGCTACGGTGTTGGGCTTCTAAATACGAGGTCGCGGGATCTGATCCCGGCCACGGCGGTCGCATTTCGATGGGGGCGAAATGCGAAAACACCCGTGTACTTAGATTTAGGAGCACGTTAAAAAATCCGGACAGCGCTTGCCTTCGTCGCCTCTTTTTGTTTCGTGTCTCTCTTTGCGCTGGTCGTACCAATATAGAATACCAATTAGCCCGGTCTCCCACCTTACCAAAGAACCTCAGGTGGTCCAAATTAGTCCGGAGTATCCCACTACGTCGTGCCTCATAATCAGGTCGTGGTTTTGGCACGTAAAACGCCATACTTTAATTTAACATCTATACACATACTATAGCGCCGCACACAAATATACTAGGGCCAGGTTTCGCCCTTTCTTATCTTTATTGACATCATAAATACGTAGTAGATGTTTGTGCGCGATAATCTATCTTACGCTCGCTCTGTCTTACGAACAGGTAGTGCTGCACACACATACACTTATGCATATAACTTGTGCAGAAAAACGAGTATGTTGCAGTTAATGCACATATAACGTCACCACAACATCAGGTGAAAAGAACATAACACCATCAGAGAAAAACACTCAAATCGACCGTGCGAGCAAGGGCATTGATACATAAAGCGTCACATCACTAATACAAACCTAGTAGAAATTACGTGGGCGAAACTGCCTTCCCTCACTTAGAAAACGAGGCCCTTGCGCTATTTCGGCTCCGCCCAATACACGGAAACTGCCCTTGCTTAGTACTCGGGCGTCACCACTGCCATACTGGACGCAACGCGTGCGCGCGTTATCTTCGTCAGCCTATCGATAGAGCTCGCTGCAGGACAAAAGTGACTGTCCCGACAGTCTTTATAACTACCCTCGTCTTTCGCCAAGCTGTACCCAGCCGATCTCCTCATTCCGATCTCCTCAAACCACCTGCCGATCTCCTCATTCCAGCATCGCACCTGAAACGTGGAGACAGCGTTTGCCTTTCATTGCTACGAACTCCGTTATTCAAGTCTGTCATCGGGTTTGTGTTCTACGCATTGTACGGACTGCGCCATTCTGCTTGTTTTGGTTTAAGCCAGAATATAATTCACCCACCGTGCTTTAGACCAGTGGCTATGGCATCGCGCTGCTGAGCTCGACGTCGCGGGTTCGTTCCCGGCCGCGGCAACAGCGTTTCCGATGGGACCGGAATGCAAAAACCCTCGTGTAACCGTGCAATTGGGTGAACGTTAGAAAACACCAAGCGGTCAAAACTAATCCGAAGCCTTCGCCCCCACTACGGCGTAACTCATAATCAGATGGTGGTTTTGGCACGCAAAAACCACATAATTCAATTAATTTAACGTCAGAACGAGCGAGCGCACGTGTACACGCGCACGCGCAGCAATTTGGTATCACGGGCTCTGATGCCGCAGAGGCGCGGCGTTCTTCCGTTACGTAACGAAGTGCGATGACGTGTGACTGCGTTGATAAGGTACACGGCTTGACGTGGGCGCTCCGCGATAACCTCACTCAATCGCTTCTCGTGACTCATCTCGCGTTCCTACGCGTGTGCATTGCGCAACGTACACGCAATGCGAGATAAGCGATCAATGTCTAGGTCACCACGTGAAAAAAACAGTCTGTACAGCAACAATGTTGTAATGCGCTCCTAGGAACCGGTGTCTAGACGTCACCGCCGTAAAGACAGCGATAAGCTCTCGGTAAGAAGAGGCCGCCGAGACGCTCCACCATGTATACTCGCGAGAATACTGCTGTTACTCGAGTCACTCACTTCCTTGCAATCTTTCGCGTGACGACACCGTGGTAGACACTTCAGTCGCGTGCGAGGCGATAAGAGGCCCTTGCGATTACACTGTCCGATCGGATGACTCAGGACTATCGCGGTCTTGATTTTTTTTCCCGACCTGACGATACCGATGACATCGAAAAAAAATAAAAGCATGTGACAAAAAATATTCCATTCGCCTGGCTCCATATCTAAATACTACAAACTACCCGCCGGGGTGGTTCAGTCAGCTAAGGCTGCTGAGCACGAGATCGCGGGATCGAATCCCGGCCGCGGCGGCCGCATTTCGATGGAGGCGAAATGCAAAAACGCCCGTGTGCTTGCGTTGTAGTGCACGTTAAAGAACCCCAGGTGGTCAAAATTTATCCGGAGCCCTCCACTACAGCGTGCCTCATAATCAGAACTGGTTTTGGTACGTAAAACTCCAGAAAGAAGAAATACTACAAACTGGTCTGTTTTGGTGTGCTCCAAAAGCAAGCTTCGCACTTGGGGAAAAAATAATAATGCAATAAACGTCCTCGCCCCGTCTTCAAAAAACAAATCTGTTCGGGTCCGGCTTTGCTTCCGAACTTGTTTCGCGACCAGAGGAATTCATTTTTGGTGCTGTAATTGTTTAAATGGCGAATTTGAAGACATTCACATTTTAATGCATCCTCATTTTCAAAAATCTCGAAAGGCGCGCCTAATTCAAAATATTTATCATCGAATTTCATCGGTAAATCGAGGCAATGTCGAAACCGAGTTGAAGCCATCAAGATATGACGAAAGCGAAAGTTCGACGAAGGCAGCCATGACAAAGAGCGTGAATACAAGCCACGAATTCTGATGAGGCAGGTAATAGTAGCCTGCATTCGAAGCTCTGCAGCTGTGCTTTGCTTCACCTCAGACTTCACGGCTGAGCATGCCGCGAACCTCGATGCCATATAGCGTCGGCTGCAGTCGCATATTCCCCTGGATGAAGTGTGCAGAACAAAATTAGCTGCTTAATCCACAAAGTCTCTCTTGAGTTGATGTTAAATAAATGTTTTATTTTGCTAAACTGACTTAGCCTGCTCTATTACTAGCATGTATGTACGGCGCGTGACCATTACAACGAAGTGACCTATATAACGAAAGTTTTTGGAGGTCACAAGCGTTTTGATATAAAGGCGTTTGGCTGTATAAGAACAGCCAGCAACGTATAGCCCGGCCAGGCCGTCGGACCACTCGGCCAGACGCCGGCGTCGGCAGAGCCGGAGGAATTGGTGAAGTGTGTGCAAAGCCTTGGGTAGATTTCGGGAAGAGACAAAACGGACCCCTAGGACTCCCGAAGGGTGTGAGAACTCCCTTTTACAGCTTCGCTGTCTTTCATGCGAGTTGTTGGGACTGTCATACATTCTGAAAAGCTCTTGTTTTCTCCGGGAGTGAAGGAAGAAACCTCGCATACGCATGAAAATAGGGAAGCAACGATGGTTCAGTAATAGCAATTGAGCAGCTCTACAACGAACACCTCTACAACGAAATTACCAGTATAACGAAGAAATAATTCTGTCCCGGTTCTATTGTGAGCTGTGCGGTGAGCGACCTTTACACCGAAGTCATCTGTATAACGAAATATTTCGGAGGGCCCAAACTCTTTGTTGTAAAGGTGTTCGGCTCTATTTGCAATGCTTCTAGTTAGGACGGGAACGTGAAAGTTTAGCCGCACATCACAGTCAGCATTTCCCCTATTTCCATTGAATGGGAAGTTGCTGTCCTTTACAGTCGCTTTAGGACTCTGCGAAACAGTACGGATAACGGCAGTGTGACATGCCAAAACCCTTAAGTAAATTTCAACGAAGGGCTGTACTAGTTACCCTACACACATTAAACATTTATCGCTTGTCACTCACAAAATACTTCGTGCTTCAACGAAATATAAACAACATGCCTAGCAACGTTCACCGAGGAGACCGATAAAAGGCAACTACATGTCTGGTATAACGCATAGAAATTGGATGAAGACGAGCATTCATTAATTGTTTTCAAAGCACATAATTAAAAAATTAACCTGCGCACTTTAAACTTCCGGTACCCGTCATTCATATAGTGGCCCCCATTCCTCTAAATGCAATATCTCTGCCGTTTTGGTGCTTCCGAGGAAGTGAGGAAACTTTGTAAGCGTTTTATATAACACCTCTAACCGAATCGAAAATCGAGGGTTTAGCAATTTTCATTCAGCCCCTAATTAACACCCACACGGACCCGCGTGCTTACAGGTGACACACGGACGTGTATCACCTGCTGTAGACTTGCCCCAAGGCATGTCCGGGAGCCCTTGCTCAAACGCGCTGACCTCCGCAGCGACTGGCATGATGACTTCAGCAAGTGGAGTCAAGACGGCTCTAATTGCAGAGCCTTGCTGGACTTCCTGCGTGATGGAGGATTGTACTCAGATTTACTAGCTGTTCTTTCTATATATTATTTGATATCCCGTAAGGCAGCACTCCTCAAATTGAATTCAAAAACAGAAAAAGAATCAACACAAACACTTCACAATTCGCCTGCATATTGCCACTAACATTCCCCACATCTCCTCAAAATATAAAGTTTGTGAGTGATCTAGCTTTTCCAGAGAACCATGATAACTGGCATATAACGTTTCTGAGCGCTTCTATAGTCGCATTAACAGCTTCGCTGTAAAAGCAGGCATGAAAAGTAAACAGCTTGTTGTGCGAGCAGTCGTGCGGGCTCCCCTCGTGGAAGCCTGATGGCTGCATCGTCAGGAGAAAGGTGCGCGCAACGAGCCAGGAGCACGAGTTATTCCCCGGAATCCGCTCTAATCCGTTCCTCGGCCTCTTAATCCTCTGCCCCCCACGTCTGAATCTTGGCTTTCACTCGATCATCTTGGATTACAGGCGGGCGCTCAGCGGACCTCCCTACACCGCCCTACTTGGGTTCCATATATGTAGCGCGCAATCGCCGGCATGAGGGGAAAATGACGAGTTCGTCTTCGACACGGTTAGCAGAGAAGGCGTTCTGTAGTGAGCGGGAAAACGAAAGAACCATTTTGCTCTCATGTTTCTCATTCGAGAGGTGCAGGGATTTTGCCACGGTAATGTCACAGCATTTATTTTTATTTATTTTTTTTATTTGGGGGGGGGGGGGGGGGGGGGGGGGGAGGGAGGGGGGCGCTTTCGAGTGGAGTGCGCGTGTATTGCTTGCGGGAGTATACGCGTGTGTAGTGCAGCCGATCCTTTGTGCACAATGAGCAAGCCCACGTGTGCGCGCGATTATATGTGGGAAGCAATAAGCAGTAGACACGCTGACGTGGCATACATGGTTAAGGGGGCAGGGGGGGGGGGGGGGGGGGATGCGCACTGAGGCACTTCCCAATTCGCGCACTGAGCAGAAGAGGAGGAACCCATTAACTCTTATTGGATGATTGTTCTTTTTTTTTTCGATTTGAGTGGCCTAGTAGTTCTCAAAACCAGGTATATTATTGCTTTATATAGTATATTTTAACTGTGAGCAGAGAAAATTGGACGCATAACTAAGGTATTTTGTTTGTCTAGCATTTGTGTATAGGACGTCTATTACTTGTAGGTATTGATGACCTGCCATGACCTCAAGTAGCACGTCAGGGCGTCAGCCGGGCTAGCTGCTTATAAAAGTCCTTGATCTTTCTAAAGGTATTTCTTGCTTCCTTTGATTCTTTCCTTCTTTCTTTCTTTTTTTTTCTTCTTTTTATTCTTCCTCTTTTTAGTTTGTCAACGAGTAATGGTGCCAAATGGAACGTTATATAACCGTACTAGTAAAAAAATGCAAATGATTTTCGTGGATCCATTTCGTAAAAACGTTTCCTACGCCTGCGGCTACTTTGTTCCAGTCTGCGACCTTATAAACATTTCATTATTTGAAGTCCAATTCTTCTGTTTGTCAGATGGACTAATCACAAACAGACGCATTGCAGCACGGTGATTCAAGCGTCATGCTGCGCAGGAATGCAAATAACGCATGAATTACTCTGCAACTGGATTTAGAGTATGGCCAATGTATACCAGTCGGTCGTCTTCAGTCAGCGGTCGATCGGCAATTTTGGAAAGAGGATCAGTCAACGCCTGCCGTTTGCGCGCGCAATAGGGGCAAGCACTAAGGAACAGGGGCGTAGCTAGCCAGGGCGGGGGGGGGGGGGGGGGTTCAAACCCCACCCCCCGAAATTTTTTCCGCAACCCCCCCCCCCCCCCCACCCACTTACCCACCCTCGCCGCTTCGCGCTGACATAATTCATGAAACCGGTGCTACTATCACAATTTCATTCCTGGGCGCTTCCGTTTGGGTTGGCAGAGAGAGAGAGAGAAATAACATTTATTAGCCCGAAGGAACTAAAGCCCAAGCCCGGGCCTCCTGGTAGGCTCATGCCTCCTGGCCCAGCACGTTCTTGACGTGCTGCACCAGAAGCGGCCACCATAGTTTTTCAAACCTTCGTGGGGGTTAGTAATTTACAGCGAATCATGTCTGAATATGGAAAAAACTGTCACGGTGTTTGTCAAGGCTTTGACACTCTGTAAAGTTTTGGGCGAGAATGTGGCGGCCGCATTCTGAAGCAACAAATGCGCTAAGCCGTGCTCCCTCAAGGGCTGCAGAAGATAGCGCCAACCTTTCCTTTTCCAAAAGAACCACTTAGTAACAAATGCGCAACAAATGAAGCAACAAATGCGGCAGCCGCATTTTAGATGATGGCGAAAACGCTCGAGGCCCGTTTACTTAGATTTAGGTGCACGTTAAAGACCCCATGCAGGTGGTCGAAATATACGGTATACATTTCCGCCGTTTCCCTTCAGGTGCCGGTTAGGCCGCGCTCACGCAGGATCTTAGTCTGCGCGAGAAACGTCTCTTGTTTGTGATTGCGCCCCTACGGAAGGCTGGTAATTACTGTTGTGTTGTTGAATCCCAAACCAGCAATTACGGAAGGCTGGTAGTTGCTGTTTTGTTGTGGAATCCCAAACCAGCAATGTACACACAGAGGGGTTGATGACAGCAGTGAAATTCCACCGACTCGCAACAGAATGCACGAAACAGACAGACGACAAGCATTAATTACTGCAGTGCGCAGTACAGCGTAAGTAAACTCTTGTTGCAGGCGCTGACAGTTCTCGTCGGAGTTCACGCGTCCTGAGAAATTGATTATGTGCACTACGCACTGAACAAGACCGGAGTTCATTCCTGCATCACTAGTACACCAATCAGTCGAGATTCTGTGAGGTACAAGGCCGCTTCCTGTTTGCACCGGCGTAAGTGAAGCAGAAATGAGTTGCACGCACTACTTAAAATGCGTACACATGCCATATTTATGCTGTGCGGTGAAATATTCTGTACAATTTTGAATCTGTTGACGTAAAGGCAAATGACGGCTGCACGCTCGCACACAGCGGAAGACACAGCGGCCCATGCACTTGCCGCAGGAAATGCAACCCTCTCGTATGACGGGAGCAGGGCGACGAAAGCTTCGAAAAAAAAAAAAGCCTTACGCGTTTTTGCGCGTATTTAAGTTTTCTAGCGCATAGACGCAGCGAACAAGCTATTGTTATCCATGGGAGTATAGGTATAGCCTGGTCACACGTGCATTTTCACGCGTATAGCCGTCCTTGACTTGTGAAACGCACTTCGCCCCGACGAGGACGACGCCATCTACGCTTAACGGAAATTAACAATTAATGATGTCTTCTCCGATCGCACGGGTCGTCTCAATGATGCGTTTTCGAAGACTGGTCGATTCAGTGGCGCGATGAGAGACCGTTGCTCCAAACGCCCACTGTACCTGTCGTACTTGCTGTATTTACTGAGCTTCCTTTACTTTTTACTTAATTTCTTCACAAGCACACGCACACGCGAGGGGGGGGGGGGGGGGGGGGGGGGGGGGGGGGGGGGGGGGGGGGGGGGGGGGGGGGGGGGGGGGATCCCATCTCTTAGATATACATGTAGAGACTCTGCTTAAACTACCGATATTTATTATCGATCACGTGACGTAGAGGAAAGCAGAAGCTTGCCCCCCCCCCCCCCCCCCCCCGAAAAAAATTGCCGGCTACGCCCCTGCTAAGGAAGTAGTCCACTGCTTCAAGTATGTCACAATTTCAGTTGCGAGAATCTGCACGCAAGCTGCGCAAACGAGCATTCTACATAGATTGAGATTTGGCGTGTCTTTTCTCAACACTATCGCCATCTTACTGGCCTTGCGGACAGCCAGGGCTATGAGAACTGCACCGTGCCGGTTACTATAAAGAGCACGTGCTTTGTGCGTGTCCGCTGTACTTGCAAGAGAGACAATCAATGGCTGAATTGTCTTTGGCACGCATCGACAACCGTCCTCTTTCTGAAAGTTTTCTTTTGGGTCCATGGCCTAAATGCTCCCGAGTTACAGGCCATGAAGGCAATTGTTGCTGTTATCAGGGAAAGTGAAGTTGATATCCTGCTGTGATACTGCTTGCCTACAGGTTTTTTTTTCTTTTTTTTATCCGCATCTGTACTCTTCTCTCTACTTTCCCCTCCTCTTCTCTCTCATCCCAAGGGTTTGAACAGCGCAGTTAAGGCCGGCTTCTTAGATTTTCTCTTATGATCCATATTTCTCTTTCTCTCGGTACGTTAAGCAGATGCACATATATTGTTTGGACGGATTACACCTAATTAATGTATGTGAACAATTGCAAGCAAGCATTTTTACAGCGAAGCTGTATGTGGCTAGCCGATTCGTCCGTCTGTCGCCGGTACACCGAAAACGATCATCATCAGCAATGGCTCGAGCAGTCGTCGCATTCTTCCGCAGCTGGCTCGTTGGCGCCTCTCGGGTTGCGCTCGTGCTCGTGCTCGGCACGCGCTTGTGCTACTGCTCCCTGCGTTCGTCCTTGTCATCTTCTTACACAGCTGGCTGCGTTGCCGCTCATCATTGCAGCATAGAATTTCACTTCTCCTCTGTGTCAAATTTCCCTGCGGGAAAACCTGGGGTACACCAGTCCATTCTATGATGCACCTATACAGGGTACTGTTCCTGGGACTGCTGCGTTACAGTCTACCAATTTTGTCAAATACATGCAAGACCAACATTGGCGCTGTGGTGAGCGCTGCTATGCGACGTGTTCAGGGCTGCCTCGGTGCGTCTCAACAGCAACAATTGCCATCGCGAGAGACCATATGATCCAGACACACGTAGCTGTCGACTCTGAGAGTGCACATTCGCCATCTGTCAAGGATCCCCGGCAATCATTTAGCTTCCCTACCAGCCGAGATACCTCATGCGACCTTTTCAAGTAGTAATAAGCGCTTATCAAACGTGCATACCGTCATCTTACACACCGGCGGCAAAGCCTTCATCTCGCATGTGGTGCCTGCGACAGCCTCAAGTGATTTTTGCTATTCCCGGAATTACGAAGAAGGCCAATCAGCCACCGCCGGCCAGATCTGAAGCAACTAACGCTCCTATTACTGCACCAAGACTATCATGACCGCATACATATATAACCGACGGTTCGACCTCGCCTACCAGCTCAACTGCCGCATTCTTCGTTCCAGCTAAGCAGGCTACAGTTCAATTCAAATTGTCACACATGACTACATCTACGTCGGCAGAACTTGCAGTCCTTCATGCCGCTACGACATATGTCACCGAAGCGCCGGCACAAAAATGGCTCATATTTTGTGACTCGAAGGTAGGCTCTTCACAGTATATCGGGTCTGCCTTACATCACAGAAAATACGAGCGGATATCCAACATCAGGTAAGTGCACCACCATGCTCTGAAACAGGGCACAACATAATCTTCCAGTGAATTCCTGCTCAGTGTGTCATCGTCGGAAACGACTGGGCAGACAGGGCAGCCCGGTCAGCCCCCGACGACACCCAGACGCATCCAATAATTTTCGCCAGGACGGACACTGCCAGGGAACTTCGTCTGCTTGCATGCAAAAAGTCACAAGCTTTCTGAAGTTCAAGTGCCCTCAATTGCCGGTTGCATAAGCTGGACCCCTTGCTAGTGCTACAACTGCCATCTAGCCTTTCCCGCAGCGAAGCAACCTTGCTGTGCCGCTTGTGGCTTGGAGTGGCGTTTACGAACGCTTACTCCTATCGTATGAGAATGGCCGAGAGCCCGATGTGCGACTCCTGCAGGTCGAGCACCTATTGTGTACCTGTCCCAAGGAGGATACATAAAACTTCTATGTATCCTCCTTGACCTGTCCTCGCTAGTGACGCACAACGCCTCTCTCTCAGGACAACTTTAAACGGACTGGACTCGAGACCGTTCTCTGAGTCAAAGATACTCACTCTGACCGTGGCTATACCCGTCACTGGCGCAAAAAATGTGTCGCAGTTTCACTCGAAAGGCGAAGCATCATATATAGCAAATTAGTAGAGAGCGATATGGAGTAAGGATAGTATTTTATCAGCTGTATAAACGTGGACATGCAGCAGCACCAGCAACGCGCAGAACTGTTGTCGACGCCGTCGGCGTTTTGCCCGCATTCGCACCGAACGCGCGCGGCGTTGGTGACTATTAAAGGTGCCTCTCATCGGCAGCTCGGAGGTTTTCGACGAGATCAGAATGGGACACTCGTCGAGCAGAGTCGGAAATCTTATCCACCTTCTCGCCTCGAAACATTTTTATATAAATATGCATTTGGTGCCACAGCTAAACGTCGCCTCCCCTCCCTCCCTCCCGTTCCCCCACGGCCTTTCGCGTGTCGGAAAAAGTCGCGTTTGCTCTCTACATATGGTGATTGTAAAGGAGAAAAGATACGTTTAATTTAATTAATTAATATGGTGATTGTAAAGGAAAAAGATACGTTTAGCCCTTCAGGTAGCACGGGGCAAGACGCGCGTTTGCTCTCCGATGTGCGTTCGCTCCCCGTGAAAGCGCGCGTCCCTCGCGCTCTTTCACTCGCACATACAGCGTCCGGAGCAAGACAGCATACGGAACCTCACGGCGACGGCGACGACGACGGCAGAAGTCCGCTTTGGAGTGTCCATATAATTGCTATCGCAATAAAAGCGATTCGTGCACTAGTACACTACTTGAAGTGCACCGGTTTAAGAGACCGCTTATAGTGTCCCTGTGCATCCTCCCAAGTGCAATCGGTACTCACTCTCTCATTCTTTTCCTCTTGCTATTCCCTCTTTCCCTTACCCGAAGTGAAGGGTAGTAAACCAGACGGGTAGTCAGGTTGACCTCCCTGCCTTAATTTCCTCTCCTTGCTCTCTCTCCTCTGTCGCCTTAATGTGGAGGCCGCGTTTACGGGGGTATGAGCTACTGCTTAAGGGGGTATGGGCCATTCATTGTCTCACGTGACGGACATATTTAATTTTGAAGCAATTTTGAAGAATCCCAAGCGGCAATGGCGGGCGAATGCTGCTAACCAAGCCACCGAGCAAATTCGAGACATCGAACGCAAGCGACAACGGCGGACTGCGGGCATACCATCAGTGACGTCGTTCTCTCCGTCGCAGCCGAACGTGTGTGTAACCTCATTAAGAAACACAAAGACGTAACCAATAATTGAGAAATACTTTAATGAGCCGTCGGGATTAACCCAGTGATAAACACCGGGGCCGCATGTTTCAGCTTTGCTGGTTGACCATCTATACGGTCTGCTTGGGCAGTGATTTTTTTATTCTCAGAAATAACAAAACCCATCACAAAACCGACGCAAGAAACCTAAATCTAGAAACAAATCACCCGACGCGTGCGACCACTCGTTAAACGTAATTCCATGACACCGAGGCTCAAGGAAATCACGCTATCGCACGCGTTTCCCTGCCTAATTATGTTAAAAAAGCCTCTAAAACTTCTCTCCCTGATTTTGTCCTTCCGTAACCCAAGAAAATGGAACCGTCAAGTATCGGAGTGCACTCGCACTGTCTTGAATGTTCCAGTGCTTTCAACGTGCTGAATGTTCCACTGTTCCCTTGTTCCGGCGTCTTATTACGCGGCATAGTGTGGTGGAAGAAATTGTAATCAAAACTAAAGTGGTTAGCCTAGCGACAGGATTAGTATGCTACGGCAGGTATGACGGATGGTGCGAAATGAAAGAGTGTGAGAACAAAAGCACACGTTCACTCCCTCACTCAGCACGGAAGCACGCACACACACACACACACACACACACACACACACACACACACACACACACACACACACACACACACACACACACACACACACACACACACACACACACACACATATTTCAGTTTGTTGTGCATTCATATCATTTTAATCATTTTAAATAATGCTACCACGCTTCATGTACACATGCTAGTTATTATTATTGCTGGTTTTGTTGGCACCTTTGACGATATCTGTCCCGAGAGCTCTCTTCATTTTGTACAGTGCACTATATAACAAGATAAACTCAAACTCAAAAACCTTCGCCAAGAAGCTGTAATGTTATAGTCGAGAACAAACGTCTGGCAGACGATGGCAGCAGCAAAAGAAATCACAGTTTCGCCAGACAAGCGAAGCATGGATTGCGATAACAAATTATTAGACAGCTATACAAAGTAAGATTAATCGTTTTCTCACCTGCATAAACTGCTGTAAATATTCGCTACTAACTAAATTAACAAGCGCGTTGTCACGCGCGCATATGCAAGCACGAACACCTCACTCGATGACCGCGGTCACTCGCCGTCAGAACGCTGTCGTGATGAAGAGCAGCAGCAGCGGCGAAGCGAATTCCCCTTCGTCCTGCGTCTCGCTTCGACGCGAACTGGACACGCGAAAACACGGCGCACACGAAGCCGTCAGCTATATCCGGCTGGCTAGCCTTCGAACCCAGCGCAGATTGCCTCCAAGATAAGACGCGCGCGGCCGCGCTCAGCAGCTGCAGAGGCTAGAGTAGAAGAGGAGAGGCGTACTAACGTGACCCCCCTCCTCCCACACGCCTTGCACCCATGAGAAGACGGCGCGCACCCTCCCCGCCTTCCTCCCTTGCGAGCGCGAGAATACAACTCCGCATCAAGCCGTAATACTTTTCGGCTCACCCTCGCAAGCTGTCGCTCGCACCTACAGCATACGGCGCGTGGCCGCGATGGTATGTGGAAATTCGCCTGGAGTATCCATGTAATCGCTAGCACAATAAAAAAAAAATGTCGCAGTTTCGCCAGAAAGGCAAAGCATCAATTGCGATAGCAAATTGGTAGAGAGCTATTCGGAGTAGGGATAGTAGTTTTATCGGCTGCATAAACTTGGACACATTCGCTTTCTAACTGAATTGACAAGCGTGGTGTCATCGTGCACAAGCAAACATGAATAGATCACACTGAATGACCGCAGACAACGACTGTCAAAACGCTGACAGCAAGCGCAGCCGCTGCAGCGGGTGAAGAATCGTGCGGTCTATCACTTCAACGGAAACTAGCGGCGAATGCACAGCGCATACAAAGGTTAGAGCCGCGTGGAGATAAGAGACGGCGCGGGCAACCGCCACCACAGCCAGTGCAAGCGTATTTGTTGGCAGAGCTAGAAGCTGCTCCCTCCCGCGCTGCCTTCGCGCTTTTTTGCTTTCGCGTGCGAGATTGCGCTGCCAGTTCTCCTTGCGCTCGGTTGCAAGATGCGCATGTGATGCCGTAGCACAGCGTCGCCCCGCCTCCCCCCCCCCCCCCCATACCCCACGGGCCACGGCCTTTCGCGCGACCGTCGCGTTTGCTTTCCGCCGTGCGTTGGCTCTCCGTGATAGCGCGCGTCCCCCGCGCGCTTTCACTCGCGCATACGGCGCGCGGCGACGATTTTATCGCCCTTAGAATCTATACGGAACCTCACGGCGACGGCGACGCCGACGGCAGAAATCAGATTGAAGTGTCCATATAATTGCTATCGCAATAAAATTAAATTTCAGCTAGCACTGACGCACTATGTGGAAACGTCTCGATGCCTTACGCTGACCAAACAGGCGCACGTAGGCTCCACCGCTTGGCTTCAACCTGCATGGCTAGGCTGCGAAAAAAAAGATCGTTTTTCGCGGCATTTATGGTCTATACACTTTGGCTCGTGACTGCATACATAATGCTTCTGGTGTCGGCGCAGCCGCTGCTTCCTTTTTCCCCAGACACGGCTAAGCCCCACCGCACGACACGACGGGTGTGGGTCCAACCCACATGTGCTCGGGTCCGTGGTGTCGCAACACACCAAACGCCTGCAGACAGCAGGCGCCCCTGCGGGGCTATCGCTTACGCATTCAGTATTCACTGTTATGCACGACTGCGTAAGTTAATGATTACTTCTTGTGGTTTCCTATTTCTTTCTGTGCACCCTTTTCAGTCAAAAAGGATGATTGTTTGCTTATAAAGTCAACAGCTTCAGGATTATGCTGAACGGAGTTACTTTCGTTAGGGGCACGTAAGGAAACCGTTTCGTTTTTGGACTTCAAAAGTCATCCTGCCAGGTTATGAAACGTGGCAAAGTTTTTTGCAGAACATACCCTTGCCGTCGAGCAGTCTTCGAGCAAATAGAGAAACCCCCTCCACCATGAAGCTGAACGCCGTCCCAAGCTGCACAAGGGTACAGCGAGCTTCAGACATTATATCCGCGGTTGAAATGAAAACTTCCAGCGGTATTTGAATTCCAACACGATTTGTAAAATCATTTACAAAGAGTGAAGCTATCTTGAACAAAATCAACCGATTCCAATTTACACTGTAATCGAAATAATTTGCGTGCTCACTCAGGTACGTGTACATATCTGCCTTAGTCGACGTGCCCGCATGCGCTTTTCTTTTTCGTAGGAGTACTTTGTGACTTAACGTAACCTCTAACGTTGTGACCAAAGCAGCCTATAACGCAGACACTTTTCTTTTTCATAAGAGAACAGCCTATGTATTATAATTTATCGCTCAGCACCATCCTCATGGATACTCAGAACAAGTGCCAACTGCTGAAAAGCGATATGCAGCGTCTTTGTCGATGTAGCCCACTTCTTTTCACCGACACCGCCAAACTGGCTCAGCGGCTATGACGTTCTGCTGCAGATCACGTGGTCGTGTGTTCGATTACCGGTCACGACGACTGCATTTCGATGGAGGCGTACAGCGAAAACGCTCGTGACACCACAGCTTGTCAGATTTAATCCAGAGCTCTCGCTCTCTTATTCCCGGTGTCACTTTAGGACATTACATTACATGAATCAGTATCTTCGCCAAAGATCCCCGGACTCTATACGGAGTTTAATTATGGCTTTGTCAAAGTGACAAGGCCATAAATAACTGATTAACATAATTAAGTGATGGCCAGAAAACTGTCACATCAGGACGTGTTACGAAACACGACGCGCCGACGTACCCAGTCCAAACGCATTGTATCCACATGAAGTCCATATATGCGTGCATTGCTTTCAACCGCTTTCAGCCATTCTCGTGCGAAACAGCGACGACGACGAAAATAGAGAGATAGAAAGTAGTTCCTTCGCACTGTAATAAGGTGCGATCGAATTGGACAAGTGGCAGCCAGGCATTCACTTGCTTCGTGCCGCCTTAGCGTTGCATTTTGTCCTTTTCTTTAGCTATCCTTGCACGCCTTTGATATCTATCCGTTCGCTGTCGATGACCGTGGTTGGCCATCGACATCCTGCCGCCTTTATGGTTGCGGCAACCATTGCTCTCTCGTAAAGTGTCCTCGCATTCTTTCGACGTTTCGATAACTCTTATATGTCATGACTCATTTCTCGAGCCACGAAAACGACGCTATCAGACGCGACATAGTCACATCTAATGATCCGCCGCCGAACGACCTTTAGGCATTCTAGCTTGTGTGTCGAACAACTCGGGAAGAGTGCGAACCTCGTGGGCTGTGTGAATGGGTCCGTTCACGACGTCGCGCTATCCTGCAGGCACAACTACGTACCGGCCGACGCTACTCAGTACGGAGGAGCAGCCTTGCCATATTTGCTTTGGTTGGTGACCCTCATTTCGAGCACTGCATTCTTAGGCAAGAGAGGCCACGTGTGTCAGCTTGCCATCACTTTATCTCCTAGACATACCTCCCCCTAAAGCAGAAGGAGCGGTACCGCGTCAACGCGCTCCTCAGGATCTGCACTATACCGCATCACACAGCGAAACAAAGGAATTCGCGAACACCATCTATGCAGAATAGTTACAGCATTTGCAGTACCAACCATACTATCATCATCATCATCAGCCTATATTATGTCCACTGCAGGACGAAGGCCTCTCCCTGCGATTTCCAATTACCCCTGTCTTACGCTAGCTGATTTCAACTTGCACCTGCAAATTTCCTAACTTCATCACCCCACCTAGTTTTCTACCGGCCTCGACTGCGCTTCCCTTCTCTTGATATCCATTCTGTAACCCTAACGGTCCACTGGTTATCCATCCTACACATTACATGGACTACCCAGCTCTATTTTTTTCTCTTAATGTCAATTAGAATATCGGCTATCCCCGTTTGCTCTCTGATCCACACCGCTCTCTTCCTGTCTTTTAACCATACTATACAAGCTACCTCACAAGAACGCAGCGCACGAAACTCGACAACCTGTAAAGGCAACTCGCCAAAATCACTTTAGGGCTTCCAATTGAGATATGCGCCAAATCACACATTAAGCCAAACCGACACACTTCCAAATCTTAGCAAACTATTAAAAATCCACACATAATCCCAAATAAATAGATTGAAACGATCCCACCAAGGTCAAAACTGCTTAAAGATCTTGGACATCCTCAAGACAACATGCCTCAAATAGCACTCCCACCTCCACCATGACAAGCCCTTCACAACATTCACATACTGCCAATCCCCCGCAACATGAACCCGCAAACAGACCAAGGAAGAAGAAAAGCGCGCGCAAAACACACCCAACATGACCCCCCGGACACAGCTGTGTATTACACAGACGTATCCCCGGGTACGGAGTCCACAACACACTGCATGGCGACATACAACGCCGCGACCAATGCGTATACCCAAGGCCTGCACACAGGTCTGCCAACCCACGCAACAGCTGAAATAGTGGCAATAACTGAAGCAATCACAGCACCACAGCAGACACGCAACAGCATCCTCATTCAGTTTCTACGCTTCTGGCACCCCACCCACCCGTAACAATCATCTGGACCCCCGCACATGCAGGCCTCCCGGGTAACGAGGAGGTCCACTCCCTCGCCCGAGGTCTTACTTTCCGGGCCGGAGTCAGACCCCCTCCGCCAGCCCAGGAGCGTCTGCTTACCATCAGAGACATCCTTACCCACTACCGAGATACCAAGCGTGTTAACGCACTGCCGGCTCCCTCCCTAACCCAAGCGTTCCATTGGCGCCGACTCCAGAACCCGTACTGCTCCCTACCCTATTCTCCTTCACGCCCGATAACCCGATCAGTTCCTGTCCTCCTGTAAGCTCTGCGGGAAACAGGGAGACTTTCTTCACGTCCTCCTCATATGCCCTACCTTTCTGCACCCTCCATCCCCAACCACGGCGGAGTCATACGTACTGGGAGACTCTCCTGGCCAGCTCCGCTGCTACAGACCAGCGCCGGACTATCGTCGCCGCCATGAAGCGGATAGCTCTCCAAGGGCTCTCGTTTGCTCTATAAGGGCTGTCCATAAGGGCTGCCTCGTGCCATAAGGGGGGTTTTGCCTCCCTCTTCATTTATTTGGCACTAAATGTTTTCACCACCACCACCACCACCTATATAGACATATTGTTGGCCTACTATTAAATAATTATACGTCGATCGTTCGACTAGATGAACTTGTTGTTGCTTCAAAACTTTGCGCTCCTGCTGTCGCTTTAACCTTGACACGTCGTTTTTCTGGTGAGCGCATGGTCGACTTATTCCGACCTGAATTACTGTTGGGCGTTTGAAAGAAGTGGAATTTTAGTTAATGAGGGGACAATTTTTTCTTGCGCTGATCAGCTCATGCGAAAATTACCGAAAAAAAACGTGTTCTTTTTTTTTTTAATTACAGCATCACGTTCGCAACATTATTTCTTCGATCACAAAACGTGCTAGAGTTCTGCAAAGTTCTGCAAAAGTGAACAGAATCGATATACTAGTTCTGAAACATACTAATAACTTACAGATGCGATTTCCTATAAGCAATAAATTAATATACTAAGGAATTCGGCCAGTTTAGACATTCTGGTAGACTTAGTTTGTCGTTACATCGCTTTTAGCTGTAAAGCTGTAAGCTTTGTGATTCCAAGTCTTTATTTCTTTCGATTATTGGGTAGTTCTGTAAAAACAATTAGTACCTAAGTTAACAGCCGCGTCGTATAGCTTCTATAGCCTAACTATCTTTTCTTTTAAAAGCAGCAAATTCAATTCAAGTTTGCTCAGCGGTTGCGAAACGCGAGCATTGCTGTTTTCAGCCAGCGGAAATCGAAACTGAAACTTGATGGCGCGGCGATACTTCACGCATCACGCGAAGCCTAGCGGCAACCGTCTTCCTTATGACGTCATAGCTAAACTCTGGCTGGGCAGGAGGACAGGAAAATGCGCATATCAGCTGCACTCGTTGACGACGAAAATTATGTGAACATGGCTGAGACTCGCTTCGTTGTGGAGTTTACGCCGCGTCCCATACGATTTCAACTGAGTTTGCCGAGTGACTCGAGCTGGGCTACAGTACAGAACACGCTGCTGCAAGGCTGTGGCTTGTCCCCGACTGCGTCCGCCGTCCGCATAACGTACGCCGATGACGAGGACGAGAGGGTGCTGCTTTCTTCGGAGCCCGAAATGCAAGAAGCGATCCGCATCGCCGAGAAGAAAGGCAACGTACTACAGTTGCAAATCACAGAAGAAGATGTGCCATCGGCAAGCGCTGCGACGCAGCCGTTAAGCAGCCCCCACGGCGGCAGCGTCTCTGGGGAGTTCGTGTTTGTTGGCGGAAACAACAACGCGTCGGCCGCTGCGTCGGAGACGCAGACAGACGCGCATGTTGCACCAGCCATCGCTTCATCGGAGACGTCGTCAGCCCTGCCACGAGCCGATGCAGGTGACGGCGGTACAAGCCCACCAGCCTGGTTCGTCGACTTTGTGCGAACGCTCAGGAACGAGCTCAAGGATGAAGTTACGGCAGAGGTTTTCAAACGGCTCGACGAGCGCAAGGTCGACAAGTGGACGGCGGCAGCCACCGCCGCAGACGCATTCCCGGACGCGCCGACGTGCAGCAATTGCCGCTGCCAGGTTCAGGGAGTCCGCTACAGGTGCTGTATCTGCCAGAATTATGATCTGTGCGAGGTGTGCGAATCGCTGCCCAGCGTGCACGACAGCTCTCACGCAATGCTGAAAATTCGCAAACCAGCTGGCTCTCTGCAGCAGATCCCGCGTCGCAAGCGGTCCAATGGTTGTACCTTCCGGCCGATACGCTCGCCAAACCGCGCGTCTGCGATCCGGGAAATGAAGCAAGAGATGAAAATGCAGAAGCTTATGAAGAAGCTCGAAAAATATAATCTCAGGGACAGCAACATCTACAGACTGCCTGGCGCGTCGTCCAGCTCCGAGAACTATTTGAATCCCGACGCCTTTGATTCCGAGTTCGTCTGCGACGACACCATCCCGGACTGGACTCACGTCCAGCCGGGAACGCGCTTCACGAAGCGGTGGAAAGTGCGAAACTCAGGGAACAGAGCTTGGGACGAGAATATCCTTTTGAAGTATTGCTGGGGCACCTTAGGGCTTATGCCGAATGACACGGACATTGAGGCACCTCGACTGATGCCGAATGAAGAAGGCATGCTGGAAGTGCAGTTCACAGCACCTCACGAGCCCGGCCACTACCAGACCCACTGGAGGATGTTCAGTCCACAGGGCTACTTTGGCCACCGACTGTGGTGCAATGTGGTTGTGGACCCTGCTCTCACCCTTGAGCCAAAACAGAAGCACATGTCCAGCCTCAAGGTCGTTGCTGGAGCAGATGACGACTTCAGCCATGAATCTACTCTCAAGCCAGAGGACTTTGCCACTGGACTTAAAGCGAACATTGTGTCGCACACTGCGACCCCGTTCAATACTCCAGCTGCAGTTACTCCTCGCAAATCACCTGAACCTGAAGAGGGGGAAGAGAGTAATGTAGCAGCTCTTGGTTCAAACATGTCTATCCTGGACATGCCAATCCTTCATGATACTGAAGAGTCTGCCAGTGTGCTCAGCCTGAGCAGCGTGGAGACAGAGGCTGACTTTGAAGTTGTGCCTCTGCCATCTTGTTTCAATCTCAACATCCCATTCAATCTCCCAGAACCGAAGCCTGCAGAGGAAAGAAGTGAATCTGCCCTGCAGAGTGCGGCAACTTCTTGCGAAGTGATAGCCAAGCCTCCCAAGTGCAACTACTGTGATCCATTACAGTGCATGTCTGCGTCTGCTGTTGCACCTCCTCAGGGATACAGTGATAATGAAGGAGAGAATGCCGGTACTCCTACCCTCCCTCTGCGATTCAGAGATCCTCTGACTGAGTCTGATGCATCTAACTCTTCAACCTCAACAACCCAGACAAGCACAGCTGACATCAAAAGACCTTCCGACCGTGATGAGAAGCAAAATGAAGCCAGCTCGACTGACGACAACCCAGATGCTGCCAGGTCGGCGACAAAGCCAGCGTTTTCGACTCGAAAGACCTACAAAGTGGAAGCAGTTGGTGATGCACTTCCAGAAGCCCTTGTCAATGGAGCCTTAAATGCTGCAGCCACAGTGTTCAATACAGCCAAGACAGTCTTCACAGGAATCCAACAAGAGAGGCAGCGAATGAGCTCTTCACAGTGGATGCCACCGGCACACCTTGCACCCGAGAACAAGCTCTTTGAGATGGGCTTCAGGAACCGGGAGCTCAACTCGGTCCTGCTTAAGAAACATTCAGGAGACATCCAGAAGGTCATTGAAGAACTCATCAATGCCAATGTTGAAAGCTGGTCTACAACAACACCCGTGGAAGGACCTCCCACAGCACGTCCTTTCATGTGTTCTTTCGACTAAATTTATCTTCATGCTTTGCACGTCTTCTATTGGTTTCATGCTTTTTGCTGATGTTATATTCTTGTGTTACCAATAGGAGCCTCTATTTAAACATTTTTTATGACATCATACTGCCTGCCTTCACCTTTGTTTAGCTAAAAATTTATTTGCACGAGTATGCACAGAATTTTTAACCATGAGGCATGGAACCTCAACTCCTGCTCTGCATGTCAAGTTGAAAATGTATACTTTGGAAGTCATAAATTCTTCATATTCTTAGCTGTGCAACCACTAGAGTGTTTTTATCTGTGCTTGAAAAGAAATTTTGCAGCACTTATCACCAGGGTTTGTGTCCAGCAATGTCACATTCACGTAGATGTAGTTTGTGGCAGCAAATATTTTTTTTTCTTCTTCTTTAGCTGGCAAAAGAAGCTTGCTGTTTTAAGTGTTAGACTGTAACATTTGTAGTTTGCAGTTGAGTTGCATTGCTAAGATGTTTATTTTTCTCTTTCTTTAAACTGCTACTGTTGTAGAATGTGGTGCACATCACTGAGCATGCACAGCTTTGAACACTTTGATGCATCCACAATGTTTCTTCGGAGTGTGTACTCTCCTCAGCTTAATGGTGAAGGCTTACGCCACTGGCATCATCCTATTGTTTCTTTGCCAACATGTAACAGTCTAGAAATAAAAACGTTATAACAGGAATAGCTGGCGTGTGATTTATCTGCTTTAGGAGGTGCAGCGTACCATTCTTGTGTAGTGTTTACAGTATGACCAGAAATGCATAGCTGGCATTCAGGATACAAAACCAGCTTCACATTTACGTATCACATAATTATATTTTATACATGTTCACCTTGGGTTTAAGCTAACATTTAAAGAATTATTCTTCTTCTTTGTGGGGTTTTGCATGCCAAAACCAGTTCTGATTATGAGGCACGCTGTAGCGGAGGGCTCCAGATTAATTTTGACCACCTGGTCAAAACGTGCACTACAACGCAAGCACACGGGTGTTTTTGCATTTTGCCTCCATCAAAATGCTGCCGCCGCGACTGGGATTCGATCCCGCGACCTCGTGCTCAACAGCGCAACGCCTTAGCTAACTGAGAAACCGCAGCGGGTCTAACGTTTAAAGAATAATTAGTGGTTGAATGCTAATACAGTGTTTAATATTTCACATCAGCGTAGATAGCACAGAACTGCCAACCATGGAAGAGCACAGTCTTGTTAGCCGTTCTGTGCATCATGGTGTTATCAACTGTCTCGGGTACCCGCCCTCTCTCGTGCTTGTCTTTGTATATTAGTGATTCTGCTTAATTGCCCTCAAGGGGATGAGTGGCTAGGTAAAGGGTATTTCGAATGAAACCCAACTTTAATTTTTGTGTGTCAGTGCATATTCACTGGCTAGCTTTCTGCTTGCATCTCTGCAAGGTTTATTTGACCTGATGCACTTCTAAATGTGCCTGTTGAAAAGAGAGTATGTCTATAGAAAATAAACTGTGGAGAATTCATTTATGTAAGAGAAGCCTCAAATTCTTAGGTACTACATTGTAAACAGCTGCACCATACTTCATGTTAGGCAAAAAGCAGCTCAATTTGTTTTCCTTCTTCAAGTACTGCTGGAAGTACTTTGGAATCAAGAAAATATTGAAATAGTGTACATTAATGAACATAGTCTTAGTTAATTTTGGTCCAGGAAGTGGTGTTCAAAGTATGCAATGGGAACATTGAAAGAAAAAAATTTCACGATTTTTAAAGTGCACAGATACATTATATAAAGTTTCCATGCACTCATGTGCCACAGTATCCTAAAAAAAACGAAAATGAACTGGAATGTGCACTGCTGTCTGCTCACTCATTTAGTGCTCTGGAATTGATGCTTGTAAGCTTCATTTCCCCTTGGCAACATTAGAAAAATAAGTGCTCACATTCAGGCCATGGGCAGGAACACTCTGGTTGCCTCTTTCACATGCTTCATTGTGCGCAAATGTCTTCAAATATTAACACTCTTCACGCCTGTAACAAGCCATTGTACTGCAAGGCCTGGGGCGGTATTTTCAATCTATAATTTTCAGGGATATTTTTGCTTTTGTATGACGTAATATCCAATGTTATACCTCACTGGAGTGATGGGCTTCCTGTCCCCCCGAGTTATCCAATGAACATGCACTATTAGTGATGTCCCCGAAAGTGATATGGCACCTGTAGCTGTGTAGGCAATTCTCATAAGCACTAAAATGCAAATTCTTGGTACCTAAACTACTTTGCAATCTGATTATGCATTGTTTAATAAGGCACAAGCAGCTTTATGGTGGCACTTGCTCCCCTCATAAAGCCTAGATTGCAAGATCCGAGTAAGGTTGCATGCCACCTCTGAAGACCTGACGAGATCAAAATTGCCAAGAGTGCTAAAGTGTCTTTATGCATGCTAAATAAAACCTTACAGCAATTAGTGGACATAGACAAACTCGTAGTTGACAAGAGTATAAAGCAGGTTTGCGAAGTAGCATTCTGATGCACATAAACACATGAACATTAAGGAAACTGACGAGTGAGCTTCTGTCGCAGTTCAGCTTGTGCAAGCTTACACTTGGAGCCTGTTGCGCTTTCATGAAACCAGATGCAAAGCTTTTAAAGAAGCACTGACATATTTTCAAAGTTGAAGAAACCCTACCAGGCACTTCTCATTGATAAAAAGATGACACTTGTAAGAAAGTCGGGAAGCACAAGACATCGTCATTTAATGTACTTAAGTTCATCTCAAAGTACCAGATATGCTTGTCATTGACATCACCATGACATCTTGATAGTGAACAAAATTTACCAAGATTGTGTGGCAATAAGATTAGGTATGATGACATTGCTCATAAAAAATAATTTGTACTTGTGTTTGTTCTGGGTGCACGAGCGTGTAGCAGTCATGGCGATAGCAGGAACAGATCAGGTCAGTGCATCACATCACAAAGCATACACACCTGCGCTTCCTGGGCACCAGAACTGAAACTGGTTCATAGGAACAAGTACTATAGTAAATTATTTAGTGCGCTCTGATGTTTGCTATGTTTTCTAATGTTTAGATTACTTACCTCCCATGTTCAGAAATGCACCTTAACTTGAAGCCCATGCTTGACTTCGTCAAGTGGATGCCCGAAGTGAGTGCGCCCGAGGAAAGGCAATGAGCTTCTTGGGCACGTTCATGCCGTATGTTATATTCACTAAGTTAAGCAAGGGCTTAAATTAAGGAGAATTTCTGAATACGGGGGTTAAACCTCGGTTTAAGGTAAAATAAAATGACAACTCGAGAACATCATGTCACTACTCCGTTAAATTCATCAGTATAATATCATAGATATGCACAATTTATTTTATCCTGACCAGGACACACAGATATTTTGGAAGGGGTTTATGTGGAAGTCTTCAAGCTCACAGTGGCCACCTATAGAGTAATGCTACTTTAACGTTCCGCAACTGTATTGGCTATAAAGGCACTCGTAACCAAAATGCTGAACTCCTCACATCCAGAAATAGTTGAAGGCGAAAATTTACGGGGTAGGGAGCTGCAACTTGCTACACACTTACCTGGTTGAAACTCAAAATCAATTAGCACTGATAGACCCTCTCAGAAATTGTTTTAAAATATTTTTGTTGTTAGCAGAGGAAAGTAAGTCAGACCTGCCTTCTGAAACTTAAGGCGAAAGCCTTATATGTCTCATCGTTCAGTCCTTGAGCAAAAAACATGTCGCCGAAGCAATATCGTACACGATGACGACTCGCTGTAGTAATCGACTTACTACACCGACCTGGTATCGTGTCTTACCTATATGCAAACACTCGCACAATAATTGTGATAGTGTGTGGGTCACCGTTGTCATCGTCTTCTACGAGTAAGCAAGCAACGCTCACGCAACCATTTTGATGGTTCACGGGTCACTGTTGTCACCGCGTTAAATAAGACAGTTATTTCAGGCACTCGAACCCACGACCTTTGGTGGGAGTCGTACACTCACGCTTGTGTGAGAGTCGAACCCACTACCCATATACACTAATTACCCAAATACAACTAATTAAGGCACTCGAACCCACGACCTTTCATGGAAGTCGCACCCTCAATCTTTGGTGTTAATAAGGGCGAGGTTAATTAAGGAAAAGGTAATTAAGGAAGTCAAGGCACTCGAACCTGCGACCTTTGGTCGGAAAAAACAAGTAATGAGAAGTAACAATGCATTCAAATGAGAATTTAATGAACGTCTCCTGAGTGCGCCTTCACCCTCTCTGGCATATGTTAAACTGACTGTCAATTTTTGGTGTTCTGGAAGCATAATATGCCAATAACTTTATATTTCTTCTCGGTGTCTATTTAAGCCATGCAATGATCGATGGCTCGGCGCATTCACAAAAATTAATTAGCCTAAAGTAGGAATGTGTCATGCTTTTTTTTCGTAAAGGCACGCTTGTGTGGACACTGGTAACAAAAGGTCAAAATTGGGCTGCAGTTACACAAGCACTGAAGAACATAGCCTTTTAACAATAACAGTGCAGCTTTGAATATATAGAATGTCTCAGAAAACAAGTTTGTAGGTGTACACTGCATTGTATTACCCGCCAGGTGTCGCATAAATTTACAACCATCGTATGGATATTTTTTTAATGTATCGGAAAACATGTTCATAGGTGCACACAGCATTGTACTACCTGCAGGTTGCCAGATAAATTTACAACCATCATATGGATATTTTAAAATATGCTCCAAGATCTCCAAGATCTGTGACCCCCCCCCCCCAGGATATTGCCAGATTTGCAAATAAAACTCGCAAAGCTTTGCATCCTTTCATCGAAAAGTAATGCAAGAAAAACAGTTATAGCAGAAAATAATAGAAAGCTGATAAATTCCTGCTCTCTGAAAGCTCGAAGGCACAATGATGCTGCGCTTTGGATGTCAGCATGGGTGCTTCAATTCTCCAATACTTTTAAGAATTATGAGTAGCAAAGCAGAGCCTCGCGAGCAGTTTGACAGTGCTATTGGAAAGTAACACCAACACCAATCGGAAAAACTCTTGTCGCTCATAACCTCCAAATCTAATTAACCCATGCAGTTATAAGGTGTTTGTTAGATATGGAGTTAAATTATTCTCCACTGCAACCTGCACATTGCACATCACTGCACACTGATGCAACATGACTTTGCATTAACAAGCATGTACGCTCACTTTCTTTTTATTCGAATGTTTGTCTCGAAGCATAATACAATATCATATGTATACAAACAAATTTGTTTGACAAGTGAAGGCTAGCAAGGACGGGTTATTCCAAGCCATTCTTCATTGCATATTGACACTTGTTTACTTCAGGTTTGTGGGCGAAATGTTCACCATGCTCCTCAATGCTCGTCACCGCAGCTCCATTTCGTGTTCACAAGATATACAAGGTAGCACACACTCGCATTATAAACCATGCTTCACTGCCAGTGGCGCACCGACGGGGGGGGTTTGGGGGTTGTAACCCCCCCCCCCTTTTGTTTAACCCCTTTTCTTTCCTTGCGCATTTGAGTACTGCAACTAAGATGAAAGACGCGCAATCATCTGTACACTCGCAAAAAGCGCATTTTTTGACAATTTCCCGTGAAGAAATTGAAATTAGTGCTGTTTAGATGATATTGGCACACTGTCAACCCCCCCCTGGCAGAGATCCTGGGTGCGCTACTGTTCAATGCATATTTTAGACGTGAAAATGGAATTATGGGGTTACTACAATCTGATTAGGAGGTATGCCATAGTGTATGCCAAAACTAAGCCTTCAGCTTAGTTTTGACCACCTGGAGATATTTACGTTGCTACACAGTTAGTAGCCACCAGGGATATAATCAATCTGCCCACAGCTTTCCAAATGCCATTTTAAAAAAATATATTTTTTCATAATATTTTGGTCTTTAAAAGACTCGTGTGGGCTTTAACGTGCACCCAATACATCGTACACGAGCGTTCTTGCATTTCGCCCCCATCAGAATGTATCCGCCACGGCTGGGACTGAACCTGTGACCTTGAGCTTGGCAGAGCAACGGCATAGTCATTGAACTACTGCGGCGGGTCATATCGAAGACATCCATGCATTGGTCTATGCTTTTTTCGAGCCAATGCCTCCTCCACAATAAGTACACAATTCGTCCTCATTTTGCTTGTGTAATGGCCCTGGATGCCCCAGGCCACCTTGGTTTGCACTATCTGCTGGACCGGTCTTTAGCCCTTTATAGATGAGTGCTGCCTAAAGGCAACAAACCAAAAAAAAATTTTTTTTGGTTCCTAGTTTGTTTCGAGTATGCAGTTTCTGGCCAAATGTTTTTGACCAAGACCCAATGATAGGCAGCAAGCATCATTTGTTGGATTAGAGCAGTCACAAAGCATGAGAGAAAAGTTTGGCACGTGACTCGCTTTCTTTTAAAAATATGGTCAGAAGAGGATGACTGATGCAAAATACCCGGCGGCAGCGGTATCACACAGATAATGCAGAGGAAATTAAATGAACGCTTATTTCACATTCGATGAGTACAACTTCCAAACGAAGCCATAGGTTTCTTGGGGTGAAGCTTGCTTCCTGTATTCTGCCTGGTGTTGCCCACAGGCAAGAAACGCACTGCTGAAAAAGTTTACAGAAAAATAAAATATTTTTGCTTTCATTTGAAACATTCTTATTCTTGGTGTATTTTGCATATTTCTATGAAAAACGAACACTTCCTCTAGGTATTTCCCTGTCTCGTTCTTACAGGGTGAAGCCCTGGCTGCCTTCAATTGCTTTGGTTTGCACCATCTGCGGGACCAATGTCGAATGACCTTGGTTGCCCTAGGCCACCTTGGTATACACTATCTGCAAGACTGACCTATCGTGTAACATAGCAGCCAGCAGAGCTCTGACCATTCATGATCCATTGTGCAAAACAGTAACCGCAAGGTGCAGAGACGAGGCAAATTAAGGTGGCTGGTTGGGCAAGTTGGTACATGGTATTATTACATGGTAGAATGCCAGCAAACAGGAAGGAAACCAAAAAAGACTGAGTAAGTGCCCTTACTGTCACTTCGTCTGTTTCTTACTCGTGTTTTTCAGCATGAAATGCTTTTATCTCCCGTTGTCGGCGACCTTCAAGAGACCTTGAGCCAAAATCCAGAACCATTATCCGAGCACTCAAGATGATGACAAGGACGAAACAAGAACATCCGGGCATCGTTGCGAGAGCAAAACGAGATCGTCCGGGCAACCAGTCATAACTGGTTGCCCAAACAAGTTACAAACTTGTTTGTCCAAACTAGTTACTGCCCAAACAAGTTACAAAAAAATATTGCTTCCTATTTCTTCCTAATGTTTGTTCACAATATCACTCAAGCTGTAACTTCTGGTACGCTGAAGTTTGTCATTTCCAATAGCAACGTTCAAAAGGTAGATACGATGCACCATACACTTGATTGTCATCTTTTGGTGCTGAGACAGGGTTGCCTGTGCTCTATTCAATGCCAGCGGTCTGCGAGTGCCGCGGCGCGGGTTTTGCGCCACCTCCTTTGAGAAATGGCGCCACGCTGCATGACCAGGCCAGCAGCGTCCAGTGCAGTGCAGTTGCTTGTTTGGCCAAGACAAGACTTGCAACGAGGTTCAGTTCAAAACAGGCTCATTTCGGCTCAGTAAGCTTTCAGGCCCGTGTCGCGGCACCAATCTGCTTTGCCGGTATCCATTTCATGCTTACATTTACTGTCGATTACGGGAGAGCCAGCATTTTTTTTTCTGGTTTCCTTCCCGTTTGCTGGCATTCTACCCCGTAATAAGGGCCAAAGAAAGCTTCACTTCTGCTGTGTAGTGTGCCCAACTCAATATTCAAAAACCTTCAGCTTTAAAACCATGTTTCCTTGGGGCTTCGTCCTATGCCGTGCCCGTGGGTTATGCTGTGCATTGTTGAATGGGCAATGTGGCTACACAATGCAATGTACTGTTAAATACACACATTCAATGGCAAACACACTGCTACAAGACGCCATAGTGATATTAGTCATGAAAAAATGTGCTGTTATGAAATGTTTTTTGCGCAACACATGCACACAGCACAACACATACAAGCAGTTGCATCAGCTCATGTATAGAAGAGGGCAGTGTAATGTCCAGTTGTAAATGTAGATGTTGAATCTTATGAACGGAAAATAAGACAACTAGCTTACCAAATTGTAGGCATTTAAGTACCAGTTAAATACCTGTGCCAATACCTGTGAAATGTCACCACATTGTTCACACAGTGCCATTACACCTTGGCTAATATTAGCATAATGCAGAATATCAATATTTAATAACGTGTAGCCAACGCGGTTCTAAGACATCCTCTGTTCTTAAGACTATGGTTTGTACTTGTGGGCAGATCAAAGGAATAGCACACTTCACACGAAAGATCCTGTGAAGCTAAGATTTGCCCAGACACCACACACTTCGTAAGCTTTAATCTGTGGCGAAAAAAGCAAAATAAGGTGTTCACCATGCGGCAACTTGCGACTCTTGTTGCATGCCACACTTCAAAACACATGTATCAGGGTGGCGTTGAGTACTCAAGCTAGATAGCTGCATTAGTAAAAAGGAATGGCAACCCCACTACGTTTACAATACAGTAAACCCTCATAACCATTGTGACAGGAAATGGGGTTCGCTTGAGCAGTATTATGTTAAAAGCACAGACGTTCTATAAGAGCCATATTGTTTGAAAGTGCACTCCAACGGTTGAGAGGCTTTTAAAACATGCGATCGTGGACAAACAAAATGTGAACACGTTAGGGCTGACTAGAACGCACTATTTCTTTTCCACTTTAAAGTCTTCGCATAATGTCGACATGTTCTGGCTTGTACGCAGAGTTCTACTTTACGACTTGTTCGCACTTCATTTGACCATGATTATTACAATGAAAGAAAGCTGTGTTTTACAGGAGCAACATGATAGAAGCAAGATTCTCATGCTTCCCATCAGCAGCTGCCTCGTCTGTAAGCTACAATCGTGCGATACAGGCATAGTCCCAAGAAGTTGCCACCATGTGTTGGTGTGGCCTTCGCAGTGCTCCTTGCCTGTCCTAGTTGACAAAGAAAAGCAAATGGTCACCATACATGCTGCACCCAGCTGTTCTCATAAAAAGTGAAGTGTGGTGCCACTCCGCTTCGAATAATCCAGTATTAAATGCACGCACTGCAATCGAGACCTCATACGGCTTCGAATGAATAGATGTCGATTAAAATGATTTCATCATAACGAGTGGTTACTGTACTAGCACTCACTGCAAAGTAAAACATAAAAACAATTCATATCGAGGCTAAAGCAGTCAGCGGAAATCCAGTCTAGTTGAGTACCACGAACCTGGCTTCTGCAGTTAAGGGCACCAGCGCTTCACTCTATGCCAAATTAACACACCCCTGGCATTAAAAAAAAAAAATTAAGAATTATATTCGGAGATTTGATGTGCCTAAACCACGATTTGATTACAAAGCACACTGTGGTGAAAGATTTCGGATTAATTTTGACCGCCTAGGGTTCTTTAACGTGCACCCAATGCACGGTACACAGGGCATTTCTGCATTTCACCTCCATCGAAATGCGGCGGCCGGGACTCGATCCCGCGCCCTCGGGCTTAGTAGCGCAACGCCGAAGTCACTATGCCACCACAGTAGGTCTTGGCGTCGGCAGTTTTAGCATAGCATATTTCGCACGAAGCTTTCGCATACACACAATTAGGTAGGATGATGAAATTAGGAAATTTGCAGGCGCAAGTTAGAATCAGCAAGCACAAGTCAGGGGTAACTGGAGATTGCTGGGAGAAGACTTTGTCCTGCAGCGGACATAATAATAGGCTGATGATGATGATGATGCAAAGATTTTGCAGACGCTGTAAAATCATCATCATCAGCCTATATTTATGTCCACTGCAGGACGAAGGCCTCTCCCTGCGATCTCCAATTACCCCTGTCTTGCGCTAGCGTATTCCAACTTGCGCCTGCGAATTTCCTAACCTCATCATCCCACCCGACTTTCTGCCGTCCTCGACTGCGCTTCCCTTCTCTTGGTATCCATTCTGTAACCCTAATGCGCTGTAAAATAGTGGGTTCAAAATGCTACGAGTCTCTTTGTGGGTTACGTATGCATGCGACCTTTTGGACTTGGTACAGCAGGCTTTGTGTGGCTAACATAACCACATGGTGGCAGTGAGGCTGCCCGCCAAGTTTCTGCTCTTAGCCGTGACAGCAAAACAAATGATAAAATCAGCTTTCACCTCTCTTTGACAACAAAGATTCGCGACGTTTTGTGATCAATCAGACCAACCGGTGTTGTCTTTGTTCTCAACTATGGCTCGGCAGGTAGCTTCAACAAAGATATAATCTTTTGCAATTTTTGCACGGCTACTGTTTTAAATGATTGCAGCAAGGTTACTGAATAAGAATATTCAGTTAACCTGGGTTAGCAGAAAACCAGTTTTCAAACTCCAATAATGTCAGTTTTATCGTAAGCAAAGGCTTGACGAGTCAAAAAAGACGAGAGAAATGTGGCAATGCCACATTGAGATTTGTAGACCAGCTCCCTGTAAATTCAAGGATTTTGGCATTATCTGCTTAAGACCAGTTAATAAAGAAAGCAATGAACCAACTTGCAGTTGATGTGCAGCAATGAAGTGCAGCATGACCTTAATATTCTTTCTGCTAGGAATCAAACATGTTTTTACCCAATTAATTACCCAATTAATACCAATACAGTAATCATTGAACACTTTACCAATCTAAACTGATTTAGTGTTGTTGTCACATGCACTTAACAGAAGTGAGCAGAATAATTTTTTAGACCAAATTGAATAGTACCAGAAGCGAATCAAGAACCTTTTGAATAACCTTTGAATAATGAACACCTGTTTTCACCACTATTACTTTTTCTTTCTGGGGTTTTACGTGCCAAAACCAGTTCCGATTATGAGGCATGCCGTAGTGGAGGGCTCCCGATTAATTTTGACCACCTGGGGTTCTTCAACGTGCACTACAACGCAAGCACACGGGCGTTTTTGCATTTCGCCTCCATTGAAATGCAGCCGCCGCAGCCAAGATTCGATCCCGCGATCTCGTGCTCAGCGGTGCAACGCCTTAGCTGACTGAGCAACCGCGGCAGGTTTTCACCACTATTATGAATTATTTTTCACATCATAGTACTTTTGACAAAGTTAGCAAGTTTGTCATTATATTGCATGCCATGAAACATTGTCTATTAAAGGTACAAATTTAGCATGGGGAACTTGTTTGCACAGTCGGGACGGCTTGGAGAGTACAAATGAACGCAGTTCAGTACAATTAATGTGGCTCCCCAAGAGACATAGCATGCTCTGCTACATAACTGTGTTTTATGTGTACTGTGGCTGCACATAGATGAAATTTATCCCACTCGTGCTCCAATATCTTTAATTGTGCATAATTATTAGTTGTGAGTACAGCACTGCACGGGCTCGGGCTTACCCGAAAGCCCGGGCCCGGCCCGGCCCCGGCCCGGCCCATGGGCCGGGCCGGGTAGAGCAGTTTTTTCACGGGCTCGGGCCGGGCTCGGGCACGGCGTGTGCTTTTTGACCCGGGCCCGGGCCGGGCTCGGCTTTTTTGACGCGGGCCCGGGCCGGGCTCGGGCTTTCTGCGAGTTATTCTCGGGCTTCTCAACTCTGAAAAACATGTATTTTTCGGTCTCGGGCCAGGTTCGGGCCACTTTCGAGTCGGGCTCAGGCCGGGCTCGGGCTTAAGGTAAAGGGGTGGCGGGCCGGGCCGGGCGGGTAACGTAGATTATTTCCGGGCCCGGGCTGGGCCCGGGTCTCGCAATAAAGGTTTTGATCGGGCTTGGGCGAGCCGCCCAATGTAAAAACGGGCCCGGGCCGGGCCCGGGCCGCAAAAATCGGCCCGTGCAGTGCTCTAGTTGTGAGATATTGGTGAACTTTGAAAAATGCAGTCACAATCTATTAATTCGATCCCGATGGGACAAACGAAATTGGTCAAATTATCCGGCGGGTTGAAGTAAACACGATGCCCAATAAATGCCAACACACACTACCAATTCCATTTGGCAATATTTACCAGATTCTAACACGCCCCTGAATAAAACATGCCACCCACTTCCTATATGTCCAAAGTAGAAAACATAGGAGAGATATTAAAGCTCCTAAACAAAATAGAAATACAATGCGCACCCAATTTTTTAGCAAGAAAAATTCTTGCACAATGCCCAGTTTCCCAAGTCAGCTTCACTGCAATTCATTTGTATTATGCATGCAATTCTTGACCCAATTTTCTTGAAAAAAAAAATATTGCGACTTAGGATCGGGCAAATACCGTAATCGGACATTGTGAGTTATTGCTTGACCTAGGGCAATAGGGCAGGCCTAGGGAAGGCCAAAAACGGGAGTATTCAACGAGATATACGTGTTCAATGCATTCAGTCCGCTAAGCTCCACCAAGACAGACACTGCCACTAAAATGGTCGCTATTGGGGTCACCATAGGGGTCAGGCCACATGCATTTTGGCCAGTGGTTTGAATTATCTGGCAAAAACCAATTTTAGGATGGAAATAATTAAAGTTTGGGCCCATAGAAATGCATCGGCACTGCCCGAGACCTTTAGCCTGGATCAAATTAATCGAAAAATCAAATTAACCAGAGTCGAATTAAGTTGTATTTATATTGCCATGCGTTAGTAACGGTGGAGGACGAGGTCGAAGAAGTTAGTGACCATTTGATTAAAAAACATCACATAAGACAATATCTGATTTGTTATTTGAAAGTTTGAAATATTAGCACCCGACCATTTAACCAACTTTAGGTAAAATAACAATGTTCATGAAAAACAAAATGGAGTACCAACATGAGACATGATTCTGTGCACATTTTTTTTTATTGCTCCTCAGGATCCAGATTTCATCACTCTTGTACACAACGCGTTCAGCATTTCCCGGGCAAGCGGCTGTTGCCTTGCATGAAATAGGGGCACCTTACCCTTTTGATGGAGGAGCACATCAACAAAATAAGGAACACGATCATTCTCCCAAGCCACGAGTGAAACTTAACTACGCGACGACACCCTTGAAAGCAGCAACAGTGCCTCCCTTACGCACCTCCAAACGGAGAAGGAAGGGGGAAAAGAAAAGGGGGGGGGGGAGCGAACTAACGAAACAACAATAAAGGAATCAAAAGTGCACCTCTAAGCACGCTGTGGTGCCTATAATGAGTGCAACAACAAAACTGTTGCCGCTATCACAAGAGAAATCTGATGTCAAAACCCCTGTAACATGCTCTTCTTTTTGTTGTTTTTTGCTTGCGCTGTTCACTGAAAAAGGAGTGGGGGGGGGGGGGGGGGATTACAGTTAAGACCCATGAGATAGTGGCCCTACAAAAAGGTGTAGTGATACAGAGGCTACACGTATAGGACAAAGACCCTGCAGAGCAGTGTCAGGGACACGGGGACGGAAACAAAACAACGGCGACAAGGGAGGGGGCAGGGCTTTAAAATAAAAGGGGGGGGGGGGGGGTGAGGAGTAAAGACGAGTAAAAAAAAGAAAAAAAAAAGGTTTAAAATGCGGGTTCCACTCAATAAGAAAAGAACATACACTGTTTTGTTTCCAAGTTCCAGGTTGTCATCAGGCCTATGCACAAAAGAAGGGGGTATGTGCCTGCTGCAACAAATGCCAACGGGCAAAGAAAAATGTTCCTAGGGTGCCGCCGCACCACACTGGTGACGCAGCGCACACTTCACACACACCTCGCTTACTAGTGACGTACAGTGGCAACCACCAGCATGTGTTACAAAGTCACAACAGAGGCTCTTCCATTTCCCATTTTGTTTTCTCTTTCTCCCATGCTCTTTGAAGTCTTCTCTGCCATCCTCTCGAAGAGAGAAGTGAACAAGCGGCTGCAGCGGCACGTTACAACATCCACCACGATCCGTCGTCTCCGGCGGCACGTAATAATGCAACGTCGAGTCATTTTCAAGACGCAGGCAAGTTTGTTGGGAGGAGGTCAGCAGGCAGGTTGTCCCAGAGGCATCCGACGTTCTTCTTCCGGTTGCAGTGGTTGCAGCAAACAGTGGGTGAGGGAGGCAAGGGTGAAGAAAATCAAAACTTGGCAGGATCTAAATCATTCTCTCCATGACAACTGGGAATGCAGCGAGGTCTTTTTGAAGGCGAGCCAGCACACAGCACCTGTTTGTTGCCCCCAAACATTTCTTTCTTTGTCGGTACAGCACATCTACAAGAGGAGTCGTTGGCGGTAGCAATTTCTTTGCGGGCCTTTGTTGCTTCCTCGCTCACGCGCACTTCTGGCGGCTGCTGCTGCTGCTTGATGTGCTGTCCCCTGGCTCTTAAGGAACCTGCCTCTCTCCACCCAGCCAGACTTGGCGCCTCACGCAAGGTAGGTGTAAGTGTCCTTCTGACCATCAGCTCGCTGCAGGTACTCCTTTTCTATTAGAATGTCTATGCATTTCTGTCAGAGAACAAAGAGAATGGAGGAAAAGCTGGTTAGGATTTGCACATGAACATAGCCAAATGCTTGCACTGCATGTTTCACCAGATTGTAGGAATAGGATGTACACTCAACAGCAAAAGTTTATGGCCCATGAGATTTAAGAAAACATTGAATTTCCAAGCAGTTTGTGACCGTAGCCAGTAAAACAGTACAACATTATGTTGTTCACATACGCTGAGAGGCGCCTTACGATTGGGTGTAGCTACGGCGACGAATAGCCCGGCGCTGATGGTGATCGAACAAACAACTGCTAGGCCTACTTCAAAAGCTGCATCGATGCCGCCACTTCATCACATCGCGTTTGTAAGCGGTGAATTGATGCTCGCTTCATGAAACAGAAAGTTTGAAAGCGCACCTGCTTTTGGAAAGAAAAGCGCAAGCCTCAATGCCTCCTACACTGAGGAAGAGTAGGCGGTTATCGTAAGCATCGGGTTGAGCCGATGACTGGATTGTGTCGGACCGAACAAGTGAATTTTTTTAACGCGTCGTGCTGTCGGCAATAAAGTGATGGCGAAGGAAACTAGTGTGCAGTGCTGTCTAGTCGTCGACTACATATCAGATCACGACGCGCAGGTATCATTTTACTTCGGAGACCGTAGACGACGTGCTGGTACTTGTTCCAGCGCCTTTCCGTGCCACCCCAGCTTCGTGCAGCCTAGACCCTGTTCCGAGACCAGAAGTGTCTAATGTCCCCCCCCCGTTAACGGAGACAGCATGCTCACAGCTTTTGAAATGCGAATGACACGAAGCAGTGTCCACGGTTTACGGTTTGTAGTTAATATGGGTCCCAGAAGCTTATCTCAGACCACCGATATCGCGGTGACACTTTTGCGGCACGGTTGCAGTTTCTCATTCTCGAAAATAACCGCTTTGAGATACGCGTTGGCCAGGGATGATTGCAAAGCTTTGCCAAACCAATATCGCGCGAAACATTTTGTGTCCGTGAAAATTGCACAACCGTCCAACAGGCCGGCCCCATGTTGGGGATACAGCCCGTGCCCTTGCACTCTGCAGGGTTGCAGCGAAGCATCTGTGGTGAATGAGAAAGGCATCCAAACCCTGCCAAATGAGAAACAGAGGCCCAAAAGTTCGCTCAATGACAAGGACACTAAGTCCATGTATATTTTTCTGTGAATCAACTGCTCCCACAACTTCGTGGCCCAGTTTTTCAAAGGTTTGTGTCTGGCACCTTGCTTGCAGACAGCATAGCATGATAACGGCTGGACGGATTTTCATCCCATTTGTTTTATTGTAATCCCCAATATGCACTTGAAGCCTCAGACTTATTAATTTAGACTATTTTCTTTTTATTTTATTACTTCGATATCACACCGTGCGATGTTGAATAAAAAAAATTGTAATGTATTTTTTTTTTTTAATTTTGGCACCCTCTTGCCCTGAACTGCACATCTGTGCAAGTATCAAAAGTGAATTAAGCATTCTAGCAGGTTTCACTGCCATGCAATGCTTTTTATAAGCAAGCAATATGTAATACTCGTAAAACAATATCTGTTAAAGTAATTCATTTGAAAATTTACATTTATGCTTCTGATACCTTTTTCCAACTGATACCAACTGAAAGAAATAATGCCTACTTATGTATTTAGGTGAAAGCTAAAATGTTTTTATTCAATGTGTAACTGTCGCGTTCCCCTAACTTTGCTAACTTGTGTGTTTTTCATGATAAGAGTAACATTTTGAAATTGTTTTCATTATTATATATTCGCTTTATCAGTTTTCTAGTCAATTAACATAGGAGGTCCCACCAGAGGTTTACAACTTTGGGACCTCCTTTATTTTACCACTAATCAAGACTGATTGATTGATTGATATAGTCAACGTCCGAAAAAACGAATGCATGCCTTTTACTGCTCCCAAAGGCTCAAATTCCCACAGGCACATCCGAAATAGCTCTGAAGGCCTGCCAGTACACTTATTAGGTGTATTGTAGCTCGTACTGTGAAAGAAGACGGCGTGTGCATGCGTGTATAATTATGGAATACATACCGTGTCCCATGACAATAGCCCCTTCTCACTCTTAATATGCTTCAACGCAATAATTCGCGTATGTTTCACTCCTTAACACTGCTGTATTGAGGCGAAGCCGACTTTCGGGAACCGGCATTATGCAACGCGCCGTGCTTTCCGAGTTTCCCAAGACATTAGCGAGGATTACAAAGGCGGAGTCGGCGCCATCGCTAATAGCGACTAATTGTTTCAATAAAAAACACACCACGGAGCCGAAAGAAGCTTGGTAGCGGACGTCGAAGTAGCTAGGCCTAGCACTGCCACGGTGGTGGCTACGGATGCCAGCGGATCTGCATGCGAGAGCACCGGTTCGAGGACACGCGGCAATCAAAATGGCGGCAGTGGTGGATATGATTAATGCGATCTCAGACCTGCGGTCATGACAAAAGGTCCCGAAAATAGAACGGCAAAGGTTTTATGCGTCCAAAATGTCTGACGTTTTTCTACATTGACTCTATTGAGGACGCGGCGGTGCCACGAAGGCGTCTGAATTATCGGGCATGCTCGAAAAATCAGTCATTGACTATGCCAAATTTCAGTGTTCTGCACCAAAAAATAATTAAGATATCTCTATCCCCTCATCCCCCCCCCCCCCCCTAATGGGGATACAAAAGGCAAATTTTAAGTCATGCTAAATTGATAGATTAGTGCTTGAGCACGTCTAAGGCATCAATATTATCGCAAACAGAGCTTTAGTAAACGAGAAATTGAGGTACAGTAGCCGACGAATTTTTCGGACTCCAAAAATTCGGACTTGTTGGATATTCTGGACTTCATAGATGTACCAGCAGGATTCCCATAGAGCTAATGCATTTTCGCGACCGATTTTTCGGACGAATCTAGGTGCCAATGTTCGATTTTCCGGACTAAATCGGTAGCGTGGCTCGCTACCTGATCTTGGAGGCCACCATGTTGGATTTTCCGTTGGCTTGGC
Source organism: Dermacentor silvarum (assembly GCF_013339745.2). Classification (NCBI taxonomy): domain Eukaryota; kingdom Metazoa; phylum Arthropoda; class Arachnida; order Ixodida; family Ixodidae; genus Dermacentor; species Dermacentor silvarum. Next base: position 133,150,268 of record NC_051159.1, on the reverse strand, counting down.
CGGGCTTGGCTTCCAGTGCCCCCCTGTATAGCCTTCAAGATTAGTAGACGCACGCTATCTTTTCGTCTCCGAGGCCATGCCCACTCTTCCTTGGCCAACAAAACGTTCCAAAAAGCGGCACAGCAGTTAAGACTGTCTGAACACGCTGCCGGCGCTGATTTCGGACTACGCACCGCACGACGTATTTAATGCTGACAAGACGGGCCTCTTTTTCAATTTGCAACCAGAAAGGAGTTTGTGTGTGAAGGGCCAGGCTTGCCAGGGCGGCCAAAAAAGTAAGGAGAGAATCGCCGTGCTTTTTTGCGTGAATGCCTACGGCTCACAGAAAATGCAGCTTACCCTGATGGCAAGGTGCAAACAGCCGAGGTGCTTTCGATCGGCAGGACGTTTACCTTGTTTGTACAAAGGGAACAAGAAAGCGTGGATGGACGCGTAATTTTTCCGCGAGTTCCTCACGATCCTAGATCGGAAAATGGCAGCAAGAAACCGAAACCTTTTGCTTTTCTTAGATCAGTGTTCGGCCCACCCAAAGGAAACGAACTTTAACGTCGTCACCGTATGGTTCCTGCCTGCCAACACTACGAGCCATTCGCAGCCACTGGACGCGGGAATAATTCGGAACGTGAAGCATCATTTCAAAGGACTTTTAGTAAGGCGTCTCCTGGCAAAGATTGATCGCAAAGATGAGAATTTGCGGATCAGTCTACTCGATGCGTTGCATTTTGTGGCCATGTCTTGAAATGATGTGACCTCGGACACCATCGCGAACTGTTTTCACAAATGTGGATTTAAAACGGGACCGGACGCGGCTCCGACAGGAGATAATGAAGAGCCCGATGAGGACTTTGGAATTGAAGGCTGGGGGAGTCTGCAAACTCAAGCTTCCGCTCACGACTTCGTCACCGCGGACGACAATGTCGCGACCTGCGGGTTAAGAGCCATTGAAGAATTCGTCTTCAATTCGCCATTGAAGAAGTCGAGACTGAGAGTGATGGTGAAGACGCCGACATGTGTGACCAGCTGCCGTCGACGTCAGAAAGCCTTAACACTCTCGATGTTCTGCGCCGCACCGTAAGTGCCGGCAACGTGAGCGACGAAATCGCTGCACGATTTTATGCCTTTCAGACGGGTCTCATCAACGACCCCAAGGGCAAGAAAGTGCAATCGAACATAACAGACTTTTTCGGCCGAAAGTAGCTGTGGCAATAAAGTTTGTGTTCATTTTCATGTTGAGATTGGCTTGTTTTGGCTCCATACAAATTCGGGATGATACGAATATTTCGCGTGCTCCCAAGGAATTCGTATCATCGAGATTCTACTGTACTAGCCCGATGACGAAGGCAAGAAAATGCTGCTTGTCCAGCTCAATTTGGTTTTTAGAAAAAACTCATTCACAATATCCTAGACAACAATACGGATGGTCCAAAGGTTTCGTTTTTGCCACTTGTGCGCTGCCCACACTTTCACGTTTCAGTAGTTTCGTCATTGCATAGTGCTTTGCTGGTTATGCTGGCTCGCGAAACACACACAAACTGCAAGTAGAGAATGCCACGTCCAGGTGATGTAACGGGATTCCCGAACGGCCCATGCCATTTGATCTAGAGCCGCTGCAGCGGCGAATCCCAACGCTCAGTCTTGGCTCGGTTGCTCCATGCCTGCGCATTTGCGTTTTCACAGAGAAATTTTGCAGTCTGCTGGATGCAGTTTTATTCACCGACAGAGCAATGATGGCTTATGCAATGGCACCACTCCCCGCTCGGAGGTGGGCGACTTGAATTGCGCTAAAGGTATGCAAACCCTTCAGATGCAATTTCTTGGCCAGAAACAAGCGCTGCGAGTTTTCCAGAATGGCATTTTAACAGACATCGATTTAGTATTTGCCTTCAATGTCCCTTCCAGCCCATGAAAATTAGGTGAGTGTTAGATTCGGGGACACGTTATAGATGCTCAAGGCGCGTTCGTGACGCTGCCAAACTGTCACAGTATCGCCACGCATGCATGAACAGAGATACACAATTCATCCGGCTGCAAAAGCACTGAAGCCAAGTGGACGCACAGTTGTGCTCTGTTCAATCAGCTCTGCCGCTCTGCCAGAGCCAGAGCAGCATTCTGGCTTGCACTACTGGCATGAGAGCGTTGTGCGCACATACTATCGACCCAAGAAATTTACGGACCAAGGGATCTGACAAAAAGGTGAATATCTCCGCAGCCTCAAAACGCAGCCTGGTATTCCCATTTCGAGCCTCTACTGGTATATGCCAAAACCTTTGTGATGTATGGTTTTACTAGCTACTTTTAAAGGCTGCTCGGATATTTAGCGTTTCCCGAGATCCCGCGGTCCGTAAACTTTTTGGGTCGATAGCACATTAGTGTTCCTGCTGCAAGCATCTGTGTGCATACCGTATCGTGGCGCATGCGCTGGTGAGAGCAAAACAGACTGTAAACGTCAAGTTAAATTTCTTTATCCAAACACTGACTGTTTTCCTTCGGTCTCGTCTCATGCACCATCGAGGTGCGATGCCTGCATCGCTACTAAAGCCAGTGTTCCAAGCCCAATGCTAGCACTTGCAATCGCTTTTAATGTTTCACCCTCGGACGAAACTGCAATATGTTTCTCTGATTACACAGTATGTGAACTTTTGCAGCCAAGTGTACTAGCTAGGAAACACATTATGCAAGCACACCCCTACCATCATGCAAATTGGGCTTCTGTGACAGCAAAGGGGCAACACCTGCTTGAAATTTTATGGTAATGTAGAGGAACAGGCTCGAAGTACTCACCTTAATTACAGGCACCCTGGGTTTAAACCTAGAGGACAGCTGGTTCAGGACTTCTGCCAGGAGCTGCTGGTGTTTCAGTGTCTTGCGCATCTTCATGATACGAACAATAGCTGCCTGGAACACAAAACAGAATGCAATACCAGTTGTCAAATTTTGTAAAGACCAAGCTTGACAAAAAAGAAGACATGTTAAAGTCATAACTGCTGTGCCTTCATTCACCTTGGAGCTTTCCTAGCTCCATGGGCCCATCAAGAACATCACAGGAGCATTACTGTATGATGTTCTACGGTGTTCAACCCAGTAACCAATGTTCAGCTGTACTCCCTTTAGCTGTGCACTAAATGCAGTCCAAAGCCACATGCCTGAATGAGGATCTTCCTGTCCTCTTCAATGTTCTTATGAGTGGTCTCCTGCTCGACCTTCATCTCGGCCTTCATGGGGACGTTGATGTTGACGCGCAACTTCTTGTTCTTGTAGTCCTCGTACAGGGACACGACTGAGTCGGGCCGCAATTCGAAATTGCCCCCCTGCGAGGAGTCCTCGTCCTCCGAGCACACGAGCAGCTTTGACTTGAGCAGGATCTGCAGCACCTGCTGCAGTATGTCCTGCGAAAGCAAAATTCATCACAGGAAATCAACAAACTCACTACACGTAGATACACACTAAGCCTTGCATACTTAGAAATTGGCCTTAATTCAAAGATTTTGTACAACTTCATGGACCGGACATCAAGACACTGCACTTCAATAGCTGCGATTAAATGGATATGGTAGAAGCACATCATATTAACTTTTCGAATTTTACGGTGCCACATGCAAGTCCCAGATGGTCGATGCCATACATTTACGGTGCCGTCTTTATGTTTGAAAAACCTGCCAATTTTTCAACTCTGTTTCCCAGCAAGTGCTGGCACTACGTGTGCATACAATGAAGTTTTGTTTTCACTCCGTAGTCTCTTGGTTTTCATTCCACAGCTTTTTTTAAACGCTGCCGTTTCAGCAACCACTCGCGCAACAGCACGGCTGTTAGTTTTGGTTTTGTCTTGTGGGCTGTTTTCATTCGTTGCACTCGTAAAAACTGATGTCTATCTGGTTTCTAATCATTAAAGGGTCACCACTAGATGTTCAATTGTTTATTGCTCACAGGGGTGCAATTACTTCTGTTCACAGGCAGGAGCTGGTATATACAGTGCAGACCGCTTATAACATAAGTCGCCGGAGTCGCGAATATCTGCACTATAAGCGGTACCGCCCTATAACCAAAACAACGATTTTCAAGCCATGCACGTATGCAAAACATGTAGACCAAGCATGTAGACACGCTTTGTACTATCGCGCGCACATCGCGATTACGTTTTCGCCAGTGAGCTGGCGAAAACATAATTGCGATGTAGCCGGTGCTGTTCAAGCTCAACAGCTTTGCACAGAGTCAAAACGAAACAACTTTTTGCCGCAACCGCTGCGGAAAAAAAACGTGACCGCTATCGACGCGATTATGAACGGCGACTTTGCGGTGCTGGAGGCACATGCCCGACGCATGCACCGAGTCTGGACGAATTAACTACCATTCGTTTCAACACCTGCAGTCGAAACCGCGGTCGCTATCTATGCGATCATCGATGGCGACTACGCAGTTTTTTAGGCACGCGCCCGACGCGTGTACCGAGTAAAAACGAAACTACTGTTCGCCGCAACCACCGCGGAGAAAACCGTGGCCGCTATCGACGTGATCGTGGATGATGACTACGCAGTTACGAAAGCCCGTGGCCAACGCGGTGTTATGCGCGGCGGTAAACTCAAGAATACAGGCTTTAAAGACACAAATAGGCTCGAAGCGTTCCGGCGTTGCTGTCATTCACGTACGATTTCAACTGATGGCTGTGGCGATGCGGACTCCACCGCTTCGTTTCGGTTGGATGCTAGCGCCGTTCTTACTCGTTTGCGTCGCACATTTGCGGCGCTCTTCGCTCACCGAGCTCCGAAAGTAGTCCGAATTAACCAATGTGCGGCCAAATAAGTCCGAATTAACGAGAGTTTGATTGCATTGAATAATGCATACGCCAGCCGGGAGCACGCACCTTGTTAAGAAGCGTGCTCGCTGCCGCCCTTGTCGGCGAGATTTTCCCGCGGAAGCCGCATTATAACCGGTGTTTCGTCTCACGCGGCTGCACTGTAAGCGGTATGCGTATACATGGAGTGCTATGGGAAAATTAACGGGAGTCTGAAAAGACAGTACTATATCCGGTCCTGCACTATAAGCAGTTACGTTATAAGTGGTCTATACTGTACAAACAATGTCGCCAAACAACATATCCGGTCCTGCACTATAAGCAGTTACGTTATAAGTGGTCTATACTGTAGAAACAATGTCGCCAAACAAGCACAATGCTGCTATGCCTGTGTTTCTCTTCTTGAGACTCGGATCACGAAAAGTGATTGCCCCTTGTTGGTGACGGGACGAAGCATTACTGCAAGTTTCTGACTCATTTGGTTTTTCTGACGGGCACACAACCACAGAGTTTTCTTGTGCGCGCTCACATACACGGTTCGATTACGTGGAAGTGAGTCGAGCGGTGATTCCTCCGATGCGAATTACTACCGAAGTGCCGAATCGGGGTATATCTAAGTGCATCTACTTTTTAAATCTTATAAGCATTTATACGAGCCCATCTGTATTCATGAATAAACAATGCATGTTTACCTACAGAAAATATTTTTTGTGACTTCATGGTCACTCAAAAACACTGCGGTAAATTTTTTTTTAAACAGGTCAGTCATTTTTGATCTGCAATAAAAGAATTCACCCCGAGGGAGCGGAAGGGGGGGGTGTCGCATTTGGTGGAAAAAATCAACACTCAAAGGGTTAATTCATCGTATCATACACCACTATTTACGTGAATGCAGATGTAATGAAAGTCCAGTAAACTAACGCCACCTAGTGTCATATATGAATGTTAGCGATCTTACTTTCGATAAACCTGCTTTGTCAGCTACATTCTGTCAGGTTCTCTTAACTCTTTCCGTACCGCACATATTGGGCATGGTTAGCTCTCTATCGATGGCTTGAAACGCCGCTTTTGAGACCTTTCGTGCAGCTCACGGACATACTGCGCTATCGGACACGAAGGAGGAAAACTGTTTTTTAGTGTTCTAAGCCCGGTTTGCTTTTTTCCCGCGAGGCGGTGACTTTCAACGCGCTCCAAAGTTTCGCGATTGTCAAAGGAGAACGAAAAAATGGCCGCCCGCTATCAATGGTTTGAAACGCCGCTTTCGAGACCTTCTGCGCCGCTCACAGACACACTGCGCCATCGGACGTGAAAGAGGAGAAACTATTTTTTGTTTTCTAACCAGTTTGCTTTTTTCCCACCAAGCAGTGATCTTTAAACGCACTCCGAAGTTTCGCGATTGTCAAAGCAGAACGCCAAAATGTCCGGCTCTGGAAACGGCTGATCTTATCGATACATCGAATAGCAGCGAATCAGGGGACGCTGACTTTTCGTCGGACTTTGAGTCTGAAAGCGACGACGACGCAAACCAGCCCGGAACATCGGCGGCCATAGCCCGGCACGCCCAACTGTAGTGCTTGCAGTTAAATTCTTGTAGTGAAGTACCTGTTTAATGAAAAATTTAGATTTTTTTCGGAGATAGTGCCTAATAACAGCAATACATTTTGCATAGCTCATAAGTTTCGTAACATCTTTTTCTTAGTAGATACAAGCATGTCTTTACAAAGCTTGTTCAATTTTATTGCACCAATCTTGATTTTAACAATTTCTTTTTTATGATATACATCTCGTTAATAAAACTTATGCGTGAAAAGTGCATTCATTTTGCTTTCTGTTTATGTACTATTACATTAAATATTAAGTACAGTAGTTCCTTCAGCAAAAAACATCTGCCGTAACATAAAAAAACACCTATTTTCCCCATGGTAGGGAAAGAGTTAATTTGTCCGCGTGCGTGGACTTTTTTATGCGACATTTTGAGAAAATATACTGTATTGTATTACGATATTAAAATTTTGCAGCATGTCCGCAACCATTGCCATGCCTAGTGGTAGCCGAGCACGGTCGTCTCAGGCTTCCTATCTTCTCTTCTCAAGGCGGACTTTGCTGCGTTAATGCCACAAATCAAGTAACTCACCCATGTTAATGTCATATATTATTAACAAAGAAACTGAACGCACGTCATGTAATCGCTAGTAAAAAGAAATATTGAGCGTCTTGCTTCGCAAGCCGCCATTTTTGTTTTGATGCCCAGCAGTGTGGCAGTATCAGCTGCCTGGCCGGTCGTCATCCCGCAGCAATTGCTTTTCCATAATTTCTGATGCGATAGGCTTCCATTTACATGCGCTGCTGAAATGTGCATTCATCTCAAACTACCCCTGTGTGCATTTGTTGAGATATGCCTTTCTAAAGAATTGCCTCGTTTACCTGAGATGCGATACGATACGATAGGCTTCGGTTGCATTTGTCTAAACGCATCTAATGCCTCTCCTCGGTGATTGCTACGATGAGGTGTTGCCAAAGAAATATCTGTCAACTCATTTAAGATTCGTAACAATCCCACAGACACAACACCAAGGGGCAGAGGGGTGGAATACATTAGTTTTTCAGACATTTTCACAGTCCTTAGGAAGTCCACAAAAAATCGGACGTTGACTGCAGCACGCATTTATCTTTAAAGCTTGCCCTGAACATACACCCTTTGTGGGATACCACGTGCACTTTATTAATAATAACTTATCTTCAGGCACAGCCCACCAGCAATAGTAAACTTAACAGAGAACAACAAGCAGCACATCGCTCTTAGATAACAGTGACTTTCAAGTGATTTTGCTGTTGCCAATTTCGCCTGCTTCTGAAACTTGTCTGACTTCCAATGGTACAGTCAGTGACCGACAAGCGAGACGTTTTTACACTAACAAAATTTAAGTTTTATAAAACTTGCCATTCATATTATAAAACAACATTCGTAAAATCGTTGAATAAGCCCAAATTTGCAAACATTACGGAAAATATGGGACAGTTGGCAGGTATGAAAGCGCACCTTCAGTTGAGAGCATTCAAAAAGATGCCTAAAGCACTTGGTTAAAAACTTTTGCCCCAGATTCTTTGTGGAGTTCAGGTGAGGAGAGAAACGGTGTGGCCGTCTGTCTTTTTGAGTCAAGCTGGGGTGTCGAATGCAGGAACATTCCAGAATAAGTAAGTGTGGTTGGGACAATGGACATGGCGGGGGTGCATTGTAGCAAGAAAAACTTGAAAAGTACAATGCAACGCCCTCAACATAGAAGCATGCTTTGTCAGGGCAGTGCATAAAGGCTTTCTGGACATGTCAACTCAATGCCATTTAATAATTCAAAGAAACTGCTGCTGTGTGTGAAGCATGGCTTGCTACTACAGTAAAATCTTGTTACAAGAGACGTGGTTACAAGAGACACTTGGTTATAAAAGACATTTGAAAATGGTTTAGTTGGTTTTCCTATATTTGCCATGACATGATTACAACATCGCATACAAGAGACATGATTACAAGAGACACTTTGTTACTAAGGGCAACTTTTTAGGTCCCTGAGTAAGCACTTCACTATTTAGAAAAGACAAAACCCAGACACGCATTTTCCATCCAACCCAGGATGGCAGATCCTGTGGAAAACTGCCTTGAAGATAAAAGCTTGGGCCTGCATCCAAGAGACCGCAGACGTTCCAGAATCTTTCGAGGAGTTTGTGTCTACAGATGTAGACCTCGCATGCTCCGAAGAGCTTACAGATCATGCAATCCTCATGCAAGTAAGTGGTGCATGTGCCCTAGAAGATGAACCAGATGAGGAGGACGATGACGAGGACATTGCAGGGCAGATAGTGTCGGCAGTTGAGGCTGACGAACATCTAAAAGCACTTCAAAGGTATTGTGAGCTTGGAAGGCTTGTATAGGGAAGTGCTTTACCTCCAGAAGTTGGGAAGGAAGCTAATACAATCTGCAGTCACTAAAAAACAAACTACTATGAGTGACTTCTTTAAGCCATCCTGAGCAATTTCCTGTAGATGTGTTCAAACACACTTTGATAGTGATGTATAATAAAGTGATCTAGTCTGACTACTCAGTGTTTTTAGAATTTTTGGGTACAAGAGACCTTGGTTACAAGAGACTGTTTCCCTGGGTCCCTTGAGTGTCTCTTGTAACGAGGTTTTACTGTAATTCCAGGTTTGTAGTCTTTTTCATCTCTCAGCATTTTCCGAGGGACAAGAATTTTATGTGGTAAACATATGCCCCAGCGTTACCGTTGTAGTGCAATGTGACGGCACAGCTACACACTTTAGCACTGCTAACAAAATTTGGAATGCCATGCTTTAGCATACCATGTGGCCCTCTTATTGTAATCTGTGGCTGCATATTCTTATCTGCTGACATGGAAGTTTCTGTGGTGGAGCAAGCCTTACAACCATGTACTTTTCCCAATCAAAAAGTGGCACGCAGCAGGAGGATGTTCCAGCACACACTGGTTTAAACACAGCCATCAACCAGACGTTGCCACAAGAGCTGTTCCTATTTTCTCTTCGGTATTCCTCTGAAGTGTTAACAGTAATATCCGTAACAGTAACCCACTCTCTGCTGGAAGGCAAACATCACCACGTAATATCGTCTTAACACACCCTCTACTGGAAGGCACACATAACCACAACGAAAAGAAACGGGTTTTAACACAAAACTCAAGCACCAAGTAGAAAGAAAGGGTGTTATAGAGTATAACCAACCATTTTGATGCCAGTCCCTTCTTGAAGCTGTTGTACTGTATAAGACACCTCAATGTTGTACTGCAACAGAACAGCCATCTGGAAGGTGGATGCCTGCGAGCAAAACAAAGCCATTACTATATGCTCCAAAGATAAAAGACTAGGCAGCAGGTTCGCTCAATTTCTAAATGATCAGTCACATAATATAGACAACTGCACAAATACGCGCAGAGTGTTTCTGAGCAATGCACATTTACTGCTAGAGCAAGTTTAGCGCATGCTTCTTATGATCTGCTTTTATGTGTGAATTCAGCCACCAGGATTTCTTGGCCACTGCCAGTACCAGTGCACTTTTTGCTCACCAAGTTGGCTGGTGATGGGTAGGGCTTATAGGAAATAAGGATACTCTTGCTACAGCCAGTCCTGCATCACCATTCAGTTCTATTTTCTTCTTCCTCAGGACGTAATGAAAAGTCACTCCATCCCCCAATATTGCATACAAAAATTGACAGACTTGTGCGGCCTTGCATAATCAACACAATATCTAGACAAGCTGTTAGTGTGGCTAACGTTGGTGGGTCATTGTGGTCATTCCTCCTACGCAGCTGTGAAAGTCTTTCCTCCAGTGCAAGAGCAATATCCTTGTAAAAATCAATGCAGAAGAAACAATTGTAGAGTTTTGTATGCAAGAGAGATGGAACCTCTCTGGAGCTCGGAAAGAGATGCACGATTCAATAGTGGGTCATAAAACACAGGGGGATATGACATGCAACCTACAGCTCAATCATTAGGCGCAGGAATTAAGACCTCAAAAAATCATTGCAACAGTGAACACGTTCATTATCTGTGCCAGTAGTTCTAAGCATGTGAACACCTCTCAAAATGTCACCCCCATTACCTGCAATGTGTAACGGTTTCTGTGGAAGCAGTTGGCAATCAGCTCCCCCTTGGACATGTTGTAGAGCCAGTGGAGCTTGCGGCCACTGTGCTGGCTGCTATAGAACATGGTGAAACGCTGGACGCTTCGCTCCAACTGCAAGAGAGGAAGCACTCGGTGACCAGGAAAGAATAATATGGTCCATTTGCACCAGTCAATTTATTTTATGCAATCAATCATGGTTTGAGCATCGTAATGTGCTGCTGCCGTTGACAAAAAAAAATTTTTTTTTTTTTCCTTTTTCTTAGCCACAGGAACGTCAAAAACAACTCTGAATGGCTATAAGACGTCTCAGTGCTCATTCTGTCACCTGAGACGGCATGCGCACGCATGTATAATTAATCTGGAACACTGCTTTGCAGCTCAAAGTGGATTGAGACAACTGTAGAGCAGCGAAGCAATGTGTAAATGCATCAGAAAGCAAAATATTGCTATTGCAAAAAAGCTGACGCTCCCTTCAATTTGCGAGCAAGCTCAATAGATAAATCAGCAACGAGAAACTGCTTACCGCCTGAGGAAGTGCTAATGTGAATGACTGCTGGAATGGCCATGACCCGGAACTCAGAACCTGTATACTGAAGTCCACTGAAACAAATAAACAAGCACAAAACTTTCGAAAAACACACTGAAGCGAATGAGAAAGAACAAAGAAACTGACAGGCACTATAATTCGGCAGACGACAGCCACTCAAAGTCGGCAGATATTGATGTCAAACAAAGTAGTCAAGAATTGACTTTCTTGCAATTCTACCGTCTAATGCATTAAAGTGAAGAGCTCTGACGAAATCTCATCTGCCCTGAAAATATGCCGACCAAGGTTAAAAAATTCTTCAGAGCCCTGATCTCACCAAACTTTTGAACCTTGGTCTGCAGCTCATCTACAGTCGAACCCCACTACAACGAACGCCGCAACAACGGCGTTCATTGTAGTGGCCAAGATTTTACGATTCCCTGTCAGCTGCCCATAGAAATACAAAAAAAAAAAGTCTCTTCATAACGAAGGCGTTTTATTCACTTCGATGGACTTTTCGAGAAGGAAACTGGGAATGAACTGAAATTATAACTGCCGAGTAATCAAATTATAAGGCCCTTCCAAAACTGTGATGATCATATGTCCACTTGAACAAGGTTACAGTAACGAAGCGTAAATTTCTCTTGATAAAAAGGCACACTTATGATCACCGAAGCAGAAAGTGGACGGAAAATAATTTTGCAGCTTTGCTTGAAAGGCGAAGCATCGATTGCGATATCAAATCAGTAGACAGCTATACAAACTAAGGATAGTAGTTTTATCGGCCGTATAAACTTGTAAGCGTTCGCTTACTAACTAATTACCAAGCACGGTGTCACGCACGCACAGGTAACGATCAACACAGTCGTGCTCAATGATCATGGAAACTCGCTGCCAAAACGCTGGAGTGAGGAGGCGCGACAGCAGCAGTGAGCGAATTGACCTTGGCATTGTTTCTTGCCTCAACGAGAACTAAACATCGAAAGCACAGCGTATACGACTCTACTGGCACTAGTTGCACTTTTGTCCAGATCGCTTTGAAGATGAGGCCCACGCAGGCGCACACTTTGTTCACATCGCAGTTCTTTCAAGATACGGCACCCACACGGCCCCCACCAGAGCGGAAAACCTTTGCTTGCCGTGAAGCGCAAGGAATCCAGGCTGCCGGACTTCTGGAAATAACACTTCCGGTAAGCGTACGCTTGCCAAGCTTGCCGAGTGTCATAAATATGCAGTGAAATTGTGATAATTCAAACTGCATCATTGCGGTGATGCATGTGCCGCAAAATGTGTGTTTCGCGATTGGCCAGGCACGCGTGTTGGGTTAGACGTCAGCCGCAATTTATGAAAAATGCTGTAACAGCAGCGCAAATGCATTCTCTCGTGAAGTTGACACTTTATTGACCGCCTACGGTACGTCTTAACCTTTGCCCCCATGCCATCGCGTAGATATCCCAGACGATGGTTTTGGTTTCGTCCTCGGCTTTGCCGTTTGGCGTACATATATACAGTCGCCGACCGATTTTCCGGACTTCGCGGGGACCGAAATATAGTCCGAAAAATTGAACAGTTCGAAAAACTCGTTCACCCTAAAAAAAAAAAAAATTATTAGGCTTAGGGTCGTATAAAAAAATCTCCTAAAATGCCCTGCCTCGGTATACGTAGTAGAACCCCGCTGTTACGTTTTTCACGGGACCGTAAAAAAAAACAAAAAAACTTAAGAGCCGGGAAACAGGAAAAATTGAGAAATGGGAGTAGTGTTGAACTGCACACAATATTATTTTAATTCTTACGTGTGACAAAAAGTAGTTTCGCCCGACAGCGGAAGTATCGATTGCGATGAGCTATACAAAGTAAAAATAGTAGTTTTATCGTCCATATAAACTTGTAAACATTTGCTTATTAACTAATTAACAAACATGGTGTCAGCGCCCACAGGCAAACATGAACACATCACACTCCATGAGCGCGGACACGCGCAGTTAAGCGCCGCTGCAGAAGCGAGCGAAGTGACCTTCGTGCTGTTGTCTATCACTTCAACGCAAACTGAGCGCCGAGAACACGCAGCACGCACAAAGTTACAAGCCGCCAATGCACCTACACTGCGTAGACTCTGCCCCCACGCAGATCGCTTTCAAGATACGGCCCGCACCACCGCGCGCAGTCGCGCACCGTCGCGCAGTATGATGCCAGAGCACAACGCTACCCGCTATCCCCCCCCCCCTCGCTCCCTCGCCGGTGCCTCGAGCGCAACAGAAGGAGGCGCGCTTCCTTCCTGCTTTTCGTTCTTTCGCGCGCGGCGATGGCGTTATCGCCCTTGGACTTTATATGGAACATCTATGAGCCAAAACCAATTTTAGGGCCGCAACGCGTCATAGACACCATCTTTAGATAGCAAATGCGGATCTCAAAGGCCATACTTTTGCTGGCGGAAACCGAAAATACGTAATCAGTGTCGCCCCCGGCACTATAGGCGGCCAATGCCATCGTCAAGCAACCAAGCCAAGCAACATGAAAAGTCAAAATGGCCACTCGGGCCGGCGCGGTATGGCAGTTCGCAACGTATGATGCGGGAACGGTCCCACAGTTGCGACGTAACAGCGGGGTTACCAATGCATTGGGTTCTATGGGAGCTGTGCCGGGACCGGTCAAAAACGTAACAGCTGGGAAAACGCAGCACCCGGGAACATAACAGCGGGGTTCTACTGTACTACACTTTGAGGCGATCAGATTTGCTCGGATTTGCGCAAGACTGACGACATCTCCGCATAGTCGACAAGAGCATCACGCGTTAGTGTAGATCGCCATTGAGATCGAAGAAATGAGCCCCGTTACTTCGCACGTGACTTCTACGATCAGCTCCCGCAGCGCGTCATTCGCTCCGGCCTTCCCATTCGGCAGGACCTTCAATAAAGTTGATTTCGTTCATTCATTCCCATTTTGCGCGTAGCCCAGTGGAGAAGTGTAATCTTGCTAACTGTAACGGCGAGCTGCCGGAGCTGATTGCGGAAATTACGCTTCCCACCACTTGGCTCCCGCAAAGGCACAGGAGGTGGCGCCGATCACACAAATGCAAAGCCGCACATGTCTCCGAGGCGTGCACACCACGTGCAAAATAGCAACCTAACATAAAAAAAAGGAATAATAAAAACCAATTTCGCAAAAAGTGATTATCACGATAGTGCTGTCCCCTAAAGCATTTGGTCAGCTAAGGAAGAGCGGTTATGGCCTCCGAGACTGGAGGATAGGGTGCGCTCTCGTACGTCTCCCAATCTTGGAGGCCGACCGAATTTTCAGAGTCCGAAAAATCGGTCGGCAACTGTACATAGTAATTTCGCATCAACGAAGTTCCACCACAATGAAATTTTTCGTATGTCTCGTGAATTTCGTTGTGGCGGGACTCAAATGTACTGCCAAATTTTCATAACTATACATGACAATAATATCTGTATATTGTCACGAGCGGGCAATCGTACCTTTATGCTTTTGACAGAGGTAAAGGAACCCATTACATCTAACATCGTCGAGGGGCTAATTAACTAATAAAGTATACACCAGTTGATTTTATTGGTTCCTTATGGGCCCACGCAAATGGCCATATAAAATAGGGTTGAAAAGCCTCAGATTCTCTGCTTTATTGCACAGGCACATCAAAGCACGAGTTAGTCCTCACATATTTCTTGCACACTACCAAGCTTCACAGGCATTTACAGTCCAACACTTGGTGCTTAGAGAAGCAGCCCTAGTTCCTTTTGTCGCTGATGAAGCCAATGAGTGAAAATCACACCAAATCCAAGCTGCTAAAGCCTGTAAAGCATGAAGCCAATTGACTTGGCTTATGTAAGCCATGTGCAAAAGCACACCACCCAGACAGCCAGCCAGCGATAGCAGAGCGAAGAACAAGGCTAGCTGGTAAGGCAGTGTAGTAATTGTGCCAAGTAGAAAAAAAAATAAACACACGAAAATGATAGAGAACATGCGTACAAAACAAGTGCAAACGATTAAAAAGACAGGAGTCCGCCAAAGGTGAATGTACTATTGTCAAAGTAGCAACACGAAAATCCTACGAATTTCACCTTTTTTTTCACCTTTGAAGAGTTTTCTGGGTGAATAAATAACGATAGGCTGTGCTTTATATATACCTTGTGCACTCTTTCGATTCTGTCTCCTAAAATTTTACTCAGTGCAGTTATTACGAGGCATGTAATAGCTGCAATGAATGTGTAGCCAAAGATTCTCGTAGCCCCCAAGAGAGTAAGTATGACTTACATCCAAGAGAATCCTCAGTGTTAACCATGTGCTTCCTGAACTGCTCGTTCAGGTCCTTGCTCACTCCAATGTCCTGGAACATGCGCTGAAGTTTCGAGGTGTACTCAAAGCCGCAGGCTTGCTGCAAGTGCACAGACAACACCAGTCATAAACACATGCAACAAGTTGCTCTACCACATGAACACAACTAGAAAGGTATAGCAGGTGGGGGTGCGAAGCTAAATAATACAGCCTACTCCAAGTGATAATCTGCAAAGTGAAGGAAGTTTTGACATAAGAAAAAACTACCATATGGGAGCGGCCCAATCCTGGGCAGCCATGAAAGCTGCCCAGGATTCCCCAGCTGGGAATCAAAACCACAACCTCCCACAGCCAAGGCAGACACTCTACCCCGATTCCTAATGTACCCCCGAACATAACACGCACCCAATTTTCACAAGGTCTAAAGTAAGAAAATAAAAGTGCACCTGAATGTAAGATGTCCCTAATTTATAAAATAAATATATAGCACGCACCCAACATTTGCAATAATGAGCTTTACACAGTGTCAGAAACATTGGCTTCCGTATGTGTCAACGCATACGATGCAGATGCACGTGAAGTCTAGCATAGGGATAATATGTATCTCCGAAAGTGATCTGACCGAGACTACCACGCATTTGACCAAGTACCGATTCAACCAAGAATACCGCTCCAGATCTTATCCAAGCACATAAACCAACAGTCGCCTTCACGAAAACAGGCTCTGCTGCCCTCTTGCAATGGCGATAACGATGCATCGCCTGAGGGATCCACAGTAGGCCGTTGCTAATGCCGCAAATGCAGTTTTGGTTTCGTATCTGTAATACACAGGCAACTTGAGAACCCATTTTCTTGAAAGAAGGTGCATGTTAGATTTGTAAATACAGTCCCATCCATTTAAATGCAGCACAATGGTAAAAAAGGTGCATTTCGATGTCCTCAAATGCACCAAGACCATCGATTATGAGGCATATGGTAGTGGCTGACTCCAGATTAATTTTGACAACTTGGGGTTCATTAAACGCTCCCAAAGCATGGTACATGAGCATTTTTGCCCAATGCAAAGTACAGTTGCAGAAAAAAATTGTTCCACATTGCAGATTTACAGACTATACTTATAGAAATTTAATTATATTTATACTTTTTAATTAAATTTACTAATGGCCTCAAATCTGCATAAATTGAACATAATCCCTAATCTGAAGAAGCTAGCTGCTTGAATGACAGTCAAATTCCACGATTAAAGAAAAAGAGTTAAACAGCAATGGCTTCGCTGAAGTGCTCGATGTGTTTGCAAAAAACAAGACAAGAAAGTTTAATGCATGGTTTGCCATCCGGCAGGTTATTTAAATAAATGCATGCAATCCTTCACAAAGAAGTTGCATAAGTGGCCTGTGGAACTTAATCTATAATCAACTGTTGAATGCACGAAAATTCACCTTGAGCTTGGAGATCATGCTGGCCTCCGCATCATCACTGGCCGACATGTGTTGCACTAGCCGCTTAGCCAACATTTTGCTGTAGAATTTCTGGAACACATCCTTGTCTTCTATGTACTTGAACACTATCATCTGTCAAGGGCAAACAGGGAGAAAGGAACAGCATATGTGGAGATATTCCGCAGCTAAGAAGCGAGGAAAAAAAAAAAAAAAAAGTGGTTCAGAATTGTATATCAAAGTCAAAAGCAAAGATTTAGTACTTGAGAAGACTGTCTCACGTTTTTCACATGCAACTCGATATAACTCACAAATTATCAGATATAACGAAGTAAATATGAAACGTTTCTTGCCATGTATCTACACATAAAGAATGTACACTCAAACCTCATCATAACGAAATGGGATACAATAAAATACTGAATATAATGATGTAAATAAAATTCCCCTTGAAATCCCCATAGTGAACCATACATTCAAACCTAGTTTTAACGTAATGAAATGGTCCTGCTAATGGATATTACAAATTAGATCTGTCTCAGAAACCAAAAAAATACTTGACCATTGCGCGCCAAGTACATTGCTTTCCGCAGGGTTCAGCACTCATTCGCCGTGACAGTCCAAAACTCCCGCGTACCAGTGTCGAATAGACCCGTCGAGGAGCACCTGTCTCTCTGAACGCTGTGTATAGCGTAGCACAAGAACCAGCTCACCGTCGCACTTCTCCACTGACCTCTCTTCTCCCGAGCGTGCCTGGCTACACTACGCACAGCGGTGCAAAAGACTAGTGCATTTACTTCCACACTGCATACTTCTATACTGCACGCCTACCTGCGTGGCGCGCCACTCAGGCAGGAGCACAGAGCATGGTCTACGAGATCTCCCCAGCACAATCTCGGGGTTGCACCATGCTGCACAGCTACGTGAGGCGGTGCAAAAGATTAGTGCATTCACTTCTCCATTTCCCTGAGGCGCACCGAGCAGGCCGGCGCAGCTGGGCCTGGCCTCCGAGATCTCCCTGGCACAATCTCGGGGGACACGTCCAGGCTGTGCCTGTGCCCTGCCTGCGCAAGCGGCAGCACGGCTACACGCGGTGGTGCGAAAGGTTGATGCATTCACTTCTCTCTCTCTCTCTCCCTGAGGCACACCACGCAGGCTAGCAGCTGGGCATGGCCTCAGAGATTGCATTGGCACCCGTGCAATCTGGGAGGCCACGAGCCAGCAGAGCCAAGCTGGTGCAGCCAAGTTTGCTTGCCTCCTCGATCACACAGCGAAGCACTGTGTTGTGTGCCATACACTGCTCAACCTCGATGAGCCAAGTGGAAAGCGGAAGCAAAGGGCCATAACATAGGAACAGATGGCAGCTAGCTAAATGCTGTCGTGTCAGGTGCTAAGTCTAGTGTTACACACACTGAAGATTCTTTCGTTGTTTTGTTCTAATTTCATCACATGCATGGCCATGTAGCAGTTCCGCAGGCCGCAAAGCCGTCATCTTATTTCCATGTTTACAATACAATTCTTCACCCTATTGGGCATATAATAGCAATAAATGGCAATAATGAAGTAATTTCCGCTCCCTCTTCACCTTCATTATGTCAAGGGTTCGAGTTGTATTCGTAAAGATGTGTCGGATGCGACTTAATTATGACAAGGTTTAACTGTGCAATGAAAGCTCGTCAATACAAAGTTCACAGAACTTAAGAGAAAATTGACAATGAAAACAAGAAATGATTGCTGCAATAGCATGCCTTAATTGAAGGGGTCCTGAACCGCCTCTCGGATTTGGTGAAAAACAGTCCACGGATAGCATATGCTGCTGTGAACATCTCAGACAAATTTCGCAATCGTGCGCTGCGAGTAGAGCTCACAAGCGGAGTGCAAAGCCACCTTTTTCTCAAACGCTTTCTTTTCAACAGAAGCCTGCTCCTCACTCTTTTCGGGTTGCTTTATTTCATAATATAGCATATTCCCACACGCGCGCGGCTGCTATTAGCCAATAGCTGACATCAATCAAGAAATATGTCTGAATCAGTGTGCTTCTTTGTACTGCTACTGCGTATATTTATTGACGCAATTTAATAAACAGGCTGAAGTAAGCGGAAATCAGCTTTCAAATTTCGATAATAAGTTACATACTTCCGGAAGAAGTAGACTATCGCCTGCTCATGCTCTGCCGCAGCTGCCCCGCGTAGGAATTAAAACTTTGGCCACCCTGCTTATCGGTCTCATAGTCGTCAGGTCTCACTAATTTCGACTTGTTTTGAACACTCAACCAGTTGCAAACTATGGGAAACTTGAGGTCAAACCACATGCACGCTGGCAAGCATGTGCTCACTCCTGGCCACCCCTGGTTAGACACCTTGGCAGACTTCGCTACGGATTGAGCTATTGATAGCACTTCAAAATGCACAAGTTGGATGTGGCTACTATTCGTCGGTCAAGCTGGTGCAGGTCAAGGCCGGTCCACACCACGTACCACGGCCAGACTGGAGCATATGAGTGCGAGTACGCATTTAAGCACTGTCCTGCAGACATCAAACGCTGCGTAAATGCACTACAGTTGCATGTAGCTGTGACCAGCTACATGGTACATGGCATAGATACCGTGGCCGCCATGGGGTGCCGCGACAAGTCCGCTTGTAGAGCGAACCACGACTCACTGATGACAACCACGTTTGGCGCCAAAATCAGAAGTAGTGGCATCTATACGAACATCCAAAATAAAATTTGAACTGCATGCCATGGTGAGGTTCAGTAGGCTAAGCGTTGTGAGCACGCTCCGCTCCGCCGTAGCCTTCACAGTCCAAGGCATTTAAGAAAGAACAGGAGCACCGCGAATGAGATCATATACGACCTTTTGATTGTCAATAACTCCGCTTCTGCTGAACACATTCAAGTACTTTTTGTGGCAAAGTATTTAGAAAAATAGTCCATTTTAACTTTAAATGCATTTCTCGACTTTGATAAAAAGCAGTTCAAAGCCCCTTTGGGATAAAGGAGGGGACACGTGGTTGCCAGGAGCAGAGTTGCAAGTAATATGTGTAGCAAATCGCTATTTCCATCATCTTGTGCAAATGATCAACCCTTGCAGCCTGTTGGGAAGGCTGAGATGAAACTATTACTACTATAGAACAGCAAGGGATTCTTGATTCTTTTCACTGTGCGGTTCCAGCAGCAGCTTGACATGCATGTCTTCGCCCAAGTAAATGTGCTTCTCACGATCGACCACACTTATTGGTTGCTTTGCAGTAGTCAGCGACTCAGCCAAGCAACGCGATTATCAATCACTTTAGTCCGAGAATTTACCATGCATGATACACTTCAACCACCTTTAATCGTTTTTGCAGACAGTTTCTATATAATACCTGTCACACCTTGAGTACAATCAGTGGGGGAGGGGGGGAGGAACTATTGCTGCTTTGTGAACCAATTGTTCCACTTGAGCCTTGTGTTGTGCACATGCAATGCCAGGTGTAGTACAAAACACGAGAGGGTGTGGGGGCGTACAAACACAAAGAGTTCTCTCTCTGTTGCTTTCGAGGCATGGATAATTGCAATATGTACTAGGCTGCAACAGTCCGGTGGGATGCTACCGCCACATTTGCTTACACATCTTAGGCACTCGCTAGCTACTTTCCAGGGCGAGCGCAAATTTAACCGATGCACAGCCAGATTCTACACTGCCCAAATAAGGTACATACAATTCTCTTTCAAACTCACCACTTGATTAAGAGTATCCTCAAGTTCTGATTCTTCTGGGTTTTTAGAGCTGCAAGACAAATTTGAAGTGATTAGCTCACAGATACACACACAAGAAAAGCACACCATCTGTGGCACCTAGCCATCAATCCTGTAAGCACTGTACATAAGTTTCCGATGCCACTTATTCTCACATATTTCCATTGCTATCTTATGCTACTTTTCTGTTGTGTAGCCCCTCATGAAACCTGTCATTTGATGGATCGACTATCAGAGGAGCAAATGACAGATTTCCTGCAGAGATAGTGGTATAGGATTGATTGCGGGCTTATTGTAAATTGAATTATCTTTTTACAGTACAGATCTCACACAGTCAAGGAAAGAAACAAACATGAAAGGGCCTTGGAAATCTGTTAGCCTTATGAGACATGAATATAGTGTTATAGCGGAGCGGGTTTACGGGCCAATGGAACAAGCGGGCGAGCGGAGACGGCAGTGAAGCACTGCACGAAAGGAAGAGATTTAGCTCGGCAATCTCTCGCTCAGTTGAGCTGAGTGCTTTGCTGCGCCATCTGTCGAACAAGGTTGGAGTTAGTGCGACCTAGCAGCCAAACGCTCGCTTCAGGTTCTCGATCGCGGTCATCCACTTCAAATCATCGCCAAACGGCCTCGTTGCTGAAACCACTCGCAGAATACAGAGGTCCTCTTCAGTGGTGAAACACCTCCAAGGCATTTTTGCCTGCCAGCACCGCTTTGAAGATGACACCAACGGCATGCCACTGCTGTTCGTGCTGATGGTCGCCGTGTTTGTTTCACAAAAACGCTGGTCTGCTGCGCACGCTCCCCTGGGGTTTTCTCTCCGCTGGGGAGAGAAAACCAGCAGAGCGAGCTGCCTGCTCTGTAAACACGCTGGCCGCCCCAGCGTACCACACGTGCGCAGTGGTGACTCCGCTCACCCACTGGGCCCACTGGCCCGTAAACCCACTCCAGCTATAACTCTCTAATCTTTACACAACGGATCTGAATGAAGGCCCCTAACTTTTTGACTCATCACAGCATTTCTCTACGGAGTTCATTTTAGTGAAAGCCTACTGCACTCCAGAAATATCTCCAACCTCCCAATCTTCATTGAACTTATTACTGTCAACATGAAAATGTACCTCTTTTTCAGCAGAATGTCGCAGTACTTTGCCAGCAGTTCAGGAGATTTACTAGATGAGTTGGCAAGCCTTGTGACAGCATTGTTGTTGATGAACTTACCACATGCCTGGACACAAACACAAGCCGTTAGAGTGCAAGGCATGCATAGTAAATGACATTAGACAATATCAAGGCTCCAACACTGCTTTTTCACTTGTATAACAGAAACCAGAAATTAAAAAGTGGAAAATAAGCTGCAAGTGATGGTCGTTCACAATGACGAACACTGCTCTGGTGAAATCGTTTTGGTTAAATCTTTCTAAATTTTATTATGAGAATGCACACTCAAGACGTGACAAGGTGCCGCCTTTCTAAGACTTCTAGACTTCTAGAATGAATATTTGTTTAAGAACAAACTAAGCAATTATTTGTCCCTGAGTCACCTAAAACCACAAAAAAAAAAAAAACACATGACATCTATGTGTGTGCCAATGGCGCAAATTATTTCTAGTGCACCTAAAAGCTTTGTGGGCAACATACCTAATATGGCCAGCAGAGGAGAGACTTTAGGTATGAAAACACACGCATTGTCACGAGTTGCAAGCTACAAAGGCAGCGCCGAAAGCTCCTCGGCTTCATTGTGCATCAGCAGAAGTTTAACATCAGAGGCAACCATCACGCTTTTATAAACTATATTTTTGGCACGGCATCGCTCAGCACTGAGGTTTCCTAAAATTACTATGTGCAAATTACTATGTACAGACTGAAACAACAACTCCAAATTTGTACTCAAACCATAACAGTACATCGTATTTTCCCTGAGTGACACCCAGTGATAAGCTGAACAGACATTTATTGTGGCTGAACAGACAAGTGGCACAGCACAAGGCAATTTCAGTGCTATCTAGTCAGATATGTGTTGGCCACTGCTGCAGTGAAGGTGAAAAAAATTCAAAGTTCTTGAAAGGGTATGAACAGAATATGGAGTAGGTACAGTCAACCACATAAGCTTACAGGCATGGGATTTGCGAAAAAAAAAAAAAAAAGAATTCATGCGATGCCTAGGCATGCAGCCTCAAACTACAAAAGTTTTAGTCTGTAGTAGTTTTTGTGACGTACACAGTGATCCATTAAATTAAATTCACGCTTTAACAGAGCAAAAATTCCCATTTGTCGCGGAACCTCAGTCCCAAAAACTTTAGTGAACCGCTGTACATATTAAGGGGAGACACCCCACTTTTTTTTTTATTTTTTATTTATGGCCACAATTTGATCAAACTTCCATCACTTCAGTATTTTGACATGCTGATTTCAAATATGCAATTGGTTTTTGCATGCAACAAGTACTTTTCAAAATATAAGCAATTCATGTTTTTTTGTATGGACTAATTTGGAGGTAACTTCTCTCTACAATGCTGGCTGTTATGAAGGAGACTGGCACATCAAAATGATGTTGAATGATCAGAGGTTGCAGTGCTACAAGAATGAATGTTCTAAACTGATTTATGCCGAAATTACAGCATGTCAAACTTTTGTAAGCAGAAGGCATTAGTAAAACCCTGGAGAAATTATAACTTTTTCAAAATTTCTGTAATGATATTTGTTCATATTTTAGGCCCACTTCATTCCCAGTTTGTCGACCTTTCTGACAAAAAAAGAATTATTGCGATAAGATAAGTAGAACCAGAGATATCGTCACTCCAAAACTACACTACCATCAAAAATGTCGTTTTGAGAAAACGAGGAAAAACATTTCACGACATGTTTGTGGTGATTACGGCAAATGCTTGAACACTAAATTGATCTGGGATGATACAGGGGTCCAACCAGGCAAGAAATAATGTTTTTCACAAATTTGGACCAAAATTAGAGCATGTCAAAATTTTCAAAGTAAAAGCTAATGCAACTGCCAGGAAAAATTATTATTTTTAGAAATTTTCTGTATTAATACTTATTCATATTTTAGGCCTACTTCACTCGCCAATTCACTACCTTTCAGACAAAAAAAGAATTACTGCGATAGGATAAGTACAACTGGAGATATTGTTGCTCCAAGACCATGACACCATCAGAAATGCTGCTATGAGAAAACGGACAAAAATATTTGCGTTTATTGACAGATATATCACCAATATCTCTCAAAATGAACCAGGGGAGTAGTCAGGATGCATGCTGTCGTGGTGCTTTTTCTTGACTGCCTTAGCAAGGCCAAGTGATGCTGCCCTTTTTTTGGAAGAACTTGTGCTACGCCGCAAGTCCTTTTCTTTTGCCCTGCTGGACCCAGTGGGTGTTATATTCATGTCCAGCTGTGTTAGCACTGCTGCTGCTGCATACTCGTTGCCGGCATTAAAACGCAGCACAGCTTCTGCAACAGCTGCCTGTACTGCAACTAGAGACCAGTGCTGCTCTTTTGCTAGCAGGCTCCAGATTACAGAGTGCAGAGACTCGTTCGAATTCTGAGTCCTTCCCCTTAGGCACCTCTGCAGCAGGCTCTTTTCTGACAAGCGCTGGTACACTGGCAAAAGAGCTGCAGCCACATCACTAGGCAAATTATACTTGTGCCTAGGCTCTGGCTCCCCTTTGGCCTTTGCTGCATTGTGGGGGCACCAAGACTGCTCACCAGCCGGGCACAGGGCGTGGTTTGGGCAACTGTCAGTGGAAGTCACATGATAAAAAGTTGCCATCACTGCACGGCTCATGGCTTCCACATCACCAACATGCGATTTTAGGGCTCGGCCATAGTAGATAGCCAACCTGTCGACCAGCTCAGCTGTCAATCTCCCCTTGCCACCGAGGCTTCGTTTGCCTTCACCCTTGTGTTTCTGTAATAAGTTGCGGAGTGCAGTGCCCATGCGTTTTCTGACATGGTTAACGCAATCCTCTTTTTCTACTTCAATGTATCCGTAAACTTTTGCCTCTCTAATTGCATTGTATGTGCGGCTGTCACCGTCACACAACATGGTGGTATAACGAAGGTTATGTCGCTGAAGCGACCTCTCAAACAAGATTTTGCCTGCTTCTACTTCCATCTGGCCAGACTTGCAGCTTGTGTTTTTCTGGCACTGGTGGCTCAACTTCCAAAGGTCATAGCCCTCACTGTCTGGCTTAGGACCATTCTCGCACCCCAAACAAAAGTTGGACATCACATGATAATCGAGCACATATCCAGTGAAGAGCTCCACAACAGTTCCAACACCAATATGTGAGGAATGTCCCCTTGTCAACCAAGTTCCGTCGTAGCACACGGCAATGTTCTTTTTGTGTCCAAAACAAATGTCATCATACAGTTCAGTGACTTCTTTCGCGCACCGAGTCATAACGGTCGCGGCAGCTCGGGTGGCAGCAGGCTCTAGCGTCTTCTTCAGGTGGCGCTGAAACGTTTTATTGTGGAGCCCCCGGCGCGAAAGCCCCATCGACGCGAAGATGTCGTTCATGGCTGTTTGGCCATTTCCACTGCTGAGCATTGCACGTGTGGCTAACATGTTAATCTCAAATGGATTACATGTCTTTTCACCATCAACTCTGCGCGAATTCCATTGCGCCGCAACTTCACCACAATTCTCGCACAACACGACCAGTTTCTTGGCGAGGCCGTAGTCACGGTCGCCCGTGACTAGTTTCGCACACCCTCCGCATACCTTGCACTGCAGGGCAGCGAGCAGCACATTCAGAAGGTTCAGGTCAACAATCGCGTATAAAGCAGCATTGTCCACGGCTGAGGCCGATGACGCGTCACTTGCAT
Source organism: Dermacentor silvarum (assembly GCF_013339745.2). Classification (NCBI taxonomy): domain Eukaryota; kingdom Metazoa; phylum Arthropoda; class Arachnida; order Ixodida; family Ixodidae; genus Dermacentor; species Dermacentor silvarum. The sequence continues at coordinate 133,124,999 of NC_051159.1, read as the reverse complement.
CAGTGAAAACAGCAGTCTTTCGCGCTGTTGCCGGCGTCGACTCGAGTCTATCAAGCGTGACTTGATCACGGGCACTCACTTGAGCTATTTCGCTGCTCGTGACAGTTCTAGCGTCAACTCTCACACGGCCGGTATCGGCGCGAAGGATGCCGTCGTTCTGCAGATCGGTATCACCAGCGTCGCCGCGAGCCGCAACTATCACACGGCCGGAGTCGGTGCCAAGGAAGCCGTCGTTCTGTAGATCGCTATCACCAGCGTCGCCGCGTGCCGCAACTATCACACGGCCGGAGTCGGCGCGAAGGATGCCGTCATACTGCAGATCGCTATCACCTGCATCGCCACGAGCCGCAACTATCACACGGCCGGGGGCGGCGCGTAGGAAGCCGTCGTTCTGCAGATCGCTATCACCAGCGTCGCCGCGAGTTGCTTGCTGACCCGTTGTAGAGCCGCGCGAGGTTGTGCCCTTATTTAGCGGACTGCCGTTGTCGGATACCCCAGCACCACGAGTCACTTGCGCATCGGTTGCAGGGCCGCGCGATGTCGAACCGCTATCACCTCCATCGCCGTTGTCGGGTGTCTTAGCGACGAGGGTCGCTTGCTGATCCGTTGCAGTGTCCCGCGATGTCGTGCCCTTAGCGCGTTTCTTATTTTTCGCTCGCTTTCGGCCGAACTGATACACAGTGTGGAACTTTTTCGGTCCTCCAGGCATGTTCGTCGTAGCGCGGTCGCAACCAAAGGCAAAATGGCGCCTCTACCAGCCAGATTTTTCAATCCAGTGCCCTAAGCCAATAAGGTGACGCCATCTTAACCACGTGATCCCAACTGGCCAATGACGACTTTCTATGGGCACTTTTTTTTTTCGTTTTATTTGTGAAGGCGGCGACAACAGGGTTGCTTACCGAGTGATAAAAAGAAGCCAAACGCACAAGCTTTCCAACGATACCAAAATGGCCGCGGTGGAGCGAGCCGTTCGCGAGTTACAGGCAGCCGAAATAAGTGCGATTTGTCCACAATTTAAAGGTCTGTGGGTGTGCCAACGAATCTTTGAATTGCTGTTACGCCGTAAATACGTGGTATATTTTAATAAAAAGTTGCAGGCAGGTGCGGGATGGTAGTAGGAACACAGAAATTACAATTCTGAAAACTCGATTTTTGGGCAAATTTTCGGCTCCTAAGAGCCGTGTCTCCCCTTAATTGTAGCAGAATATAGACAGTGCACTTTAACGGGAGTGGCATAAGAAGGAAACAAAAGTAACACACACACACACAATTGCTGTTATCAGATGTGTAACAGATTTAAACCATTTAGACTAGGGCTAGGCAATTAATCGATTAAAGCTTTAATCACGACTAACTTCTTGATCGCAATTAACCGGTTAAGCTCACATGACGAAAACCAGAAGCACCTGCATTGATGCCCCCTGCTTCTCTTGCTGGGCAAGGGAGGGAACGAGTTCTGACAGCACCCAAACATGCACACCGAGTCTACGCTTAGTTTATTAGATGAAAATAAACCAAATGTTTAGTTTCATCTTTGTGTATGCAGCATTCTTTCTTAGCTATAAAAAGGGGAGATAACTAGAGGCATCTTATGTGCATGTACTTATCGAGGCGCCTATAAGATTGAATGTCCATTTGCACAGGCTGTAGCTCAAGTAATAATAAAGGCTGTTCAAAGTGTAAGTATCGTGACAAATCACAAGCTTTTTTTTTTCGATCTCGTTATGTACATACCCAATTAATTTATTATTTATCGATTAAGAGCTAGCATTCATTAGGTTATTATTACTCTATGCCCAGCCCTAATCCAGACAGACTCCATGCCAACACATGCAACCCCAATTGTACCAGACTGTAGGCACCCGACAACCAGGCAGGCATGGCACTAACCTTGTCAAGAGAAGCAACAAAGCCCACGTCATTTGCAAAGGCAGTGAGCACGAGTGCGTTGTACTTGCGATGCACCTGCAGCAAGGTGGCCACGTACAGCTTGGGGTCCTGGGCGGCTGCCTCGCCTAGCCGCTCCACGGCAGACAGGCCCTGGGCCTACATTGCATCACACCGGTACCATGTCAGAAACTGCAATGCTCATGAGATCCGTTGAAACATTCCTACGACAAGACGTATGCAATAATCCAATGTGTCACCTACCTGTATGTGCTCCTCAAGCAGAGTGCGTAGTTCACCAAGCCCGTCAACAATACGTGACACAAGCTGGAACATTCGTCCGAGATCCTCGTCCTTGTCATCACTGAGCAGGTTCTTGAACTCTGCATAGAAGATCTCCAGGTGCTTTTCTATCAGCACCTTTTCGCATGTCTTCGCAAGCGCCTCCAGCGTTGTCTCATGCAGGTACAGATGTACTCGCCGCTGCTCCTCGCTCAGACGCTGCTCCGCCTGTCAAAACAACGAAGAATATAGAGCAAATTCAAAATTAGCATTCAGCTCAGAAGGGAGTGTAAGAACTGCTGCACAAACGCTAACCAATAAATTTTATTGTAACAGTAATCACAGTATAACGAATTCGATAGTTCCACGAAAAGTGGTTGTTATATATGGACTTGCCCTTCAAAAGGCTAAAAAATTAACCACACTGAAGCTGTTGTCAGCAGTTACAATTCAGCACTACTTTGGTCCTAAAACCAGATTTTCAGTGTCATTTTTGTTCCCAGTGCGTTCCCGCACCTAGCTGCAAACTTCCATTAGAAACGTCCATCTAAACGAAATGCGGCGCCGTGTAGCTCTTTCAAAACGGCACCCGGTTCTGATCAACTGTCACTTCAAAACTGCAATCGCAGCCAGCATTTTTTATTCGAGAGCATATGGTATATTTTACTATACTAGCAGGACAAAACGAGTGACGCTGTCGTGCCATCCGACATCGGACCGGTGCATGCTCCGTGCCATGCTGAACGCAGCATACCTATGGCCTGCCTCCGCCCTGGAAGCGTGCCTTGAAAAGGCGTGACCACGCGTGACCTTTTTCGCGGCTTCCGAAATCCGTGCGAGGCGGTCACTCACTCATCTCAAAGGCCGTATCATCGTCACGGTTGGACTGGAGCGGGCGCACGCTGCCGTGCGCCTAGTTTGGTCGTGCTTCCATGCTTTGACCCTTCGCGTGTGCCCTATTTTTAACGTGACCACGTTTGAAGCGTTCAATGTAGCAGTACCGCAAATTAAGAAACTTTCGTTATATCTGGAAGCAGTTTCCATAGGGAGAGTTGGAAAACCGTAAGTGCACTGAAATGTGGTCATAACCGATAGCTCATATCTGGGATCGCTATAAGTGGGTTTGACTGTATACAGACGCTCGCAGCACGTTCAAACCGCCGCCGCCGTATGTCCCAAGGTCAACAGCATGTGCGTGGACCACTTGCTAGCTGTGAGTGCTGCCCAGTTTGTTTGGCTGCAAAAATGACAGAGCCAAGTGGATGAACTGTCATGCTCTACTCAATCGACTTAGAAGCAGGATAAGAGCAGCGTTCTGCCTTCCAGCTGATGGCATAAGCGTTGTGTGCACAGACCGTAGCGTGTCTGTTGAGCAGCTGTCTACATACGCTCTATGCTTATAAGCTGGTCTAGCTAAGTGGAATGGGCCCTAAACATCAAGCTAAAGCTACCTAATCCTTTCTATGGGTGCTGAGAACCGCCAGCAGCTTTCCGTCATTCTCATCTCGGGCACTATAGAGGTGGAATGCCTGTAACGCTGTTAGTAGCACTACTCATCTTGCACTCTTGCCACCTGCTACGCAGCTGGAGTTGCCTCATGTGCTGCATCGTGCCAATATATCACGCCCACATGTTGTTAGAACACTGCTAGAAGAGCTTAAGCGCAACATAAAACCTTGCTAACACTGTCAATGCTTCACCTTTGAGGCGAAACATCCACTCTTTTTTTTTAGAAAGCACGCGCAGTTAACAACTCATTAGCACTCTGACTCAGCAGGGATAATCTAAGCATCCAGAATTCAGGAGTGAAAAAGAATACATTTACTTGAAATCAAACCCAATTTTTCAAGCGGCCAACACACCCGTCAATGAGTTACTCTACTGCCTACACACATGCCAACAGGTACCCTGCATTTCATCTAGTGTAATGCCAACACTGCGGACACAAAGACATGTCAGCGCCTGCACAAAATATGCACCCTGTAGAAACATTGCACTAATTATGCCCACTTTCCACTAGCTGAATCATCACAGTCTTGATTGTTCTTTCAGAGTCTGAAGACTGTACACTGCAAACTATGGGCCACATACATAACATGGAAAAGTCAGCCACATGGATTAGCTAAGCATGGCTAGTTTCTCAGGGCAGCAATTGTTTTTTTTAGAATTTGCAGTGTCGCTGAACTGGTATCATATATGCTGACTGTATATATATGATTTTTCTTAGAGGAATCTATCACAAGAAAATATCAACACCATTTCATGCTTGCATAAATTTTACACGCATAAATTTCCACGATTACACGATAAAGGTATGGAACAAACAGCATTGCAAACATACCCACTGCACAATACATAACCCCTAGCATTTATGGAGGAAAGCACAGCCGTGTCGGATTTTTTCAGTAGCCACTAAATGCTGGCATCTGCTGGTTGCTAGGTAATATTGATATCCTCAGGGGCAACTGAACAAGTTTACATTCCATGTCACCACCCATTACATCTTCCAATTATCACCTATCCACACCTCACTCTGCACTTTTTGAAGAATTGTCTGGCCACCAGCGCAATGTGGTGGCCCAAGAAGTTTATTCTCTGATGTCTTCAGCCAAGTCACTTTAACATAGTAGTGTTTCAAAAGTGAAAACAAAGAGGGCTATCATGCAGAATCTCACCAGCACGACACGACATGAATATTTTGAAAAAGAAAGACATGCCTTTTTCATGTACTCGGTAACAGGGTTCTGCCTCAGGAACTCCATGCTCTCCCTGTTGTAGAAACGTTCAGTGTCCTCCAGGAAAGTGTTCTCAAATGCATCCTTGTACACTGACAGGTTGGGCCCCTTGGCTGATGGATCTTCCTCATTCAGGCCAAGCTCGACTGCAGCAAACGAAGGCATTACCCAACTTTCAGTAAAAGCTAAGCATTTTTTTTTTTACCATTGGTCATTGCATTCCAAAAAATTTGGCGAGCACCTGCACATATACGACCATGACAACGAGTTCCTCACCGTAGCAGAACATGACGCCGCTGACCAGCCTTGTGTTGATTGGCTCACCATTCCGCTCCTTTTCAATTAGCTTCAGCACTGCATTGGTCACCTAAGTGGAATGAAAACAGCAACATAAGCACAAGACTTTAAAAAATTAAGGCAGAAGGCCAGGGCTACTAGCACAATGTACACATAAGAGATTTAAGCATATCAAGGTACACACCTGCTTGTGCAATGGTGTGAAGAAGCAGTCCCTCCAGGACACCAAGGCCAACTAAAAAACAATGAAATGAAGAGAAAAGAGCATGGCAGAATGTCGTAAACATGAAAGTAGTTACCAAATATGCATTTACAGAAGTTTAGGGATCCTGCATGCAAGCAGCAGGTTCAAAAGTGTCCCAAAAATGGCAATTCAACTACATAGAACCGATTGGTTTTGTTTTGTTTTGGCTTGGCTTTTGAGCTTAGCTTTAGGTTTGGATCTGGCTGGCTTTTACATCCTAAACCTACAATCGGGCATTAACGACCCTGCAGTACAGTGGAATCTTGATTAACTTCATGTTGCAAAAAATTCATTTGAACAAAGCAGAGTTCAAGCTAACGAGAGCCCCTTTGAAATAAAGCTACAATGCCATCTGTGTATTGCCCAAATGGGGATCATATTTAATCATGCTGAGACATAACCTAGTAGAGACCCTTACTGCTAATATTTTTTTCACATCACAGCTGCACCGTCTTGTATGGAATTCACATTTAAGAGGAAGCTTTAGTTTAGGCTTAACTCCGATGGCACCTATTCAAATGCATGTAAAATGCAGAAATACTTTTCCGAGATAACCCCTGGGCTGATTTTAATGGAATTTGTTGCATTTGAGGGAAAAAAATTAAATTCGAGTGACTGTTGAAAGCAAAATTTTGGTTTAAGGCTCGAAGTTTGTTTGCAAGAATTATTAAACGATTGTAAGTTTAAATAAAATGGAAGACCGAAGTTTACAAATTTGTCCCTCTGCATCAAAAACAGATATACTGTTACTTTGTTATAACCTAACAGGATATAACGAAACAATGGCTATAATGATGTAAATGTAATTCACCCTCAAAGCCACATAGAGATCCCTGTAATTAAAACCTCCTTCTAACAAAGTAAAATTGTTCTGCTAATAGATATAACGAACTAGATGCGTTGCCGAAACCAAAAGTACCAACCGCTGTGCACTGAGCATATCACTGTCCACCAGGTTCCACACTCGTTCGGCACGGCAGTTCAAATTCTGGCGTTGAATATGCCGTCGAGCAACACTGGTCTTTCTCACCGCCCCGCGTACAGTGGCTGCACACAAGGTGCACTCCTTTCTTATCTTATCACACCTCTCTCTTGCTGCGGCACGTAGCTGGCAAAGCTAGGCCGCTAGGCGCAACCTCCGAGATCACATCTCGGAGCTGCACTGCGCCACATATTCATGATGCGTGTGAGCGGCATTCCAAAAATTGTGGTTGATCCCTCTTATATAGGAATCGGTATAGAACACGAAAGTGAAACGTGTCTTCACAGAAGTAGTGTAATGTTTATTGCACATTGATATATAATGTGTATTGGTGTTTTGTGGCTAAAGCGCCCTTGGGCGTTGATGCACCCACGCTGACGCCTGGTGGCACGTCTCCTCCATCACGACTACCAACGTCGATGACCATGAGCAACCGTCGTGCATATGGAAGCTGCACTACGCTGCACACGCTAGCACAACGCGAAAGACGAAGCACGTAACTGACACACTAATACAACGCGCAAGACAAAGCACGTAACTGAATCGTCACCGAGTCAAATCAGCGCGTACAGCGCGTCGTAATTGCAGCCTCCGCGATCAACTTCAGAAAAATTTTCAGAGCTAATTGCGGAGGCCACGCTCCGCTGTGCTGAGTACGGTGAACGCCACCTAGGCGTTCACCGTTGGTAGTGCTTCTTGATGCCAGCGTCCCTTCGAATGCTGGCATCGAGGCGTCGTAGTGCTGAGACCACCGAAGCGTTCACTGTCGGTGCGCGTTAGTGTCATAATGCAGTACTTCTCTTTTCTGCTCGTAGGCAGCGGCACCGCCCCGAGCAAGAGCGCGGGTACACGGAGGAGTGTTAGATATATAAAGCGCGCCTGTGTAGCTCTCTGCAAATGCGTTTGTGGCGCAATGGGTTAAACGCTCGGCGATCTATCGTCGCGGACCGAGAGGTCGTGGGTTCGATTTCCAAATTTTGCATGTTTGTGGAACTTTTTCTTCTGGTTTCTTTCTTTGTATTATGTTCTATGACGTATTTCCGTGACGGAAATACGTCATACGTCACGTATTTCCGTGACGGAAATACGTCAGTGAAGTCTTGGTGGACCCCGGCATAAAACACTTTCGTGTTAAAAACCAGTGCCTCCAGATCTCTTTCCCTCACTGCGGAACGCCACACAGCGGATCAGATAGTTTCGCTTTCATGGGCTGAAAGCGTCTGTGTATATAGCCGACCATCAGCCGACAGTGTGGCGCTGTCCAAACTGTCAGCCATATACTTCGACAGGTTTGCGACATCACGCGAAAGTCGAACTATCTCTGGAAGTCATGAAAGTCGCCCCAGCTACGTAGTCGGCGTACCATGTTGTGTGCCATGTGCTGCTCAAACACGACAGACTTCGTTCACATTGCAGCGTGCTAGCTGTTCCCGTCGACTGCGTCGGTGTTTCTCCAGTTTCGCGACAACATGAGCGAGCCAAGTGGAAAGCAGTAGCGAAAGACCATCACATTAGAACATGAGGACGCTATCATAAAGGCTGTCGCGTCAGGTGCCAAAAAATTGCGCGCTACACATGCACTAGAGTCTTTACCGTTGTTTTATTAAAATCTCATTGCATATGCGGTTCGGCAAGCTGCGGAGCCACAGTCTTCTTTGCATGTTTAAAGTTGTGCGCACCATTGGGTATATACTGCAGTAAAAGACAGTAGTCGATACAATGAAGTAATTTCGGCTTCCCCTTTCAGCTTCATTATAACGAGGTTCGAGTGTATCGCTGTCCTGTAAACTTACTTTTTAAAAGGAAGAGATCCGGACAACGACCAAAATGGTTTTAAAATATATTAGCATTTCAGCTCCCCCACGGGAGCCTTCTTCACAATGAAACAAGCGGCAGAGCTCACGCCCTTTTTATGTGCGACTCAAGACATGATTAAGGCATTTTGCATGCAATAATGACAGATTGCCGTTGTTGCAATTAAGAGTGTGCGCCGTCGTGGTTTGGATGATTAAGGACTCAAGATAAAGACGCATAGAATGATTTCGTTCCTTGGCAATCACACAAGATTTTTCCCAGTTTATCGTATGTGACGTAGCTGCATCCGTTAAAGCATCTAAAGCGGACAAAGTTGATATATAAATTCAGCTTACGTGAATGTTTCAATGTTTAGAAGGCTTTTGCAAAACTAATACTCACATAACGGTATTCAGTCGAAACCTGCGATAACGAAATCCCATGACTACGAAATATTTTCGTATCCCCAGCAAACGCCATAGGATTCAATGCAATTCCTACCTCTCGACAACAAAATGTTGCCAAGCTGCAATCCCACAACAACGAAAATTGATGCGACGTTTCCCCAAACATTATTTACTCGCGCAAGGTCAGCAGACTCTAAAATGTGTTCAAGTCCCTTTGTTTCACACTTAAAACTGTGTAAAGTACCACCACATCGCACTTGCGTGGGCGCCGCCATCTTTGTTTACAAAAACGGCCCGGTGCTAGAAGCAGCTGCATGTGCCGGAAGTTGTCCTGGCCACCGTTTTGCTTGTTTACACTGCTTTTTTTTTATGTATAGCCGCATCGCCATCGACCTGTTATTGGCAGATTCCGCCGTCACGCACCACCGAAGACAAGAATGACGCGCGCAGGAGAGACGCTGATGCCAAGAAAACTACCGACAAAAAGGTAGCTCCATGTCACCTCCAAAATGCAATGTTTCTTGCTGTTTGTTTGTTTTCAGACTCCTTGCCATAGAAACCATACCAGTTTCGCTGGAGGCGGACACCTGAACTATGCCAAAGCGCACGTAAACGACACCATTCGGAAAGTGCAAAGTGCGACTGTGTGACACGCCCATGGCGTATCCCCGCTAGCACAGAGGTTACATTTCTCCGTGCGCGTACTTAGTACGGCCGCAGAAAGAGGTGCGAAAGAAAGAGGCGTGCGCGGAAAGAAGGGTGAAAGAAGGAAGAGACATGCCTCCGTTGCTAAGCGACACTTTTCTGGGCGGAGCATGTGCTTGCAAAACTGGATGCGTTGTTGCTTCCACAATCGCATGCATTTTTTTTTTCCTCAGGCGCTGTTTCAGGTTTTCTGGACCCATGTGGCGCTGCGTCCACTCTCCGCACCTTGTCTGCTAGCCTACTGTTTCGGCTCCCGCCGAAAGATACACGTAAATCTAAGAACCCCAGATTTCGAAATTAGTTTATAGTACTGAGGCGTTAACATGAAAAGGAAACTGAATAACGATCGTTATTCTGAAATGTTCGGCATTCTGAAGTTAGTAGAACTGAAATTTTTTACATTGATACTATAAGAAGTCAGCAGGGGATTTCTGAATAGTTCGTTAATGTGGTGTTCATAATAACGAGGTTACACTATACTTGTTGTGTTGCTATGGAAAATCTATGCGTTTACTACATGGCAAGGATCTACAAGGCAAACTAACTGAATTTGGCATTTAATTTGTGTTTTGCTGACTATGTCCCTATTTGTAGTGTGTTATTGCACGATAACTTAATGCTCACGATAGCTAAAATTTTCGGTTTCCCCACCAATTTTGTTATTGCGGGGTTCAACTGTATTGCAGAGCAATGTATAATACATTGATTTTGTCCGCTTTAGATGCACTATTAGATGCAACATTAAGAATTGTAATGTCAGTTTTTATTGGTGAGTTAGAGAGTTATACAGTTTCGTTTCCTGAAAATTTGCAATTTTCAACAATTTTTATTAAAAAGTTTACGGCCTAAACGAAAAATCGGTTTCCAACAGCCGCTAAATTTTAACATTTCCTTTTAAATACAACAAACCTCACCAAACTTGGTGCAGTGGTTGCCAAGAAAAACAATTTCTCCTTTCCCCTGTATTTAGATAGGAGCCCACAGGCTAAAGCTTCCTCAATGTGTGGACAAGGAGTGAGAACAAGAAGTAAAGCACTTTCAATTTTCTTGAGACATTTCATAAAAGCCTTAGACAAGACATGATTTGGACGATTAGAGCAATGACAGCAGTGAGAAAAATCGCAATCGCCAACTCGAATGGAGCTGCCAGTCCCACTTCCCCTCTACCATATGACCCTTGCCAATTCACACTTGAGGAAATCTCGCTAGAGCTGCTGGAGTAGCCAGAGCATGGTGCAAAAGAAGCACACTACTGCAGGCACCTGATCGTTTCAGATTGACCCGGAATTTCAATTCTGCATTCGAGCATCAGATTACCATGATAAGCAAGAAGTGCAAACAGGTAATTTCATTCAAGTTACCTGTCTTAATACCAAAAGTTTTACCAAATTTAAATACATGGCGGCTGTGGCAGGACTGAAAGGTCAGTTAGAATCCCAAGTGAGAAAAGCAAGAAAGCAAGCGCACCTGGTAAATCTCATAGATGTTCTTCCTTCCCTCATCGCACTCTCGCTTGACCCAGTGCCGGTTGAGGTAGGAGCAGATGCCATTGAGCACCTTGCTGGAGAACTGGTACTCTTCCCACTCCTTAGTGTAGAACCGTAGGACATCTTCATCCATAAGGTCAATTCCATCCTGCATATAATGCACATCGCTTACAGCATTTTTAACGGGCTTGCAGTGTCATATCTTTAATAGGTGCGTTCGACATAATCTAACCTAGACGGCTGCCAAGAGATGGTGCTGCTACTGAACTGTTTATATGCTTGTGATGTATTGGAATAAAGAGAGCAAGTGCATGGCATGGGTTGAGTTCATTTTACATCCAGTCAGTCTGTGTGGTGACACAACAAGGTTTCTGCACACTATTTCATTCTTTAAATAAATTGCCCAGCTTTTCCATTGATTGCTTCATACTGCAACCAACACTGCACATACTGTTTTTCCAAATCAAAGGGCATAAATAAGCCTGTCTTTAGCAAACGGACTCTGTGCAAATTAGATTAGAAAATTTCACCATTTGAACACATAAAATAATGAGAAGATTTAGCTCCTTGCAACTACAACTGTGCACTAGAGACAAACACTAATTTTCCACCACATTTACATAGCTGCAAACACAGCTTCAATGATAAGATTGCAATAAAAACCACAGCTTCGAAAGAAATACGCCTAAAAATGTCAGAAATGGCTCTGCTGCAGTGAGAACCCTTTAGCGAAGAAACACAACTCCAACACATTACGATAGAGAATCACTTACCCTAAGGAGGGTGACAAGGTAATTCTTGAGGAACTCTTTCAATCGCTTGTAAAGCTCGTAACCAACAAACTGCGCACCACCAACAGGCTGGTTCTTCTTGGTTTTGGCAGTTGGCGTCGTCCGTGAGCCACCTTGATGCACACTGGTACAGTAGTCGTAGACATGTCTGAGCAGTTCCCAGCGAGTCAAGAAGCACAACTCCACAACTGTAAGTACTACGCAAAACTGGCTCAATCAGACATAAACAAATGATATAAGTTAGTTACAATAACTAAGATGATATAAGTTACAGCTTCTAAGAGAACAGTTTGGGGCTATTTGCTCGAACATGTACATGTTGAGTGAGACAAGTTACTTTAACAATGGTACTGCTTTCTGCGTTTTTCTTCTGCATCTTTGCCCTTCAAGTAATACTGTACAATGCTTCGACCAACATGCCAGCTTCTGTTAATCTATACACGAAAAGGAGTCATGGAGAGAATTGACACTTGCATAGATCTCACAAGTGCAAGAATCAATACCATAGACACTGTGGCTGCTAAACAGAAAACATTTCTATGTAATGCAACAATGTGTCACATGATCAGCAGTCAACTGCAATGGCTGGCTTATGATCATATAGCTGCTGCTGGTAACAGGTTAGGGTCTTTAGTACAAGCAACATGTTTTTAAAAAGAAGGATACGTATAGAGCTGCATGTAGCGAGTCTTGGACATGTTGTCTTGTTTGTTGGTATACACCTGCTCGATACCCTCGCGCAGGTCGCCCCATATCTGGTCCAGGTCGATCTGCTTTAGCCCATGGCTATTCTGCGCACGTACCGACTGGCTGCCAGACGCCATGGTGACTGGCTCAGGCCCCACCTTCTAGTCAGCTCTCCTGCGGTAAAACCACACCAGACAATGCACAATGACTGCAGAACAGTAGTGCTTGAACAGTAAACAAGCACTTTCATGGCAGATCTACAGACTTGGTTACGATGTAACTATACCTGCATCTTTCCATATGTGTCCAATTCACAAAGGGCAAACACTGTCCACAATCTACACACACAATGCCAAAAGACAGTACTGATGGCAGTCACCCGTTTTTATCTTACATGCAGAAGTGTGCAGCATGCTGGTGCATAAGCATACAAACTTGAAGAAGCCACACTATTAGTAAGCCAAAAGATAAGGCCCTTGTTGACTGAGCTGTCGTTACCCACCGTGTTGCCGTAGTGACTTTGGTGCTGTGCTGCTAAGCCTGAGGGTGCCGGATCAAATCCCGGCTGCGGCAGCTGCATTTTTATGGGGGCGAAATGCAAAAACGCCCGTGTACCTGGCATCGGGTTCACGTGAAAGAACCTCAGGTGGTCAAAATTAATCCGGAGTCCCCCACTACGGCAAGCCCCGTAATCATATCATGATTTCAGCACTAAGCACCTCCCGATTTTTTTTTTTTTTTGAAGCTGTCGTGCACACCTAAATCAAGGCCACAATTAACAAAACAAACCTTCAGTGAAACGCCAGACAGTTCTACAGGCCCACGGGCACAAACTACGTGATATATCAACATAGGCTCCACATGATACCAAGAGACCACAGACAAAGGTTCTGATTGATCCTACCAAGAGAATTCAGCTTAGATTGTTCCAAAAATGTATAGGAGAAAAATTATTTTCAGCCATGAGAATTCCACAGAAAATTTCGGAGCCCCACAGCGCGCATCTCCTTAAACCTGCGCACCTCGATCAGGAGTGAGCTTGTCATTTTACCAGTTAGTTTCTCATCAAGCTGCTCCATGATGGATAATTGTATTCCGTTACTGCCAATGCCCAGATTTCAGTAAAAAGTGAGGCACAGTCATCCTGCACACATTGTTTTAAAGGGACACTAATATATATATATATATATATATATATATATATATATATATATATATATATATATAGTAAGTTGACCTGCACTAGTAAATTTCCCTTCTACAATGCCAAAAAGCGACTCTTGTTGTGAGAGGAGGTTTCATAAGCTAGAAAGGATGCAATAACGAAATGCAGGTGGCGCCACCTCCTTTTAGCTTCCATATCAGCTTGCCGTGACATCGTGGATTTTGACGACGCCTGTTCGGGCATAGTTATTTATCTTCTAAGATGGACTACACTGCACTCTAAAGGACCCAAAGACTGAACTTCGCAAGCTTTGAGAAATTTTACTGTGCCACAATGACCTGAATACGACAAAAGTTTGAAATGCATGACATCCAAGGTGTCGTACTAGCTCTGGGATTTTGGAACGAAATTGAAGAAACTTATGTTTAGCCTTCACTTTTTGGGGAATATTCAAGACCATACAGCAAATGAAACAATGAAAACAGAGTTCTGGAAGAATGCCTCATCAGCCTAAACTGATTTAGTGTCTCTCTTTAGTGTCCCTTTAACACTGTGTGAAGACTGGTGCACAACATTGTTGTTAACATTTCGGCTGTGCTTTCTGCTGCACTGCACGCCATGCTTTTAGCCAGCATGAGTGATTTGGTTAACCCTTAAAGAAGCCCAAACAGCAGCAGCAATATTGAAACCACCATCATCTAAGGTAAACCTACTTACTAAGTGGCTCAGCTCAATTGTAAGTTCTAGAATCAGCAATTGGCGACTAGCTGTGGCGTGATTTTGCTCGAGCATTTCATTTTGCTCTGGCAAATTGGCCTTTGTGAAAGTAGAGCACCCACACTATGACTCAGGTAATGCCGCAAATACTTTGATGCATTTTTTTTTTCAACAACATCGGGGTACTCAACAAATTTTTAGCGAGCCAAGTGAAATGGCAGCCTATGTGACTGCACAGATACACAGCGCTGGCATGCAGCAATTACAAGTTCATAAAGCAACTCTTTGTATCACTCAAATCCAATAAACGTCTTTTTAAGTCTTCTTTTTTGTTTCAATCCCATCTAATTCATTGTGTCATGGCTATTTGGCCGCACCAGGAACAGCAGATTTTACTGGGCAAGATTTGGAGTACTTGTGGTAAGATGAACTTCCAATAAGATGAACAGATATTCACGGTCCCTTCAAGTTTGCCTTAACGGGGGTCTACTATAACTGTTAGGTGGAAGGCATCGCATATGTAAGCCTATTTACCACTGGTAGAGTTGAGTGGCACACAGCACTTCACTTGAGTTTGTGACCAAAACATAGTATTAAGAGTTTCAAATTGGGCAAGTTGGCAAGAATCTTAGTAATGGTCCACAAAACATAGCACAGCACATACTGAAAGCATGTGTTTTGACGTAACCTGACATCCACAAGTTGTAGTAATATATGAAGTAGCTATTCCGTAGAATGCATCACTGATCAAACTGCTACACAGTAAGGCTTCTATGACCATGCTACTTGCATGGCTTCTGCAGAGTTGCCTGCTAAGGAGTAAACCATGGCAATTCGATCAGCAGTCTCTTGCTAGGAAACATTTCCAAAATAAAGTGGCCTCAAGAAATGACAGGCCTCAAATATGCTGTGTAACCATGTAGTATACTTTCAACTTGGCAATGAAGATACTAATAACTTTCGTTCATCAGCTAGTGTACAATTGATTGGAGGGGGCCAACCGATTCACTTCATTTGTATATTTCACTTGAGTTCTGTCACTAGCTCGTGCTTTGCCATACCAACGGAATTGGCCACTTCCCACAACGAATAATAAAAGAAAAAAAGAGGAAATAGAAAATAACAAATCATTGCAAATAACAAATCATTGCAAAATACAGCCTCTGTCATGAAGGTCATACTTGCCACTTCATTGCCATAACCAAGCTCCAAAGGTGAAACACTACTTGTCAGATGCAATCTATTTTTCTAATTCTTTCAAATCAAACAATGAAGTAAGCAGGCAGCACAGATACAAATTTGTCACTCAAATGGTATCTCATTACAAAATAGGGAATGTTGATGCTGCTATCTTGTATACATCCAAAGGGCAATATAGCATACAATATATCTAGGGAGCCAGAAAGTTACCAGGAGAACACTGTAGATGTTTTATATGCATTGTGAATATTTGCTTTTGCATAATGACTGAAGAAAGGACAATTTGCCCTTAGAGGACCTGTTGCTTTCCACATTGAAACGAGACACTGGAGTACAGCCTTTGTGAAAAGAAACGAAGTCTCTAGCCACCTGAGTGCTGCCAAGCACCAACTGTGTTCAGGTCACTCCCATGAAATCCTAGTACTAGAAAGCTCTGGGGCGTTAAGGACCCGTTCGCCCTTTTGTATAAAATTTTCTCGCAGTACAGACAGAACAGACAGTTGATGACACAAATTAAGAGTCAGCTGCAGCCACCCACACAGTTGCTTTGTTCTTTCTGGCAGACTGTACTACATGCAAATCTTAAGTTGTGTAAATAATGTGGTCAGTTATTGTGTGTGACCAACTAACAAGTGCATCAATATGAAAGCTAAAGGAACTAAGCCAGGAGTCAGTTGCTTGATCAATGTGAGAAAAGCGGCTGCAAATATTTCTGTTCCCACATAAGGAAAAGGTAACGCAAGGTGCGACAGATGTACCTGACATTATCAAGACCAAAGATTGTATTAGTAGCACCTGTGTAACACTGTACAGACACTCCAGTAGATATATGAGCTGTTCTATTGTGTTTGTCTGTGTGTTCTTTGATCTTTTTTTTTACTCCTTGTCCCTCATGCGAAGGTTTAATTAGGGGCAGCTTTTGCAACTATATGTGGTCATTCCTTGTAACATAGCAGTCATCTCCCTATCTATTTATCTCCCCATCTATCTTTCCATCTGTTTATCCCTTGGTACTTTGGTTTACAGTAATAAACACGAATGTGCTAGCTCCAAGTCTCAGCTCAAGTATCTATTCTCAATGCATTGCAGGGAACCATAAAACGGGAGCAAAATGTAATTTTCTTCCTTATTCAAGAGGACACCATTGATAGTCCCAGCAAAAGCAGCTACAGCAGTACATGTGCAGCTCACACATGTCGTTGTGCATAATATTCACACAGCTGCCCATATTTACAGCATTTCTGCAGCAGGCGTGCAACATCATTAGTGAAGCCACCAGGTGTTTGTGACTGAAGCAAGTCAGCACTGCAGCCAGACATGCAGTACATGGTCTTGGCTAAATCTGCAGGGTACTTACATTCCTGCAGCAGTACACTGAGCATTTGGACTATGTGATCATCACAAAGTGCCTTGGACCTTTCCATTGTTTCAAAATGCACAAACTGCATAAGACCAATTCAACAACAACAAAAGCACCACCAGAAAATAGTTGCGCGCAGCAGAGTTTTAGTGACTTAACCATGAAGAACAATGGCCGTTCATTTTTCGAGATATACATTTTAAGCACACAACAGTCACTCCTTAGAAGTGCACCAACATCTTGAGTACAGATGCTCAAGGCATTTAAGAACCTGTGCATCTCCTTGTACACAAAGATAAAGTAAGCAAAGCTAGTTTAAAGTTCAACTTGCAAGTTAAAAAGTACTACTACTGTCGCAAACTGACTTGAAGACAATGTTTCTAGCGGATTTACTGCCAAAATATGTTTAAAATTACCAGCTTCACAACATCTGAGTAGTGCAGTCGAATGCTTCTACAATGAACACCTCTGCAGCAAAATGGCCTGTGTAACAAAGGATTTCGTACGTCCCGCCCAAATTCCTATCTTGCCATGTGTAGTGTTAACGACTCTACGGCGAAGACCCCTACAATAAAGGAATATCGGCAACCCTGATAGCTGATTTGTTGCTTTACAGCAACCACAGCTGCCATAGAGCGGCAGTGCACATAGGAAGTGCTGCCACGTGGGAGGGTTCGGACACTGCCATAGCTATGGTGGGGTTGCAACATATCCAAAGGTTAATTGGTTAACCTGCACACTTACACAAATGCAAAGCAAAGAGGGTTAAAGATATTACAAGTGCCTTATCTAATACCTTTGAGAGCTCAGGTGTTTATACAGGTTTCTGAGTGGAACTGGACTATATGAGCGCTTGTGACAGTGGACCTTCCTCTGCGACTGACTGTGTGAATAACTGACTCTTTATGTGTGTGTGTTTTTTTTTCGTATTCTCGCTCCTTATCTATTCTTCCCCTTTCCCTCTCCCCAAACGTAGGGTAGCCAACCGGGCACGTCCTTAGTTAACCTCCCTACCTTTCCCTTCTCGTTTCTCTCTCTTTCTCTCTCTCTCTGAGTGGAAAGGAAGTTACCAAAAAGGGAGGCAAAAGTTTGGCGAATTATATCCTTGCAAGACCCTCTATGTGTTACCCAATGCACAATAATGCATATCCCAGATATAAAGTCAGATGCAAGCGCGTAGGTATGGAATTGGTTTATCCTATTCTTGCCATCAGGTTTCCTGCAAATTAACACCAATTTGATCTAGACTATTGTGCCATCCAAAGACAACAAAATGCACTTAAAACCAAAGAACTCTTTTTTAAAAAGGCGACGAAAAGCAACAATGGTGTGCACTTCGAATACTGCAAGTTGATATGAAAATCTAGAATGTGCCATCAACATGCCAACCTATCACACAATGTCACACCTCCCCCTCCGTGTTTAAGCAATGAAAAGAAACATGAGTAAACAGTTACTTTCTCCACACACATGAAGATGCTGCTGCCCACATCTAACCGTGGTACTGCAAGAAACACTAAGACAACTTAATAGCACTTGACAACTATGAAAAACAAGGTCTTCTGGGCGCATTAGTGTACCATGTGGTTTGTTTAGGCTGCCCTACCTTCAGAAACAGCCCACATTTTTAGACTGCACTACCACTGGGGTTGCCGCATAGTTTTCGCAGAGTAAAGCCACACTTTCAGTTCGAGTTTAGGTGTGCGCAGTTTTAATGAGCGCATCTGGGTTTAATTTCGTCCTTTTTTGCCCTAATTACGCATCATTACTGCTCTGTACAAAGCTGTACACTAACCTGGTGCATCTCTTTCATTCCAAGCTTAATTTTGACGCTTTTTTCGTTGTCCTACATGCACTAGAAGGCCTCAAGACGTGTAATTTACGAGACAAAAGTGTCCAGAAATCCAGATGCCGCGAATCCAAAATCGATCTGAAGTAGCCGAAGAAGACCTTGTCTTCAAAAATGAGTTTCACGTTTGTAACATCATTGCTCGCAGTAAGAACCAACTTGAAAAGCAATTATGTCCACGAGCCATCTTTGGGCCTGTGGAAAATGAAATACTACGAGTTACTAAGTTTGACATCTACAGGTGACCCAATACAGCAGTTCTACTTATTCACAGCGCATATACAACTTTGGTTGAAATGCATACGGAGGTTTCCAATAAATCTCATTAGCGTACGTGTCACTATTCCACTGCAGTCATAAAAAGAGTTGCATTAAATTGCATCCATTTGTGTCATCTAGTTTACTATTGGCTTTAGTTATCCACATATGTGCCGTGAGCTGACGTTATTGCAGAAATAGTGGCATGCTCTTTGGATAAAACGTTGGAGCACCGTGCGTGCAGGTGCACCTTCAGCCTGAACAGTTATATATAGTATGTTGGGCATCGAAAATAAAAGGGGGCACGTTGCTTGCAATTGAAATAAAATTAACTAAACTTCCATGGCATATTGTTGGAACTTGAAGATTGCCAGGAGAAAATCCTAGGCAAATTCAAACAACAGATCTGTCACATTGGAAGGTGCATCTGCAATGCCCAATTTTCTCCCTATAAACTGCGAAAAACTCTTGCAATAAACTGACTTGTTGACTACTGATGGTACAATAATATTCACAATTTCACACGACAAGATCACAAGGCGGTGGAGGGAGGCAGGTATGACTGCCGATGTCTGCAGACTCAATATGTAAGCTCAAGACCACAAACTGGGGGTAATTAGAATTTCAACCTAAAACAAGTTCCTTTAATGCTTATCTACCACTTTGCAGGCAAAATAGACATTACCTCTGTGGTGCAGTGGTGCTTGTCATTGATGTAACGTATCTGAAATAGAAATATTAAAAATGTGAGCCATTATTCAGTATTCCCTCATCAAGCTTTTATGTCTCAAAGGGACACTACACGGAGCAACTGTATCAGTTTAAACCAATATTCTTCAAAAAAGCTAAATCTTTGCTTGCGTGGCAGAAAGCTTACTATAAGTGGAAAAAATGAAGTCCAGACGTATCATTATCAAATTTAGAACCAGAACCTGTTGCAGCCCATTGGTGTGATGTCACAGATATATAAGTATTTTCTCGTATTTGGGCTGTTTCTGAGCAAAAGTTCTCAAAAACTTGCAAGGTT
Organism: Dermacentor silvarum; assembly: GCF_013339745.2. Classification (NCBI taxonomy): domain Eukaryota; kingdom Metazoa; phylum Arthropoda; class Arachnida; order Ixodida; family Ixodidae; genus Dermacentor; species Dermacentor silvarum. The sequence continues at coordinate 133,105,125 of NC_051159.1, read as the reverse complement.
GGCTATTTTGTTGCTTTAGAACGCAATCTACTCCGTCTTTGCCTATAAACAATTAAGTAGACCTGAATAGACGCTATCAAAATCCATAACTTCATGGCAAGCAGGTATGGGAACTTCAGGGTGCCACCACCCCTTGTCTTTCTTTTCTGCATCTTTTTTGGCTTACCAAGGCAAATTTATTGCAGAAGCGTAATTTACAGATACGGCTGGACTTAATATACCAATTCCTTTTAACCCTTCAGTGTCCAATGTTTATGATGCACACACGTGCATGTTACAGAGGCCAATTTTCAGTAAGTGGTGCTCAGAGAGATATGAAATATGCTTTCTGTTATTTTGGCTAACCTTAACATAGCTAAATGAAGCCTAAATGGCCAAAAATGTTTAACTGGAATTTATGTTCACTGGAACACTTCCCTTGCTTAATTCAGTAAGCAGTAAAATTTGAACCTCTCCACATATTGCACTTCACATCTCCGTGCAATCTGTGATCATCAATTGAGTTAAACTGGGCTTCTCAACATCCAGAAATAGCACAGTGGATTATGAGGGACACCGTAGTGGAGGCCTCCAGATTACTTTTGACCACCTGGGATGCTTTCTTTAACATGTGCCTTAATCTATGTACACAAAGCGTTTTCGCACTTCGCCACCTCAAAATGCGGCCGGGAAGCGAAACCATGACCTCGTGCTCAGCAGATAAGTGCCGCAGCGACTGAGCCACCATGGTGGGCTGTCTTCAAATGAAGATGCAATTATTGCGGTGTGCTTATAGCCAAATTTTAATACACAACTTGCTCGTAGACCCACCTTTCATTAATTCTGTAAGCCTAGAAAGTACCCAATTGGCATTAAACTTTGCACAATACTTCTTAACTGTGTATTTTCAGAAAGGCCGACTGAAGGCCCTAATGTAATAATGTTATTAAGAGATAACGACAAAATTAAGGGAGGTTTGCTAATAATGTCGAATACTGTTTAATATCTTGACAAACAAGGGCACAAGATAAGAAGCAGGACTTCTGTCTTCCAGGTGTCCTTAACATCAAAGCTAAAAACAATTCAATACGAGTAATGGCTACTTCGGTAGCACGACCTGCTAAGAAGACCATAGTATGAACGTCAAAACAAATGCAGTACAATGAAGGCTACTACAGCGTCTACGATGACAACTCAGCCGCCGTGATAAGACAGCTTGCGTCCGCACCGCTGGTAGCGGCCAGCATAATCGTTTTGAAAGAAATAAACACACACCTAAAATCACGCAGCACACCCCGCCCGCACAAAGAGCCACGAAACAAGACAGACTGCGAGGAACAGAACTGTCCACAGACAAAAGAACTCTTGAATTATGTCTCGTTTTCGAGGGACGCCGCACGAGCATGTGCGACCCACGCCAAAGCTGTCGTGCTTCTCACAACGTCAGCAGATGAAAGCGCGGTCTCAGTTGCGTTAGGTAACGTGAAACCGCCAAAAGACTAGTGGGTCCACGGTGATGAGACGCTTTTCCGCTGACCCTTAGCGGTCAGCGGTCAAATCTAGGCCACTGCACAGTTGTCGCGTAACACGGTCATTGTTTGCGCAGACGCGGAGACAGGCCCCGACGGCCGAGGCGAAGCGAAATAAATGACAGACTGAGTAAGAAAGCGGGCTAGTATGCTGAACAGAAGGCCAAGAAAATCTGGCAGACAATACAATCGAAGGCCGAGAAACTAAATTCATCGTATTAAGGAAGGTCACTGCACCAGTGAACCGGAGTTGTGCAGAACCGTAGGAACAGGTTTCACAAAACAAGCAATCCACGTGAACGTGACTCATCCCGCAATGCACTTAAGAAATGATGTAAACGCGTCTGAATTGAGCGTAAGTTCGGCTTCTTGAACTGATTGGCCAAAGGACTTACTGCTGCGCCTTTTGGCGATATTGTCCAGTATTCGCGTGCTGGTGTTCTCGCACTCTGCGGAAGCCAACAAAACGAACACACGGACGTTCATCTGACAAACACTGGTCATGCACCAGTTCGTAAAGATATCTCACCTTAACAGAGATCCGTAAGCTTCAACATAGGGGATTTCTAATCATGAAATGTGATCGCATGAGTCCCCTCATTTTTTGACAACAGCCCAATGCACTACAAAAAATGGCGGACGAATTTTTTTATGCAAGTAACTGCAGGCCGGTCACAAAACAAACCAACAGTCGGAGCGTAGCTAGTGCTCATGCAAGATGAACGAAACGTTGAAAAATTATACTCACTTGAAGGCATAAAATCAATTTCAAGTGATAAACTCACGGCCGGACCTTTGCAACCACTGCACAATAATTTTACTTCCTACCTTCTGTAGGACCTCTGCCGGTCAGCAGAAGCAACTCTCGTAATGCAAAAACAAAGCAGTTATATTACCAACTACAACGCAGAACCATCTAAAAGAACATCTGTACTGTAGATCAATTTATTACCAGATCTAAAGCTTTAGAAACAGTTTCTAAGCGTGGTTATCTATTCCTAATAATTTTTAAAGCTAGCTTAGTAGTAGTTTCAGTTTCGAAACACCAGTAATACACCCTTTTGAAGATTTGGGCCTCTCAGTGCTCTCAGTATTCCTCCAAATAATCTCACTGTATACATTAACGTTATCAAACATGTCTGACCTATTTAGTTCGTTCGCGCTCAATGTTGACTAAAAGTACGCGTCATTTCGCTGTGCCTTAGGGAACTAAGATGTCGCCAAATTAACATGGCCAATGCATGGAGGAAGGGGAAAAAACTTCCTCTTCCTCCATGGCCATATGCGGCAGAGCTGCAGTACAGTGTACTCTGGCTGTGTTCCAATTCTTTCCATCATCGTAGACAGTCTACTTTGATGTCTACGAAGACAGCCAAGACAGCTTCGAGGCCAAGTTACAGTTGCCAAGTAATGGAACGCGTTTAGAGTCGTCTGGTAGACGCTTCTGCGACGTAACGCCACCACGCGGCGACAAAAAGAATGTTGAGAAAAGCACACATTAGTTCTGTATTTTAAGTATTTTCGCCTGCGAACCTATGAAAAACATGACGTCACTTATATTTAGGGTATATAAAAGCGTTTCTACGTTTTTGTGTGCGCAGACTACTTTCCCGTCGAGTTTCTACTAGAGTGTACTAGATAATGGTCGAGTGGGCCGAACGGCGCTCTCCCGCTGAGGCGCCGCGTGTGGAAAAATTTTGCGAGGGCGCTGCGAGCGAACTGGATTGGGGCGGAGACGCGCTCCGCGGCATATTCAACGCACTTTCGCTGCGGGCGCCGAGGCCGATTGCGCATAGTACGCTCTTAAAATAGTGCTTTATTTCAACTGCAAATTTATGTTTACACCATCTTGCCAAACATATATATTTGAGGCATGGATTATACAACGCGTCGTCTTCAGTTTTGCTGTCGTTGTCAAGCGCGTCGTCTGCTAGCGAGCGCGCGTTCGCTACGCGGACGCTGGCGGCGCCCAGTTTTTCTCGCAGAACGTCTTTGTAGTACATTTGTTTTTATGTTTTAGTTGCTTTGGTGCGCTCATGACTCTTCACGGCGGGTACCAAAGGTAGTTTCAGTCAAGTGAACCATTGTTTTTAACACTGTCTTCTAAAAGCAACTGGCATCTCTGCAACATGAAGCTACGTACGAAAATTTTATTATTGATAGCGTGTCATTTTACGCGCGCTTCTTGTCGGTGGATATTGATCAGGAACAATGATCGAAGCAAACAATATTAAAGTGAAATAAACCAGGTTTATTAGCTGCGTGGCGCGAAGAATGACCGATGTATTTCTACGTAATTAAATCAAAGGGTACATTGAGAATGATACAAATGGTACAGTGAGAACTCCCGACCGTGCACGTTTGCATACGAAACACACGTATTAGTGAATACTGCACATAAAACTCTCATTCGCAGAAATATTATTCATAGCAGGCAATTAAATATATATATATATATATATATATATATATATATATATATATATGAAAGTGTTATTGATATGCTGTACGACGCCGAACAGTCGTTTCCGTAGGAATGTAACGCATAACCGCACTATTGCAGTCTCAAAGGTGAGAGACCGATGCAAGTGCGGATTGTTATTCCGAATGATTGTGCTGCCGGAGAGTTGTGGCTGTTGCGCAGAGGCGCAGTTCCTGAGAAAATTAACGCAGGAGTGTTAATAAGTCCGGCTAATAAGCTGCTAATAAGCCCTGCTAATAAGTGTAATAAGCTGTCATTCAATATAAATGCCCCGTTTTGGGGCAGCCTGTAAATCTGCTAACTTGATTCAGGCACGGAAAACTTTTTTTCTTTTTTGACAGTCTCACCATCTTTGCAACCCATTAAAACTGGGTGCCCCATGTGGTACCACACTTATCTTCTTGAACGAACGCAGCAGATCTACACATATCTGTACGTGTGTGTGAGGTGTGCCGTTTCTCTAATTGCTTCATTATTGTCGTTATGATAGTGCGTCGAATAACTGAAAGCAGCCGTTTATAATATACAAGCTGCTTAGTTGAGCGTACAGACATTTGGGAATGGCATTACATTTATGTATGAAATATAGGATAAGCGTAACATGTTTTTCTCGGAAATCAGACTCGAGAATAATTTATTTTGTTTACACTCCTAGCAAAAAGACGAAGAACGCAGCCACCTGTCTTTTTTTTTAGTTCAAACAAATTTGTGGGTTTTACGTGGCAAAACCACGATATGAGTATGAGGCACCCGGTTTAGATTTCCCCACCTGGGGCTTTTTAACGTGCACCTAAATAGAAGTACACGAGTGTTTTCCATTTGTTCCCATCGAATTCCGCGACGGATTGAACCCGTGAGTTCCAGTTGAGCAGCGCAACGCCGTATATCCACTATACCGGGTGTTCGAAATTTAGGTTTAGGGGATTTTTAAAAATCTCCTGTGGCAGTTAGCACAATTCTCATTGATGAGCTGGGTTATTCGAAGAGGCGGACATTAGTAGCACGAGAATCGAAACACCTATTCAACTTATTAACAAAATTGATTAATGAACTTCTTAGTTAATTACTTTACGACACATATTGCAATTTAATAATTGTAGCCGGTGATGTTGCAAAACGCATCCACTTCAAATGAATTTCCAGAATGACACCAGAATGACACCGACCGCGATAAATGACCCCGTACCCATTACTCCGCATTCTGTTACGCGAGTAAGGCGGAAACTTGAATAGAATGTTGCGCTGCAGTTTTTTTTTTTTTTCAATAACAATGCTTCCCGCAAATCTGAGTACCCGCCGCGGGGGCTCAGTTAGCGCTGCTGAGGACGAGTTCGCGGAATCGAATCCCGGCCGCGGCGGCCGCATTTCGATGGAGGCGAAATGCAAGAAGCCCGTGTGCTTGCGTTGTAGTGGACGTTAATGAACCCCAGGTGGTCAAAATTAATCCGGAGCCCTGCACTACGGCGTGCCTTATAATCAGAACTGGTTTTGGCACGTAAAAAACCCCAAAAGAAGAAAGAAATCTGAGTACAAGGTGCCGGATGGGGCAGATATGCTTTACTTGTTTGAAGCGGCAAGCAGGAAGGTTACATATGTTTCTCCGTTTGCGTTCCGCAAGACCTACTGATGGAAAACTATATGCGGAACAATACACACGAGAGATACATGCTGCTTGAAGAACGAGAAAAATATTTGTTCTCCAAAGGGAACCGTACAATAACATAGTAGAATGAAAGCCGACACTGCGGCCGCAATGCACGGGCAATCACCGAGCGGCATTAAAAAATAAAATGAAGAGAAAGAAAAGCATTTGTTCTTAAGACATATATACATGTCATATTCGATTATGAACACCGTTTGAAAGGTCTGAACGCAAATACCAGCGCGCGAAGTAGTGCGATTGACCCTGCCGAGCAGTATCACCAGCAGTTTCCAACGGCGCGACCTTGATGCGGCCCAATGATGATGATGATGATGATGATTTATTGGCATCCCCTTTGAAACGGGGCGGCGACAAATAGTCACCTAGCCTGCTTGATTTAATCAGGTATACTATACATGTTCTTTATCTTGCATTTTTGTATACCTATCATTATTTTTCTTTTTCAAAAATTTACCTTGTACCGCTGCCTATGATTTTAAGAGATCAGGTCGAATCCAGTTCGATCGCAGCGCCGCCACAGTATTTTTCCACGTCGGGCGCCTCACTGCAAAGCATGCGCCGCCCCAGCCGCTCGTCCCACTCGACCATATTCTAGTACACTCTAGTTTCTACGTCCTGCTCAGTCGCCATCTTGTTTAGGCAGGAAAGTAGCCTGCATCGTTCTTGGCTTCGATGCTGTCTTCGCGATACTGTCTACTTTGACATCTTCGTGAGAATTAGAACGAGACCACGAACGAGACCGCCGTCCGCTTAGCTGTCTATTTAGCCGTCTACGGCGAGTATTGGAACCGATTGGAACTATTGGCGGCGGCGGAGTGTTGCAAGTAGAGTGTACTACACTCTAAAAACAGTTGCACCCTTTGGGGCGTATTTTTGCCACAGAACAATAATAGTCATCTGACTTGCGTGGCTTTCCTTTCTTTAACGCTGTGCGCCCGGCACTTCTCGGTCACGAACGACAAGAGCGTTATCAGCGTGACACAGCCTTCTCGACAGGAAAGTAGCTAGTGCAGAGTTTTCAAGATAGGAAACGCAAGCAAGAGAGATGACGATTATTGTTGTGTGGCAAAAATGCACCCCAAAGGGTGCAACTGTTCTTACAGTGTAGACAATGGTCGAGTGGGCCGAACGGCGCTCTGCCGCTGAGGCGCCGCGTGTGGAAAAATAGTGCGAGGGCGCTGCGAGCGAACTGGATTGGGGCGGAAATGCGCTCCGCGGCATATTCAACGTACTTTCGCTGCGGGCGTCGAGGCCGATTGCGCATAGTACTCTCTTCAAATAGCGCTTTATTCCAACTGCAACTTTATGTTTACACCATTTTGCCAAACATATATATTTGAGGCATAGATTATACAACGCGACGTCTTCAATTTTGCTGTCGTTGTCAAGCGCGTCGTCTGCTAGCGAGCGGCGTTCGGTACGCGGACGCTGGCGGACGCCCAGTTTTTCTCGCAGAAACTCTGTGCAGGATATTTTTAATGGTTTAGTTGCTTCGGTGCGCCCATGACTCTTGACGGCCGGTACCAAATGTAGTTTTAGCCAGGTGAACTGCTGTTTTTACCACTGTCCCCTAAAAGTAACTGGTATCTCCGCACCATGAAGGCTACGTGAGAAAATTTTAGTATTGATATCGTGTCATTTTACACGCACTTCTTGTTGGTGGATATTGATCAGGGACAATGATCGAAGAAAACAATATTAGAGTGAAATAAACCAGGTTTATTAACTGCGTGGCGTGAAGAATGACCAATGTATTTCTAGGTAATTAAATCAAAGGGTACATAGACATATATTTTACGATATATATATGTAAGGGAAAAAATAACGAATATTCGAAATGCAGTAATCGAAAAAGTGAGAACTCCCGACCGGAATAAGTGCACGTGTTTGCAGTAACAAACACACTTATTAGTGAATACTGGAAATAAAACTCTCATTCGCAGAAATAATAGTGACAGCAGGCAAAACCATCTAATATATATATATATATATATATATATATAATGTGTGTGTGTGTGTGTGTGTGTGTGTGTGTGTGTGTGTGTGTGTGTGTGTGTGTGTGTGTGTGTGTGTGTGTGTGTGTGTGTGTGTGTGTGTGTGTGTGTGTGTGTGTGTGGTGTGTGTGTGTGTGTGTGTGTGTGTGTGTGTGTGTGTGTGTGTGTGTGTGTGTGTGTGTGTGTGTGTGTGTGTGTGTGTGTGTGTGTGTGTGTGTGTGTGTGTGTGGTGTGTGTGTGTGTGTGTGTGTGTGTGTGTGTGGTGTGTGTGTGTGTGTGTGTGTGTGTGTGTGTGTGTGTGTGTGTGTGTGGTGTGTGTGTGTGTGTGTGTGTGTGTGTGTGTGTGTGTGTGTGTGTGTGTGTGTGTGTGTGTGTGTGTGTGTGTGTGTGTGTGTGTGTGTGTGTGTGTGTGTGTGTGTGTGTGTGTGTGTGTGTGTGTGTGTGTGTGTGTGTGTGTGTGTGTGTGTGTGTGTGTGTGTGTGTGTGTGTGTGTGTGTGTGTGTGTGTGTGTGTGTGTTTGTGTGTGTGTGTGATATACTGTACGACGCCGAATGTCATTTCCGTTGGAATGTAACGCATAACAGCACTATTGAAATCTCAAAGGTGAGTGACTGCATGCAAGTGCAGGACTGTAATTCCGAATTATTTTGCTGCCAGAGAGTCGTTGCTGTTGCGCAGAGGCGCAGTTCCTGAGAGAATTAACGGACGGGTGTTAATAAGTCCTGGTTAAAAAGTTCCTCACTCTCATTCGATATAAACGCCCTGTTTTGGGGCAGCCTGTAAATCTGCTAACTTGATTCAGACAAGAATTTTTGACAGTCTCACCATGTTTGCAACCCATTAAAACTGAGTGCCCCATGTAGTACCACACTTATCTTCTTCAACGAACGCAACAGATCTGTACATATCTCTACGTGTATTTGAGACATGCCGTTCCTTTAATTGTTTCCTTATGGTCGTTATGATGGTGCACCGGATAACTGAACGCAGACGTTTATAATATACAAGCTGCAGAGTTGAGCGGTCATGCATTTGGGAACGGCATTACATTTACGCATGAAATATAGGATAAGCGTAACATGTTTTTCTCGGAAATCAGACTCGAGAATAATTTATGTTGTTTACACCCCCAGAAATATAAGCCGAAGAACGCAGCCACCTGCTTTTTCCTTTTTCGTTTTTTAATATAAGCAAATTCTTGAGTTTTACGAGGCAAAACCACGATATGATTATGAGGCACCCGGTTTAGTTTTTGCCACCTGGGGTTCTTTAACGCGTACCTGAATAGAAGTACACGAGTCTTTTTCCATTTCGTTCCTATCGAATTCCGCGACCTGGATTGAACCCACGAGCTCCAGAATTAGCAGCGCAACGCCATATCCACGATATCGGCACTAATTAGGGTACCGCGCAGGCTTTCTTTCTTTCTTTTTTTGAAGTATCGACTGGAAAAAAAATTCCACGTACGGCTTACGGCCAAAGATTAGCATATAGAATGGCTAACTAAAACCGTTTTCGGTGCTCGAGGTCCGACTGCAATAAATGACCCCGTACCAATTACTCCGAATTCTGTTACGCGAGAAAGGCAGAAACTTGAATGGAATGTTGCACTGCAGTTTACTTTTTTTTTATGTATACCAATGCTTCCCGTAAATCTAAGTACAAGGCGCCAGATGAGGCAGATATGCTTTACTTGTTTGAAGCGACAAGCAGGAAGGTTACATATGTTGCTTCGTCTGCGTTTCGCAAGATCTACTGATAGAAAACTATATGCGCAACAATACACACGAGAGATACATGCTGCTTCAAGAACGAGAAAAAATATTTTTTCTCCAAAGGGAACCGTACAATAACATAGTAGAATGAAAGCCGACACTGCGGCCGCAATGCACGCGCAATCACCGAGCGGCATTAGAAAATAGTAAAAAATAAACGAGGAAGAGAAAGGAAAGAAATTTATTATTAAGGCATAAATACATGTCATATGCAATTATGAACCCCATTTGATCGGTCTGAACGCCAATACCAGCGCGCGAAGTAGTGCGAATGACCCTGCCGAGCAGTATCGCCAGTAGGGTGTACTAGATAATGGTCCATATTCTAGTACACTCTAATCGCCAGCAGTTTCCAACGGCGCGACCTTGATGCGGCCCAATGATGATGATGATAATGATGATGATGATGATGATTGTTGTGGCCTTTCCCTTTGTATCGGGTGGGCACTTCATGTTGCCCTGACCAAAAATATTTTAAAAAATAACGGAAAAAAAAACACTGCATCAGTTCTATGAACAATGCGCATGCGCCTTGTTCCCTGTCCCCCTGACCACCACTTCAGAAGCCTGGCCTTCGTGATGGAAGTCGCCGACAGAGGGCGCACGTTTGTGTTCTGGGGCCGTATTCTGAAACGTTCGCCTAGGCGAAATTCCTTTTTTCGCTTTCAGGCGTGCGCCGATTGGCTGTTTTAGCAAAATTGGATGAGCTGATTGGGTGGTTGAGCCCGACGTCATTCAATTTTGCTCAACCAGCCAATCAGCGCGCACGCTGATTTCGCCTAGGCGAACGTTTCAGAATACGGCCCCTCGCCGTTTCGCGCTTCCACAAAACCAAGTGCCTCGGGAAGTGTGGTGCCTTCTGGTTGACGAGGGCACAAGCGATCACATCGCAGCACAACGCAGCACAAGTTAAGATGCATGCTTCTGAGGTCACTCGACTGGACAGCATGCGCCAGTCGATCCACGTGTTTCCGTTCGCCTCAGTGGAACACAGAGTTGGAACCGGTGCTGGCGCAACAGAGTGCGCTGCGCCGCGGACGGCTTCTGTTGTCTCCATGGTTGTTTGCCTTGACACCTTTTCCGTCGAGGCAATCCAGGGATCTGATGGGCTTGTCTCCCTGACGACCGACATGGCTGTTTGTGTGAAGCGTGAAATAGCACGGTGTGCGCCGCTCCACAGCGGCCCCCTTGTCCGGACCGTTGGCCCAAACCAAAGCCCCCCACCCAGTCAGCCCGGGTAGGGGGGGGGGGGGGGGGGTGCCGGGGTCAATGTACCGAATGATGCTGGGTTGATGAGTACATGAACGCTCTGGGGCGCGGTACATACGGGTGCCAAGTCCCCTTCCCATCTGACAACGGCACAATGTGTTCAATGTTCTCCTCGTCATCCCCGCATGCCCTGCACTGCACAGTACTGTCGCCCACCGACTGGTCGAAGCGGCGTCTATACACCTTCGTGCGCAATGCTCCCGCACGAGTCTCGAACAAAAGGGCACTGCCAGCACTGTTGTTGTACAGCCGCTCCACAGAGATGGTCGTTTTATGTACTCTATACAGGGTCAGGCTGGACTTTTGGTCCATAGCGGATTGCCACATCGACGTCTCTGCTTCCTGTACTCTGGTTCGCACCTCCATCGACCATTTCCTTTCGGTGTCCTCCTGGACGGGGTCTGTAAAGAGGGAGAACTTTCTGCACAGGTTGTAGAGACGCCTGCTCCACTGCGTGCTCACGCCCTTTAGAGAGGTGTACCGGAAGTCCGGAACACGCGCCCCACTTCGACCGCAGCGCCGCCCCAGTACGTATTTTTCCACGTCGGGCGCCTCACTGCAAAGCATGCGCCGCCCCAGCCGCTCGTCCCACTCGACCATCAGGCACCGAGAAAAGGGATGTTTTTTTTTTTTTTCTGCTTTTCTAGCAGAAACATTGCCTAGCTGTTGTGCATCCCGGCGCAAAACAGTGCGTCTGTCGTTTCATGCGACTTGCCATGGCTTCTTACGGCATGGCAACGTGTAAAACTATTGTCACCACAAGGAGGTACAACTGCACAGCGTGAATGCAAACAGAAATGAGCCGTGGAGCTAAAAGAACCGAACAGAACCATGCAAACCAAGCGCACTCGCTGGCTCCGGCAGCAGCCAAGCCAAACTACAGCGGAGGTATCTGATGATGATGATGATGATGATGATGATGATGATGATTTGTGGCTAATGAACCCTTTGTAACGGGTGGACTCAATACATTAGTGTCCTAGCCAAAAGAAACCCCTCAATAATTGAGGGGCTTTAAGTGGATTCATAGTGGGTATTACCTCTGTACCGCGTCCGGATGGCCGAAGACGCCGCCAGAAAGCAACGGCTGGCCGCCGTGTGAGGAAGGGGAGGCCTGGGGGTTAGTCTCCCAACCCCCGTCGCCCCCAGACCCCATCATGGACACAATAAAGTTTTATCTCTCACTCTGCTTTCTGTAAATAAAATTATCTCTCTCTGAGCGCACATTGTTTCTTTTTTTTTTGCTGCTTGTGACGATATATGTACGCCAATTTCCTCGTTCTTTTTTTTTTTTTTTGCTCTGTGTTAATATTTTTTTATATTCATAAAGGCAAATTAGATTGCTAAATGATTACCTGATTTGCTAAATGATTACCCTGAAAGTGGAGGCACTTTATCCCTGTTTATAATCCTTATTCCTCGTGTGCTACTCCATTAGTCAGCCACCTTTTTTGATACCTGATTTTAAGTATTGTAGACTAGCTGTTGCTGTTTGCCTACTTTCATTATGTCTACGTGCCGAACTATATCTCGGCGCAATAGCCTCCGTCAGGCTGTATAGCAGTTTGCTTCGATTTCTGTTGGTGTACAAAAAGAAATCAATAAATCAATTCGTTCAAAAGTCAGCCCATACAAAGCATGACCCTGCGCTCGGCGGACTCGGAGTGTTATTCTGAGGCGCGATCTTGTAACGGTTGTGGACAAAATCGCACACTTGATTGCTCAGTATCTTAACATCAGTGGTCCAATTTTTTAATATTTTAAGCTTTCGTGGTCGGTGTCCATTTTAATTGTTGTCATCAGTGGTTCCAGTGACGAAATCGTGCTTCTGATCAATTGGCTAAAAGGGCCGCTATGGCCTATCTGACTGGCTCAAAACGTCGCCATTGCAGAATTTGATAATTTGAATAGCATCACAGCTCGGTCCTAAATTTCGCCGGAAGTATCGATATAGTATCACCGAAAGTGCTCGTGCGAGAGAGAGGTATACGTCCCCAGGAGACGTATTCTCGCGGACGATCACTTTCGGCGACACTATCGCCTTCGCGTGACGTAGTGCTCAACCAGCCAATCCACTCATCCGGTTTTGCTTAACCAAGCGCCTACTGAAAGTGATACCGCCGAAAGCGATCGTCCGAGAATACATACTCGGCTAAAGCTTCTCCATCCACGTGCCTCTGACGCTTGAGAACGTGTATATGCAGGGGTTTTAGGTTCATCTAGTGTATTTGTTTCCGGAAAATTTTAATCGATGTACACTTGTTCGGGTTGCGGTTTTGGTGTTTTACCAACCACCCTGTGCACATGTTTTCTCCCGATTTGCTCGTGAAACATCGGCCGTTTACCTTTGTTGCAAAGTGCGAGTATGGAAGCATCGATCACAGCCGCACGTTTCTGTCGTTTAGGAAAAGCGTTTCTGTCTGTCGTTTAGGAACAGCGTGCGCTGAGATCGAGCGGCGGCAGAATACATTAAACTGACTGACACATGATGGGCCGACTTTTTTTTTTTTTTTTTTTACTCGGTGCATTTTCCTTCATGCAATTTCCTCCACATTCTTTCGTGGAATTTGTTTGTTTTTATTACCCCGCAAAGCAACCACCCGCGCACGCCACGCTGGCGCCTGTGTCCTTTTCACCCGGGCTACAGGTGCGCAACAAATCCGAATGGAGTAAATGGCAAGCTGTTTGCGGCCATTTGGAAGGGAATTTTGGAATGGGGTGGAACAGAGGGAGCTCACAGCACAAGCATGAGCTGAGTAAAATGAATAAGTTATTGCAGGAAATACAACAACTATATATGCAGAAACCTAGAATCCGTCCTTATCTCAGGCGACAGCATCGCACACTTTCAAAAGCACGCCGTATCGTCTGAGTCTGTGAAGCCCCGAAGGCACAAGGGGCGGCCGGCACCTCCTCGTGCCTGTCCCACCACCAAAAAGTGGCACTGACCGGCAGCCATGTGCTGCCGTAGAGATCGGCTGAACCTCCATGGCCACGCGAAGCGCAATGGATTTAAAACGCGTGGTTCTCTTCATAACAATTGTCACGGTGATTACATTTGAAAGGAAAGGGGGGGGACTCGAACAACGCGCAGAGTACACTGCGTCCCTGCTCTCCTGGTCAATCCACGCAGCGATGCATCGTTGAAGCTTTCGCCACGGAGGGGGAGGCGTTGTTTCCTTCACACAGTGGAAGCTTCGCGAAGGAAATTCAACGTAGCTGAAAAGCTGCGGAGCAGTGTTCGAGGAACATCCAACACCTTACTCAGTGCAACTATATATAGAGTGTTCTAGATTGCTCTAGTGCAACCCTTGTGGGCACACGAAAGCGTCAACTAGCGAAAGAGACTATACGGCGACAGCTCGTGACACCTCTGCTGTCTTTTGCACGATCGTTTATCACCTGTCCATTCCTAAGTACCATCGTCGTCAAATGAAACGCGGAACAGCGGACCGTCCAGTCGTCACCATTGCCAGGCGCACACATCCGGTTTGACCGCACAGCGCTAAGGTGGCCACCCTAACTGGGCGATGATGCTCCCCATTTTCGTTTCTGTTCCCGTTCTGTTTTATTTGAAAGCGAGAAAAGAAAAATGGAAGAAACAGAAGATAAAATATCGCAATATATAGGGCGAGTATTATCACCCAGTGCGGTGAAACCGTATGTGCTATCGACGTCAAATCAAACGCCAACAGCAGTGTGCGCTACGCAGTTTGCTCAGTCATCGATACTGCGCCGTCATCTTTTCTCGCTTTCAAATAAAAGGGAACCAGAACAGAAACGAAAATATCGCTCTATTGGGGGACCATCATGGCGCAGTGCAGTCAAACCGGAGGTGCGCGCATCCGGTTTGACTTAAGTACATATTCTTAAACATGTGCGTTTGTATTATAGTCCTGCTTTTTCAAATTACAAAATCTATCATTGTCAAGACATTTTAACGGAAATAGAGAGTCTGAAACGTGCGTTCTGATGATGCTGATAATAATAATAATAATAATAATAATAATAATAATAATAATAATAATAATAATAATAATAATAATAATAATAATAATAATAATAATAATCACTTGCAGTAACAGGATAACTGTGGACGACATGCGAGGCTGGGGCAAAAAGGTAAAAACCCATGCGCAAGTGCGCCTGCCAGCCCGCCGTCCAAGGCGAATATCAATAAATCAATCAAATAAGTTTATTTTCACAAAAAATTTAGTCACGGAAAAAGTTATAGTTACAGCAATATTCTGCAAAGGAGACAAGAAGGTCAGAGATTTCTCGAGGGAAGAAAAGGTCACAATTAATCAAAAACAAAATTTATTACCTTAGCGTTTGCCCGTGTGCGCTTTCGCGCCTCGTTTTTGCAGGCTGCAGGGCTAGAGAAGATGCATATAATCTCTTCTCGTTTCAAACAAAATTTATATTTTGAATACTCCTGTTTGCCAAAGAGAAACCATATATACCACACAAACAATTCTTTTTATTACAGTTTGATTCCAAAGGCGGCTTTGGAACAGGAAGCAGGTTTAAGCGGCGCAAACAAGGTAGTGAGGGAAAAAAATGTGAAAATTGGGCTATTGACGTTTGGTCATGGAAAAGGGGGGCCGGGAATAAAGCTATCATAAGTGCCTGCATCGTCAGTGATGAGAAAAAAAATATAACAAAAGATTCATTCTCTGATTGGCGTTTTAGTAGTTTTATAACTGCAACGTTCCAAACGAAGTCTAGCGCCGTCTTCACCTTCACCCACAGTCAATGAAGGCTTCTTCTCTTCTCTTTCTTTTTTTGCCTGAAATGGCATTCAACTCATAAAGAGCAGATACGAAAAATGATTTCTTGACTAATTACTCAATTAGTAACTTCAACACTTGCGGACATATCTCCACTGACAGCCTTTGTCAGGTACTTAATCAATTCTGTCTCAACCGACCAGTAAACAGAAATCACACTTTGCAATTGATTTGTGTGCGTGCGTGTGTGTGTGTGCCTGCGTGCGTGCGCGCGCGCAACAAGAAAAATTCATGCACATTGGTTATTAGGCCAGCGCTGACGATAACAATACGCGCGTTCTTTCCACGACGCGCCAACAGATCCCTGCGATTAAGAAAAATTTATTAAATTATGGGGTCTTACGTGCCAAACCCACGATCTGATTATGAGGCATGCCACAGTGCGGCCGGGTGTCCAACCCGCGACCTCACTCTTGGTCACTCACGGAGACTGTTTGATATCCCACACGCGAAGAAAAGCAGGGAAGATATTGATAAGACCAGAGTCATCGCAAGTGTAGCTAATGCTACAGTGTAGTGATGCAGATTTCAAATACGAAAGCGATAGATCGAGATTAGATAGGCAAAAGGCTAGATCGAGCAGGCTAGGTGATTATTTGTCCCCACTCCGTTTCAAAGGGGATGCCAATGAACATCGTCATCATCATCGAGGCTGCGTAGTCGCATTATATTTTTATTGCGATAGCAATTATATGGACACTCCAAAGCAGATTTCTGCCGTCGGCGTCGCCGTCGCCGTCGCCGTGAGGTTCCGTATGACGTCAACGGAGATGAAATCGTCGCCGCACGCCTGTATGTGCGCGTGAAAGGGCGCGAGGGACGCGCGCTTTCACGGGGAGTGAACCCACGGCGGACAACAAACGCGCGTTCTGCGCTGTGCTCTCTTAAGGGCTGCAGAAGTAGGCGTCTCTTTCCTCCTTTACAATCACCATATATGTAAGCAAACGCGCCTTCTTCCGGCCGCACGAAAGGCCGTTGAGGGAAGGGAGGCGACGTTTAGCTGCGGCACCAAGTACCTATTTATATCCGAGGCTCCGGCAACAGTCACCAACGCCGCACGCATTTTGTGCGAACGCGGGCAAAACGCTGACGGCGTCGGCAACAGTTCTGCCCGCTGCTGGGGCTGCTGCGTGTCCAAATTTATACAGCTGATAAAACTACTAACCTTACTCCGTATAGCTCTCTACAAATTTGCTATCGCAATTGATGCTTCGCCTTTCAGGTGAAACTGCGACTTTTTTCTATTTTGCGACATTTCACTTTCATCCCTGGAAAAAAAATAAACACGCGATGTGTACCCTGCTGGAAACATCTCATTTTGATGTCCCTTACAATTATCTCCAAATCCGTATTTGACGTCTTGGCGATTAGGACAGCAATTAAAAAGTTAGATGATTACTTTAATTAAGAAATTATATGTCTGGGAATAAAGAAATTACTGGCGGTTTCTCCGCCGCACTCCAAACAACCTGCAATTGGTCTTACCGCGTAAAAATAATCCGTCTTTAAAAAAATATTTAGGAAAACAGCTTGGTGCATGACAGATGGGACAATTATTTCAGAGTTCTGTCTGCACACTCCATTAAATTCTAAAGTTGATGAAACTCTTTTCTATTTTGTACACTGAGGATACCCAAAAAACCGAAAAGCTTTTTGTCTGTCATCATTTTTTTTTCGTGCACGCATCCCACAGTAACCGTCAAGTGCTTTATATATAGTTACACTTTATACCAATATTTAATGTCAGCACGTTGGACATAAGAGATGATTGCGTCTACTGCTTGACAGGGTTTACAAGAAACGCGTAGTCCGTATTACCAAAAAAAAAGGGGGGGCGGGAAATAAATACAGAAAGCTATTTTAGAGATGACTTCGTTAAGGCTTTATATGTGTAACCAACGCGCAGCAGATCGAGCTCTACAAGTGACAACCCTCCTGCGTCTACGGCGAACATGGATCACCTTAATTCTGCGGGTGCGCCCTGCTACTCGGGATATTAGGCACAAGATGCTCAAGGAGCCCAAGCGCAAGTCAAATGTTTCAGAGGACTGTGCCTGTTGGATCATCACCATCATCATCATCAGCCTATATTTATGTCCACTGCAGGATGAAGGCCTCTCCCTGCGATCTCCAATTACCCATGTCTTGCGCTAGCGTATTCCAACTTGCGCCTGTTGGATAGCGGACAACAAATGCGCCAACGCATTGCTGCAGTACTTCCATCACACATTGCAGCATGCGGTTATATATATATATATATATATATATATATATATATATATATATTCATTAATATTTGTCTTGCGGCAAGTTCCCCGAATTAAAAAAAGAAAGAAAATGTACATAAGCACCTTGAGAAAGTATGAAAGGTTATACAAAGTGGTATCTCGTGGCCCTGCCATTCCATTGGCTCGTAACACAGTTGTCTCTATCTTGGTAATATTCTGTAATTCAGAGCCCGTCCACTACTGTGAAGATGGAAGCCAGCGACACTGCAGACTATGGTGGGTCTGTTATAGTGAATATTGCTATAGTAAATTTATACATATTATCATTATTGACTATATTGAACGTCTTCAGCATGTTCTTCAAATGGCAAGGACACCGGCGTCTTGTTTTCGCCCGGTACGATGGCCAAGTAGTGCGTTTGCTGCACCAAGTCCGCCCCATCGTCATAGAGTAGCGTATGAGCCACAGCGTTCCTAGCCATGGCACGCTGCACGGCATCGTCGGGATCCTGACGTCAGGATCATGGAAGATGTCCTTAAACGAGCGTACGTCCCATAGCGAGTCCAAAGGACAACTGCTGATAACACCTCTAGCGCGATCTCTACGTCACGAGACAAATGAGCACAACGATTGGTGGGACGTGCCGCCGACGAGTATCGCGACACTTGTGAAAGAGGCATCGGCGGTGGCGAGGACAATGGGCAATCCTCATACGTCTTGACACCTGTGCTAAGGCACAACTGGCGGGAAACCATCAAGCAGATGGATCAGAAAATTGTTTATCTACTTCCGGTCTATCTATGTACTTCCGTTGCCGGACGCGATCTCCTGGAACCAAGACTATACCAGGTTCGCTGTAAAAAAGGCAAGATCAAGCACTTAGCGTGCACGAGCGTTTCAGTGTACTAGCCTTCTGTTTTTCCCTTCTTCGAAACCCAAATGCCGAATCAAATGTACTACGTAGCTGCCTGTATGGCCTCCAATATCGGCCAACGCGCAGGCGCGCGGATCAGTGAGGACATGGTTTGTCCCATGTCCCAGCGCTCTTGACCGCTCGCTTCTGCACGCGCTCCCGTGCTTCTTTACTGGGACTGAGTGGTGGCTGTTTCTGAGAAAGCGCGGTCGTCCTGTAGAGTTCGCGAGACTCTTTCTCGGAAAGAAAGCCGCCAACGCACGGTTAGCAGGCGTCGAAGGCGGGGCTCGCCCACACATAATTTCTAAATGTGGAGAAGCCTGATTTACAGGGTGACTGCTACATACGTGCAGAATAGGCGCACAATGACAAACCTGCGAAACCTATCGCATACAGACGAAGTCGCCTGTAAACCAAACAGGAGTTCGTAGCCACAACATTGGGCTGTAGTTAACATGTGTTAACCACCTATACATACAGCTTTATGTGAACAGTGTTTCGTGTGCGGCTAACACATCTAAATAAGCACTTGAAGGTGCCATCTAAACATACGCATCTAAACTTCAAAATGAAGCAGCTGAAAGTAAGCTCTGTCCTGTCTACTCGTTTCTACCTCGGTCCTTGTCCTAAAAATTCCCACCATTTGATCTTCATTGCTGAACTTAAAATGGCTTAGAGGTTGTAATTGTTAATTATAGTCACGTCTTCGATTGTGATAAGCAGCAGTTTTTCGGCCAATCTGTCACTGTGAGTGTACGCCATGATTTCACAGGTCAACAATAACATGCTGTGGTCAGGTATGTGGCGCGCCAGGCAGCTCAGCCGGCCCACCCACCACAGGATATATACGAGTATACAAAGTAAATGGCAGGTGACCCCCGTCTCTGTTGACCACCTATACATAGTAATCAATACAACCAACCTTTCTTTTGCATAAAGGTGAACTTCGAGGAATCGCGGTTCACTTTATGACATGTAAAATACTTTTCTTTTTCACATTTCAAGAAAAGCGTTAATTGGGAACACAAAACGTACAGCACGAATGCGATCGCAGTCCCGCCTGTGCATTTATTTGAGCTACAAGGTGTTTGTTGTCATACTGTGATGATTTCAGCCCTAGTTTATGGAAAAAAAAGAAAATACAAAGAAAATACAAAGAAAAACGGCGATAAACACTGAGTCCCCTTCAAGAACATAGCACACTTTTATTTTACGTCATCACAAGTCACTCCTGTTATCTGATAGAATCAGGCAAGCCAGAGGCCTGTAGACCGCCAAATGCTATAATAAAAGCAATGAGCAACTAAAATTCAACATGCCATTTTTGTTGCCATGGGAAAAAAAACAAGCTCCCTTCTTTTGCAGGGTCATTACTATGGCACGAAACCCCCCCCCGAAAACATCCATTCCTTTTAGCACCTGAGCACATATTATACTGAAGTCGCAGAGCCTCACTCGGACGTATAGTTGGATATGTAAGGCAACCGTAGCATTTCTTCACTGTTGTGTGCCTCAAAGTAGTTCCACGCCTTAAAGGGTCCATCGCTGTCATCATGGTGGTCTGTTAAAAGCTCGACATCCACCAATGTGCGGTAGTAAAGCTCGGGAACGGACTCGAGCTCGTCCAACTTTGCCAGCATCTTGTCGTCGACCGTATAAACTTCACCAACTACTCTCTATATTGAAAACGGGAAAAAAGAAAATACGACATCAACATGTATTCAACTCAATTCAATGAATTCAATTAATTTGTGTGATGCATTGTTCGAGTATAGCTGGAATGAGACGAGGTTGAAGTGGCGTGAAAGCACATTTGAACTGCAGAGGCAAACGGAACGGTGATGGGGACAGCTGCGAGGATTTACGGGCGAAAGAACATGTCCCTTAATTTCATGACGTCCTATCTGCGTTGCTTCGATGCATGCACTATAATACCACTAGCACGAACTATATACAGATCAACGAACATTTACAGTCGAACGCCGCTACTAGGAAATTACTTGTATATAACGAAGGATTCCGGATGTCCAAACCGAATTCCTATCTATAGTGAACGCTTCTACAACTAAGACCACTACAACGAATTTGCTTGTAAAGCGAATAAATTTAAGCGTTTCCGACGGCTCATTTGTTACTTTATAATGAACGTACGTAGTGGGGCCGCCATTGCCCTCCGCAGCCGCTATTATACTGATCTGCGGTGCACATGTAGGAATAATGTGCCTGCGGGCGCCGTGACAAAGACCGCGCGGGAAAGTTCGCACTCCCATGGGTAACTATGACAGCAGATATGTTGGTGAAATATTACTACTATTACTTACTAATACTACCATACTACTACATATACTATATTAGTATAGCAGTGGTAAGTAGTAGTAATACAAGTAGTACTACTTCGGGTACTACTAAGTATTTGTAGTAGTAGTAGTAGTAGTAGTAGTAGTAGTAGTAGTAGTAGTAGTAGTAGTAGTAGTAGTAGTAGTAGTAGAAGTAGTAGTAGTTATACTATTCGAGCAGCTATGTTGGCGAACTAAGCGTGACAAAGACTGTGTAGGAAAGTTCGCACTTCCTGGGTCACTATGAGAGGAGATATGTTTGTGAACTATTACAACTACTTACTAATAATACTACCCTACAACTACTACATACTATGTTAGTAGCAGTAGTACTAATACTACTAGTACTACAAGCAGTAGCACGTCGCAGTAATAGTTGTAGTACAGCAAGTAGTAGTAGTAGTGGTAGTATACAGTTATACATATATTCGAGCAGCTATGTTGGCGAACTAAGCAATTCCGAATTGTGCTGATCGTGAGAGCGGTATGTGACGCTAATATAACTTGCCCGTATCTAGATAATTAGTGACCATGCTAATTAGGTATAGCTAGTAGAGCCGACCAGGCGAGTAGCCAGGATTTTTTTAGGGGGGGGGGGGTAAGGTTGCATACGCCCACTAGGTAGTTTCCAAGAACAATTCAGGTCACTCTTATGATTTTGGCGTTATTATGGTTATGTAATGACAGGTGTAATTGTAAACTGGACAAAACTGGACACAGGCTCCTTGTGCTGTGCGTGCACAAAAGGGAGCAGGGCGCCGGCCGAAAAAAATTCGGGGAGGGGGGGGGCGAAGCCCGGTCCGCCCCCCCCCCTGTCTACGTCACTGGAACCGACCTAATTAGCGACCATGTCCGTGAGCACTCTTCCAGTCTTAAGTGTTTCAACAGTAATCTCCTGCGCTCAAGTTTCGAGGTTTTAAATTGACGTGTTCCCCCTTTTCTAGGGCTGGGCACAGCCAGAGCATGTGGCCGAAAGAGCATGAATCGGCTCCGCATTTGGGGCACGACTGCGGGAAGTCTGGGTCTATCCTGATAAGGGACCGCGGGTGGGGTACGCGCGGGTTTGTAGCATTCTGAGCCTGCTATCTTGTGGTTTGTTTAGATTAGTTTAGGTGTCAGTGAGAAAATTGTAGAGCAACGTGAAAAACTTCCGATCCAGATTTGTATTTCTCAATACGTGGTACATAAAAGTGTTTTTTCCTATAGCGTGAGAGAAGTCCGCGAATACACGCAAAATTGCTCCGCGCTTGGCCGCTTGAGGTACTTTGCGTGTATTCGTGGGCTTCTTTTATGCTTGGAAAAACACTTTTATGTAGCGCGCATTGGGAGTTTTAGGGGCGAAGCTCCTTAGGGTCGAGCCTTGTACCTCGTCACGCCGTCGTAGCCACGCTAGTACTCGCCGCTCCCGCTAGAGGCACAGCTGTGCTCTCTTTCTCTTTCTTTCTCGTTCCCGACGCGCGCGCTCTCTCTCTCTCTCGTCCGTAGCTAGGGGCGCTGCGGTGCACAAGGGCGTTCGTTTCTCTTTCTCTCTCGTTCCCGACGCGCGCGCGCTCTCTCTCTCGTCCGTAGCTAGGGGCGCTGCGGTGCACAAGGACGTTCGTTCCCGACGCACGCTCTCTTTCACTCTCGTCCGTAGCTCTGGTTTACCCGAATGATCCCCCGGTGCTTCGCCCACTCATCATCATTCACGTCGTGGATATGCGGTGATTTTTTTCATGTTAGTCTAAAATTTTATCATGGATACTTCTCATCTAATTATAATGCTTTAGAAGTTGATAATTAATTAAGACTAATTATGTAAGTAGGTGAAATGCGAAGTATAATCTGAGTGCCTCCAAGCGACTTCCAACAACTTTACCCTGGTTCTCTGCATGCAGCTACGGGAGATTTGCATATTTTTAAAGTTTGGCTCAAGTTACGTGGGACAGCCAGTATAGACGAACTGCGGAGTGTGATGTCATAAAATCCTGACAGCGCAGCCGTTAGTTTTGGTCAGTTTAGGCAAAGCAGCCGCAGTTAGCCTGCGCAAGATCTTTAGAGCAGGATTAGCAAACTTACGGCATACGCAAAAACTTGCACGGCCATTTTTTTAGAGCGCAGCTCTTAGGCGGCCGTTCCTGCGGCGATCGTTAGCGTCCTCGGCGTAACCGAGCGCATGAGCAGAGCGAAGTATGAAAGCGAACGCGGAGCGCAACCGGTGATGGAAGACGGCAATGGCGAAGAAATCGCGAAGAGGAAAGCGGAGGAGGGTGCAGTGGTACCATGAGGTGTAAGCGGAGAAGGAGGGTATGGCGAAAGCGTGAGAAGAAAACCCTGGTGCCGCGCAAGACGTACACTGCGGCGACGATCCCTAAGAGATAGCGCCACAGTAGCGCGCCGTCGTCTGTTTAACAATACGACATATGGAAACAAAGCGCTACATGAGCGGAGGTCTGTCTGCGGCGGCTGCTGTGAATCGCGCCCACGCGTCACCCACGCGCTGCCTCTCGCGATCTCCCGATTAGTGAGGCAGTCGCGCCACACTGCCGCACGAGAAGGATTATCCGCGCCGGTCAATATATCGCGAAATGAAGACACGTATAGAGCTGAGCTCAAATTTCGCATTAGGGAGTATCGTAATCGTCGGCGATATTTTTTGCTTCTTTTTCAAGCGAAGCTATCTTTGCAATATTTCCCGGGCTTTTCTGACCGTGACTATTGGCTGGGTCAATGCTGCTGCTGTCTGGCCGAATATAGCTCGCACACAAGACGGCACTACCGTCTACACTACCCTTGTGGTTGTCCAGGCTGCTCGCCTTGTTTTCTACGGAATTAGCCAATGATAAAACAAATCATATACCTAGATATCCTCATTGCAACAAATATGCGTCACCAAGAGGACAATTAATTTAATAAAGCAAACCTTTCTATGCCTACTTTCCTAATCATTAGGCCACAATCGCGCGTATACTTCTATTGTACCAACGCCAACTACTTCCTTGAGGTGATCGCTGCGTGTAATGATAATAATGATTTCTTCACTATGGCACATACCCGCAACGGGTCACAGAATCGGCTCCCCCGGGCCACAGTTTCTCAGGAGCAAATAAAGGTTTGTCACGGTCAGCTTTCATTTAATTATAATATTTGAGAAGTTGATTAAGACTAATTAATTAAGACTAATTTCTAATTAGGTAGTCTGAGTATTTGCAAGCGACGACCAACAACATTACCTTGGTTCTATCCAGCTACGTGGCATCTGCACATTTTTAACGTTTGGCTCAAGTTACGTCGGACAAACAGTTATATGCCTACATGCATTTTCAAACATAGCTCGATGCACTGCGCTGCTATGTTTGAGACTTTAATGCGGTACACAATTGAAAGAAATAGGTGCAGTTTACATAACGCAGCTGCTGCAGTCTACAAAGCAGCTGTCTTCGGCACCACTAAATCTCGTGTGCACTTACTCATGATCGAAATACGCTTCATAGATTTCACAAATTGGCAATACGACGCACTTTGACATCAAAACTAAAGTACTACGTGTACTTTTGGAGTGCGCACGGCAGCCCCTTGCGGACTATAAAAGCAACCAAAACGTCATAGACACTTACGTATCCTTGGCCCTTAATGTCAAGCATGTAGGGTACGCCGGAAGATGGCAAAATGACGAGGGGCCACTTGTCAATAGTTATGGCTGCTCCAACCAGATCTGCCATTCCGTTATCCGGGTCCGTCAAGGAGCTGTGGTTTATCTCGCCAACCTTCAGTGTTCCGTACACGAAAACCATGTGTGTGGCCTGGGCGAACGCGGCTGCGAGAAGGCGTCGTCTTTAGCAGAGATCAAGTCGACAAACATCTTGATAGGCATTTGCGCCTTCCTACTAAAGCTATAGCAACCAATCATTTCAACGTATACATATCCATTTGTGTCAAAAGCTTAAAGGCCACTCCTCAAGCGGCTGCAATGAAGCGGACTTTCGCATAGCTGATGACGACGCTCCGAAGACGTATGAAGTAAGACCTCTGGGGGTTAGGAGTATATCAAATGTTCCGCTTATCCCAAACATTCAAAGATACCGATAGAGGAGGGGGAAGGGAGAGAGGAAAGAGAAGTCAACCAGAAAAGGAATTCACGCCGAAATTCCTCTGGGAGTGAATTGTCTAAGTATGCGTAAGCATTGTGCCACTTGCTCATCTCCACGCAGCCCGATGTCATTACAAAATGTCCTGAAACTTGATCCGACCAGTAAAGGACAGCGCTGCGGCGACACGAACTGCTGCGGGCGGCGGCGCAAGGTGAATTGATGCGGCAAGTAAACTACTGCAGGTGGCGGCGCCAGGTGCGCTGATGACGTTCAGATCATTATAAGCCGGTATCGCTCTTTAGCGCCTTATCCATCCACGTCGAACCATTATCAACTGTGATCAGCCGTTCTCCGGCGGCGGCTGCGTATGGCACAGCCGCCGCGGCCGCGCGGGCCCCCTATCTTGAAAGCGATCTGCGATGGGGACACAGTGCGGCGCGAGCTGATAGCTTCGTGCGCGCTGTGTTCTAGCCGCTTAGTCTGGCTTAGTTGCGTTGAAGAGAGACGCGCGGTCCACTATCTTGACAGCGATCTGCGATGGGGGCAGATAGTGCGGCGAGTGCTGGTAGCTTCGTGAGCGCTGTGTCACAGCGATGGCTGAGTTATCGCCGCTTAGTTGGCGTGGAAGCGAGAGGCAGCACGAAGGTGAATTCGCTCACTGCTGCGGGTGCCATCTTGAAAGTGATCGTCTTACGCGACGGACGGATAGTGTTTCACGTTGGGTAAGCATATATAAAGTTATGCGGATCCCACGCACTGTGGGAATCGATGTAAGCGAAGCTTTCTGTGCTGTTTGCATCGAAGCACAATAATTGGCGGTGATGTTTACGGCGAATGTTTAAGTTCTTCAGCGTTTAGTGGCAACACGAGAGTGGTGAGTTGATGTTAAACGTTACCTTGCGTGCACCACTTGTGTTTATCAACGTAGTACACATAACACAGAGCGAGACATGTTTGCTTGAGGCAATGTTGTGCGCCATTGTTCATAGCCTGCGAGAAGATTAGTGCTGTGATTGCCTCAAACGGCGCATCGCATGTGACAGAAGTGTTAAACATTAATTAAATTATGGGGCTTTACGCGCCAAACTCACAATCTGATTACGAGGCACGCAGTAGTGGGGACTCCAAATTAATTTTGACCACCTGGGATTCTTTAACTTGCACCTAAATGGAAATTTACACGAGCATTTTTGGATTTGGTTCCCGTCGAGATGCGGCTGCCTCAGTCGGGATCACGGTGTAAGTCGGGATCCATCCCGCAACCTCTAGCAACGCCATACGACCACAAAGCTATACTTCGGCGGGTACAAAAGTGTTGATTTGATGGGCGGCTGCTTCCGTAGTGCCGTCTATATACGCTGCGGTGCTTTAATGCAGCTTTGCATCGGCACGCCCTGCGTCAGTTGACTGCCTCACAAAATTGCATGGTGTTTATTTTACAGCGCGGGCAGTTCACCTCTAGCCCCCATATGCATCCCCCGCATGCGGTCCCGGGGGGGGGGGGGGGGGGGGTACCCTGGGCGGCCTACGTCCGTATCATGGCGAGTGGACAGGAATGGAGACGGGTAGCGGAGAGGGGGAAAGTGTGTGGCGACAGCGCCTGTGCACGTGGCCTGCGCTTCTGCGGTTATAACGCTACGCGTGTCGGAGGTGCTGGCGCGGCTGCAGCAGCGGTTGCGGCAGATGCATTGGAGGTGTGGTGAGCGCGGCGGTGCTTATGTTGGCGTAGTGTGGTGCCGTATGAAAAAAAAAAAAATGTGTGATTTTATAATGTGTGCAGCCTAAACAGCTTCACCGGCAATCCGTCCCCATTTGAATGTTGCGGCCTCACGAATGTTTTTCAGAAATAGCAGAAACCGTGCCTTGAATTTAAGTTTATCGAGTTTGTTTGCAACTGCTGCCGTGTCTAGTAATAGCGATACATTGCGCCGAGGGTAGGATAATCGGCTTTAACAAAAGCTTTAACAAAGATGTTCTCGCCTGCCAAGTGGGCGAGAACATCTTCCCCAAGAGAAGAAACTTCCTCTAAGTCGAGAATGAAGTCGCTTCTCTTATCACTCTCTTCCGACTGAGTGATGCTTTGTGCTTGTTTAATTTTTGCTGAAAGAAAAATCGACCAAGTAGGTACTGTCATCGATCGCGTATCCAGAAAACGAGTTTACAAGTGCCCCAATACTTCTAGCTACAAAAAAGGTCAATTCACAAACGTCTAGAAAAACCTACGCCGTTGCAACAAGTCAAACACGGCGATCACACCATAATGCAGCGTTATAATCACTAGAAAAGGCACGCCAACATATACAAGCAACTTCTCTGTGAAAATGAGAAGGATTAGAAAGGGACATTATCGTTAACAAAATCATGATGCTCACTCGCATATCTTCGTTATGTCCGTCGGTACCCAGCTGTCACGTTTTACTTGCGCTGCCCTTTTCTTCCTTCGTTCAACGTCGCGGGGGTAACAAAATACCCGTGGCTCTTTCACGGTCGATCCAGTGCACAGAGCGACAAAGCAGCCCATCAGTTTCGTTAACAAGCACGAACATCACAAGAGACTACACAAAACACGAGCTCTCGCACCACAACGCCACAAAGAAAGCAAATGGAGCGCGCGTCCGTTCAGCTCGACAGCCGGCGCGAAAGAACCAACATGGCGCCGAAAAGCCAGAGCGGCGGCGCGGGGCGGTTCACCATTGCGTAGGAAGTGGCGCCATCTATGGGCAGTTGGCATGCTGGCTTGGGCGAACGCCCGTGTTGTATGCTGTGGTATACGCTCGGCGGCAGTTTCTGGTGGATTTTTTCGCACATCGCGCGGTCTATTTAGCATGAAATGGTGTCTTCTATGTGGGGAATGGTCCTGTGAGGCATAGTGAAGGAATTTAAGTCTGAAGTAATTAAGCGGCTGGAGTAACTGCTGGTGTTAGGGTGGACGGAGCACCCAGCGCGAGGTGCACGCGTTTGTTTGAGCTTACAATCAGCCTCGGATATCAGTTAGGTATTTATGAAAATTCGTTTCACGAATGTTACCTTACTGCAGCATTCTCAGCACTGTAATTCTAAGCTCTGGTTTAGCTGCAACGAGTAGTTACGAAGCATTTGACGATCCTAACAGCGTGAGTACCGTTCTGATGGAGAATAAGTCGTTCTGTTTACTTTGACAAGCGTTCAAGTTGCTATGTGTAGGTACACTGGGCGACTGCCTTGTTTGCTGGGCAAGGTTTCCACCTACAAATAAAATAGTTTGGTTCATAATAACCGCATACCGTACAGTGTGAATCAAACTTTTCGAGTGGTCGAACGACCAGCTGCAGACTGTGCGAGCGCCCGAGGCAGTACTAAATGCTGTGTTATAGATCTGTTTGTTCTATATAGCGTATGGTCCAAGTGGTCCAAATATGCGGCACGACCATGCGGAGTCTTATTGCGTCGTTATCCCGTGTTCTGTTTTATTTTGCCGCAAAAGAAGGACATACGAACTCTTTTTTTTTTTCAGTCTTCTATGTTCACTCATTTACGACGCATTCACCCACGTTACGGAAGTTGTGTCCCCACAAAGAGCTGTTGGATTCTCTTTATGCGATCCCCTTTGTACGTGCCTTACAGGGAAAAAAAGGCAATGCCGATCTAAGCACGAAGCAGTTGTTTGTATCATGTTGGTTTGCCAATCGCCGTGCCCGCTGTGTCGAGCAAAGCCTTCGGACTCTTGCAGGAGGCTAGCGTAGACATAGTGATTTGAAGTCTACTAGACTTAAAATGCGTGAGAACGATGCCGGTGGCTGATGTAAATGTTTTGCAACTCTTCATCGAGTGAAAACCGATACATCCAACATAGTTCACAACACATACACACACCGCGGCTGATGATGCGCGTCGCATTTTTGCACATCCAAGAGAAATTCCCAGATACTGTGGCCACTGCTGCACCTAAAGGCTACACAGTGGTTGTTCGACGACCTCGTAAGAACTGACATCCCGTAAATTGCACTCAAAACTAGCTAAAACACCTCCGAATCGTTCCGCAGCGCACGACCGGCAACACATTCAAGCCGCGCCGCGCCGGCTCGCACAAGCCAGAAAGGAGGAAAGGCTCGTCGCGCGCCCTTTCCTCCTCGTCCTAGCACATTCTCTAATCCTCTCCTCCTCGCGCCCAGCGCGCCCTCTCATTGGTCACCTCCTCCCCGAGCACGCCTTCCCTCCTCTGCTTGTAACGTGATCTGCACTCCCCTACGCGGCTCTCATCCTCTCTTGGTCACGTGACCTGCGTGACGCCGCACAGAAGGCGAAGGGTCGACTAAGAATAGCTTGGCTGTTAAAAACAAAGCGCTACAGAACTTTAAGGTGACTGAAAACACATTCAATAGTCAGGCAAGCACGTACAAGCGTCCAATAAAGACATCGAGTCCAGCGGCTTTTCTTGTGCAGCGTACACACTTCGAACGCGTTACGAACGTAAGCAGCAGATTTCCGAAAAAGCGACCGAGTGCCACGCGGTGGTTCAGCGTGCCTGTCACACATTTTACTACGCCAAAGGCTATGTAGGCCAAGTAATATGAACATGTCATATGATGGGTCACAGGGATTTTTAGGAAACGAATTGTGTATGGTGTGATATGTTAATATTTTTTTTAGGTGTTCTTTGGAGAATGTCCCAGGAAAACACGGCATCCCTACAGTCTACAAAATAGTGATCAATCGTTTCAGCGTGTGAATACAAACGGCAGTTAGTTGACCATGGCACGACACAGCCCCTTTTTGCAAACAGGTTTTGACAGGTGCTAAAGAACTATAAGGGCTTATAATGATCGCAGCAATTCTGATAAGGTTGATAAGGACCGATAAGGGTTGATAAGGGTCAGATCGAATCCGCGAAGGTTGATAAGCGCTGATAATAGTTGATAAAATAGGATCGGATCATGGCGATAAAATTTATAGGGACAGATAACGGTTGATAAGGGTCGGATCGAGTCCAACAAGGCTGATAATTAACAACCGATAAGGATTGATAAGGGTCGGATGAAGTTCTATAAGATTGACGACACAAGACTGTGTGCAGATGAGCAAGTGGCACAATTACACATAGACAACTCCAGTGCAGTTGTTGCGTGAACGTTTTTACATTACTGTAGCCGACTTCCTGCCTTTCGGCCTCTTGTTCTGCTTGTCTATACGGGCACCTACCCAGTGGAACATACCGATCCTGGAGGACTGGTCAAGAATGTTCACACACCTAGTGTCACATATCCAGTAGACCAAGTTGTCTATTCTTGCACGTGCCCAGTTGCAGATACCCAATGGCCCAAGCTGTCTATTCTCAAGTTGGCATTGGAGGACCTACCCAGTGCCCCAAATGGGTGTGAAAGAGGTTAGATACGAACATACCGAAAAGTGCGTGAAGTTGCCAAAGGGTGCTAATAGCATTAAGACTACGGCAAAGTTCCCAGTGCTGGTGAAAACATCAGAACTTGGTCTGCAATATTAACAAGCACTGCCACACAAACATACCAACCTGGTACGGTCGAAAAAACAACAACAACGGTGGCAGATATAAACCACAGCGAGGTGATAGGCGGCGTCAAAAGCATTCGCCCGTTTCGGCCCTTGCAAGTCGAAGTTCCAGTAATCGGGCACATCGTGTAACCGTGTTGCGCGTCTCAACAAACACGCAAATTTCCTTGCACTCGTATGAGTCTGGATCGCATTCCACACCCTTGTGAAATTTATACTGACCTGGCAGTCAGTCCCCCCAATATGTCGACATGGTTGAACGACACCTGGTGCGAGTTTTGCGGCACCTTTCCTGTTTCTCTCTTTTGAAAAGCATACGCACAAACACATGATGCAACGACCAGCCCTGACTTCGCCGAAGCACCTGACGATTGTTACACGCAATATGTTGTCGGCAATATTTTTTATGATTAACTACGGACGAGACCATGTGCGTATGTGTGTTTGTGTACAGGAAGCTGCAGAGAGACTAGAGGTTTCGTTTGAAAAAAAAAAAAAAAAAAAAAAAAACAGGGGCGACGGCCGTTCGCAATATTTGTGGCTGTGCGGGATCCGTTAAACTTGTGGATGTGTGTGTCAGGTTGTTGGAAAAGGTGAATACTTGAGGATGTGTATGAACCTATTTGGGCTCAACGATTGGGTTCATTCAAATCAAATCTGACCAGTTTTGCGGCAGAACAACATTCCATACAAATAAAGAGAGAGCGAGAAAACATAATAAAACCGTGTTCGCGTATTTAACGCCTCCTTTTCTTTACAGCGCAAGGGTACAGTGCTCTAGACAGCGGTGACTGAGGCTGTATACAGCCTCAGTCACGTTAAATATCGAAAGCGTAAATCAAATACAACATCCGAGCGACGGTACAATAGATTCATGGGACTTTCCTTCAGCTCTTAAATTTTAGCAACATCTTTCATACCTTAATCATGCCCTCGAGTATGCGTTTCAGAACTCATCGGCAGCATAGCGCTCCCTCGCTCTAGATAAAAGTGGCGGGGCTGTACATATAAGATTATACCATGGTTTATGGCTTATTCCTCTATACTGCCTCATAAAACGTATATTTCTGTCGTTTTTCGGAGCGCGGTACCGTCCCAGCACAAGGGCGCATGCGTGACGTCACATATGTGCTGTTCCTCCTCAAGAACCTCGTGAAAGGGCAGCGCTCTGTTGCCGAGCGCGCTAGTTTGCATGCAGCCTCCACCATGGTTTTCGGTGGTGAAAACTAAGTATCTTGTCCAGTTGAAGTGGACAAGTGACTGACAAGAAACAGGAGGTCGATAATGTAATTATTCAAGCAACGATGGTACTCTTTACTCATGGTAACAACAACGAATGCGACCATGTGCTACGACCACACGTCAATAACGGCGGAATGAAAAAGTCGACGTTTCGCACGAAAGACAAAGCATCGCTTGCGATAGCAAATTAGTAGACAGCTATACGAAGTAAAGATAGTAGTTTTATCGGCCATATAAACTTGTATAAACATTCGCTTACTAACTAAATTAACAAGCACGATGTCACGCGCGCACATGCAAGGATGAACAATTCGCACTCGATGACCGCAGAAATTCGCTGCCAGAACGCTGGAGTGAGGAAGCGTGGCGACTGCAGCGAGCGAATTAACCTTCGTGCTGCCTTTCGCTTCCACGCAAACTATAAACGGCGAGAACACAGAGCACATAGCAAATCGCTGTCAAGATGGGGCCCGCACGGCCGCGCCCTACGCAGCAGTAGCTGGAGTAGAACGCCCCCCCCCCCCTCCCTCCGGTTTCTTGAGCGCGACGGAAGACGGTGCGCTTCCTCCACGCTTTCCTCCCTTGCGCGCGCGACATTGAGCCGCCATAGTCGGCTCATCCTTGCACGCTGTCACTGGCACATGAAACATAAGGCGCGTGGCGACGATGTTATCGCCCTTAGACTTTATACGTAACAACGGCGACGGCAGAAATGCGATTGGAGTGTCCATATAATTGCTATGGCAATAAAAAAAAAATGAGGCGGATCCCACGCACTGTAGGAATCAATGTTACGCGAAGCATTTTGCTCGTAGCGGGCTACCCAGCATCGTTTGGGATTACGCAAAGCGTTACCAAATGGACCAACGCGTTTGTGTAAGACGAAAAGCAATGCATCCGACGCAAGCGTTTGTGTCACGACAGCAGCAATACGATCGACGGTGACGACGATCGTGTGGCGCCGACGGCATTTCTACTCTAGCCGTTCGGCGCGTACTTGAGACATGACGAGTTTGGTTCTACTATACACAGTAGTTCTACGTAGGTATTGCGTGGACGAGCGCAAGTGAGAAACACGAATTGTGACGTCATCAGCGACTACGCATTATACAATCGTACGTATACCTATAACAATATGTCATGTGGTGTACGTTAAAACGACGATGGCATTTAGCTCTGAGCCGATGAAACGTCAAACCGAGCTCGGCCTGGGCCGTTGATAAAGGCGGCACAGCTTCGAACAGTTTCTAGGCAGCGTTAGCTGCTACGAGGAAAATACTGGGACATGTGGGCGGATTCCTGGAGACGGGTGCAATCTAAATATGGCGTCTCAGATCGCGAGCTGTCATGAGTGATGCCCCTTCGTGATGTTTTCCGCCGAACAGAAGAGCGTCGATCAAGGGGATTTAGCCCCGAGGGAAAAAAACACGAGAAACTGGCACGTGACGCACGCGCTAATCGTCTCAAAGAGCTATACTTATCTTCGCAGTGAAGCGAAGGTAGTGGGCGGAGCTTCTGCACAATCGTGTTACTCCGCCGAGTACGGTAGCTTGCAGCTGATTTTAGTTCTAGTTTCAGTGTTATTTACACGCTCTGTACGCCCTTTTCCTATATTCAAAACCTTCGTAGTAGCTCTGGTTGTTTAATAAAATTGATGAAATATGTATTTTACCATTAAAAATGTCATATCTAGATTTCATATTCTTGTGTGAACTACGTTCTCTTCAGAGGTGTTTTTCCATTTCATAGGTTTTTTTAACGGGCGCAAGAGCGCATGCGCCCGTTCCCGCGGCGAGCGTCGGCGGCGTAGCCGAGCGAGTGAGCAAAGCGAAAGATGAAAGCGAACGCGGATCGTAGCGGGGGATGAAAGACGCGAGGATGAAAGCGGAGAGAAGGGTGCAGCGGAACCATAAGGTGAAAAGTGGAGGATGGTAAGGCGAAAGCGTGAGAAGAAAAGCGTAATGCGGCAAATGGCGCCAGAGTAGCGCGTGTCGTCTGGTAGATTTGTCGGCGGCGACTGCTGTGAATCACGCCCTCGCGATCTCCAGATTAGCGAGGCAGTCGCGCCACATTTCGCTCCGTTTGCAACGCGCAGCACGAGACGGATTGCCCGCGTTAGCCAATATATCGCGAAATGAAAACACGTGTATTTCAAAGTGCACAATGACTTAATTTACATTATGTACGACTTCCCATCACACTGTCAACGTAATAATACATCAAGTAAAATTTACTTGAGCTAGGGAAATCTGAAAACTATTAATAAATTTAGGGAAATTTTTCCTGGCGCGTAGGGTACGCTGCATTTTCTCCTATAGCATTCCCTGCACTGCAAGAAAAGTTGTCCTCGAGCACTAACCCTTTTCGCGGAGCTACAGCCACTGTAGCGGAGCAGTTTGCGCTAGAGGAACGAGATGGCGATCACCGTCGGCAATGCAAGTGGGTGGTCACTAACGCACTGATACTGTGCTCCATTCTTGCTGCATAATGTGGAGCAGTAAAGGGAAGACGTGCTGTAGATGGCGGCAAAAATAGTAATTGGTATATTATGAAATGAAATGAACCTGTGTGACCAAGTTCACGGACTGATACTTGATAAGGCCCGCCTGTGTTGCCGGCTACCCTTCGCGATGCACGGCTTTCCCCGAGGATTAAAAGAGGTTCATACATCCGTCACAGTTGTATCGATAACCTCCAAAGAAAGGACTTCAACCCCGGAACGCCGGCAAGAGTGAGCACGCCGCTCGCTACACAGTGACAAAGGGAGTAGCGCCGCTTCCTGGGATAGTACTATTCTCGCATGTTATCTACACATACTCCAACTCACACAAAACCTTACGCCCACTCTATCGCCAACGTATCACGATTAAGTGAATGGGTGCACACTTGAATCAATGCACCGAAGCATGGGTGACGACGGCGACTAGACCCACGTCACACGAATGTTCGAAGCTGAACATGCCGTGACGGTCCACAGAGCAAGCGAGTGACTAGCGTTACTATGTATTTGCTACAAGCCATAACAAAGTACAGCACATCTACGTTCCAAGCCTTGTGCGTAGGAAGAACAAATCTATCGCAAATGAGCACACTCGCGAGCGATTAGGCAGAAAAAAGTCGCAGTTTCGCCCGAAAGGCGAAGCATCAATTGCAAAAGCAAATTAGCAGAGAACCATACGAAGTAAGGATAGTACTTATATCGGCCGAATCAACTTGTGAACATTCGCTTGCAAATTAAATTAACAAGCATAGTGTCGCCGCGCACAGCAAACAACAGATCACACTCGATGACTGCGGACACTCGCTGTCAAAACGCTGGAGTTAGGAAACGCGGCAGTAGCCTGGAAGGATCACCAGCCCAAACGCTACCCCGAGTCCCAACACTTGAAAGAAGCAGCTATAAGTATATATAGGTTCTCTTCTGTGACGACTAACCTGAAACGCCGTTAACAATAGTAAATATTCTTACAGAACTGCTTTTAATCATTCTGTGAGAAAAACATTTGTAAATGCTATTAGTTGAAGAAACGAAGACCGAACTTTCTTTTCAGAATTTTTCACCGAAAACTCAGAGCCATCGCGTAAATTTGACGTCACGAATTTCACATCATCACATATTTGAACCATTTTGGCACCAAATAAGTATTCAAAACTTGCTAGCTTGAGCCAAAATGCAATGCAGACTATCTTTGATGAAAAACATTTGAGTACAGGTCCATGCAAACGCTGTCAAGCCAGTGCGGTGCAACTCGAATTTTTACGTTTTCTTTCTGTCTTACTTCTTAAGGTAAAAGGGTTCTTTTTTGCCATTTGTGAGGCTTGACATAAAATTTAGTGAATAAATTAATTTTTTGGAAACAACACAAATTGTGGGTCTAGAATTGTGACAGTTCGATTTATGCAGCCAGACAGCCAGTCACCTTAGAATATGACAGCATAAAGGTTTCCATCGAAATTGAGAGTCAAAGAAAAGAAGAAACTTCTGTAGAGGTTTCCTTTGTTGAAATGAGACAGAAAGCCAAGTGAAGCTGTTTGTTAGCATATATAGAAAACCTACTGGTGAAAAAGTCAGTTTCGCATGACAGGCGAAGCTTCGATTGCGATGGCAAATTATTAGACGTGTCTATACAAAGTAAGCTTATTCGTTTTATCAGCTGCACAAAATGCTTTAAACATTCGCTTACTAACTAAATTATAAGCACGCTGTGACACGCGCACAGGCAAACACGAACACTCTGTGACCGCGGACACTCGCTGTCACAACGTTGGCGTGATGAAAAGCGGCAGCAGCGGCGACTGAATTCCCCTTCGTGCTACCCATCGCTTCAACGCGAACTAGGCGCGCGAGAACACAGCACAAATGAAGCCATCAGCCGGCCGTCTAACCTTTGAAACCAGCGCAGTTTACCTCAAAAATAAGACGCGCGCGGCTGCGCTCAGCCGCCGCAACTGGAGTATAAGAGGAGATGCGCACTAATCTACTCCCCCTTCCCTCCTTACCGCACGCACATCTCCC
Source organism: Dermacentor silvarum (assembly GCF_013339745.2). Taxonomy (NCBI): domain Eukaryota; kingdom Metazoa; phylum Arthropoda; class Arachnida; order Ixodida; family Ixodidae; genus Dermacentor; species Dermacentor silvarum. The sequence goes on along the minus strand of NC_051159.1, from coordinate 133,068,833 downwards.
GCGAAGACAGCGTGCACCCTCTCCGCCTTCCGCCCTTGAGAGCACAAGACACCGCCTCATCAAGCCACCATCCTTCACGGCTCACCCACGCAAGCTTTCGCTTGCGATGTTATCGCACTTATGACTTTATACACAAAATCACGGCAACGTCGGCGATGGCGGACTGCCCTGGTGTATCCACAATTGCCATCGCAATAAAAATTTCTTAGAATACTACGATGGGAAGGGAGAGGGTATGCTTTCAATCGTGCCTAGCGCAGTGAAAACCAGACGGAACTAATATGTGATGGTGCCACTCGCTTTACAAAAGTGCAGAGGTATAGCTACTCAAAAACACTGCACTGAATTGTAAAACTCCCAGCTTTACGTGCGCTTTAGCACTGGTTAAGGCAATGGCAAATTCTGCTCTGCATACTGATTCGGACATCCACTGACGGACTAGGCAAGCAATGTTGGGAATGCTGCTACAATTGCTCCAATCTGCTACATTCCGGTAAAGCTGCAACATCCCTTGCTACAAATGACAAACTTCTCCAAAGCTGCTCCAAGACGAGCGGCGCCACATACTCTCGGAGCCCACGGTGAAGAGGAGTTCTGGTGAACATCAGGTGGCGGTCGCCACCACCTTAGGCAAAGAGTGCCGTCACATCTCCTGCAATTCATAAAGCTAAATGGTCACTGAGCTAATCCAATCCAGTGTGTACTTGCGTATGTTCGCAGCACACCATTTGGCAACTCTAAGCAGCATATTCACGGGTTGTGCTTAGTTTGGGATGAAGTTCCATTGGGCCTAAACGCTCTCAGCCCATTCCATGTTGTTGACGTGTCCCGCATTCATACTTCGCATCGGCGACGTAGACTTGGTGGGAGAAGTGTTCCTCAACTGACGACGCACACTCAGCAAACTGAAACATCCCCTTTCATGTTATTAGCTGCTTTTTTGTGTCGCGTTTACCTGTGCGTACTTGTAACGCTGCGGATTTGTAGCTCAGCCATTTTACTATAGCTGTTAGATAATTTCAGGTCCAAAATAAAATTGCTCGAATGGCCATCCAGCATACGATGTTACTATTGCCATGAGTTTATTGTACCTTTCTTCTTCTTCTTTCTGGGGTTTTACGTGCGAAACCAGCTCTGCATTGTACATTTGTATGGCTTGCTTTACTGCTGGGGACGCCCAGTATTTTATATTTCGAGCGTGCAATTCAACTCAGTGTGTCTGCGTGATGGTTGTAATTTGTGCATCATGGTCGCATACGTGGATTATCTTTGTCGAGAATATTTGCAATGACGCGTGCCAGTGCTCTGGAACCATTTTTGACATGCAGGAATAGTGTCCAGCCAATAATAATTCAGAATCATCAATGTTGACTGCTACAAAATCTGTTCCAAATTGTCATTTTTCCTGTTACATAATCTGCCCCATAACGCCCTTGGTCATTCCCACCATTGGGCAAGGCATCTAACGTGGCTTTCAAAACTTCTTTTTCTATCATTATGAATGATAGCCTTTCCTGGACTGTCCTTGTCGTACTTTCATCCGCAAAAGATCAAATCCTGGGTCCCGCGATATGTGACCCATGTCGAGGTTGCGTTTCTAAGCAACAAACGATGAAGATGAAGCACACTGACACAAAATAAAAAATGTTGCACAGACTGGAGGAAACAATATGTAGCCTTAATGTTTGTACCTGCAAGGTGACGCCATCCTAACATGAGTCACATTAGTGTACTTCATTTTATTGGTTAAGTTTGCACCGTTAGCTTTTCCCCCCCTGCGTTTTATATCCCGAGGGGAAAAAACGAAAAAATAAAAACGAGAGATAAGTGCACCTTTCAAATTGTCTGCTTTTCTCCAAGCCCTCGCATGTCTAACTGTCGGTCATGAATTTCTTTTTATTACATGATGCCCGAAGCATGGCAAAACAGGAAATACCTACCAACCTCTCACAAAGTGCTTGAAATGAGGCAAAGAACACTTCGCGTATTAGGAAAACGCTTGTGCACTGTGCTTTCAGTGCACATTAAGACACATTTTTAAACGTTCGCTATTTTGTCACGATCCAATCCTTCAATCAATTTATTTTCAGATCGCGAGCGCTAAGAAACCAGATGTGGTACTCATATAACGAAACGGCTTATATATCTGCCCTGCTTCTACAAATGTACTGGCGACTGGCTCTGTTGTTTAGGTACGGAACGGAAAAAAAAAAAAAACGAAAAATTTGTGCGGGCGTTTATTACGCATGTATTCATCTGTATATTATCATCATCATCCTATGTTGTTTGATCCTCATCTTCAGTTTTGTGTGATCATCCTCATTGGGTGTGTGCCTTTGCTCGTTCGATGCCGAGTACTCAAGCCGAATAAGCGTCGTGCCAACAAATACGTCATAATATATATATATATATATGTAATAAAACTGTACTTAGTAGCTGCACAACACAGACTCCATTGTGTTCTATCTCACATTTCTTCATTGTCTTCACTCCCTCTGCCCCTTGCCTTGTTTCAACTTCTTTTTGCAGGCCGCCATAGGATTGCTTCCAAGAGAGAGAGTGAGAGAGAGTGTGTGTGTGCATGCGTGTGTTCAGAGAAAGGAACATGATGCTAGTATTTTCTGCTACCCATAGGGAGCACGGCTCAGCATTGATGAATTGCCAGCCGTTTTTGTGCGATACGAGCGGGTGCGAGAGAGAAAATCTGGGGGCATTTGCTCCTTGAATCCAATTTGCTCCTTAGTCCTACGTACCTTAAGCTTCTGCGATTTGCGTACATCCGACGTACCTTTAGACACAGCGATCACCAACAAACACACCACCTCACTCCACAATGCCGGCACGTCTAAGGACAAATGCATACAAAACGAGCAAAGAAAGGGTGCAGTGTTGCACCTGCTCGTACTCGCACCTGCGCACAAATGGCTGGCGATTCCTGAAATGAGGACACGGTCATGCAGACACTAACGAGTTCACGTGTTGGGGTTCAAGGGAAAAGCGAAGAGAATGGTTTCACGGGACGTTGGCTTGCCAAGGCTGGCTGTGTGACGTAATGCTCCCTCCTAGTTTCCTTTCTCAATGGCAAAAAACGATCGACGAAACGGAGAGGACACACCGTGAACGCTAGCCGCAGCATTCCGCCTTCAGCTGCTGGCATGAACGTTATGCGCACGCACACTATAAGCACACTAGTGTTCCTGCTGAGCTCCTGCGTGCATATGCTCTGGTCTGAGAAGTAAACGTGAAAATTACCTTGTCTAATATTCCACAGGTTGCCTATTTCCCGTCGGTCTCATGTCGTGCACAATCGAGGCTACACTACGCGGTGTTGCTACAGGCCATAAATTTTTGCATAAAAAATTGGCACAAATAAGCAAGATTTCTTTTGAATTATTTGTGTTAATGGTGCAAGAGATTTTTTTTTTAAATCCTGGCAGAAGCAGCATTTTAAACGGAGTTTTTGAATGGCACGTAGTTAGTTAGCTTGTTAGTTCTACAATGTGCTATATACAAACCGGTTAACATGTACAATGACCTAAAAAAAAACCCAAACCCCTTGGTCCAACATTCAAACTAGAGGGCCTCAGATGACATCTGTTACCTGAAGTCTAATGTGTTCAGAGTGTTTTCGGACTATGCTTAAGTTAAACACGAGAAAAGGTGCATATCGCTCGTTGCTCGTGTGCAGGTAAAAGTTGATTGTGGCTAATGCAGTTATATATTGGAAAAGAAAAAGTGCAGAAGTTGATTCTGTATATAATAGAAGTAGACATTTTTTTTTTTTTAGTTTGTAGTTATACTAGTAATTTGCTTGATGAGTGGATTATGTTGGCAGCTGTGCTGTAGCCTGTAGAGTTCATACTTTTTTGCTGAAAACTTTCGCAGTGGTGCTGCATCTAGCTGACCAACTAGTGCAGCAGCAGCTGGAGAGCTAGGGTATGAGCTCGATTATGAGAACTCTGGATCACTGGATATCATGCAGTGGCAGTGCACCAATTGCTGGAGTGATGCACATTACAGAATCGTGTGAAAATTCCTCCAGGCAAGTTCTGAGAAGAGACAGTCACCCCTCAAAATGAAAGCCGAAGCTGCCTTGAAACATAGAGGCTCTCCTCGCCAAGCTTGGCTGGAGTTTTTTATATTTATTTTAATTCACACAGCCTGACAGATTTCTGTCTGATAGGTTACATTGAAACAGTAATTACGTGTAGGCAGTTCAAGAATTTATTCATGCTTACCTGGCGCCACCTCATACGGGCAGCTATGCGAATTCCGCCATGACCTTCTACCAGCTTTTGTTCATATAACTGTCAGGTGCCCTTTGAGCGAATTTGCAGTACTGACTGCACAGAATGTGGCGAATGGTGGTGTTTATGTGTGGCCAATCATGACAAGAACCTATGATAGCTAAGGCGCCAATGATTGTGCATCACTTATGGCAAAGTACAGTGGAATCTCGTTCATACAATCTTCACGGGATCCGGAAAATAAAGCGTATCATCCGAAATCGCATCATCCAACGTATTACCCACCTAAATCGATTATCGGGAAAAAAAAAAAAAAAAAACGTATAATCCCCAAAAACGTATTGCGCAGAATCGTATCATGAGGTTCCACTGTAACAGCTGCGGAATAATCAAAACTGCCCACACATAGAATGCTTGATTTGACTAAACCAGCAGCTTCGCTAAACTATACAAGTGTGCTAGCATGTAACATAACATCACTTCGCGAATTACTACTGGCTGCAGGCTGGCCTCTCATGACAGCAATGCACAATAGTTGAGGCATTGGTATGTCAGTCACAAGAGATGGTGCCAGCCTACATTGGCCAATTAGCATGGAAAATTGCTTAGACTTTTTTGAGAGAACTGCATCTCTTCATGCTACAGTTAAAGTGGTATCACATGACAGAGAAGTTTCCTGTAAGCTCCACGTGACATCACGCAGTGATGGAAGTCTCTCGCATGAGTAGCAAGTGTAGCATTTCGCATGTGTAGCACGGAGGTTGGAAGGACGTCAGTGTTACCTAACAAATTCAGCTGAACACTTCGTAAACGACAATGTCTGCGTTGGCTGCGGGAGGTCGCGAGTTCAAAATGGTACTGCCCTCAGTCCATCATCTTCATCAGAGCTTATATTTATGTCCACTGCAGGACAAAGGCCTCTCCTGCGATCTTCAATTACCCTGTCTTGCGCTAGCTGATTCCAACTTGCGCCTGTAAATTAATAACTTCATCACCCCATCTAGTTTTATGCCATCCTCGCTCTGTTCTCTTATTGGTATACCATTCTGTAACTCTAATGGTCCACCGGTTATCCATCTATGCATTACATGGCCTGCCCAGCTCCATTTTTTTCTCTTAATGTCAATTAGAATATCGGCTATCCCCGTTTCCTCTCTGATCCACACCGCTTTCTTCCCGTCTCTAAACGTAGGCCTAACATTTTTCGTTCCATCACTTTTGTCAGGTCCTTAACTTGTTTTTGAGCGAGTGTGAGGTAAGGCACAAGGCAACCAGTAAATAAGCTCTCTCAAGTAGCAAAGGACTAATAAAGAAACGACAAAGCATGAATTAAAGTGTCAAATCAAGAGATCAATGAAGAATTCGCTGAACTATCAAAATGAGAACAAGAAGATATAAGGGATATCGAAATTATAATGTGGGAAAGATTGAGGAAGCCATAAATATGGACGCAGCATGAAAATCAGTGAGAAGAAAACTTGGCATAGGACAAGGCAAGATGCATGCACGGAAAGATAAGCCGAGTAATATCATCAGCAATTTCAATGACAGGTAAAAGCAGCAGAAGAATTCTATACTGACCTGTACAGTCTCAGAAGCCAAGCTCTTTCATTCGAAGTACTGATGAACAGGATGCAAAGACTCGTCTAAATCGAACTGAAGCGATGAAGTTTAAAGGCCCTTGCAAGACATGACCCAGGAAAAGCTGCTCGAGAATCAACAGTCGTTTAAAACAGTCGATTTAATCAAAGATGGAGGAGATATCATGCTTGAAAAGCTTGCGGCCCTTTATACACAATGCTTCATGACTTCAAGTGTACCAGAGAGCTGGAAGAATGCAAACATTATACCAATCCATAAGAATTGAAAATTATAGACCATTAACTTGCTTTCAGTATTGTATAAAATATTCACCAAGATAATTTCCAATAGAATCAGGTAAACACTTGACTTCAGTCAAGACGAGAAGCTGGCTTCAGGAAGGGATATTCTACGATGGATCATATCTTGTCATCAATCAGGTAATCAAGAAATCTGCGGAGTACAATCAACCTCCTATATGGCTTTCAAAGATTATGAAAAGGCATTTGGTTCAGTAGAGATACCAGCTGTCATAGAGGCATTGCGTAATCAAGGAGTACAGGAGGCTACGTGAATATCTTCGAAATATCTACAAAGATTCCACAGCTACCTTGGTTTCCACAAGAAAAGTAGAAATATACCTATGAAGAAAGGCGTCAGGCAAGGAGAGACAATCTCTCCAATTCTATTCACTGCATGCTTAGAAGAAGTATTCAAGCTCTTAGACTAGGAAGGCTTAGGAGTGAGGATCTACGGTGAATACTCAGTAGCCTTCGGTTGCAGATGACATTGTCTATTCAGCAACAATGGGGACGAATTACAGCTAATGATTGAGGACCTTAACCGGAAAGTGTAAGAGGTGGGGTGAAGATGAATATGCAGAAGACAAAGACAATGTTCAATAGCCTGGCAAGGGAACAAGAATTCGGGATCACCAGTTCAGCTCTAGAGTCTGTAAAGGAGAATGTTATCTAGGTCAATTACTCACAGGG